>NC_077231.1:173381841-174075945 GCF_027887165.1 Monodelphis domestica
TTACATTTTAGGTATTTGTTGTAAAAATAACTTCCAGAGTATGAATACAGTAAACCTGACTTTATAAAATGAATATATTTTAAGTTAAATATTCAAAATATTTAAATTATATTTAAATTAAATAAAAAATAAAATTTTAAATATCACAGACTTCATTATGCATGCTTGATTCCATAGTAGACTTAATTAAGCAAAGTTTTATCATTAAAGATCCCTTTTGATCTTTGGTTGATATTTTTGTTCTAAAATTTGGAGGGAATGACTTCTTTCTGAAGCAGGTGGCAATCTGTCCTCCTGTTTTTATTCTGTGTGATTCTTGTCTGTGTTTTTCCATAAAAGATCTAACCAATGCCTTGGAGTTTTGTTGAAAAAATATCTATATATCTATATATCTATATGTCTGTTGCACACACACACACATAAAATTATCACTACATCTAGAAATAGCCAGATATTTTCTGTCTGTCTGTCTGTTCCTCTCTCTATCTCCCCTCTCTCTCTTTCTGTCTGTGTCTCTGTCTCTCTTAATCTATCTTAAAGGTACAAGTTAGAAGTTCAGGATGTATTCTATATAAATCTAATCTTTTTTACTAGGGATATATAGTTAGAAAATGTGCTGACTTCTCTTGTGTTAATTTGCTCTTTTATTTATTTCTTCATGTGTCTACTATTTGTGAAATATATTAAGTGCTTCAGCCTGGAGTCAATCAGTGCCAGCATTGAGTAGTGGAATCCTAATGAAATAGGAAAGGCTTTTAACTCCTCTTCTACCATGTACTAACTTCTAAAAAATCCCTAATGGATTTTCCACACATCTGATTTAGAATAAAAGAGTTCTCAATAGAACATGTAAATTCTTATCTGGCCTTTTCATGGTTTTCCTAGCAACTGAAATGCAATAAAGAGTGAAAATATATTTTGTTTCCTGTTACCATGAATAAAGTGTTAGGTTAGTTTTAGCTCTAGATACTGCATTGACGCTCTTTTAGTCACACATTACCCTGGCATTTCAAGCCAGAATCCTTTAAAAAATTTTTTTTGCCATTTAAATTATCTTTCTCTCTGAATCTGTAGAACTAACATTCCTATTTCATTTATGAATGATTTTGGTGAGAAATAAACATATTTGGCTTATTCTAGCAAAAAAAAAAAACCCATTCAATTATCTCACTTTATACTACTTAATGAACTACTTCTCTACTCTAACCTACTTCACCTTACCTAAAATGAACCCTTCTCTGCTTGGTTTCAAAAAGAGCTGGGAGTTTGCTTTATATCTGTATATCTGTAGGGACAGACAAAAAGCAGAAACTGACCCTCAGAATCTTGCTGTTCTTTTAAAAGTGGAAGGGGAAGGGGGAAAAACCCACTCAGTTGTCCACTTGGTAGGTCAGAATAAACTTAGATTGTAAAACTTTATTCATCAGTGATTTAAAATATGCTACTCCTTTTATAAAGATAATACACTATTATCCCACCATCAATAATGACTGTGCTTTGAACTAGGTTTCCAATAGTGCTATTAGGTTGTATTCAGTCATCCACATTCTCTTTCTTAATGGGCCTTGGAAACATCAGCATGAGTCTTTCAGCTAGCTGGGCAGGAGAAAGATGTGTAGTCTTTTGCCATTAAACAACTGTTTCCATAAGGTCACTGTATCAGAAGATAAATGGGGCTATTCACAAGTACAATATCATGAGAAATCAAGTAGACAAAATGAAACGTGAGATTTATGGAGGGTGAAGGATTAGATTTCAAGAATTGGGGAGAATATTTTGTTAGACTTGTGAAAGGATCTGTTTTATAATTTGATCCCTCACATATTTTCTTACCGAACCAATCTAAAACCAGTCTTTAGCCTCCCCTACACCTTTCACCCTCTCTCTAGAGATCAAGTTGCTCCCTCTAGCTGCCCAGTATCACTCCTATGGCATTCTCGGGTATCCTCTTTAAGTTCCATATCATTTTTTGCTGCTTTCTTCTCCATAAAATTTTGTCCATTTTTCTTTTCTCCTGTTATCTTTTCCAATGGACACCAATATTGACTAATTATAATGGGAAAAATGATGCCTAGCATACCCAGTAAATCAATAATAAAATATTTAGTAAGCACTCACTATGGGCTAAACAGTAGGGATACAAATAAGAGTAAACAACACCGTCCCTTACCCTCAAAAGCTTATATTCTAATAAAAAAGATAATACATAAATATGTGGTGGTGTGGTTTGTAAACAGCAGGGAATTAGCAGGAAGACTAGATTCTTGTCAAGGTAAAGCAAAAGCTGGCCTCTCAGAGCATTCTCTAATTATTAGTGATTAAGAACATTTTCCTTCATGGCCACAATTAGCTCTGTTTAAGAACTACCTGTTCATATCCTTTGATTCTGAAATGACATATTCTTACACATTTACTCATTTCTCTATCTATATGAAAAATGAGGCCTTTATTTTTTTAATGTATTAATATAATTTATTTCCAGATATCTCAGCCCCTCCCTAATCTCTAAGTACTATAGAAGATATCACCCAATAAAAAGATATGTATCTATAGATTGTGTTTAGAGATGGACAAGTTATTCTTCATATATTAATTCCCTAGCTGCATATGATATTCTTTTGGTTTTATTTGTTTCACTCCTCATTATTTCACATGTATTTTTTTAAATTATACTGCTCATCATTTCTTACAGTGCAATAGTATTCCATCGCTATAATATACCACATTTTTCAGTCATTCCCCAAAGGTTGAACATCCTCTCTATTTCCAATTCTTTGCCACTGCAATTAGAGCTGCTATAAATACCTTGGAATATATAGATTATTTTAATAACTCTCTAGGCATAATTCTAAATTGTTCTCTAAAAAGGTTGGATCATTCAAAGTTTCACCAACAGTGTATTGGTGTCACAATTTCCCTACATGTCTTGCAACATCTGCCATTTTGTCCTTTTATCATTTTAGCCTTTGGTAAGTGTCATATAATACTTCAGAATTGTTTTGATTTGTATGAGTCTAAATAGTAGTGATTTAGAGCAGTAATATGATATTTGTTAATTGAGTTAATTAAGAGTTGATTTAGATATAGGGTTGATTATAATAGATAAATATAGAAATTTGGAAAAGCTGGATTTTTTAAGCCAAAATAGAATTTTCAAGAGAGGATCATGGGAAATAAAAGAATTTCTGAGTTTCTGGAAAGGGACATTTAGACCAATGAAATCTCACTCTTGGTCTGTCCTGATTCAAGAAACATGCTTTCCTGGCTTGTCCTGACTCAAGGAAGGGGGTCCAAGATTTTTTTTTTCTCAGAGAGTTGGAAGTTGGAGAAGATCTGGTGAAATTTATACTTGAGAAATATCCAAGTAAGAAGGAAGGAGATTATGCTGCAATATCATTGCTTTGCTAGTGATGACAGAAGAGAAAAAAGCTGTGAAGATTCTGACTAGCTGTTTTCCTATCTAAACAGCAGGAAAGAAATCCAATCTTTCTCATTTTGATAAGATATATATATATATATATATTACTTTTAGGGTAGAAAGTTAGAATTGGTTTAATAGACAGATAGGAAGATAAGTCAGCCTTGATTGTTATCAAGGAGAAGTAAGTTCTTGCAAGCCTTCAAGTGGGGTTTGGGTATAGTTAGAAATTTTAATTTTAGGGTAAATATTATTGTTCTTTGTTTCCTTTTCCCCCTTTTCCCTAAATTTTAATACTTCCAATAAATAGGTTTTTTTATATATAGCCTGGCCAGAGCTGAAATTTTTAGACATCTTGGGAAGTCACCTTTCCAACAGTCAAAACAACAGCTTTTCCTCTTAGGACACAGGTATTGGAAATACCTACACCAATACCAATAATTTATAAGGATCAATAATTCTTATAACACTTTATATGGCTTTGATTTTTCCATCCCCAAACTGTTTGTTCAATTTGACTATTTATCAATTGGTGTATAACTCTTATTATAAATTTGACAGAGTTCTTTATATATTTTAGATATGACCTGTATATGAGAAACTGTCTATAAATCTCACCTCCAATTATCAACTTTACATCTTTTTAAAACTCTTACCTTTTGTTTTAGAATAAGTTCTAAACATCGGTTCCAAGGTAGAAGAGTGGCAAATAGGCAATTGGTTTGTGCTTATACTTTCCAGTTTTTAAATAGGAACATGTGTTGTATTTTGTCAAAGGCTTTTTCTGCATCTAATCATATGATTTTTACTAATTCCATTAATATAACCAATTATGGATATAATTTTCTTTATATTAAACTATCCCTACATACTTGATATAAATTCTGTTTGCTTTAAATCTATATTCATTCTCATATATTGTTGTAGTCTTCTACCTAGTATTTCATTTACGATGTTTTCATTCATATTCATTAATTAAATTGCTCTATAATTTTTCTTCTCTGTGGTTTAGAAGTCAGCACCATATTTATTTCATAAAAAGAATTTGGTAAAACTCTTTTACCTAATATTTCAAGTAATTTATTTAACATTGGAATAAGCTGATAGTTAGGTGATTAGTAGAATTTACTTGTAAATACATCTGGTCCTTTTTTCTTTTAGTAAGTCCATTTATAGTCTGTTCAATTTCTTTTTCTAAAATGTTTACTTAGATACTCTATTTTCTCCTCTAATGGTCTATTCAGTTTGTATTTTTTAGTTATCTTCCATTTCATTTGCATTATTACATCTTTGGCATATAATTGAGCAAAATAACTCCCAATAATTATTTAAATTTCATCTAAAAGCATCCTTTTTATCTTTAATGGTAGTGATTTCGTTTTCATTTTAAAATCATAGAAATGAATAGCTTATCTATTTTGCTGATTTCATAAAAACAACTATATTTATTAGTTCAATAATGTTCTGATATTAAATTTTATTAATCTTACCTTTAATTTTAAGGATTTCTAATTTTGTATTTACTTGGAGATTTAAAAATGTTCTTTTTCTAGTTTTTGAGTGCATTTCCAATTCATTGATCAGTTTTCTCTATTTTATTTACGAAAGCATTTAGATATATAAAATTTCCTCTGATAATGAATTTGCTGTATCTTGCAGGTTCTGGTATGTGTTGTCCCATTATCATTCTCTTCAATGAAATTATTTGTTGTTTCTTTGATTTGTTTTTAATCCCATTCATTCTTTAGCATTGGTATTTAGTATTGAATTAATGTTTATTTTATATTTCCATATCCTCATTACATATATATCTTTTATTGCATTGTGGTTTGGAAAGGATTATGTCATTTCTACTTTTCTATAAGTAACTATAATAATTTTGTGCCCTAAAATATGGTCATTTTTGGTAAAATGTCCTTGTCCTTCTGAGAAAATACACATCTTTATATTCCCATTCAATTCTCTACTGATATCTGTCAGATTTGCCTTACCTAATATTCTATTCATCTCCTTGACTTCTTTCTTATTTTTTACTAGATTTGTCTAGTTCTGAGAGGAGAAATTTTAAGTCTGCACTTTGGGAAATACCACAGTTCTGACAAAAGGAATCTGAATGGATAGGGAAAGGAACCTTAATTGAAGGTGAAAATTTTAAACCTCTTCAGACTCCATTATTTTATGAAAGTCTCTGTATCTTATTGTACTTTGCTAATTGTTTTGTTTACAATTGAATTTTGTCATTTTAAGTTCATATATTAATCTGAATAATACTATTCTGTTACACTGAATCAGTTTCGTCCACTGTGTTTCAACTATTAGATATATTCTGTTACTTTTCCCTATAACTATACTGAACTATATATATATATATATACATATATATATATATTTATTTATATACATATATATATTAAAAGCCCATAAAGAGCTTTTTTTTTTCATTTTGCCTTTGTTAATTGTCACATAGATGATGAATGGACTCAACCTGGCTAACAACCTTTGAAAAATTTAATGAACTAAATATCTCAAATTGATTTTAAGGGTTATTTAGAGAAGGTTTTTAGTTTTTTTTTTCAACAACTCTGACTGATCATTTCGCCGGCCTCTGATTTATTTGTAACAAGAGGTAAAGAGTCCATTTTAGTAGCTGAAGTGAAGTACACTTATAATCCCCACCTCCTACATTTGTAAAAATGTGAATGGATGGGACATAACAGTCTCATACCAAAGGAGTTGGGAAGTTGATCCCAGGGCATGGTACCCCTGGATGGCTAAAAAGACGAATCATCTCTCATTTGTAACTCTTCCATTTAATTTACTTACACCAGAAAAATCTAGATTTCTTAGTAATGTTCTAGACCCAAATAAGTTTTATTTTGTTTAAAAATATCTCAACCAAGGTTGAGAGATTTACTATACCTGAAAAACCTGTGATAAGTATCCATTAGCTTTAAATGTCATACAGCAGACTCATGTAAAATATGATTGTACATTTGTTTGCTATTGTCATTAAATGTGCTATTATAAATTTGGGAATATTGATACTTTTTGAATGTGTATTACCTGTTGTATTACTGTTCTTTATAAAAAAAAACTGTTACTTTGCACTCACAATGGATCATAGCCAGGTTTGAAGGTGTAAATGGATCTCATTTTTTTGGTTGAGAAACATTTGTATTCTACCTTTCCTTAGCTGACACAGTGTGTCAATGATTGTAAGCTATATATTTTTGATTTTTAAAACTTTTATTTTTGTTTTTGCTTGCATGTGCAATATACTATTCCAGTTTTTTTCTCTCTTTTTTGTATTAGAAGCACATGTCAACAATATTAAGAAGATTTTCTTTAAATTTTTTTATTTTGCAGTAATATAAGTTTAAAATGCATTTTCCCTGATGTCAATGCATACCCAAAAAAGCTTTGAACTATATAAATGATGCCATTGATTGTAAAAAAAATCAATTATGGGACTTTGTTTAATAATTCTGTTGGATTCCAGAAGCAGGGAATACAAATAGAGCCATTGCACAATGCCAAAGAAACACAAAGCTACTTGCATAGTGCCAATAGAGCACAAGGTCAAAGAGACCAAACCAATCTTATGTGGACTGAAGACATTCTGTGCAAAGAGCACAAAGACTTAATCATGTGTCAGACTCAAGGTTGTAACTGTTTAACATATGTTGAATGCAGATCTTCCTTTTACCACACACTATATAAAATACATGACATCGATTATTCTGGCTCCATCCTGGCTCCCATTTGCTCCTATAATATAGTCCCTTTTCTCTTTTATAGTATGGCAACTTCCTGTATTCTTGGCTACAAATGGGTAAGTGAAATATTACTGCATTTTGTCCTACAGACTTGTGGGATAGAAATTACTTTAATTGGGCCCTGATTCAAGGATTTGTTATAAATTTATTTTTCTTAGAATTTTTACACATAATACTTTGATAGTCTATATTTCATCCAGAAATTATCTTTTCTCTTTTATTTGGATTTTTTTTTGATGTTTTTGATTTTCTCCTGCCAATTGATTCATATACCTCATAACTCAGCCATACATCCCTAAGTGATCCCTATGTTTTTCAATCACCCTCTTCATGGGGGAATATATTATTATTCTAAAATGCAAAATTTAAATTCTTTTTGGCAGTAATTTTAGGATAAGAAACACACTCCCTTTCTGAATCCAGAAAGTGAACTATTTGAAGAAGACACCATGAAGATGCCTCCACAGACCATACACTG
This sequence comes from Monodelphis domestica, assembly GCF_027887165.1. Classification (NCBI taxonomy): domain Eukaryota; kingdom Metazoa; phylum Chordata; class Mammalia; order Didelphimorphia; family Didelphidae; genus Monodelphis; species Monodelphis domestica. The sequence goes on from NC_077231.1 coordinate 173,389,514, forward strand.
CACCAGAAGATCCAGAGTTAAATTTGGGATGCATTGATTTGAACTGTATGGGATTGAATGCATTTGTTTTTGTATGTATACTCTTATGCTGAAGGGGACTGCCCCCAACTGGCTTTTTGTCAATGTACTACCTAGCAATCATTGATTTTGTTCTCTTTTCCTCATCCTTAAATTATTGTAATTTCAAAGTTGGTTATGTTTATAAGAACCATTGGAAAGACTAGTCTTCCATGGATCTCAGGTGGGAATGTATAATTGAAAATCGGTTACTCTAAAAAAAGAACTACATTTCCCAAGAGCCCACTGACTTCCTGTCATTATATACTTCCTGTAGCCAGAGGATATTAGCAAGTGGGCAGTCCTCTTGGAGCTCTTTAGCATTATGACATCGAGCTTGGTGGTGGTGGTAAGTTAAGCATGGGGATTTTAAATGGGTTGATCAGCCATGGACAAGTGATCTTTATTTTGTATCTTCTTTATTCCTTGATTTCTAATGATATAAATACCTTAAACTATAACATTTTTATTATTTGACATTAATTTTAATTTTTACAATATATTCTTCTAAACTATCCAAATAGTGATGTCATTATTTCAGAGTTATAGATAAATTTCCCCATATAAGAAGTACACAGTTTGACTTTATTGAATCCCTTATAATTGGCCTTTCATTTTTATCTTCTTAGGGTTCTTATAGATTGAATTTTGCAATGAGTTCTGCTCTTTTCCCCAAGAATAGTTGAAATTCCTTTAGTTTATTAAATATAATCTTTTTTTCCTTGTGTAACTATGCTCAACTTTGCTAGACATGTTATTCTTGGCTGTAAACCCAGCTCATTTGCTCCTCAAAATATTCTTTACATGTTGAATATTCCAGGTCTTTTGTCATTCCGATTATGGCTCAAAAGTATTTAAATATTTTCCCCCTTGTTGCTTGTATTATTTTTCCTTAACCTGGGAGTTATGGAATTTAGCAATGATGTTTATATGCATTTTCTTCTTGGGGCCTCTTTTTCGTGCTGACTATTGGATTCTTCAAATTTCTATCTTATTTTCTAGTTCTAAAACTTCTGAGAAATTCTTTTGATTGTAACTTTCTGGTAGTCCTATAATTCTTATGTTTTCTCTCTTCAATCTGTTTTCTAGGTCAGTGTTTCTGTAATAAGATGTTTCATATTTTCTTCTATTCTGAAAATTCTTTTGATTTTGCTTTGTGTTTTCTTGTTTCTTTAGGACATAATTAGCTTCCCCTTGTCCAGTTCTAATTTTTAATGAATTGCTTTCTTCCATGAGTTTATGGATCTCTTTTCCCAATTGGGTGACCTTTCCTTCATAATTTTCTTGATTTTCATACATCACTCATATTTTATTTTTAATTTTCCCTCAACCTCTCTCATTTTTTAGTTCTTTTTTAAGCTCTTCCAAAATTTTTTTGGACATATGGCCACTTGACATTTTTCTTTACTGTTTTAGAAGTGTTTGAATTTATACATCATTTGAATTTTTGAACCCTTGTCTTTTCTGTCCTCATTCTTTCTTTTATTTTCTTTTACTCATTAAAGAATATAGTGGCCAGTAGGTTTATTTGTTACCTTTATACCAGAGTGGTACTCTGTTCCCAAGGTATAGGGGATGATGCCACAGGTTTCAGATTTTGTTGGGGTTATGTGCTTATTATTTCCTGGGTCCTACTTAGTTATTATAATTTCTATAATCAGGACTAATTGTAATCCCTACTACCCCTCGCTCATACCCAAATCTGTAATTGACTTCAAGGTCTCCAATTAGACTACTGCAAGCAGATAGCTTCACTTTCTATGGTCTCTAGTTGTCTATAAGCATCAGCTTACCTCTCCCCTGGAATGGCTTTCAGGGACTCTGCTCTCTTGGATGCCACAGGGGCCACACTGCTCACCAACTATACTCACCTGTGTATGCTCTCACCTTATTCCTTTCCTAATACCACAACCTGGGAAAAAAGTGTCTGGTCATTATTCCTCAGTTTCTGAAGTCCTTCCCAGTCAGTTGCTACCCCATGAGCTATGGGTAGGTTTGGATCTCTAGAGATGAGGTGGTCTGTTAACTCCACTGGTATGTGCCACTGAGGTGTAGGCTCCCATGTCAAGTAGTAACAGTAAGGCTATTCTCTTTGCGCCCAGGGCTTGCCACTTTTGTCTTGGGAATATTTGCTTTGGGGCATTTGGTCTTCAAAGTTCAATCAGTTAGGCAGTGTCCAGGAAGGTCAAACATTTTTCTCCCACATTGTCCTTGGCTGATATGTTTCACTCTTGACTCATCTTTTTCTGGTGCTTTTTATCATTGATTGGATACAGTCATTTTTGACTATTGGGGATTTCAGAGAATGAACAGTCTCATGCCCTACTCTATCATATTCTAAAATAAAGCCTTTATCTGAGAAAATTTAAATTTTTTCACCATTATAATTGTGTTATTCTCCATCCTATTTCTCCATGTGTTTATCCTTTCTTCTCTTTTTTCATTCCATTCACCCTCAAAAGTTTTCAGCTTCTACTACATACATTAATTTCCCCTCTTTTCTATCATTCCCAACTTCTCTTATCCCCTTACCCTCCTAACTTCCTAAAGGGAAATGATGGCAAACCTTTTAGAGACTGAGGGCCTAAATTGCAATCCTCACATGCATGTCAGCCTCCCATCTTACCCCAGAGAAGGGAGGGAGGAGAGTGGGTTATGTGAGAAATTTCCTCAGATACACATGGAAAGGGAGAAGGGAGCAACCACCTCCAGGATGTTCTAGCATACATGCCATAGGTTCACCAACATGGCTATAGAGTAAGATAGATGTCTATACCTAGCTGCTTTTGTAAGTTCATCTGTCTTTGAGGCAATTCTGTCAAAAGTAAGGTTCAAATACTTCCCTTTCCAACTCTCCCATTTCCCCTTCAACTGTAAAAGTTCTTTCATGCCACTTCTGTGTAAGACAATTTACCCCATTCTATTTCTCCCTTCCCCTTCTCTCAATTCATCCCTCTTTCTTACTCTTTAGTTTTTTTTATATTATCTAATCATATTTAATTCATAACCTTGCCTTCTATGTATACTCCTTTTAACTGCCCTAGTAAAGAAAAAAATTTTAGTGGACATCATCTTGAATCATTTTCCCACATTGGGATATAAATAGTTTAGTGTTGTTCAATGTTTACTTCCTGTTTATCTTCTTATGTTTCTCTTGAGTCTTGTATACATATGAATCAAATTTTCCATTCAACTCAGGCCTTTTTCATTAGGAAAGTTTGAAAATCTTCCTTTTTCATTAATGGACCATCTTCTTCCCCTCCCCCCCCAAAGATTATGCTCAGTTTTTCTGGGTAGGTGATCCTTTGTTTTAGTCCTAGCTCCTCAGTCCTCTGGAATATCCTATTCCAGGCCTTATATTCCTTTACTATAGAAGCTACTAAATCTTTTATCATTGTGACTATGGCTCCATGATATTTGTATTATTTCTTTTTTGGCCAATGCAATATTTTCTCCTTGACCTGGAAGTTCTGAAATTTGTCTATAATATTCCTGGGAATTTTTCTTTGGGGAATCTCTTTCAGAAGGTGATTAGTGGATTATTTCTCCCCACCCCCCCCCTTTGCTTTTTGTCTTAGAATCAAAGTACTGTAATGATTCTAAGACATAAGTGTAGTAAGGGCTAGGAAAAGGGGGTTAAATGACTTTCATGCAGCTAGGAATGTCAGAGACCAGATTTCAAATCAGGATCTATAAGACTGGGTCTCTATCCAATAAATTGCCTAGCTCACCCCATTGGAATTTTTCAGTACTATTTCCCCCTCCAGTTATAGTATATCAGGGCAGTTTTCTTTGATTATTTTGTGATAGATGATATAGAAGCTGTTTTTTTTATCTTAGCATTCAGGAATTCTAATATTTCTTGGATGATATCTCCTGGATCTATTTTCCAAGTCATTTGATTTTATAATGAGATATCTCTAATTTCCTCCTTTTTCCCTTTTTTTTTATACTTTTGACTTTGATTGTTTCTTGATGCCTCATTGAGCCACTAGCTTCTACTTGCCAAATTCTAATTTTTAATACATGATTTTTATTAGTGAGCTTTTGTACCTCTTTTTCCAATTGGCCAATTCTCTCTTTTAAATTCCTTTCTTCAGTGATTTTTGTGTATCGTTATCCATTTGGCCAATCATGCTCTTTAAGTTATTTTCTTCAGTGGATTTTTGTTCATCTTTTACCAATTAGCCTTTTCTATTTTTTGGATATTATTTTCTTTAGTATTTTTGTGCCTCCTTTACCAAGTCATTTATTCTTTTTTTCATAATTTTCCTGTATTCTCATTTCATTTCCCATTTTTTCTTCTACTTCTCTTATTTGATTTTAAAATCCTTTTTGAGTGGTTACATTAATTCTTTTTTTTTGTTTTGAGACCAGTTCAAACTTTTCTTGAATGCTTTAGATAAGAGCAGTATTTACTTTATTGTCTTCTGTGTTTGGTTTTGGTCTTCCCTGTCACCAAAATATTTTTTGTTGTTTAATATTTTCTTGTTTGCTCATTTTCCAGTCTTTGTCTTATCTTTTAACAAACAAAAAAAGTGTTACAGGTGGGCACTCCATTCCTGTGGAGAAGGGAGCACTGTTCCAAGTTTCTTTGTGCAGCTGCCTGCAGATCTAGTTCTGAGGATGTATATGTTTTTAGTTCTTCCAAAGTGGGATAATATAAGAAAAAGTATGTTTAATATTAATTCAGCCTGTGTTTTAGTCCTTGTTCAACTACAAGTACTATTTTCCACCTTGAAACTTTGACTTGGTTCCTCTGCTCCCCTGCAGCTACAAGTCTAGTTCTCTTAACTCTGGAACCATGACCAGGAAACATGACCTGTATCTAGGTATATGCAGTATGAAAGACTTCTGCACTCAGAATCAGCAAAGGGAACTCTGTATTTTCCTTCTGAGCAATTGTCTGACCTCCCTTAACATAAGTAGCTGAGCATTCTGAAGGCCTTTATTGCTGATCCAGCCACCCCAAGCCATATACTGGCTTGCTGAATTGGGGGGCTGCCTTGATGTGCTGGTATATATTCTACTTTGACCCCAGTGTGATACATCAATTGTGCTGCCCTTCTACATTATTTTGGACTGATACATTGTATCACCTCATCTTTTTGTGGGTTCTGCATCCAGAATTTTTGAGGTATTATTTCAAAGGTTTTTGGAGGGTAGGGGGCTCTGTCTATGTTCTCCACCAGCTTGCCTCCAAGCCCAATTGAAAACATTAAAATAAAATGTTGGAATGGAAGGCAGCTCTAGGAAACTTCAATTTGGAAACCTGGGTTTGAATCCTATCTTGTTTAATTTTCAGGTCACTTTGAAAAGAGCTATAGATTGTTCTGTATTTGAGTTTTCATATATTCAAATGGAGGAGGAGTGGACTAGGGATTCACAGATTCACAGATTTCTTTTCAATGTCCTCTCTTATGCATTTGTCTATGTGTCTGCTTAACCTTTGGATATACTCCATGGAATTTTCCTGTTTATTTTGCTTCCTGAATTTTCTCTTCCTCTCACCCCATGGTGATGAGAAATTATGCTTAATTATTTTGCCATCTTTATTTACTTATTGTTTATGAAATATGTCTCAAGAAAGAGAAGGTAGCAGAGTTTTTTCTTTCTTTACTTCTGCTAATTTTATCCCCCTGATGATCACTTTGATTTTTGCATCTTTTAATACCAAACCCTGCCTTTATCCCCATCCTTACTCCAAATTTATGCCTTGTTCTTGATCTGTTTACCCTCTCCCCAAATGGCAATAGTGATATCATAATGAGAAATATTTAATAAGACTCTAGAGTATAAGAAAACAATTTTCTGTCCCTTTAACAACTGTACTCTTATTAGTTTTGCTAACTTGCTTTTAATACTGTTTTTGAGAGGGTAAAGTACATGGGCCATTAGTATTGTTGTTGGTGGGAGTAGTCACCATAATAAAGATAAAAAATAGCAGTAAAGATATTCAGTATTATTAGATGGGATCTTATGAAAACCACCATCTATTATTATCTTATAAAGTTCTCCCAGAGGGAAAAATTCTATATAGAATGCAAAATAGACTTTAGCCCATTCAATTTCAGCATGAACCAAAGTAACGTTTGTAGTAAACAATGACAGTACAAAATGATATGTAACATAATTTTTTTGTGTGTCAAGGAGAACATTATGCAAAACAGCTAATACCATTTCCCAAAATAACTACAAATTTAATGGAAAACCTAATCCTTTTTTTTAGAATACTTTTAGAAATCAAAGTACATAGATGTTCACTCAAATGTTGTTTGGAAAAGACAAAAATCTAAGTTTAATATAAATAACCCTTCATTTTTGAAAAGACCTCTTTTGTGCCTTATGATATATCCAATGTATAAGCAACTGCCAATCCATCATTCCTGGTATGTCAGAACACAGAAAAGTTCACTCCCATTCTCATTTTTATAGCACAGTGAAATGATGCTCTAATAGAAATTAAATGCAGAATTTTCTTCTTTATGGAAATTGAATAATATAGAAGAATTGAAACTAACCTTTGACACTGACCAGCCATGGGATCATGTACAACTCAATTAATTTCCTTGAACTTCAATTTCCCAATCTGGAAAATAGTGACAGTAATACTTTTAGTATTTTTCTCCTAAGGTTTTAGTGGGACTCAAAAGAAATACTACATACTAATTAGCTTATATGTCAAAGTGCAAAATGGATATATTATTTTAGAATACATGGAGTAGTTTTATAGTTAGACTAGATAATCTATGCAAGTTATTTTGTTGGGGGGAGAAGAGAACTCCATATCCTTTTGCATATTTCAAAACCCTAACAATTTAAAAAAAATCTTTACTTTTGTGAATTTAATTATCAACAAACACAAATGTTTCCAAATACAAATAGAACAACAAAAGAGCATTGTATGCGAAACCAAGATTTTTTCATGTATAGTATTTTAAATTGCATATTAAATTTGATTTGAGGAGGGCTTCCTGTCAAAAAGGCTCTCTAAACAGGAGAAAGGCCACCCAGATCCACACATGTACTCCAACAAAAATCATGAACTTTTTGCCAGATCAAATAATGATCAAGAAACCAAATGAGAAGCTGAAACAAGTGATTTCATCCACCACAGAACTCACAAATATCAGTACAATGGAACATGTGTAGCCTGCAAGTTTTTTCCTTTTTTTAAGCCTTTAACTTCTGTCTTACAATCAATTCTGTGTAAATTCCAAGGCAGAAGAATGGTGAGGGCTAGGCAATGAGGGTTAAGTGATTTGCCCAGGGTCACACAGCTAGGAAGTAGCTGAGGCCAGATTTGAACATAAGACCTCTTGTCTCTAGGCCTTGTTTTCAATTCACTGAGCCTCTGCAAGTTTCTATATCTTAACTGTGACAAGCTTTGAAGGCTGTCCTGGAAAATTCATGGACAACATATTTGGAAGACCCTAGGAAAAGGAGCTTTCTAGCTTTGAAGTGAATCAGTAGGCATCAAGAAGGTCAGGGAAACTCAGTATGGTGTTATAGAATTCATATGGGACAACTCATTTCTGGGGACCAGAAGGTCTTTAGTAGCATGTCCTGAAACGCTAGGACTCCGAAGATGTAGTACTTCAAACCACAAAGATAAATGAGTGAGATGGGTGTAGGACCTGAAAGGTGGAGATCACTTCAAGAAACCAAGAGACCATACATGGCCTAGGTACTAGGTACATACTCTACCTAGGAAACAGAACAATTTAAGAACTAAGTTTGGAAATATGAATTAATCAAAGATGTCTCATCAGTTATTACAAAAGTATTACTAAATAATTATAATAAAATATTACAAATCTATCTCTAGATTGACTTCAGGCAAAAGATCAAAGGAAATAAATGAATTTTCCCATGGACTATGTAAATAGTTAGAAGAAATGAAGTAAGATTTTTTTTAGTAAAAGCTCTAGAAAAAAAGAATTGACACATTATCTTAAAAAAGAAAGTGTAAACTTTAACAAAGAAATAGAAATCTTAGTACTAAAATAGACTAAATAGAAATCATTTCTACAAGACAACAAGAAATAAAAGATTTTTTTTAAAAAATTAGGAGAAAATATAAGGTATTCAATATCCAAAATAACTGATCTAAAAATGGGTTAAAAACAGGTCAATTAGAATCACTGTATTCCATGAAAATCATGTTAATGGAATGCTTATTCCAAAAGTTAGTGCCCTTGGGTTCTTAAACACTATGCTACCACATTTAATTTTTTCTGGAACATGTTAACCCAGCATTTTCAATTGATCAATTTTTCTACTTAATTTTTAGACTGTATGAAAGTATTTTGATGATTACTGTTTTGATGTATATCTCTATCTTGTATATGGAATATTTGGGGATCCAATTTACTTGCATGCTTATAATTGTCAAAATATCTTTTTTCTTCTCATCATATCCTGTTGTAGTATTTCCTTACTTTGTTTCCAGACTCCTTTACAAAGTAGAGAAATAAAGGAAATTTGATCACTACCAGCTGAATGAATTTTTACCCCCCCCTCCTATTTCCTATTATTTTTCTGCTCATGGTATGTGTGTGTGTGTGTGTGTGTCTGTGTGTCTGTGAATTTATGTGTTTCTATATATATTTATTCAATCTTTCTTTATCTTCTTCAGATAAGAATGAAGTTAATGAGATGTCTGCTTCCCTCCTACTACCTTCATGTTTGTTTGTCCTTTTTTCTGATATGCTTCTTTTGTGATAAAGAATAAGCTTCCATTTCTTTTTATCTCTCCCCAGTATATCACTTCCCCTTCATTTTTATTTAAAGGAAAATGAAAAATGATAATCAGGCTCTTTTTATATTTCTTTGTTCCCTCTTTGACTCTAAGAAAGTGGAATTCTGAAAGAACAAGTCTTTTCTCCCAGCAAGATGTGTCTTTGATTATCATTGAACCTCTTGGAGTTGATCAAACTTATTTATCTTTCTACATTTCTATCATCTCCATTGTCTTGTGTTTGCATTTTAGAGATTCTACTCAACTCTATTTTCTCAACAAGAATTCTTGAAAGGCCTCCATTCTAAGAAAGATCTACTTTTTCTTCTCTAGGTTTACACATAGTATTACAGGACATTATTGTGTGTTGTAAACTTTTTTTCTTTTTTATATTGGTATGTTTTATTACAAGCTTTTATGTTCTCTATAACATTTGCAATACAATCTCATGTGGTCATGCCTGTGATTCTTTGGTACTTGTTCTCTTTCTTTTCAATAGTTCTTTCTTTTACCTCAAAGAAGCTCTGGATAGTGGTTTTGATATTTCTGTGTGTATTGTACTTGGGGTGTCTTTGAGGATTTAACATGCAATTATTCATTTTTTTTCTTTTCCCTCTGTTTTTAATTGCACTGAAAAATTGATTTCTTGAAATGTCATGTTCACATTTTTAGTCATTGTTTTCTGGAAGACTGATAATTCTTTAATTATATTTCTTTGGTTTTCCAGGTTAATTGCTTTTAAATTACTGATAATACAAACATTTTTCTGAACTTTCTATTTTTGCCTTTGTTCCAATATATTTTGTCTCACTGGATTATTGAATTTCATTTGATCCTTAACTTTTATTTTTCAGGGTGTTCACAACTTCCTACTTCGTCAACTCATTATCCCACTTTCCATAGTATATCCCCCAAACCTTTCCATACCTCCTCCAACTTCTCATGACTCCCATTTCACTGACTCTCACCTGAGAACTTTGCTTCATATTTGACAGACAATTTTGAAGCCATTCACCTTGAGCTCCTCTTCTCTTCTCTTCCTTATCTTCAATCATTCAGGTACCTTCTGCCACTTTCTCCTCTTTTGCTTCTGTCTTACATGATGAAGTAGCTTTAGTCTACCAAAACTATCCCCCTACTTGTTCAAGGGATCTAATTCTATTATTTCATCCAACAGATTCAACACCTCTGTTCCCAGATCATCTCTTCTCATTCACTTATTTCTATCTCTTCAGGCTAATTTCTTGTCTACAGATATACTCATGTCTCTCCTATCCTAAAAGCAAAACAAACAAAAACCCTCTTCTTTCTTAATAATTCCATTCATTCTAATTATCTCACTATATCTCTTCTGTTCTTTGTAGCTAAACTATTCAAAAAGACTTTGCAAAATCGGTACTCTTCTCTGACTCTCTTCCTAAGCCTTTATAATCTGGTTTCTTACCTTTTTATTCTACTAAAACTATTCTCTCCAAAGTCACTAATGATCTCTTATCTGCCAAATCCAATGCCCTTTTTTCAGTCCTCTTCACCTTTCTGCACCCTTTGACACTTAATTATTCTCTCTTCACTAATACTCTCTTCTTTATATATTTTCAGAATGCTATTGACTTCTGATTTTCCTCCCACCTTTATGACTGTTCTTTCTCAGTCTCATTTGCTGAATCCTTCTCCAAATCATGCCATCTAACCATAAGAGTATTGTCTGTCTCTGAGGGTTCTATCCAGGGCTCTCTTCTCTTCTCTTCTCTTCTCTTCTCTTCTCTTCTCTTCTCTTCTCTTCTCTTCTCTTCTCTTCTCTTCTCTTCTCTTCTCTTCTCTTCTCTTCTCTTCTCTTCTCTTCTCTTCTCTTCTCTTCTCTTCTCTTCTCTTCTCTTCTCTTCTCTTCTCTTCTCTTCTCTTCTCTTCTCCATCTATACTACTTTCCTTGCTGATCTCTTTAGGTCCCTTGGATTTAATTATTGCCTTTATGCTGATTTAATCTCAACCTCTAAATCTACGTTTGCTTTCCCAATCTCTCTGCTAACCTCCAATCTCACATCCCCAACTGGTTCTTAGATGTCTTGAACTGAATGATCAGTGAACACTTAAGACAATGCATGTAAAATAGAACACATTATCTTTTCAACTAAGCCCTCTCCTGTCTTCTAGTATTCTACTATTGTAGTGAGCAACACTATCCTCATCTATCTTACAACCTGGAAATAATTTTTAATTCTTCTCTTTCTTTTTTTTTAAACCAAAGATATTTTATTTTCCTAATTATATTGAATAACAATTTGAAACATTTATAAGATCCAAATTGACTCCCTCCCTATCTTGCCTCCTCCCTTTCAGAGAAAGTAAGCAATTTGATTTTGGCAATATATGTCTTATCATGCAAAACACACGTTCCTATAGGTCATTATTATAAAAGAATACTCATACACAACCAAACCCTCAAAATAATGTCATAAATAACCAATGTGAAAGATACTATGCTTTGATCTGCATTCTTACTTTAAGAGTTCTTTCTCTTAGAATTGCATAGCATTCTTTGCCATAAGTCCTTTAGAATTGCCCTGGATCATTCTATCACTCAGCATAACTAAGTTTTCACAGTTCATCATTATACAATTTTGCCATTACTGTGTTACTGTGCACACCATTCTCCACATTCTGTTTATTTTGCTCTGCAATCAATTCATGTAGATATTTCCAGCTTTTTCTGAAATCATCTTGCTTATCATTTCTTATAGCACGACAATATTCCATCACCAACATATATCAAAATTTTGTTCAGCTATTTCGCAACTGATGGACATCCTCTTAATCTGCAATTCTTTGCCACCACAAAAGAGCTGCTATAAATACTTTTGTACAAGTAGGTCTTATCCCCCCTTTTTAAAAAATCTCTTTGGGATATAGACCTAGAAGTGGTATTACAGGATTAAAGGGTATGCCCAGTTTTATAGTCCTTTGAACATAGTTTCAAATTGTCCTCAAGAATGGTTGACTTAGTTCCCAACTCCAACAATGAATTAGGGTCCCAATTTTGTCACATTCCCTTGAACATTCATCACTTTTCTTTACTGTCAGATTAACCAATCTGATAGATACAAAGTGGTACCTCAGCATTGTTTAAGTATGCATTTGTCTAATTGAGAGTGATTTAGAACATTTTTCATCAGATTATTGATAGATTTGATTTCTTTATCTGAAAACTACTTGTTCCATATCCATTGACCATTTGTCAATTGGAGAATAATTTATACTCATAAATTTGACAGATCTCTACAAATCTGAAGAATTAGATCTATATCAGAGAAATTTGCTATACCATTTTCCTCCAGTTTATTATTTCCTTTCTAATTTTGGTTACATTGGTTTTGTTTGCTGAAAGTTTTTTTTTTTTAATTTAATGTAATAAAAATTATTCCTTTTACATCTTAGATTTTTTTTTATCTCTTATTTGGTCATAAGTGCTTCACTTTTCCATAGATCTGACAGGTAAACTAATCGATGTCCCCCTCATTTATTTACTGTATCACTCTTTATATCTAATTTTTATATCTAGTTTGATCTTATCTTGGCATAGGGTGTGAGATATTGATCTCTACATAGTTTCTGCTATAACTGTTTTCTGGTTTTCCTATCAGTTTTTGTCAAATACTGAGTTTTTATCCCCAAAACTGGGATTTTGGGGTTTATCAAACATTAGGTTGCTTAAGTCATTTACCCCTGTATAGTGTGTATCTAATCTATTCTATTGATCCACCAATCTATTCAATACCAGAGTGTTTTGATAATTACAGTACGGTTTGAAATTTGATATTGCTAGGCCTCCTTCTTTCACATTTTTTTTATTATTTCCCTTGATATTCTTGACTTTTGTTCTTCCAGAAGAATTTTGTCATTATTTTTTCTAGTTCCATAAAATATTTTTGGTAGTTTGATCAGTATGTCACTAAATAAGTAAATTAATATAGGTAAAATTGTCATTTTTATAATAATAACTTGGTCTAACCATGAGCTCTTAATATTTTCCAATTATTTAGATCTGACTTTATTTGTTGAAAGGTGCTTTTCAATCATACTCATATAATTCCTGTGTCTGTCTTGGCAAGTGTATTGCCAGCTATTTTATATTGCTTACTATGATTTTAAATGGCATTTCTCTTTCTATGTTCTAAATATTAAAATTAATATTCAATACTTCAAGTATTATATTTAATTATATTTATTAAATATTTAACTAGGAAGTAAAGCTAGAAAAAGCCAAGAGAGCTTCCCCCTGCCTCCACATGGATCCAGAGAGAGCATGGGTGGTGTGAAGATTGAGTTCGCTCTCTCCTGATTGTAACAATGAAGGTACTTAGCTCTTCCCTGACTGTGAAGATTAAATTGTAATCTCCTGTCTATTTTTAGATTTAATCCCCCAAAATGTAAGCACAGTACTTAAATTTGAGTAAGGAGATCTATCCATTTGGGATTTTAATCACAAAAAGGTATGAATGCCCATTTCCCACATTGAGTGGGAGGTCTTTGACCCATCTGTGAAAGAGTGGGAAGTCCTAGAGGGGAGCATGGGCTGTGATTAGTAGACATAAACATTTAGGGGAAGTGATGAAAGAGCAAAAGGTCTTTAAAAATGGAAAGAGAGACACACACAGACACACTTGGAGTGAAGAGAGACACTTAGAGTGAAGAGAAACACTTGGAGTGGAGAGAGACACGAAGTGGAGAAAGATACTTGGAATGGAGACTCACACTTGGAGTGGAACCTCCTGTAAGAAGCAGTTCTACTGGAGTTGAGGCTGATAAAGAATCTGCTGATGGAACTGACATGTGGTGGATGTAAAGGCTGACTTCCTTTCTTTGGCCTTTCTGGAGGCCGATCCCATCGTCTTGAGACTCCTTTCCCCCAGGTGGGCCTTTGAATTCCTACCTGGCTCAGAGGAAGCCAGAACTCTCTCTCCCCATTCTTCTCTTTCTCTCTTCCTTAATATCTTCCATCTATTGTAAAATAAACTACCATAAATTACATTCTGATTTTAGTAATTCATTTTGGGATTTATTAATTAAATCCCTGGCAACTAATTAAATAAATTCAGTCCAACCATAAATTTAACAGTGGCCAGCAACAAAACTAAAACCCCACTAACCCGTCATTAAAGTATGAACACAAAAGGGAAAAGGGAATTGTGGGAAATATAGTATGAGGCACACATTCAAATTAATACAATCCCCCGTGATCCTTTGGGAGACCAGACTCCCCAATGGATCATGAAAATATAACTAACTTATCACTTGAACTGGAAGCATATACAAATATTGTAGTTTTTTAAAGGGAAATTATAATAATTCGGACATAAGAGGAAAATAAAAGAGAAAAGAAACAAAACCAATAATAGGTGTATTGACAAAAAACAATTAGGGCACAGTCCCCTTTGGCATAAGAGTATACATTTAAAAAAAAAGGATTCAACCCCCCAGCCCCCAGTTCAAATTCACCAGATCTAAAAGTTCATTCTGGATCTTCTGGTACAGCATGTGGTCTCTGCCGGCATCTTAAAGGTGCCTTCTCCAAAAAGTTCACCTTCTGGATTCTGGGAGGTAGTTTCTTGTTCTAAATTAGGCTGAAATTCAAGTCAAAGTTCACAAAAATAACATAGTCCATCCTGAGGAAAATTGTAATACATTTCTCCCTTGAGGAGGATAAAGGGATATTCATAGGAATTACACAGGGATACATGGGTGAGTCATAAGGCATATGAATCAAGTATCAAAATATGAAATAAGTCAAAGAAATGAAAAAATAACCTCTGAGTGAAATATAGAATATATAAAGAAAACTTGAAAATGTTCTGGGAAGAAGGAAAAAAATTTCCACAAATCACAACAGGTTCTTGTAGTGATCCATATCCCACAAGTGTGCAACAACAATCACTCACTAGTCCAGTTTAGCAGCCTGAACTACAGTAAGTTGCCACATCATGAAAGAAAATAGAAAAAGAGACTAGATATCAAGACAAATGGGAAATAGAATTTCTCAGTTCAATCCTTTTCTTTGATTGTAGAGATTAAAATTAATATCTAAAACTCTAAGTATTTAATAACATTTATTAAATATTTAACTTGAAGCAAAAGGATGTAAGCTAGCAAAAACCAAGAAAACCTCCCCCTGCCTCAACATGGGTCCAGAGAGAGTGTGGACAGCCAGAACCAAAACTGAAAAACCCCTCACCACGTCATCAATGTATGTACATGAAAGGGAAAAAGGAATTGTGGGAAATGTAGTCGGAGGCACACATTCTAATTAATACGTCTTGCTGGTCTAATTAATACATCTTGCTGCTGAACTTTGTTGCTAATATATAGAAATGCTGATGGTTTATGTGGGTTTGTTTTGTATCCTGAAATTTTCATAAGGTTATTATTTTAACTAGTTTTTTAGTTGATTCTCTAGGCTTCTTTAAGTATACCATTGTATCATCTGCAAAGAGTGACAATATAGTTTCCTCATTACCTATCTTAACTCCCTTCAATTTATTTTTCTTCTCTAATTGCTAATACCACTAGCATTTCTAGTACAGTATTAAATAATAGTGGTGATAATGGGCATCCTTGCTTCACTCTTATCTTATCGTGAAGGCTTGTAATTTATCCCCATTGCAGATTATATTTGCTGATGGTTTTAAATATTAGCTTATTTTATCCTTCTACAATCCTGGTAGTTAGGTGCTATTGTCATTTCCACTTTACAGTTGAGGAAATTGAGGCAAATAGTGTTTAAGTGACGTGTCCAAAGACACACTGCTACTAAATATCTAACTTCAAGTTTGAACTCATATCTTCATAATTCTAAGCCCAGAAGTTCTTCCTTCTAGAATCCAGGTGCCTCTAGGCCAGGAAAAGGCATGTATTGCTGAACCATAGAGTATGTGGGGATTATAAAATTATACTTAGTGATGGACATACAAATAAAAGCAAAAAGAAAGAAAATTTGATCCAATTTAAAAAAAAAACTTAAGTTCTTTTATTTCTTGTTTACAACTGGTTTATTCTTTGATTTAATTGATTAACTTAATGCAGTGTCAAGGTAATCTTCACTCATACATAAACAAGGAAACTGAGTTCAGGAAAAAGAAGGTTTTCTTTTTGCCCCAAAAGGACATATAATGGCACTCAAGCCAAGAATTTAGATCTTTGGTCTCTCATTCAGTACTGTCTAGTATGCTATTCGGTTAGGCCTGTTAAGAGAGTTTTATTAATTTTTCCTTTCTTATATTTAAGAAGATAGGGAGCAATAATATTTTTCAGTAAGAGATTGCCTGCAGTGCAAGTTTAGTTAGTGACAGTTAGAACGGTATGGCCGAGGGGAGTTAGCGGGTTAAAGAGGCTTTTTATCTCTGGGTCTCCAGGGAAGAGTTTGTGCTGCTAGCACTCTCTCTGGTTGGAGACAGAGAACAGAATTAAAGCCTTAATAGCCTTATTAATTATTAATAACTTTGGTAGATAAGGTAGATAGATAGTAGTTATATTTAAAATAGTGAGAGTAGGAGAGGAGGAGAGGGCTTTGGCCTAGCAGAAGATACTGCCCTCTGAGGCATATAGAATTAGGGTTTTTAGAGAAATTTATTTAGGATTGAGATCCTAAATAAATTATAGTTACAAGCTATTATATAGTTACAAGCTATTATAAGATTACTTTAACTTTCCTCCTTCCTATTTTCTATCCATATTTCCTAATAATAAACTAAGTGGTGTTTTGCATTTAGTAAACTGTGTACTGGCTTTTGTTCAAACTCCTACTCACCAAAATTTAACCTTTCACATACCACCCAGCAAAAATCTTTCCTGGGGCAGGAAAATATGGATAGTTTGATATTGATGTTGATGATATTGATGTTGTTGTTGATGATGATGTTGTTCTTGTTGATGATGATGTTGATAATGATGATAATGTTGATGTTAATGATACTGATGATGTTGATAATGATGATGACTGAATTTGGAGTTGTAGGTTTTCCTTCCATTTGAACCTTTCTGACCCTTCCCACAATAATGATTCAAACTTTCTTGGATACTGTCTCCAACCTCTTTCACCCTTCCATTGTATTGGTCTTTTCCCCATCTCCCCCATGTACTTTTTTATGAAATATGAAATTATCCCATTCTATTTCTTTTCCCATTTTTCTTAGTATTATCATTTTATCCCTAGTTTACACATATGTATATTATATATATATAATATACATATGACATTTCATCCAATACAGTTTGTCACTGTTCCCTCTAAGTATACTTCTAGCTACCCTAGTGATAATAACAATTTATAAGAGTTACTAATATCATCTTTTGTTTTAGGAATACAAATCATTTGAACTCATTGGGTCCCTTAAAAAAGTCTTTTGTTTGTTTGTTTGTTTTTCCCCTTTCTTAATTACCTTTGGTTCTTTGTTTGGGCAACAAAATTTCTGTTTAAGTCAGGTCTTTTATTTATCAATGCTTAGAAGCCTTCTATTTTATTAAGTGATCATACTTTCTCATGTAAGAATATAGACAATTTTTTCTGGGTAGTTAATTCTTGGTTGTTGACCCAATTTACTTGTTTTCTGGAATATCATATTCCATGCCTTCTGGTCCTTCGGTGTGGATACAGCCAGGTCCTGAATTATCCTAATTCTAGTCCCATCAGATCTGAATGGTTTCTTCTTAGCAGTTTATATTATCTTGTCCTTGGTCTGGTAAGTCTTGAATTTGGCTATAACATTCCTGGGTATTATCAATTGGGGATTAAATACAGGATGTGATCTGTTGACTCTTTCAATCTCTACTTTTCCCTCTTGTTCAAGAATGTCAGGGACATTTTCTTGGATAATTTCCTGTAGAATGATGTTCAGGCTTTTTCTTATGTCATGATTTTCTGGTAGTTGAATAATTCTTAAAATCTCTTCTGGATCTATTTTCCAGGTCTGTAATTTTATCAATGTGGTGTTTCATATTTTCCTCAAAATTTAATAGACTCCTGCTGCCTTGTGAAGTCATTTGCTTCTAGTTGTTGGATTATAATTTTTAAAGACTGAATTTCATCCTTGGCTTTTTGGTTATCCTTCTCCTTCTGGTTTGTTTTCTTTGTAGGTCATCTTTCATGTTCTTTGCCTCATTTTCAAGCTGTTCAATTCTGGCTTTCAAGACACTATTTTCTTATTTTATTTCATGTGCTTCTGTTTCTGGATGACTTATTTTGCTTTTTAAGGCCTTTTCCCAATTTTCTTCAGCCTGTCTTAATTGTTTTTTTGTATTGTGTTTTGAGTTCTTCCAAAGCCTGTGTCCAATTCACTGGAATTCCTGAGTTTTTGCTTGGTGTTCCTTGGTCTTCCTCTGTTCCATTTATTTTTTGTTCATTACCTGGATAGAAGCTGTAGATTATAGTTTCTTTTTTTTCTGTTGCTTACTCATATATTTTTCTTCATTCCCCACTTTTATTGGCTCTAATCTTGATTCTCTGATTATTCAATTCCTCTCTTTCTACCTCTCATCTCTGATCTATTACTAAGGACTGTTAATTTGATCTTTGCAACATCTCTTGAATGTACCATTTCTCTTCTCAGACTCTACCATCACTCTAATGTGGGCCCTTATTACCTCACACCTTGATTGTTGCAATAGCCCAATAATGTGTCTGTCTGTTACAAGCATCTTCCTCATTTCAATCCACTCTCCCAAGAATAGCTCTTCAGTTAGGCAGTATGCTAAATTTTTATCCCCATTTTAAAAATGAGAAAAACTTAAGGATTAGAGAGACAAAGTAAGCTACCTTTATCATACATCTAATAATTTTGCCAGGAAGTATTCAAACTTAGGTGCCTTGACATTTTAGCTCAGGATTCTAGATGTTATACTATTTTGCCAGTTGTTGTAATATGATGTATTAAAACTCTACTTGTTTTATTACTTTGAACAAAGGAACAACGACATCTTTGCAGTTAAAGTTGGAGGTGAAAATTTTAACCTTCCTAGAATTTGTTGTGACTGTGATAGACCAGGCATCTAAGATTTGGTTTCATTTGAAAGCATAGCAGTTATTCCCTGAGAAGATTAAATGACCTGAAGTTGAGGTTTTGGAAGTCATCAAAGGATGACCTCTGAGTGGAAGAAAGAGAGGGTGATCTTGAGAGTGAGGACAAATGGTGAAATAATCTAACTCTAAACTATTCTAACTCAAAAGGGAATGAGTTTTCTCATTTAAAACAAAATTATAATGAGAGAGACTGAGACAAAAAGATGAAAACTGAAAAAGAGAAAGAGTAAGTGACCAGAAACAGCAACAAAGGCAAAAGCACCGTGATAAAGACCCATTTATTTTATATTTGGTAAGAGACAGAAGAAGTAATGCAATGGCTAAATAGGATTCCAGTATAATAGATTATTGTTCTTGTTAAGTTTAAAAGAAAGTCTGTACCAGACCCCATTGTGTATTTATATATTTGTATGTCTGTATTTATGTTACAGTGAGTTTGAAGAATGGGAAGTTATGAAAAAGGAGTTTGATATGATTATTTTACACTTAAAAATATATTAGTGAATTAGTCATAAATAACTTTCAAACACCTGAATATTTAAATCTCTCATTTTTATTGTATTTTTAAGTGTATATTTCTTAGAAGCAATACATTATGAGGGTTTTGTTTTCTTATCCAATCCATTATACATTTCATTTTATTAAATTGCTTAATTTATTCACAGTTATGAATTAGATTTATATTTTTCTCTATTTGTTTCTATTATTTTTCCCTGAATTAGTAATTTTTGGTCTCTTCATGTTTAAAGACACTATTTTGTTCCTCTGGTTGTTTTTGCATTATCTACTTTGAGGAAAATCATTACCACTGGTTCTTTTCCCTTAACTTCAAGTTATGTTCCTGCCTGCCAACTTGTTTCCTACTTTTAGAATTTTGCTTAACTTGTTAAGTTTTTTCATTTTCTTCTAGCTATCTGATTTTTTCATTTAAAAACATTCAGTTTTTGTAACTTTTTTTCTAAAAATGATTAATTTCCTTCATTATTTTCCTTCCCATTCTAGATGTCATGTGTTTTTATACTTTGATGCATGGCTTATTTATTTATTCTTTTTTTCTTTATTCTTTGTATTCACTATGGAATTAAAGCTTCTAAAATACTTTCAATTATGTCTTGTAAATAGTCTCATTTTTTGGTTTTTGTTTTTGATCCTTACTGTTAGGGGGAAAAAAGGAATTCCTATAGGAGAAACAATAATAACAATTGCCTCATTTCCCATTTATCTGTGCAGTTCAGTATTATCTCTTGTCTTCTTCATGATCTTTTTTTCACATTTGCCTTAAAATTTCTTTGAGTTCATGATATTCATTCTTCTTTGTATTTGTTGCTCCTGGATGCTCCGATTTCCATTTTTCTGAGATAGAGACCCAAATTCTCTCAGACCCATTCCTGAAGATTATATAAGTTATAAGGTCTTCATCACTCATTAAAGGATTACTCCCAATACACATGAGAATATTCTTCAGGGGAATCTTCCCCCATAACTGATTTGAGATTTTGTTCTTTTATTCTCCCTGTTTTAATCTTCCTTTTTACTAGAACCCCATTCTCCTATGGTTTCTTTATTTTCTGTTAGATACAGAATAGTCTTATGTTATTCAAATTTCCTTTAATCTATATTTGAATATCTTCTGGTTGCTAGAGGGATTTTTCCCCCTGTTTTCAATAGAAGGTTTAAAAAAATAATTAATTAATTTAGTTTGATAATGGTAAATTGAGCCCTGAGCTCAGATTCCCTGACTTCTTATCTTCTTTTTATAATTTAAATTTCATTTTATTTATTTTAAAATATTTTTCTGAGTTACAGTCAAGATGGTGGCTTAGAGAGAGCTAAAGTTCAGATCTCCAGAAACCCCTTCCTTACTGATCTCAAACGGTATGTTCCTAGGAAACCGAAATTCAAAACAAACAACAGGATAGATCTAGGGAACCCTCCTCCTGGACCTGGATCAAAAGGTATGGCCCCCTAAAAGCCAGAACCCGGGATCACTCAGATCTAAGGGAGAGGCAGAAGGAAGGTCCCAGGACCCATCCCCCCCAAGCCAGAGCACTGAGTCCAAGGCAGCAGTGGGAACCTAAGAGCCAGCAAAAGGACCTCAGAGCTGGCTATTCTGAAGGCCTCACCCTGAAAACAACCTGAGCCAGTCGCAGGGGCACCCAGACAGGAGGGAAACAGAAAGAGACAGAGGCGAGTCTGTAGCCCCCTGGCTGGATCCTTCCATCTGAGACTCAGGGAAGGTCCCTGCTTTAAGACATACTCAATCCAACCCAGGGGAAGTTAATGCTATCAGGAGCCCTCGGGGCTCCAGGAAGCCACGGCCCCTCTCTCCTCAGAGTGCAGGGTCTTCTGAGACAACAGTAACCCTCAGGGCTGGCTATTCAGAAGGCCACATCTTGAAAACAACCTGAGCCAGTCACAAGGGCATCCAGACAGCCTGGAAACAGAGAGAGACAGAGGGGAGCCTGTAGCCCCCTGGCTGGATCCTTCCACCCGAGTCTCAGGGAAGGTCCCTGCTTTAAGACATACTCAATATAACCCAACTGAAGTTAATCCTATCAGGAGCCCTTGGAGCTGTGGGAAGTCTCGGACCCTCCCCCCTCAGAGTACAGGCCTCTCTGGCCCATAAAGGCTCTGAGATACCTTGGGGACAGTGCAAAGCCAGGCTCAGAGCATGGGAGTAAGGCAACGAAGAATCATCAGGAGGGAACTGAGAGCAGTAACACCCACGAATGGACAATTTGCCTGGGGCTAAAGCCTCTGAACACCAGACAGAGATAAGAAAAGCTAGACCTCCCCACTCAGATAGAGATGGAAAACTCCACAGAAAAGCCTGAACACTCCAAGAAAAACAAGAAGAAGGGGGCGACTTTGGACACATTTTATGGAGCAAAAATCCAAAATACAGAGGAGATAGAAGAGGAAACACAAGCAAATGCTCCAAAACCTTCCAAAGGAAACAGAAACTCTCCACAAACCCATGAAGAATTTGAAACAGAAATGATAAAAAAGATGGAAGCCACCTGGGAGGAAAAGTGAGAAATAATGCAAAAGAAATTCATGCATCTACAAAACCAGTTTGACCAAACTGAAAAGGAAAACCAGGCTTTAAAAGTCAGTATCAGCCAACTGGAAGAAAACGAGCAAGAATTAATAAAGCAAAGCCAAAAGACCAAAAAATTAGAATAGAACATAAAATATCTCACCGACAAGGTCATAGACTTGGAAAATAGAAGGAGAAGAGACAATTTAAGAATAATCGGACTACCAGAAAAGCCAAAAATAAACAGCAAACTCGACATTGTAATACAACATATAATCAAAGAAAATTGCCCAGAGATCCTAGAACAAGAGGGCAATACAGGCACTGAAAGAGCTCACAGAACACCCTCTGCACTAAATCCCCAAATGATAACTCCCAGGAATGTAATTGCCAAATTCCAAAGCTTTCAAGCAAAAGAAAAAATCTTATAAGAAGCCAGAAAAAGACAATTTAGATATAAAGGAATGCCAACCAGGGTCACACAAGGCCTTGCAAATTCTACTCTAAATGACTATAAGACATGGAACATGATTTTCAGAAAGGCAAGAGAGCTGAGCCTTCAACCAAGAATCAGCTACCCATCAAAACTGACTATATATTTCCAAGGGAAAGTATGGCCATTCAACAAAATAGAAGATTTCCAAGTTTTTGCAAAGAAAAGACCAGAGGGCTGTGGAAAGTTTGATATCGAAAAACAAAGAGCATAGAATACCTGAAAAGGTAAATATGAAGGAAAGGGAAAAGGAGAAAAATGTTATCTTTTTCTCTTATTCAAACTCTCTTCTATAAGGACTATATTTATATCAATCTATGTATATTAATATGTGGGTAAATGTAATGTGTAAATAGGGGGAAAAGAAAGACCGAATAGAATAATCTTTCTCACACAAAGATTCACATGGGAAGGGGAGGGGAAGAAAACTCCTATAAGAAGGAGAGGAAGAGAGTTTTTACTTAAACCTTACTCTCAGGGAAATCAACTCTGAGAGGGAAAAACATCCAGATCCATTGGGATATTGAATTCTATTTTACCCAACAAGGGTAGGGAGAAGGGAAAACCAAGGGGGTTAGTGGGGGAAGGAACATAAAAAGGGAGGGAAGAAGAGGGGGTGGGGGAGGGAAAAAAGGGAGGGGCTAGAAAGGGAAATATATCAAGGGAGGGGATAAGGGGGACTGATTTAAAATAAATCACTGGATTAAAAAGTTAGAGCTGAAGAATAAAGGTTAGAATTAGAGAAGGATATCAAAATGCCAGGGAGTCCACAAGTGACAATCATAACTTTGAACATGAATGGGATGAACTCAACCATAAAACGTAGACAAATAGCAGAATGGATTAGAATCCAAAACCCTACCAGATGTTGTCTTCAATAAAAGACACATGAGGCGGGTAGACCCCCAAAAGGTCAGAATTAAAAGATGGAGTAAGACCTTCTGGGCCTCAACTGACAGAAAGAAGGCAGGAGTGGTAATCATGATATCTGATAAAGCCAAAGCAAAAATAGACCCGATTCAAAGGGATAAGGAAGGTAATTACATTCTGTTAAAAGGGACTTTAGATAATGAGGAAATATCACTAATCAACATATATGGACCAAATAATATAGCACCCAAATTTCTAATGGAGAAACTAGGAGAATTAAAGGAAGAAATAATATTAGTGGGAGACTTGAACCAACCATTATCAAATTTAGATAAATCAAATCAAAAAATAAATAAGAAAGAGGTAAAAGAAGTGAATGAAATCTTAGAAAAAAATAGAATTAATAGACATATGGAGAAAAATAAATAGGGACAAAAAGGAATACACCTCCTTTTTAGCACCACATGGCACATTCACAAAGATTGACCATACACTAGGTCACAGGAACATGGCATACAAATGCAGAAAAGCAGAAATAATAAATGCAGCCTTTTCAGATCAAAAGGCAATAAAAATAATGATCAGTAATAGTATATGGAAAACCAAATCAAAATCTAATTGGAAATTAAACAATATGATACTCCAAAATCTTTTAGTTAGAGAAGAAATCACAGAAACAATTAATAATTTCATCGAGGAATATGGCAAAGGCGAGACATCCTTTCAAACCTTTTGGGATGCAGCCAAAGCAGTATTCAGGGGTAAATTCATATCCCTGAGTGCATATATATACAAACTAGGGAGAGCAGAGATCAATCAATTGGAAATGCAAATAAAAAAACTCAAAAGCAATCTAATTAAAAAACCCCAGTAGAAAACCAAACTAGAAATCCTAAAAATTAAGGGAGAAATTAATAAAATTGAAACTGATAGAAATATTGATTTAATAAATAAGACAAGAAGCTGGTACTTTGAAAAAACAAACAAAATAGACAAATTACTGGTCAATCTAATTAAAAAAAGGAAAGAATAAAAGCAAATTAACAGCATCAAAGAAGAAAAAGGGGACATCACCTACAATGAGGAGGAAATTAAGGCAATCATTAAAAATTACTTTGCCCAATTATATGGCAATAAATACACCAATCTAGGTGACATGGATGAATACATACAAAAATACAAACAGCCTAGACTAACAGAAGAAGAAATAGAATTCTTAAATAATCCCATATCAGAATGTGAAATCAAACAGGCCATCAAAGGACTCCCTAAGAAAAAATCCCCAGGGCCCGACAGATTAACAAGTGAATTCTATCAAACATTCAGAGAACAGTTAATCCCAATACGATACAAACTATTTGACATAATAAGTAAAGAGGGAGTTCTACCAAACTCCTTTCATGACACAAACATGGAACTGATTCTAAAACCAGGCAGGTCAAAAACAGAGAAAGAAAATTATAGACCAATCTCCCTAATGAATATAGATGCAAAAATCTTAAATAGAATACTAGCAAAAAGTCTCCAGCAAGTGATCAGAAGGGTCATCCACCATGATCAAGTAGGATTTATAAACCATCCACATAATTGACTACATCAACAAGCAAACCAACAAGAACCACAAGATTATCTCAATAGACGCAGAAAAAGCCTTTGATAAAATACAACATCCATTCCTATTAAAACACTAGAAAGCATAGGAATAGAAGGGTCATTCCTAAAAATAATAAACAGTATATATCTAAAACCATCAGCTAATATCATCTGCAATGGGGATAAACTAGATGCATTCCCAATAAGATCAGGAGTGAAACAAAGATGCCCATTATCACCTCTACTATTTGACATTGTACTAGAAATACTAGCAGTAGCAATTAGAGAAGAAAAGGAAATTGAGAGTATTAAAATAGGCAAAGAGGAGACCAAGACTCTTTGAGATGACATGATGGTCTACTTAAAGAATTCTAGCGATTCAACCAAAAAGCTAATTGAAATAATCAACAATTATAGCAAAGTTGCAGGATACAAAATAAATTCGCATAAGTCATCAGCATTTCTATACATCTCCAACACAGCTCAGCAGCAAAAACTAGAAAGTGATATCCCATTCAAAATCACCTTAGACAAAATAAAATACTTAGGGATCTATCTCCCGAGACAAACACAGGAACTATATGAACACAACTACAAAACACTCTTCACACAACTAAAACTAGACTTGAACAATTGGAAAAACATTAACTGCTCATGGATAGGACGAGCCAATATAATAAAAATGAACATCCTATGCAAACTTATTCATCTATTTAGTGCCATACCCATTGAACTCCCAAAATATTTCTTTACTGATTTAGAAAAAAACATAACAAAGTTCATTTGGAATAACAAAGGATCAAGGATATCCAGGGAAATAATGGAAAAAAAAAACACAAATGATGGGGGCCTTGCAGTCCCAGATCTCAAACTATATTACAAAGCAGCAGTCATCAAAACAATTTGGTACTGGCTAAGAGACAGAAAGGAGGATCAGTGGAATAGACTGGGGGCAAGCAACCTCAGCAAGACAGTATACAATAAACCCAAAGATCCCAGCTTTTGGGACAAAATCCACTATTCAATAAAAACTGCGGGGATAATTGTGGGAGAGATTACGAATTGATCAACAACTCAAACCCTATACCAAGATAAATTCAAAATGGGTGAATGACTTAAACATAAAGAAGGAAACCATAAGTTAATTGGGTAAACACAGAATAGTATACATGTCAGACCTTTGGGAGGGGAAATACTTTAAAACCAAGCAAGACATAGAAAGAGCCACAAAATGTAAAATAAATAATTTTGATTACCTCAAATTAAAAAGCTTTTGTACAAACAAAACCAATGTAACTAAAATCAGAAGGGAAACAACAAATTGGGGGAAAAATCTTCATAGAAACCTCTGACAGAGGTTTAATTACTCAAATTTATAAATAGCTAAATCAGTTGTACAAAATTCAAGCCATTCTCCAATTGATAAATGGGCAAGGGACATGGATAGGCAGTTTTCAGATAAAAAAATCAAAACTATTAATAAGCACATGAAGAAGTGTTCTAAATCTTTTATAATCAGAGAGATGCAAATCAAAACAACTCTGAGGTATCACCTCACACGTAGCAGATTGGCTAACATGATAGCAAAGGAAAGTAATGAATGCTGGAGGGGATGGCAAGTAGGGACATTAATTCATTGCTGGTGGAGTTGTGAATTGATCCAACCATTCTGGAAGGCAATTTGGAACTATGCCCACAGGGAAATAAAAGAATGTCTACACTTTGATCCAGCTATAGCACTGCTGGGTTTGTACCCCAAAGAGATAATGGGGAAAAAGACTTGTACAAGAATATTCATAAATGTGCTCATTGTGGTGGCCAAAAATTGGAAAACAAGGGGATGCCCATCAATTGGGGAATGGCTGAACAAATTGTGGTATATGTTGGTGATGGAGTACTATTGTGCTAAAAGGAATAATAAAGTGGAGGAATTCCATGGAGACTGGAACAACCTCCAGGAAGTGATGCACAGCGAGAGGAGCAGAACCAGGAGAACAATGTACACAGAGGCTAATACACTGTGGAATAATTGAACGTAATGGACTTCTCCATTAGTGGCGGTGTAATGTCCCTGAACAATCTGCAGGGATCTAGGAAAAAAAACACTGTCTATAAGCAGAGGACAAACTGTGGGAGTAGAAACACCAAGGAAAAGCAACTGCCTGACTACAGTGGTTGAGGGGACATCACAGAGGAGAGACTCTAAACGAACACTCTAATGCAAATACTAACAACATGGCAATGGGTTCAAATCAAGAACACATGTGATACCCAGTGGAATCATGGGTCGGCTATGGGGTTTGGGGGGAGGAAAAGAAAATGATCTTTGTCTTTAATGAATAATGCTTGGAAATGATCAAATAAAATATTATTTTTAAAAAAGTTACTTGATTTGAGTTCTAAAATTTTTTAATTGGCAACCACAATATTACTTTAGGATTCTCATATTTTAGTTAAACCCCTAAATTTAATTCCTTACAACTCAAAGAGTCAAGATAACATCTCTGCCCTCATGCAACTTATAATATGAAGGATAACATGCAAACATAATACAAAGCAACCTATTTAAAAGATAAATAGGAAATAATTGAGAGCAAGGGCACTAGAATTAAGAGGAATCAGGGATTACTTCCTGTAGAAGGTTCTGTCTATTCTAATGTTTTTCTTCCAAAGAGTTCTGCTGTTCAGACTATCAGTTATGCTTTCATAATTCTTAATTTTCTTTTGAAGAATTTAAGAGTATCCTGCTATGAATCTATGTTTTCTTAGGAATCCACAATGTTTTCTGCCTTTTTATCTATAAAATTGAGATAAAAGCATTAGTACTAGTTCAACTGACTCACTGAGTGGTTGTGTGGGAAAGAATTTGGTAAATCTTAAAGCTTTCTATAAGTGAGAATGGGCATTAATATTCAATACTGGCGATAATTATATAACAAAATACCAATTACTCTTGAAAATGAATTTTGCTTTATTTTATTTTATTTTTCCATTTTAAACATTTAATTTGGTCAATTTCAAACATTATTCATTGAATACACATAGCATTTTCTTTTCCTCCCTCCCTTTCCCCCACCCCTCTCTTAGCCGACATGTGATTCCACTGGGTATCACATGTGTCCTTGATCCGAACCCATTTCCATGTTGTTGGTATTTGTGCCAGGATGTTCATTTAGAGTCTATATCCCCAATCATATCCCCTTGACCCCTGTAGTCAAGCAGTTGCCTTTTGTCGGTGTTTTTGTTCCCACCATTTGTCCTCTACTTGTTGATAGTGTTTTTTCTTATAGATCCCTGCAGATTGTTCATGGACATTTCATTGACACTAATGGGAAAGTCCATTACGTTCTATTGTACCACAGTGTTCCAGTCTCTGTGTACAATGTTTTCCTGGTTCTGCTCCTTTCACTCTGCATCACTTCCTGTAGGTTGTTCCAGTCCCCATAGAATTCCTCCACTTTATTATTCCTTTGACCACAATAGTATTCCATCACCAACATATACCACAATTTATTCAGCCATTCCCCAATTGAAGGGCATCCCATCATTTTCCAGTTTTTTGCTACACACAAAGAGTGCTGCTATGAATATTCTTGTACAAGTCTTTTTCCTTATTATCTCTTTGGGGTACAAACCCAGCAGGGCTATGGCTGGATCAAAGGGCAGGCAGTCTTTTATAGCCCTTTGCGCATAGTTCCAAACTGCCCTCCAGAATGGTTGCATCAATTCACAACTCCACCAGCAGTGTATTAATGTCCCAACTTTGCCACATCCCCACCAGCATTAATTACTTTCCATAGCTGTCATGTTTTCCAATATTCTAGGTGTGAGGTGGTACCTCAGAGTTGTTTTGAATTGCATCTCTCTGATTATCAGAGATTTAGAGCACTTTTTCACGTACTTTTTAATAGTTTTGATTTCTTTAACTTAAAACTGCCTATTCATGTCACTTGTCCAATTATCAATTGGAGAATGGCTTGATCTTTTGTACAATTGATTTAGCTCTTTGTAAATTTGAGTAATTAAACCTTTGTCAGATGTTTTTGTTATGAATATTGTTTCCTAATTTCTTGCTTCCCTTCTGATTTTAGTTACATTGGCTTTGTTTGTACAGAAACTTTTTAATTTGATATAGTCAAAATTATTTATTTTACATTTTGTGGCTCTTTCTAAGTCATGCTTGGTTTTAAAATCATTCCCTTCCCAAAGGTCTGAAATGTATACTATTCTGTGTTCATGCAATTTACTTATTATTTCCTTCTGTACTTTCAAGTCATTCACCCATTCTTCGTTTATCTTGGTATAGGGTGTGAAGCATTGATCCGAACCTAATCTCTCCCACACTGTCTTCCAATTTTCCAAGCAGTTGTTACCAAATAGTGCATTTTTGTCTGAAAAGCTGTGGTCTTTGGGTTTGTCATAGACTGTCTTGCTGAGGTCACTTACCCCAAGTCTATTCCACTGATCCTCTTTTCTGTCTCTTAGCCAGTACCAAATTATTTTGATTGCCACTGCTTTATAATATAGTTTGAGATCTAGGACTGCAAGGCCACCTTCCTTTGTATTTTTTTTTCACTATTTCCCTGGATATCCTTGATCCTTTGTTCTTCCAAATGAACTTTGTTATGGTTTTTGCTAGGTCAGTAAAAAAGTTTTTTTGGAAGTTCGATGGGTATGGCACTAAATAGATACATAAGTTTGGTAGGATGGTCATTTTTATTATATTAGCTTGTCCTACCCATGAGCAGTTGATGTTTTTCAAATTGCTCAAATCTAGTTTTGAGGATATGAATTTTCCCCTGAGTACTGCTTTGGCTACATCACATAGAGTTTGAAAGGATTTCTCATCATTGTCATTTTTTTTTCAATGAAGTTATTAATTGTTTCTAAGATTTGTTCTCTGACTAGCCGATTCTGGATAATCATATTATTTAATTTCCAATTAATTTTTGATTTAGCTCTCCATGTACCCTTACTGATCATTATTTTTATTACCTTATGATCTGAAAAGGTTGAATTTATTATTTCTACTTTTCTGCTGTTCCATGCCATGTTTTTATGACCTAGTATATGGTCAATCTTTGTGAATGTGCCATTTGCTGATAAAAAAAAAAGGTGTATTCCTTTTTGTCTCTATTTATTTTTCTCCATATATCTACTAACTCTAATTTTTCTAAGATTTCATTCACTGCTTTTTCCTCTTTCTTATTTATTTTTTGATTTGATTTATCTAAATTTGATAGTGTTAGGTTCATGTCTCCTACTAATAAAGTTTTACTATCTATTTCCTCCTTCAATTCTACTAGTTTATCCATTAGAAATTTGGGTGCTATACCATTTGGTGCATACATGTTGATTAGTGATATTTTCTCATTGTCTATATTCCCTTTTATCAGGATGTATTTTACCTTCCCTATCCCTTTTAATCAGGTCTATTTTTACTTTGGCTTTGTCAGATATCATGATTGCAGCTCTTACCTTCTTTCTGTCAGTTGAAGCCCAATAGGTCTTGCTCCACCCTTTAATTCTGACCTTGTGAGTGTCTACTCACCTCATGTGTGTTTCTTGTAGACAATAAATGGTAGGATTTTAGATTCTAATCCACTCTCCTATTCATCTATGTTTTATGGGAGAATTGATCCCATTCATATTCAAAGTTATGATTGTCACTTGTGAATTCCCTAGCATTTTGATATCCTCTCCTAGTTCTGACCTTCCTTCTTTTGCTATATCCTTTTGAACCAGTGGTTTGCTTTTAGTCAATCCCACTATTCCCATCCCTTGATATGTTTCCCTTTCTGGCCCCTCCCTTTTTGTTCCCTTCTAGTTTTTTTAGGGTCCATTAAACTCTCTCTCCTCCCTCTCCTTCCCTCCCTTTTTTTGAGCTCCCTCACCCTACCCCACCTCCACTTTCCATGTGTATCTTTGTGTGAAAAAGATTATTCTATTTATTTCATTTCTTCAGGTATCTCTTATTACTGTCATCGATTCCCCCTCCTTTTATTCATATCATTTTATATCTTTTAATGCCTCAATCTTTTCCTATAAATGATTGTTCTATTTACTATAATAATGAAAACCTTTTTGAGTTACAAATAACATTTTCCCCATATATTAATATATATAATTTGATCTAATTGTAGCCCTTAAAGAACAGATAGTTTGAATAAAAGAAAGAAAAGAAAAAATACATTTTCTCCTTTTCCCTGTCTTTCATATTTACCTTTTTTATGTTTCTCTTGCTCTTTGTGTTTGGATATCAAACTTTCCACTTAGTTCTGACCTTTTCCTTACAAATGCTTAGAAATCTTGTATTTTGTTGAATGCCTATACTTTTCCCCTGGAAGTATATAGTCAGTTTTGATGGATACGTGATTCTTGGTTGAAGACCCTATTCTCTTGCCTTTCTGAATATCATGGTCCAGGCCTTGTGGTCTTTTAGTGTTGAAACTGCCAGGTCTTGTGTGATCCTGATTGGTGCTCCTTTGTATCTGATTTGTTTCTTTTTGGCTTCTTGTGGGATTTTTTACTTAGCTTGAAAGCTCTGGAATTTGGCAATTATGTTTCTGGGAGTTGTTTTGGGGGGTTTTAGTGTAGAGGGTGTTCTATGAACTCTTTTAATGTCTATTTTTCCCCCTTGTTCCAGAACTTCAGGGCAGTTTTCTAGGATGATCTCTTATAGTATGGTGTCAAGGTTTCTGTTTATTTCTGGCTTTTCAGGTACCCCAATGATTCTCAAATTGTCTCTCCTTTTTTCTGTTTTCCTGTTCTGGCACCTTGTCAGTGAGATATTTTATGCTTTCTCTATTTTATCTGTCTTTTGACTTCGCTTTATTCATTCTTGTTGTTTTGCAAGATCATTGGTTTCCAGTTGCTCAATTCTGGTTCTTAAGGCTTGGTTTTCTATTATAATCTTTTGGTTTTCTGTTTTAACCTTTTGGTATTCAGCTATGATTTCTTCATTTTTTAAACCATTTCCCACTTCTCTTTCCAGAAGGTTTCCATCTTTTTTATGATAAGCTCCATTTGAGACTCTTCCAGGGCTTGTCAAAAATTTCCGTTTTTTTTCCTTTGGTTTTGTTTCATCCAGTATTTCCTCTGTAGCCTGAGATTTTTCTTTGTAAAAGGTCTCGAGGTTCATGGATTTCTTTTTAGATTTTTTTGAGTTTTTTTGAGCCTCCTGTTCATGATTAGCCATTTTTCTGGATGTTTTCCATTCCCACTTTAGTCAGAAATCTGAGACAGCTGGGCAGCTTCTCTGTGTATGGGGTTAGGGAGCAAGGATTTAGCCTGGGGCAGGCTTTCAATTCTCCACAGGCCTTTGCAGCTCTTCTCGGTGCTTCCCTCCCAGGCTCTCTCAGGTTCTACATTTTCCTGCCTGCTTGGGTTTCTAGTCTAGCAGCTTTCAGGTGTAAGTCCCCGGGGGTTCCTAGTAAGCTCCCAAGGATCCAGAAGGGTTCCCTGTTTGCTCCAGGAGCACTCCTCACTCACTCCCTGGCTCCGGTGTGCACGCTGGCTCTGTACACTTGTCTTTGCTCTCTTGCGTGCTGGGGTTTTCTGCCTAGCTGCCTTCAGGGGTGGGTCCCCTATTGTCCTAGTCCACTCCCAAGGACCCAGAGGTGACCCTTACTCACTTCAGAGGTGCCCCCCTTGCTTGTTCGTCTTGGCGTATGATGGTTCTGGCTCTGTAGGTGGGGGTGGGGGAAAGCGGATAGGCTCATGTTTGAGTGGAAGCCATTTCACCCTCTTATAGACTAGAAAAACCCCAATTCCATGTACCTTCAATGCTGCACCCCACTTTACAGCTCCTCCAGTCCTCTGAAAATGATTCTTAAGGGCTTTCAATGTAGTCCTTGTTGGTGTGTTGGGGAGACTAAGTAAGCTGCGTTTAGCTTGCCGCCATGCTTACCCGGAAGTCCCCATGAATTTTGCTTTAAATAAGCCAATTCAGTTTTCTGTGTTGACAATGATGTCATAGTTAATGTCTTAGAATTGACAGAAGTTTCCTTAGATGTCCTTTGATTGGGGAAAGGTTGAACAAATTGTGGTATTTGTTGATGAAGGAATACTATTGTGATACATGGTATAATAAACTGGACGAATTCCATGTGAATTGAAATTACCTCCAGGAACTGATGCAGAGCGAAAGGAGAAGAACCAGGAGAACATTATACACAGAGACAGATACACTGTGGCACTCTCAAATATAATGGATTTCTCTACTAGCAGCAATGCAATGATCCAGGACAATTCTGAAGAACTTATGAGAAAGAACACTATCCACATCCAGAGGAAGAACTGTGGGAATAGAAACACAGAAGAAAAATAATTGCTTTATCACGTTGTTTGATGAGGATATGACTGAGGATACAGACTCTAAACAATCACCCTAGTGCAAATATTAATAATATGGAAATGGATCTGGATCAGTGACATATGTAAAATCCAGCGGAATTGCTTATTGGTATAAGGGGGAAAATGAGTTAAATTTTAAGGAGTTGGATTTTATATTTTAAGAATGTTGTCCCTAGGAATTTAATTAATTCCAAAGAGATTTTATTTACAATTCATTTACAAAATGTAGAAAGAGTGAAGCAAGATATCAGAGAGAGCATAAGGTAAGATATCTAGCCTCAGCACTAAGTAATTTATTTCTGACCCTCCTCCAGGCAAGGAGAGTTAGTTTCAGCTGGCCTTAGCAAAGCCGAAGACCTGAGGAAGTCTCTTTTAAGAGTAACTCTTTTCCTGAGGCAGGTCTCTTCAGAGAACAACCAGCAGTTAAGAGTCAGCATTTCACTCACAACATATCAGTCCAGTCAACAGATTCTTTATCAGCCTCACCAGGAAACAGGGTCTCACATCCAATCAGTAGCCTCTTCACCAGCTTCAACTTGAAATCATGAAGAATTGTCTTCTTACAGGAAGTAACATCTTCTTTTAAAGACATTGTCTCTTGTGTCATGTCCTGTGTCTTCCACTAATTCTATGTCTACCAATCACAGTTGAAGTCCTGTTCTAGGACTTCCCAGAAGGCAGTTAGTCAATTCTGATTCATTACCCACTATCATACACATGGGTCACAGACCTCCCATTTCATGATTAAGTGGGATATTTGCACTTTTTTTGCATAGCAACTAGGTGACCTGCATCCATAGAAAGCAAGACCTGGAGTCAGGAAGATTCATCTTCCTGAGTTCAAGTCCAACCTCAGATACTTACTAGCTGTGTGACTTTGAGTTAATCAATTAACTCTGTAGCTCACTTTTCTCATTTGTAAAATGATTTGGAGAAGAAAATGGCAAACTACTCCAGTATCTTTACCAAGAATACTCCAAACAGGGTCATAAAGAATCAGTTAATTACTGAAATATATATATATATATATATATATATATATATATATACACACACACACACACATATATACACATGTACACACATACATGCACAGACATATATATATATATATACACACATACACATATGCACAGACATATATATATATATATATATATATATATAGCAAAATTTTTTCTTTGTTCTTTTGATGAAGCCATCACTGATAATGAAGGCTGGAGATGCTTCTATTTTGTTGATCAAACATAAATTAATACAATTAGTTGAAGTACTTCCATTCATATGTGAATGTGCTAGGAGTCTAGACAGCAGCTGTTTATTTGCTATTTTCTTTCAAAACCACAACAGAAAGAAATTGCATCTATAAGAGGCTGTCATTAGATGAATAGAGGTCTGAACACATGCAGCCAGTGACAAGGATGGGCAAAGAAGAAAAGATGATCTTAATTTGTTATTCTAGCAAATTGCTTTGATTTCAGTTGTGACTTATTTCATGAACAGAAATGATGACAATTCATTATCACCAGTCTAGAAAAATCTTTTCTAAGGGAATATTTGTATATTTGCTCATTGTATGATATAAATCAGAATATTTTAAAAGTGAAAGCAATGCTGTGGGTTGGATACAAAAAAATTTAAAGCTAGACATCTATATTATTGCCTCATATACTGCCAAATTACCAGTCATATAATACAGCTGCAGATAACAAATGTTTGCAAAGCAATGGTTCCATTAGTATTTTCACTTATTGGTATTTACATAACACATTTCTTTAGAAGTATTAAAAACATTTTGTAAAGATCTATGTAATACTTCTAAAGTTCTTGTGAAATAAGCAAAATGTTAGAGAAGAGAAAACAGCAAAGGTTAAACAGATCACTCAATGAAGATTTGGAGAGAGAACTGAAATATTGAACTACTCTTTTTCTTTCACAATTCCACCCTGAACAGCTTCCCCACACCTGTATCTAGAATTAATGTTCTTTCTTTCTCTATCTACAGATAGATGGTTACCTATCTGTATACTTGTCAAAATATGCTGACAGCAATACTGGCAATATGAAGAAAATTAGATGGATTCAAAGTAATCACTTCCTAATATAGTAATGTAAATAGCAAGACCAGCTGCCTCTTTAAGGTCAGATCCAAGGGTCTTACATCTTTTTTTATTGCTTTGCAGAGCTAAAATCTCAATAGTAAATTTATCCAGTGGGATTCTGACTCAGAAAATGAAACTGTACAAACTCTATAGTGGTAGAACAAATAAGAGGTCATATTGAAGAAATTTTACATTTCCAGATAATTTAGGAGGTTGGCAGGAAAGGTCTTTCTCACAGGGCAATGGTCAAGTCTGGAGTGAATAGCAAGAGAGCTGTAGGCTTTGGAGGTGGCTGCATCAGAAGCAACAGCTTTGGAAGCTCCCAGTCCATAAACAGTAAAGGGCCAGACAGCTGATCAGGAGATTAGAGGGGACTATTTGGTGGCATTGGGTTCAAGATCCTGTGGCATTGACCATACCCATATCTGGATTACAATTCTGGGCAAAGATGAACATTAATACATTAGCATTTGGGCCATGGGGAAACAGGGGTCCTATATTTGCAAGTTAAAGGAGAGTTCTTAGGGTCAGTCTGAGACTAGAGCATAGGCTAGGAGAGCAGTGACAACATTTCTCATTAGGTCATATCACCATGAAAGTGCAAAAATTTTATAGATTCCCAAAAAT
Organism: Monodelphis domestica; assembly: GCF_027887165.1. Lineage (NCBI taxonomy): Eukaryota > Metazoa > Chordata > Mammalia > Didelphimorphia > Didelphidae > Monodelphis > Monodelphis domestica. Next base: position 173,425,457 of record NC_077231.1, read on the forward strand.
ATCTCAGAAAAAAAATAGCATTAAAGACCTAAATATGGGATAGTGTCCCCTCCACATCTAAAGCAGGGTCTGACTTTAATATAATGTTAAATGTCAATAAATAGGTTGGGGGAAAGGAGCAAATGTAAAAAAAGAGGACCCACTCATAGAAAGTTCCTAAAGTTACAGGGAAGATCAAGACAGATTCAGAAGAAAACAATGAAGAAAAAACAGCTATGATTAATGCCTCTAAGAAAAATTTAAATTTATTACAGGTCCCAAAAGAATTCCTGGGAAAGTTCAAAAAGGATTTAAAAATCAAATAAAAGAGTTAAAAGAAAAATTAGAAAATTGAATTTGATAATACAAGAACATTTAGGAAAAAAAAGTCAGCATCATGGTAAAGTGCTCTATACATAATCGAGAAAATGTTATATATAATCAAGAAAAAACTTTCATTGAGAAATATAATGATTTGCATTGCACAGGTTGCAAAGCTAATATCAACTGGTTTGAACAGGCTTTTATGTAGAGAAAATTGTTTGGGAAACCAAAGAACAACATTGCTCAGAACATATAAAATCCAAACAAAAGCACTTGGATGATCTTAAGGGATGTTGGCATCAAATTCTGAATGACTGATGAACCATATTTCTTTTGCTAAATGATCTTTAATGCCTTTCTTAGGGAATTTTCTCTCCCCTGTACAGTCTTGTAGATGCTTTGATAGTTTCTTACTTTCAATTTTAATCTTATCCTTTCTTTATTTTGATGCCCATATCTCTTCTTTATGAAGTTCTCATAACAACACCCAGTTCATTTAAATATGTAACATTATAATTTTAAGTCTTATGGATAATTGTTTTACATTCAGACTTAGGAGAATCAGAAGTTCTTTAGTCCAATGCATAATCAAAAAGTAATCACCATTTAAAAATACCTAACAATTGACCATTTAGTTTCTTATTGATGACCTCCAAAGATGAAGCCATTGCTTCTGAAGGCAGATTATTTTCCTTTAGCAAAGCTCTAATTGTTAAGAAGTTTTTATATCAATTCTAAATGTATTTCTTTGCAACATCTAATTCTTGTTCCTGTCTCTGCCCTCTAATTAAACAAAATGGGTTAGCTAGATGATTAGCATTTATTAAGCACTTACTATGTACCAGGTACTGCAATAATTTGAAGTCCTCTCCACTATTTGTCTTTCAAATAGTTAAAGACAACTGTCTCACTTCCCATGTCTTCTCACCACAAGTAGGTATTGAAGTGGAAAATGTGTTGGACATGAAAAAAAGTTCAAATCCAGACTCAGATACACTTTAGTTCTATGAACCTGGCAAGTCACTTAATCTTTGTCTTGGTTTTCTCAACTTTTAAATGACAAAAATAATAATAACTACATCCTAGTGTTTTGTGGTCATAAAATAAGATAATTTTATAAAGCTCTTAGCAGAATATATGGCTCATGACAATCATTTAAAATATGCTTCCTTCCTGCAAAAAAAAACATTCCCCAGTTCTTTAAATCAATCTCAATGTAAAATAGACTCAACATCTTTTATACAATCGGTTGTCCTCTTTGTAGCATTCTCCAGTTTATTACTATCCTTTCTTCATTGTTATTATAAACATTAATAACAATATTTCTTCAGTTCCATGTAAAAATTTCATGTAAGTTTTAACATTTTATTTTTTAAAAATTTGAGCTCAAAAAGGCATAGCAGAAAACTGGTGTATATATAGTAAAGAGTACGTATATTTACTAATATAAAATTAATTAAGACATCTAAATGGAGAAAAGTGCCTAATATGGAGTTGACAAACAAGAATAATAATGAATAATGGGTAATCTTGCTCCTTGTTTGTTATTGTTATTGCTATTTTTCTCAATTTGATGCTTCCATTCAAATTTTGGTTGCATTGGTCTTCTTTGTACAAAATGTTTTTAATTTAATATAATCAAATAATTCATTTGACATTTTGTAACATTCTCTATTTCTTGCTTGGTTTTAAAATCTTTCCTTTCCCATATATCTGAGAGGTATGTTATTCTATGTTCACCTAATTTGTATATATTTTCCTTCTTTATATTTGTTTACCCATTCTGAATTTTTCTTGTTATGGGGTGTGAGATGTTGATCTAGACCCAATCTCTCCCATACTGTCTTCCAATTTATTCAGCAGTTTTTGTCAAACAGTGGGTTCTTGCCCCCAAATCTAGGATCTTTGAGTTTATCATATACTATCTTGCTGAGGGCATTTACCCCAAATCTATTCCATGAATCCTCCTTTCTGTCTTTTAGCCAGTATCATATTGTTTTGATGACCACTGCTTTATAGTATAATTTAAGATCTGGTACTGCTACACTCCCATCTTTCACATTTTTTCATTATTTCCCTTGATATTCTTGATCTTTTGTTCTTCCAACTGAACTTTGTTATAATTTCTTCTAATTCAATAAAAAAAGTTTCATGGTAGTTTGATAAGTATGGCACAGAATAAATAAATTAATTTGGGCAGGATTGTCATTTTTATTATGTTACCTTATCCTACCAATGAGAAATTAATGTTTTTCCAGTTACTTAGATCTAGTTTTAATTGTGTGGAAAGTGTTTTGTAGAGGTGTTCATATAATTCTTGTGTTTGTCTTGGTAAATAGATTCCTAAGTATTTTATATTTTATAGGGTGATTTTTGAATGGAATTTCTCTTTCTAACTCTTGCTGTTGAATTGTGTTGGAAATATATAGAAATGCTAATAATTTATGTGGGTTTATTTTATATCTTGCAAGTTTGCTAAAGTTGTTGATATTTCCATTAGCTTTTTAGTTGATTCTCTAGGACTCTTTAAGTAGACCATCATATTATCTGCAAAGAGTGATAGTTTAGTCTCCTCATTGCCTATCTTAATCCCATGAATTTATTTCTCTTCTCTAGTTGCTACTGCTAGTGTTTCTAGTACAATGTTAAATAATAGAGGTGATACTGGGCATCCTTGTTTCATTCCTGATCTTATTGGGAAGGCTTCTAATTTTTCCCCTTTGCAGATGATACTTGCTCATGGTTTTAAATATATACTTTTTTATTATTTTGAGGAATGGCACTTACATTCCTATACTTTCTGGTGTTTTCAATAGGAATGGATATTGTTTTATATTAGAGGCTTTTTCTGAATCTATTAAGATAGTCATGTGATCTCTGTTGATTTGATTATTGATATGGTAAATTATGTGGATGTTTTTCCAAATATTAAACCATCCTTGCATTCCTGGTATAAATCCAACATGGTCATAGTGGCTAATCCTTGTGATAACTTGCTGTAGTTTTTTTGTGAGTATTTTATTTAAAATTTGTGCACTTACATTCTTTAAGGATATTGGTCTATAATTTCTTTCTCTGTTTTTGTTCTGCCTTGGTTTGGAATCAATACTACATTTGTGTCATAAAAAGAATTTGGTAAGACTCCTTCTTTGCTTTAATAATTTGTATAATATTGGGATTATCTGTTCTTTAAATATTTGATAGAATTCAGTTGTGAATCCATTTGGCCCTGGGGATTTCTTCTTAGGAAGTTCCTTGATGGTTTATTTAACTTTTTTTCTGAGATGAGATTCTTTAAGTATTCTATTTCTTCTTTCGTTAATCTAGGCAATTTATTTTTTGTAAATGTTCATTCATATCACCTAGATTTTCATATTTATTGCCATATAATCAGAAAAATAGTTCTTAATAATTACCTTAACTTCCTCTTCATTAGAGGGGAGATCCCCTTTTCATCTTTGATACTGTTAATTTGATTCTTTCTTTATTTTTTTATTAGATTAACCAGTACTTTGTCAATTTCATTTTTTTCCAAGGATCAGAACATAGTCTTATTTAACAGTTTAATAGTTATTTGATTAATTTCTCCTTTAATTTTTAGGATCTCCAATTTATTTTTCATCAGGGGATTTTTTATTTGTTCCTTTTTCTAATTTGTAAGTTAAAAATCCCAATTCATTGATTTCTTCCCTTTTGATTTTATTGCTTTAGGCACTTGGAGATATACATTTTTCCCTGATTACTGCTTTGACTGTATCCCATAGGTTTTGATATATCTCCTCATTGTCATTCTCTTTAATGCAGTCTATAATTGTTTCGGTGATTTCTTTTTTAACCCACCAGTTTTGAAGAATTAGATTATTTAGTTTCCAATTAATTTTAAATTTGCCTTTCTGTGGACCCTTGTTAAGTATAATTTTAGTGCATTATGATCTGAGAAAGCTGTATTTATCATTTCTGCTTTTCTATATTTGTTTGCAATATATCTATGTCCTAGTACATGGTTGATCCATGTACTGCTGAGAAGAAGGTATATTATTTTTTTCCTATTCCATTTTCTCCAGATATCTATTACCTCTGATTTTTCTAGAATTTCATTCATCAATCATAACTTTCAGGAAGTCCAATAATTCTCAAATTGTCTCTCCCAGTTTTATTTTCTAGGTCAGTTGGTTTTTCAATGTTATTTCATGTTTTCCTTTATTTTTTCATTCCTTTGATTTTGCTTTACTGTTTCTTGATTTCTCATGAAATCATTGGTTTCTAGATGGTCAATTCTGACTGTTAAGGCTTGGTTTTCCTCTCCCAGTTTTTAGTTCTTCTTTTTCAATTGGCTCATTTCTTCTTGCATCCTTTTCATTTCTTCTTTCCACTTTTCCTCTGCCTCTCAATTGATTTTGGAAGTACCTTTTGAATTCTTCCAGCATCGGGGTCCAATTTATATTTTCTGTTTGCACTTTGGGTATCTTTCCTTTGCTTTCACTGTCCCCTTTTGTTTATGTACCTTGTTCCTTCTCTCCATAAAAATTCTTAAGAGTTAGGTGATTTTTTTTTTGTTGTTTGCTCATTTTTCCTATCTAATTATAGGTAGGCATGGGAGGGTGATGTGATGGTCTGAGGGCTGAGAACTCTGAGAGCCCTCTCCCCTTACTGATTGAATTGACTCTTGTAATGCTGATAGCTTAAAGACTGGCCTCAGACTTTAGGTGTAAGATTTTGGTTTCACTTTGATCTTGATCAGGTCAGGGTCTGATCAAATTTTAGCCTCAGGCTTTGTCTCAAGATTTTGTCTCACTGTGCACTTGATCCAATCAAGCATACCCTTGATTATCCTGTCTTGGAGCTGTACCCTGAGCTTTAGGCAAAAAGATCAGTACTTAGTACTTAGTATTTGGTACTTACTATCATCCACCCTGGAGTATGAATTAAGTCCTTGTCTGAAATCCAGACTAGAATTCCCTGGGCTAAGGCTACAGTCCACAGGTTTGAAATTTTAAGGAGTATGGTTTGGCTTGTAACTCTATTTGCTCAGGCAGGGTCTCAGAGTCTGGATTTTGGCTCAGGCATGGATTCCTGAATCTTGTACAGCAGATGTGGGGTGAGGGTGTGTTGCTTGCTCTTCCCTCCTTGCTATAGCTTCTTACTGGGTCTGCTCTCCTCTTACTCCAGTACCTCAGATTTTCATAGCCTACCTTTTAGGTTTTTCTTTTCTTGAAAGTTGTTTTACTCTGTCTCCTTGATCTTCCACTTCTGTATTGTTTTGTGGTGATATTTTAATCATTGGTCAGAAAGGATTCTCATGGTGGCATTGACATGCTGAGGATTACTCTGCCATTTTGTGTCCACAGGTAGCTTCTATATAGTTCCTAGAGTTCAGAAAGAACCACTGGTATTTGTTAAGTAAGAAAGTAACATGATCAAACTGCAATTTGACATCATCTGACTTAGATAAACTATCTCCTCCAGTACTAAGAGAACTAACAAATATTCATTATTGTACCATTATAAGTGATATTTGGAAGAATGTAAAAAACATGGGAAGTGTGACTAAATTGGAGAATTATAAAAGTTCTAATATTCTGCAAAAAGAGGAGAAAAGTTTTCAGACTGTTGTCCCATGACCTTGAATTCCATTCCTTAAAATGTCTAGAATGGATAATTAAAGGGATGATGATTGAACATCTAAAAAAGGATAAAGTGATTATAAGCAATCAACATGGCTTCATAAAAAAAATTCATGCCAGACTGAATATTTATCCATTCCATTTGAAATAGTGTCTATAACATATTTATAACAATAAAGTAAATATAGGTTATCTCTGTTACTCAAGCATTTCATAATTTATCTCTCACTATTATTCTGAAAAATATAAAGATGTAAATGAAATGCTAATAAAAATGTCTTACAGAGTTGGTAAAGGATAACTTACACATCATGTGATAGAGTATATATCCATCATATCTTGACAGACTAGAACACTAAGCTGAATATAAGATGGCCTTTAATATAATAGGAATAAGTGTAAGGACTTACATTTGGGTTAAAAAATCAACTTCACAAAGAATGGATGAATGTGGCACATTTAGAGACAAATTTGACAGAAAAGAGAGAGATCTGTATATTCTAGTGTAGTTCAGTTCCTCATAGATATCAAAGCTAAAAAAGATAATGTGGCTTTAAATTAAAAAACTTCCAGCTTTAATAATAAGGAAGGGATTGCCCTGCCATGCTCTGTACCAGTTGGGCCACACCAAGAGTGGTATGCTCAATTCTTGGCATCATATTTTAGTAATTACAGTGATAAACTGTTTTGTATACTCTCCAAGTATTTAGAAGAGCCTTGTGAGGATGGTGAAAAGACTCAGGTTTATTTTATATAACAATGATGGCAAACGTATAGAACATGTGTCAGAAAGGCCACCCCAAGCCCTCTATGTGGATACAGGAGCTGTCACCCATCATAATTTATTACTAGAAAGGCTGAGGGACTTGGGAGCTTTCCCTTCCCCATCTCCACCATGTTGAGAATATTTTTTCACTTCACTTACCCCTCTGTCCAGCTGCCTAATGAAAATTCTTCCTTTGTCTGGGTTAAGGAGAGATGGAGGGAAGGAGAGGCAGGGAGGGTGCCAAGGCACAGCACAGTCTCTAAAAGGTTCATCATCAAAGCTATATAAAGATTGTTTGAAGGAAATTGAGAAATTTAGCCAGGAGAAAAGAAGCAATGGGTAAGAGGCTGACAGTTTCCTTCATATGTCTGGAAGTTTGATATGTAGAAGAAGGGTATGACTTGTTTTGTTTTGACCCAGAGGGTGGAACTAAGAGCTATGTCTTGAAATTTGAAAATAACATCTTTAGCTTTGATATGAAGAACTTGTTAATAGACCTGGGCAACGGTGGAATTTATTCATTCGGTAGAAGTAATAGTTTTGGCCTCATTAGAGATCTTCAGGCCAAGAGTAAATGTCTACTTATCAGGTATGTTAAAATGGGAACTGCTTTTCAGATACAAGATGGCTTTGATGCTTGCTGAGGTCTATTCCAACTAATAAAATCATTCAAATTATACCAAAGGAAGAGATACTAAAAATACCTTGCATTTATATTATATATCAAGGCTTAGAAAGCATTTTACATAATTTATTTCATTCGATCCTCAGAATAAAATTTAGAGATGGATGTCATTATTATTCCCATTTTGTAGGGGGGAATCTTAGGTGGAATATAACTAACTAGCCTAGGGTAACACATCTGGATGAGTATGAGGCAGTATTCAAATTTGTCTTCTTGAATCCAGTCTAGTATTATGCCACCTAGCATTTCTATTAAATGCTGAATCTATCTCTTTTACTTTATTTTATTTCTTCTCACTCCCACTTCTGATAAGGAAGAGGACTGAAAGGAGATGACCATAGGCTTTTTTTAAAAATTCAATTCCAAATACAAAACTGGAATTGAGAAAAAGAATAATTTTTACTCCTATCTGTTGATTATAGTAAATCTGTACTTTGTATAATGATTACAACTCACCTTTTTCAATCTATTCTTTTTTATGGAAAGTTTTCAGATTCATTATATCACTTCTACCTTCAGTCTCTCTCTCTCTCTCTCTCTCTCTCTCTCTCTCTCTCTCTCTCTCTCTCTCTCTCTCTCTCTCTCTCTCTTAACACACACATATGACATCAGTTGGACATTGCTATTTGTAACTAAAATTTGAAACTACTCTTTGGTAGCTGAGTGTCTATCTGTTAAAGACTTAATTTTGTATTTGAATAGTAGTAAGAGACTTGAGGAAATTCTAGATGACTAATGAAGAAATAGGAATCAAATATTAAAGGAAATAATTCTCACTGGCAAAAAATACAAGCCATTTATTTTAACCTCTATGCCTGAATATTTTCAGTTTATTAGAAATAATTTTATATATTTGGTAGTTGTAAATATAGTTTGTAACAAACTGTTTGCCAACAATTAATAAAGGGACAGAAATTAAAGTACCAATGCAAAACATACATATGTTTCCTGAAACTACTTTATATAGCATATTCCCTGTCAAAGAAGGGGGAAATTTTTTGTGTAGACAGAAAAATTAAGAATGCTTTGGAACTAATGAGGAACACCACCCATACAAAGATTTGGCAATATTCAAGATTACACTGGGCTATACTCCAGAGTTTATAACTTGAGAGATGGTATGGTGGATGAAGATCTCACCTTTGAATCAAAAGTAATGGATTTAAGAACAAGCTTGTCAAATTAATCTTCTTGAATTTCAGTATTCTTATATATAACCATAAAAACCTAGAATTTTATATTAGAAGGTACTGCTACATCCAACAAATCCAGTGTATACCAGAAAAGTTATTTCCATGAATCTATACCTATAACTATGTATATGGACATGCATTCAAATTGGCATATAATCTATACACGTATGTACATATGCAGACATGTATATTTTTAACAAGCCATCATTCAACCACTACTTATAGATGTGCAAGGAAGGAGAATTTTCCCCCACTTTTAAGGGATCCCATTCCACTTTTGGACAGCTCTCATTATTATCCTAAAATCTCAATTTGATTCTTTGCTGCTTTCACCTGTTGTGCCCACCCCAGTCTAATCCAAAAAAGAAGAGATATAATTACTCTTCATATGAAAGTCTGTGTCTCCAATGAATCTTCTTTTATCATGTTTTATATGACACAACCTTGTGGTCCTTCATTATTGTAGTTGTGCTCCTTTGAACACTTTCTAGCTAGGCAAGGATCAGACTATCAAGCTTTTTCTTATATTACCTTCACAATGTTCTTGTGGATAGGAAAGGAGGCCTGGAAGTATAATTCTAATGGTACAAGAATATTCCCTCTTCAAGTTCAAGAAATTCCTCTGCAATTTATAGTCCCAGAGAATAATTGCCTGGGGATACTGAAACGTTACGTGACTGTCCTAGGTGAAATGACTAGCTCAAGTCTTCCCAATTTTGAGGTAAGCTCTTTTCCCATTATGCTTCTCACATTGCTATCATAAAAACACTATTAATCACTTTATGTGATATGTCCAACACATCTGTAGACATAGTACATAGATGACAACTCATTAGAAGAGCCAGTAGGCAAGATTATCATGCAGAAGGACATAGTTGCATCTAACTGCTGCCAAAATAATCAGAAAGTGAAAAAAAGGAACCGGTTGTAGTGTTAGTATTGTGGAATGACCAGTGTAGCTGATCCCTACCCCCAACCCTCTGTGGACTGATTGCATCTTTCATTTTTCAATAGATTGTCCAATTTTCATACAAATATATACATATTCTGTGGATATACATCCAAAGCAAGGTATGGTAGTAACATAAAGGTTACTATGATATGGAAATAGTTATATATTCATCATAGTCATTGAAGAAGTCAAGATATAAGTTAAAGATTAGGGAATATTTATAAGTCAATTCATTCAAATGTTTGTCTGTACAATTTTACAAAATATTATTATATTTAAAGACTGGTTATATATTGCCAAATCAATTTAAGGACTAAGTTTATTAGTAAATTTCATTATATATATTTATATATATATATATATATATATATGTTCACACATACATATTGTCATTCATTTGTTTTTGACTCTTTGTGAACTTATTTAGAATTGCTTTGCAAAGATACTGGAGTCACTTATTTCCAACTCATTTTACATATGAGGAAACCAAGGCAAAAAGAGTTTAGTTACTTGGTCAGGGTCCCATAGTGTAATAAAGGATTATTGGAGTGATAAATGATAACTAAAGATCAGATCTGCTAATCTCCTCCCTTCCTCCCTTCCTCCCTTTACCCTCCCTAGTTTTCTTCCCTCCTTGTCCCTCCTCCCTTCTTGCCTGCCCTTCCAGTTGATTCCTCTGTTTATGTCTCTAAATCAACTCAGGGTGAGTTTTATTATGTCTCAAATAAAATACTGTTTCTCTTCTTAAAGATTAAGTAAGGGATTTATTGGGGAAGAATGGAAAGCTAAGGAGATGGAAGGAAAGAGTGTTTGGGGTTTCCCTAACACTATAATAATTCCTAGGTTGGAGGATGGTGGAATATAGTTCAGTTTGGGAAAATGGATTAACAGTCCTGGAAATTCAGTCACTATAACACAGCAGAGAAATCAGAGAGATCTGGACTTTGTCCCTCTTTCTTTCTGTCTCCAAGCAAAGGGATCGCTTATACATTTTTGTCTCAAAGGCAAAGAGAGCTGCTTCTTTTCTGTTTCAAAAGCCAAGAGACCCTTCCAACTTCTGTCTCAAAAGAAGTTTTCAGTTTGTTCTAATCCTTTTTCAAAAGTATTTTCTGGACATGATTCCAAATAGAATGTTCTCTTTTGAATGACAGCTCAGCAGTCTCAACTATTGCATCTCTGTTGCAGGCTTTTCCATTTTCTCACTTCCACAACATCACAATAGGTATTAAATATATGATTTGAACTCAAATCTTCCTGATTCTAGGCATAACATTCTATTCACTACATCATGTAGTGTACATGTACCCATATGTAAAATGCATATTATATACACTTGTACCTGTATTCATGAGAATGACATTCATGAATTCTCCAAATATTTACAGTATTTTATTCACATTTCAAGTAGTTGAAGATAGGGTTAAATGACCTTAGTTAATGATTTCCCCTCCTATGTTATGGGTTCAAATTTAGATTTATATTTTATTAAATTAAAAAAAAAAGTTTTCCAGACCCAAGTCTGTTTAAAGTAAAACAATAATATTTTGGGAGAATCTTTCAGTTTTAAAATCTTGTACCATTTTCCCAGGCTGTTTCTGTTTATTAATCATGATCTAGCTGAAGAAAGAATTTGACTTTGGTTCTCTTATCTAAAATTTAAAAAAAAAGGTCCACAACCAAGTTGCATGCTTAAGATTATTTAATAACTGTTAACGAGACCATTTCAATGCATAAATCTAGAATATCATTTATCAACCTAATGAAAAGAAATATTATTATCCTGCAATTTCTTTTCTGATATTGATTTGTAGTGCCCCAAGACCATTTTAAAAATGATCTGTATAGTCCTTATCTGTCATGGAAACAAATTCATTCCTTGGGTGGCTGAGCAACATGAGGGGAAATAAATTTCTCAGAAATGTATCCCCTGAAGGTTGCTATCCATTATTGTTACAAGTTTGCAATGGAAATGGCTTTATTGCTATGTAGAGAATATGATAAAATTTAAAGCCTTGTGAAAGATGCATTAGAAAAACAAATATAATATATGTAATATATTGCCAACAATATATTGCCAGATTTGATACATTTATTTATTCAGACAATGTTTTGAGTATATCAAAGCAAATGTGGAGCAACTCAAATCAAAACATTAATTCAAAGAGTAATAAAAATGAAAAATTGATGCCTATATGGAATATGGGAATTAAAACATTCGCCCTTTTCCCCATATGCACCACTTAGGGTTTCAGCTTATATGACAGGTATGAGCTTCATAAATCAAGATTTATTCAATCCATCTGTTTCATTTTATGTCACTCTTCCAGATGATAACTAGTCTGTGCTTTCACATTCCTGTAAAGGTCTTTGTATCTTTCAAGATGATGGGTTACAAAGAAGATGTTTTAGGAGATCCTCAGTTTAATTCCCTCAATTTAGTGTGAGCACAGTCGCATTTAGGATGGCTCATTTCAAAAAGAACCCATCATTCATTGGACTCTTGTTTATGTAGGCCATTTTAACTAACTCCCATAGGAGATGGGAGCTAGTTTTTCATACTAAGACACATTAATACAAATATAAAAAAGAAGATATACACTTTTATTAGCAAAAAAATGTATGTTTGAAACTCAAAAATTGTGTTAAAATAGGAAGATTTAAGAAGACAAAATGAGAAATTAGGAGATCTTTTAAAAATAATGTGATGTCCAGTCCTGGAGACGGGACCTAGGTTCAAATCTGGCCTCAGCCACTTCCTAGCTGTGTGACCCTGGGCAAGTCACTTGACCCCCATTGCCTAGCCCTTACCACTCTTCTGCCTTGGAGCCAATACACAGTATTGACTCCAAGACGGAAAGTAAGGGTTTAAAAAAAATAATGTGATGTCAACAAATAAAACATTGCACGTCTCCGGAAAGTTGTTTGCTTTTTTTTTTTTTAACATAAATAAAAAATCACTTTATCTAATGTAACCATACAGGTACTGCTATGTTGTCAAACTGATCTTCCTAAAGCATAGATCTGACCGTCATCTATTTAATAAATTTCACTGACTCTCTCTTATGTTCAGATCAAATATAAAACCATCATTTATCTTTGAAAGTCCTTTGCAACCTGTCCCTTCCTACCTTTGTGGTCTTCTTACTTTGATAATTTTAAAGGATAGAAATGGGTGTGATATATACATGAAAATCATTCTTGAAGGATTAGCTTTAGGAGACAAATGTCTGTATTGGAAAAAGCTACTGTTCTCAATTCTTTCTTAGAGAATTAATAATTTATGTCAATCTATGTCTTGAATCACTGACTTGAATATTTATGAAAATGATACTTGACATCCATCTACTCAACTCTGTGACACTGGAATCCTTGATAGTTTCATCATACAGGATACTCCATATGCTGACTGAGCATTTTTGCTGACTTCTCAGATCTAGAAAATTCTTCTTTGTTTCTGCTCCTTAACTTCCTTCAAGTCTCAGCTATCATTTTTAAAGATTAAAATTAACTCTCCCCTGATTATGAAGACTAAGTAACCTCTGCCTGTTTTTTAGATTTAATCACCCAAAATGTAAACACCCTACTTAAAAGTTGAGTATGGAGATCTGCCCATTTTTAGATCTAATCACCAAAAGTGTAAACATCCCACTTAATCATTAAGTGGGAGGTCTGTGACCCATGTGTGTAATAGTGAGTGATGAATCAGAATTAAACTAACTGCTCAGAACTTAAAGCAAAGCTTCAATTGTGATTGGTAGGGGTAAAATTAAGGGAAGACACAGGAAGTAATGGAAAAGAAGCATCTTTAAAAGGAGCTGTCACTTCCTGTGAGAGACAGTTCTTCATTCTTTGGAAGTGGAGACTGTAGACAATTCTTCATTATTTGGAGTGGAGACTGGACTCAAGACCCTGTTCCTAGTGAGACTGTTGTTCTAAAATCTCTTCCTTTGAACTGACACATGGTGAGTGAAAAGCTGACTCTTAACTGCTGGATTTTCTGAAAAAAACTAACTTCAGGAGAGACTTACCTTATCCTCTCTCTGATTTTCTTATTTCACTATTTCTATGTTTTGTAAATAAATTATAAATAAATCTCTTTGAAATAAACTAAATTCCTGGTGGCCACACTCTTAAATAATCCAGCCTAACCCTTTTAAAATTAACCCCGTTGCCCCCTTGCAAGTTCTAACTTCTTCTCAAAGCTTTCCCAGTCTTCTTTAGTCTTAGTGCCTTCCCTCCTAGACAGTTCCTAGACAGTTTATTCTTCAAATACCTTCCTTAAGCATAATTGTTTTCATATCTTCCCTATTAAATCATGGATTGATTATGTGGGCTGTTTTTTAAAATTTCCTTCTTTTTCTGTCCCCTTTATTACTAGTACTTAGCACAATGATTGGCACATGGTAACTTTTTAGTAAATACTAGTTAATTGACTAAGACAGCAGCCAGGGTTTTTGTCCCATTACCCCAAAATAGAGTTTTGAGCTTAAATATTTCTGGAAATTTGCAATTAACATAATAAAATATTGGGGTTACATTCCTAAGGACTATTAAATTCTGCCTCTGCCTTTGATTTCCAATCATGGGAAACACATATGAGGGAAAAAAAGAATAAACTCTTCACATGGTGATTTCTCTTTGTTTAGACCTAGATTTTTAATAATTCTCTCATGTGCTAGAGGAGTACATAGTTTTAAGGAAAATAAATAAATATGATATAGTCTTGTAAATTGTAACTGAAAGGTAAGGTATAAGGATATGTACTCTGCAGTTGGAAAAGTCTATTCTCAGTCATTTTTTGTTTAAGAGATTAATAATTTATACCAGTTTATGTCCTCATAAAATCACTAATGATTACTTTGTGAAAATATTTTTAGCATCTACTTTTTACCAGAAACAAAAATATTTAAAATAAAGGGGAAATTACTCAGTATTCATTGCTACACTTTGAAAATACTATTTTCCTGGTGATCATATCACTCTCCTCTGCTTAATAAACTCCACTGGCTCCCTATTGCTTTTAGGATCAAATACAAAATGCTATGTGGCTTTCAAAGACCTTTACAACCTCACCCATTTCTAGATTTCCAGTCTTCTTATATCTTACTCTCTGCCATGCACTCTTCAATTCAATGACATATGCCTTTTGGCTGTTCATTCAAATGACATATTTTTCAGCTCCCAACATTTTCTCTGGCTGTCCCCCTTACCTAGAACTTTATCCTTAAATTCAGTCTGTTAACTTCCTTGGCTTCTTTTATGTCCCAATTAAAATCTTATCTTCTACCAGAAATCTTTCCCAATTCTTAATTTCAATGTCTTTACTCTCATAATTATTTTTATGCTAAATTTTTATCATATATATTTAGTCCATATTTATCCATTAGCCTGTAAAGTCTTTGAGGATAGTAGTGTCTTTTACACATTTATATTCTGGGTATAAAGCCCAGGACCTGGCCCACAGTATGTGCATACAATACATTTATTGAATGATTTGGTTGAACACTAGTCATATGGCTGCCATCAGAGTAAGTTTTAAGACTCGGGATAATAACCTAGATTGTTCAAAATTAACTTTAAAGTCCTTAAAATTTACTGCAATGTTTATGTAACTCTATACTTCCTTTGCAGGAGTCTTCCTATATCTTTTAGTCAGATTCTGTTGGAAACATGACTAAGTGGAAAATTTCAAGTGGATAGATAAGTGGAATAAAATTCACAAAACAAATTTGGCTATCTGAATATGATTCCATCCTCTTTTATCAAGTAAAACATCTTTGGTATCTTTATGCCACCATACTACTTATTTTTTGTTCTACTTTTAAAATGCATTTTGAATATACAAGTCAGAATTATAAGGCTAGAAGAAATTATCAGAACTAATTAAGTTTTTCTTCTCCCCCTTTAAGCATTTTCAAAAGATGAAAATCAACCCTACTTTTTAAGACCACCTTTAAAGTATAACTATAACCTCATTATCATATGCTCTAAATACAGTACCTGAAAAGATTAATATTTTTAAATTCTAAGCCTGTTATTTTTAAGCTCCTTGTTCTATCCATGTGTCCCTCAAATAATGCAGATTCTAAACATTCCATACCTTTTATTCCTATGTGATTCCTGTGTTTTCCTATAAATCATCCAGAGAGGATTTCTGTCTTTGTCTTATTCATTTGTCCTGGTAGTACTGAATTTAAGTTGCCCATATTTTCTACCTCCTCATTTTGTCTATACCTGACTCACCTTCTTTTCCATATCATAAATTGTATTCTTTATACTGATTGTTGAATACAAATTATCACAGGCAATATAATTCAGCCAATCTATATCCAGCAATCATATTTCTTGGGTCTTTTGGGTTATTTGCAATTTAAATTCTTCTGAAAGGGATTTTTACAGTGATGCAGCATAATTGGGAAAATATTATTATTAAATGAAGAAAGATATGGATTTTTAAAGCCCAGTGGAATTGTCCTTTTATGTTAGAGAAGCAACATAATGATTTGGAAAGATCACTAGAGGAACACACTGGACACCTCTCTTCTCATACTGACTCTGCTACTCACTATATGACTAAGTGATTTCTTTCTTTTTTTGAAGGCCTTCCTTTCCTCTTCTGTAAAGTGAGGTGTATGGAGTAGATTTATACAAATGTTCCTTCCAAGTCTATATGTCTAGCTTCTGATGGATCTGAGAACATTGTGGAAAGATGGCAAAGAGTTTTATATTCTAAGCACTTTTTCTATGGGAATTGATTACAACTGGGAAATTAAGGAGGCAAAGAAACTAAGTAAACCTATTTTGGTGGAACTTTCATTAACTTCTGAGACAATGAAAATGAAGGAAAATGAGATGCTGTTAATCATCCCATAGAAAGAAAAAAAAATTAGTCTGCAATGAAATTTTATATATACCTCTATTGTTTAGAAAGTTATTGAAGAATCTTAATCCAGTCCCCAAAGTTATCTTCATAAAAAATAAGACTGAATTATCAACGTGTACACTATACAAAGAAAGGGAAGAGAGTTTTCAAACTCATTTTTCCATCTGCTACATAAAAATGTTGTATAAAAGTAGATATATGGCCTTAGAAAGTCTTCTAGCGACATTTAGATAATGATAATGACCTATAAATGTTTTCATAAAAGATAAAATGGTTGCTCATGACTATTCCTATTTTGACTTTTTGGAAAGAATGACAACAAATAGAGTGTAGATATATTAGATCACTGCATCAATGATTGAAGGATCTGGGATTTTGTTGGAATGGAAATTTCTCCACTGAAATTACTCAGAGGCAGTCTTTGTTTTTGATTCAGAGTTATGGAGTGACTTGCCTAACATTACACAGCTAATAACTGGAAAGAATTAAAGTTTTTCTGACACAAAGGTCAGCAGTACTATCCATTATATCACATTACTATTATATTTTTTTAACAACACATATCTGGAAGTAATAAGAAAAGTACCTCATACTCTATAGTGGCTTTAAAGACCTCTCTTCTACCATAATCTAATTATTAATAGATCAGCACTGATATCACAATGCACTACTATTTCAGTTGTCTTCCCTTTGCTTGTTTCTTTTGCCTTTAAATCTTCCCATTTCTTTTCCAAATTCTATTTTCAGCCTTCAACAAGAGTGAAGCCTGAAACTATCCTTCCCTGGTTGAAGTGTGCTGTTAAATATTACCTTTAGAACTAATAAGAACTAATTTAGTTATTCATATTAATGACCCTGATTTAACAAAGCAGACGCATTAAAAGACATATTGATTGCCTAGAGTATGCTCCCGGATGATCAGGAATATTGAGCACAGAGTTTTATAGAGTCTGGAAACAGGGTTTAATTTCCAGTCGCAGACAATGAGTTGTTGTCATGATTGGCACTTTGTAATTATTTTTAACCCAATTTCATTTGGAAAAAATAGCTATTTGGTCCTAAAGCCATTAGTATAAGATCTTCCTTTATCACATCACAGAATACATCAATTACATATAGTGAGTTATGACAAGAAACATTACCAAGAAAGTCTGTTTAATAATATGTTGTGAATCAAGCTGAAATATGGTTTCTATATGATGAAAGTAGACCTTTAGATGAGGAACTGAAAGTATTTGGGAGCAGTGGGACTTTTCATGTTTTTTCACCATTGTAATTTAGAATAGTTCATTTCTTCAGTGACTGAAACACTGACCAGGGACTATTAACTCAAATTGATAGGACATATCACTAATGAGGCTAAGGCTGGGGTTATTTCCATATGAATGAGTTTACATAATAGTCAGAGTAATAGACATGGCCCAGCATGATGTAGTGGAAGGAATACTAAATTAGCAATCAGATAACATGAATTTAATTCCCAATTACTGGCTATTTGAACTTAAGCAGCATTTAACCTTTTGGGGGGAACTCAGTTTTCTCATCTGTAAAATGGAATCTCCCTGGATAATTCTGAAGTTTCCTATTCAGCTCTAAATCTTAGAAGCCTACTTCTGATGAGCAAATAGCAAGTTAAAGGCTATCTCATTTGTTTATTCATTTATTTTTATTGCTAAAGATTACTTCATTCTAAACTAATCATATTTGAGAACAACTCATATTGTTATTGCCAATACTCCATTACTTCTTAGGACCACAGGATCATAGATTTTGAACTGAGAGATATATTAGAGATTAGAAATAATTGATTTCAACCTCCTTATTTTTTTTTTTTACATGAGGAAACAAGACTAGAGAGCAGAAACCCTTCTTCTGGAGCCAATGTTCTTACCACTGTAACATGAAAAGCTTCTTTTCTTCTTAGCATATTGATTTGTATGTTTGCCATTTCTGCTTGAATACAATATATATCCAGTAAGCATCTATGTGTCGAGAGTAGATATTTAAATACATTTTCATGAAAGTTGCTACCCTATTTTCCCTTGAGATACAATTGTCATGACCAAAGGAAAGTTTTCCCCATAGGATGTCTGCTGAAATGTAAACTTACTGCTTCTTTTTAAGCTTTTCAAAATCTTAATGTTAGTTCTTTACCCAATGAGAAATATGTCTTTCAACATTTGAGGAATTAAGACCTCGTTTATAATTGCTACCACTTGGACATTCTATTTCTTTGGCTCTTGTTAGCTCTACGAGTTTTGCATTCTTTATCAAACCAAATATGTGCCCAGCAATGTAATGTGTAATGCCATCATCACCTAACATTTTTAGTAGGAATTAATTCATCAGCTTCTCTCTAACCAAGAGAAATAGTTATGTAGGAAATAGAAACTTTTTGGGCAGTGGTACCCGTGGTAGGTATCACAGGTAGGAAGTTAAGGACATAATACAGATCAACTTTAACTGCTTTACTTTTGTTTTTAAGGATGTTCCTCCTGAGGAAACATGACAATCTACCTTGATTTCAATGTATGAGAATAGTTACTTTGCTGAAGACAAAAGACATATTTCTCATTGGGTAAACAATTAATATTAAGTTTTTAAAAGCTCAAAAAGTAGCAGTATGTGTAAATTTCAGCAGACATGCTATGGGGAAAACTTTCTTTTGGTCATGACAATTGTATCTTAAGGGAAAATAGGGTAGCAATTTTCATGAAAATGTATTTAAGAGAACTCTCAACAAGTGCTACAGATTTTATACTAAATAGGCTGTCAAGTGGAAAAAATTAGAATTTTCTAACATTTTAAGTTACAATATTTAATGCTCTGCAGTAGTAGTAATTTTCTTTTTTTAAGGAAATATGTACTGTTATTGTTTTGTTGGGGAAGCAGTTTCTATTCACATCAGTGATGTGAGATTTTAAGCAAGTTAAGACACAAATAGCAATCGTCAATTACTTCATTCAAGCATACTTCTAGGCTTTAGTGAAGAGCTTGCATTTCTCCCGAAATCTAAATTTTGATTGTTGTAGGTATTAGAAAGCAGTAAAAGCTGTAACAAAAGCTCTACTTTTAAAGACAGAAAAATGTGTGTTGAAAGAAAAACATATTTGAATTGAACTAGACAGCTTCCATTTTAGTTACATAGATCCTATTTTCAATCACAGAAGGACACTCGATAAAATAAGAATACAAAATATGTATGGACGGTATGCTCATCACTCCTTGCCCCCACAGAAACCATGGTACAAGTATTTCTTTACCCCCATAGACAATATGCTTCTTGAAGGCAGGTGTGTTATTTTAGTTTTTCTGTGTCTCCTCGGGTACTAGCAGATATTTGCTGATGGGGCTTATTGTTTCAATTTAATCAATGGAGAAAAAATATAAAATGTCAAATTGCTTGGTTAGTATCATGAGTGCTCAACTACAATGTATAATTTGCAATTGCTTGCTTGTAGAATTCGAAAGCCTTAGAAAGAGGTGGGAAAACTCAATTTGCACATTAATAAGAGAAACATCAATACGAATTGAAATGTATAAGATATCTAGAAGAACCCTTAGCTCTCTCTGATCCAGAGAATGGAATAGTATTACAACAATATGCACTTACTTACCTGTCAAAGACATCCGAGAGCTGGCTTCTGGATGTAGGTTTTGCCAGAATCAATTTTTAGAGTTATACAATAAGAGACTAAGTCATAGCAAATCTCAGATAGGGAAGAAGATAAAAGAATAGGTTATTGTTTTACATCTGCTTTAGTTTCCTGTCCACTCCCCATAAATAATTCCTAATTGGTTTTGTGCCATTGCCACAATAGCTTATTATGTGAAGTTAGTAATAAGTTTCCATATACCCCAGAACATATAAATTCCATTTCTAGGATTTGTTTAAAAGAGGGAAATATATGAACTCAATCACACATAGGCACAAGGTAATTAGAAATACAAATAAAAGAAAAATTCCTATTCATAGAGTAAGTGGTACTTAAGTTTCCCAATTATTCTATATTATTGTGAAATAGAAACCACAGACTCCATATAGACAATTTAGGTAAATAAAGTAAAAAAGCCAAATTTCTCCAAGTCAAGGTAGAAAGTTAGATTTTATTGGAAGAGGGTCAAGTCCTCCAATAAAAGCCTTCTCTTGCATGTATTACATTGTTGGACCCTGGCAAGAGACAATGCCCAGGGTCTGAGACCTGATTTTTATAACAAAATGAATACTTCCATACAAGATCACAAGACATAAAATCATATAGACCTTATTTTAGAACAGCTACCCAATTACAAAGCTGATTGGTTAGTTCATTTTGGAAAGCCCACATTAGTCTTTTGACTAATGATTTAGTCAAGTCAAATGACCATTACCTCTCTCTCATCTGATCTGGGGGAAGAGATGACTAATTCCAAACAGGAAAGGGTGCATGATGTTTGTGCCATATTGGGACATGAGTTTCGGATAGTCAGCATCTTATGATAAAGGGAAGTATAATCTTAGGGAGAGGTTAGATATCCCATTAGAAGCAGTTTTATGCTTTAGTTAGAAATCCTTGTAAAAATTATGAATTTTACTGATTGTATCAAGATTATAATGGAATTTATACTAATCATTTTAGAATCACAATACTGATTATCTTAAACCTATCACTATCACTAAAATCCAATAAAGCATAAGGGAGCAGGGGTCTTTTTTTCCCACATTATTTAGGTATAATTTCTTAGACCTAATTTGGCTTATGTTCCTTTCCAGTGAATGGACATGGCATAACATTTAACTACTATGAGATGTCTAGAGAGAAATTTTCATCTTCCACAATCAGATCACTCCCTGCTGATTGAGGTTATCATACCAGCAAATTTTCTCCTCAATCATATCAGACCCCCTAATCTGCAATATATTTCCTGGTTAACTTTTCTGTTGCCAATAGAAATACCTGATTTCTTAGAAATCCTCAGTAGATCCTCTAATCCTTTCAAGCTATAGTCCTATGTTCTGTTCTCACTTCAACAACCAATGCCATAGGGGGAAAAAACCCCATTTTTATTCTCATTGCCTTAGCTCCCTTTTCTATTGCTCATGTCTAAACCCTTTGCATTGTTTTCTGGCTTCAGCACTCAAATAAATCCACTCTCTCCAAAGTTAATAATGATCTCTTAATTAAAAAATGTGATGGCTTTCAAAAATGCTCATCTTTCTTGACCTTTCAATAGTATTAGACTCTTGACAACCTTTTCTACTCTAAATTTTTGTAATAC
Source organism: Monodelphis domestica (assembly GCF_027887165.1). Taxonomy (NCBI): domain Eukaryota; kingdom Metazoa; phylum Chordata; class Mammalia; order Didelphimorphia; family Didelphidae; genus Monodelphis; species Monodelphis domestica. The sequence goes on from NC_077231.1 coordinate 173,447,122, forward strand.
TGCTTTGTTTTGGTTGTCTTTCTACCAATTTTATGTCCCTTAATCTCCTTGGCTTGATCATATCAAGTTCCGTCCTACCCCAACAATTAGTAATGTATTCCAAGGCTTTGTTCCAGGTGTTCTTCCTTCTTTATACTCTCAATGATTTCACCATATTCAGTAGGTTAAATTATCATGTCTATGATGATGACAATCTATATGTGTCTTTACTTTTCTCTTGGGCTCCCATCTTGCATCACTTCCCATTTTGAATTTCATGTTTTGTTGGAAACTCAAACTCAACATGTCCTGAACATCATCCTCTTTGACTAAGTCTATTTCTATTCCAAAACTTACTCTTTTTGTTGTCCATTCTTCTACTCATACATATTAGCAACCATGGAGCAATCTTCAAGCCTTAACTATGAATGCCCATACATTTCCAGTTATGAAATCTTATTGCTTCTACCTTCATAACATTTTTTGCTTAATTTTCCTTTTTTCTTACACAATTACCACCATATTTCAGGTGCTCATAAACTTTCATTTGGACTATTTCATTGACTTTTTAATTCATCTCCTTGCTTCAGGGTTTTCCCACTTCAATCTATTTTCCACATTACTACTAAAAGAAAAAAAGTTAACCATATTACTCCAACTTTATTAAATATTAAACTTCATTCTCCCTTTGATACAAAGTAGATGTTTAATAAATGTTATAGTAGAATTTTAAGGAAGATCTGAGGAAGATCTGAGAATGGTAACATTTATTAGCAGGGGCATGCTACCTGTCTATAAATGGGCCAGTTGCTTGCCCTCATTCATGCCAAAGACCTTGACCAGACAGTTTCCTATTTATAGCATTTTAGGAAGGACAGAATGAAGCTTAGCCAGAATAGATGATATCAGAGGGTATCAGGAGATTCAATACAAAATGATAGGTTATAGAGCTGTAGGGAACAACATGATTGGTTGGAAGTTTGGTAACCAAGGCTAGCAATGACCCCTTCTTCTTTTCCTAAAAGACTAAGAAAGGCTCTTTGTTGAAATCCAGGTGCCAGATAGAAGGCCAAACTTTTAGACAGCAAACCAGATATCCCCTTGAAAGTTAGCTTAGTAGCTAAATATATAAAGTCCAACTCCCTGTTTTCCTCACACAATTTCCAAGGCCAGCTAAAATTCATTCAAGCAAGAAAAGATAAAAAATTAACAATAAAGCTGAATTTCAAAACTTGGCCAATTACAGACCAACTGAATTTTGAACTAAGTTCGGAGACAAAGTATAATGTCCAGAAAGAAAAAAAAAAACAACCCAGTATAAGACAAAATCAATTACTTGTAAATAAGATCAATGATCAATTAGAAAATGGTACAGGATCAATTTTAGTCTTCTCATCAGTGAATGAATAATTAATCAATAAACTAACAATACCTATCAGGACTGTGTTGTTTTGGTATATGAAGGACAAAAACATGACTAATCTCAAAGAGTTCACATTCTAATGAAATGTAGTAGTAGTAGTCTCTTGGTAACCAAGGATGACGATTGTCTTTGTGTGCTTTCATCTGTGATGTAGATGAGTGTGCACAAAAACACTTGTGTTTGAAAGAGATTTAAAGTGGAAAAGTCGATGCACAGAGACAGTCCCACTCTCTCGGCCTTGGAAGCCTAAGTCCATTTGCACAAAAAATCGTTACACCTGGAGACTTCCTCAGCTGCATTGGATGGCCATGTTGTCTTTTGTGCTCCACAGTGCTTTGCTGTGTCGCCCTCTTAGCCATTGAACCTTCTTATTGGTTTCTTCTGTCTGTTCGGCCGAATCAGTCTTCACATGCTGGGTGAGCAAAGCCTTAGTTCACCAGGGGTTGATGACCCGATGGCTACCCTCACAAGGTTTCCGCTGCCGCATGCTAGCAGCTACTAGGAGCCACAAGTGAGAGTTGAGTGTCAGTTGGGGGTCAGAGGCTGGAGAGCTGCCCTAGGAGGGCATGACAAGCCTTCCATACCAGAGATATTACTCCTCCCTGAGCACCCCATACACCCCTGATGAAATGACATGGAAATAATTGTGCATCTATATAATACACACACGTGTATATATGGCATAAATAGGGAGTAATCTCAGAGTAAAAGCAGTAAGGAAAGGGAAGAGGAGAGTTTATTAGGAGTTGGGATTGAAATAGACAGTCCTGCAGTTAAGGAGATCAATCATTTTGGCTTTTTTACTGATCTTCATAAGAAATTCCATCTTCTGTTTTTGTGTCTTGGCACTGGATTTCCTTCATGTCAGAAATTCTCTCCCTACTCATTTAAATCCACCTACTAGAATCACCTTCAAGACTCAGCTCATAACATCAGTTTGAAGCCTTTCTTGATCTCCTCTGCTGATAACACTTTTATTTCCATGTGACTTGTATATGGGTATATGTATATGTTGATAAAATATAAGCTCCTTCAGGGCAGGGACATTTTCATTTTTGTCTTTGTATCTTGAGATCCTATTTAAAAAAAAATTGTTTGTTGATTGAACTTACTGATCTTTTCTACCAGCTTCCTAATGCATGAGGAATTTGAAGATGTTCCAATAGCATTTATACATGATCCTACCTAACTTATAATCATATAGTTCAGAGCTAGATGGAACCTTAGAGAGAAAAGAGGCATTGCTATAATTTTTTTTCTTTTTCCTGATTACATTCTAATCTTGGCTGAATTAGTTTTGTTTGTGAAAACCCTTTTTAATTATACAAAATCAAAATTATTCATTTTATGTCTCATGATGCTATTTCTCCTTTTTATATTAAATTCTTACCTTAACCATAAATCTGAAAGGTAAACTCCATGATCCCCAATAAGCTCATAATGTCACTCTTTATATCTAAATTATGTATCTATTTTGACCTTAGCTTGACATACAATATGAAGTGTTGATCTATATCTACTTTATGCCATACTGCTTTCCATATTTCCTAGAAATTTTTGTCAAATAGTGATTTCTTGTCTCAAATTTTGCACTTTTATATTTGTTAAAGATTAGATTAGTATGATCATTTACTAATGTGTGTATTGTACCCTTCATCTATTCTATACTACAACTCTATTTCTTACCTAGTATGAGATTTCTTTGGCAATTACCATTTTGTAATGTAAGAAAGAGAGATCCAGGGGGTTATAATGAGAAGCCAAGCTGAAGGAGAGATCAGCTGAAGAGCAGCAGAGAAGAGGCAGAGAGAGAGAAGCTCCAACTGTCAAAGGTCTTCCAGCCTGGGAGGTGGAGGAAGAAAGAAGGTTTTCCTGGAAGCTGAGAAAGAGCTCATCGGTTTGGGACCTGTTATTCCTTCTGGGACCCAAAAATACCTCCACTAGGACTCTTCAAGAACAACTACCTGAATTCTAAATGGGGTTTTGGATTTGGACTCACTTTGGCCAGAGCCATCCAGATCTTTCCCTGAGATTTCTCTCGCTCTGAGATTTCTATCTCTTCCTGACCTGTTTCTAAACTCCTGAATTAAAAGCTAGTTAGCTGAGGAATAGGGATCAAGCAGCAGCTGGCCAGAGGAGGCACTCAGCCTTTAACCCTGAGAACTTGGGGTGGGCAGTCTGCCAGAGGGGACCAGTATTAGGGTTTCCTACTGTCCACTTTCCTAACTCTCCTTCCCTGTGTGAACCTAAATAAATTGTTTACTTCTTTAGAATTAGGTCTGGTTGGTTTCTGATGCTAGGAAAGGAGACAGAAGAATTGGGGAGAATCACATCTCTCCCCAAAAGTGAACGGTTCGTTCAGGATCCCAGGGATCCAAACTGCCTAACCCAAGGAACAACATCTCTCCTTGATGTTATGACCCCAGGTTTCTCAAGAGAAGTGACAGTGGGTGTCCTCTGTCTTTGAGGAGACATATTCCCCCTTTCAGGGGGACAAGACTTGGCTACCTCTCTCCCAAAAAAAGAGGGGAAGAAGAATCTTCTCTCTCCCTCTCTCCCCATCTCCCTCTTCTTCCATTCTCCCTCTCAATCCTTCTCTCTCAAATCCTTCTATTACAATTTTGGAAAACAATATTTTAATTACTCCCAATGACACATAAAAACAATTTTAACATTAAAATTAACATTTTTTAAATTATAAATTTCAAATTCTCTTCCTCCTTCCTCCTTCCCCCCAACCTCTCCATGAGAATCATCACTAATTTTTTTAAATCTGTACCTTCTGTCTTAGACTCAATACTGGTATTGATTCTAAGCCAGAAGAGTGGTAAGAGCTATGCAATGGGGGTTAAGTAACTTGCCCAGGGTCATACAGCTAGGAAGTGTCTGAATCCAGATTTGAACCCAGGACCTCCTCTCTCTGGGTCTGACTCTCAATCCACTGAGCCACCCAGCTGCCCCTCATCACTAATTTGTAATACAGTTTGAGATCTGATATTGCTAGGTCACATTCCTTTATACTTTTTCATTGATTTCTTGGTATTCTTGAACTTTTTTTAGATGAATTTTGTTATTAACTTTTATAACTTGGTGACTTGAATGGTATGGTACCTAATAAGTAAATTAATTTAGGTAGTGTATTAGAATAGATAATCTGATGAAACTATATTTCTGGTTGTGGTTAATGGATGCTCTGGCAGTGACTAGAGAGATGCTAGGGGAACCTCAGGAAGCCTATTTGAAATGAAGATAGAAATATTTCTTCATATAGAGAGAGATATAGAGATGCTACTAGAGGGGGTACTCTGGGGTTGCTTATTGATCACTATTGATGGCTAAGTTCAAGGTATTGCCTATCCTTTCTTCTCCCTTCACTTCGCAGTTTCCACCCATGCCCTACTGCCTTCCTTTCCCCTCCCCCGATCTTAGCCAGCCACCTTCTAAGTAACACAGGGGAACTATGAGATTTCAGAGAAATATTCTTTACTCTTCTCTCAAGTAAAGAGGTTTATTGCTAACAAACAGGATGGGGATTGAGGTGAAAGGGAAAGGAGTGTCCCTAATCTATAAGGAAGATTGGGAGGATTTTGGGAAATATCAGTCCTGTCACAACTGTGACTCAGAGACAGTCAGAGGGATGGAGGACAACTGTTAAATCTTCTTTCTTCTTCCAATTACACAAATCCACCAACAAAAGTTAATTTCTTCTCAGATTAATTCGAGAAGCCTCCCCCCCTCCCCCCACGGGTCCTTCAGCCTGGGACAGAAGCTAACAGGGATCAATTCTCAGCTTCTTCCCCCTTCAGCCAGAAGCCAAGGAAGTCTCTCTCCAAAACTAAGAGAAATAGTTCAAAGCTAGAAATCCCAGCTTCTTCTCCACCACTCTATCAGAGCCACTCGGGTCACTCCCTTTGGTCAGAAAACCCCAGAGAAGTCTCTCCCTTGGTTAGTCACTCCAGAGAAGAAATTTTTCAGTTCATCTCCTCTGGCCAGGCCCAACTGCCTTTCCTGGGAACATTCTGTTTTGGAATGTTAACCTTGATTGACAGATCAGGTCCTTTACTTTGATTTGCATGCTTGGCTTGGCTTGTAAATCCTCTCTTCCTTCATGCCTCTTCCACAGTAGAATCTTAATTTTTATTATATTGGCTTGTCCTACTTATGGGTAATTAATATTTCTCTTATTGTTTAGATAGGTCTATTTCTCAAGTAGCAGTTTTAGAGGCAGAAATAGGGTCTAGAAGAGATGCTAGGTTAGGCATATCAGTTATGTTGAGTAAATGTGTTAATGGGTTACTCTTGTTTCCAGCGTGGGAACAAACTCTTTCTTACTGGCAGTATAACTAGTACCGTGACTACCCTATTTCTGGATAAGTAGTACTCTATAGTAATGACGTACTCTCATATCTACATTGAGGGTACATGTTGATTATTGTGATTTAGCCATTGAAAGAAACTTGCACAATGCTATGGACATTTGGATAAAGATCAAATCATATTTATTTATTTAAACCCTTACCTTCTGCCTTGGAGCCAATACACAGTATTGGCTCCAAGGCATAAGAGTGGTAAGGGCTAGGCAATGGGGGTCAAGTGACTTGCCCAGGGTCACACATCTGGAAAGTGTCTGAGGCCAGATTTGAACCTAGGACCTTCCGTCTCTAGGCCTGGCTCTCAATCCACTGAGCTACCCAGATGCCCCCTCAAATCATATTTAAAGTGCACAAGGAAGATAACAAAGCACTGTCTGTATTCTATAGATTGTCTAAAATAATGATCCATTTCAGAGTCCATAAAGAAATAAATATTAGTGGAGTTATACTTATTAAAATTAAGTGTTTAAGAAAATAATGATCATATTTTGTGCAGCTTGGTATAGGAAAGGTTTGAAGACAAAATGAGATGTATGCTAGCTGGGAAATGTAGTTTTCCTGTCAGGTACCAGTAGCAGTGATTAGATCCAGGGAGTAGACTGTTAGCCTGTCAGTGAAAATAAGAAATTCCCCATGTGAAACCAGAATACTGCTTCTCAAAATGAGAGTCCTTTGAGTCTCAGCTAATATGTGTTTTTGAAGTAGTGTAGCAGCAGAAGAGAAAGAAGGTAGAGAAACCTGAGGCTATTAGCAAACATCAGAGCCTCCCCCACACACGCACTTTTCAGCCCCTTTGTTCCTTGTAAGAAACATCCTGTGATTAGACTAATGTGATTAGAATATTGGACTATTGGGGAGGTTGAATGGACAATCTGATGACATGATAAAACCCCCCTAGAAGGCCTATATCAACTTTGTTACAAAGTAAACCAGCTGGCCCTTCTTACTAACAGATAGATACAATCCCAATTTATCAACAATTTAAGTGCTTGGAGACTTGATTTGAAGTAGGAGGTTATCTAGTCCTATCCTTTCATTCTAGAGACAACTAAGTAGCTCAGAAGATAAGAGTCCTACACTTGGAGACAGACACCTGAGTTCAAATTTGACCTCTAAGGCAAGATGTGTGACTTTGGATAAGTCAATTAACTTCTTTCTGCCTCACTTTTCTCATTTGTAAAATGGGATTCATCCTGGCACCTACATACCAATGTACTTATTAGGATAACGTGAAATAGTATTTGTAAAGTTATTTTGTAAATCTTAAAGCATTAAAGAAATTCAAACAGCAGCAGCAACAGCAACAATCATATTAATAATAACAACAGAGAAAAACTGGCCCCCAAAAGGTGACTTGTTAATAATGTTCATATGATTAACAAGGGATAGAGCTAAGGTTTAACCCAAGTCTTTTGATTTCCAGTCTTTGTTTCTACTCACTATTGTCCTTGCAAGATTAATCCATTTGTTGTTGCTCCCATTGACTTTTAAAATCTTACTTCATGCAATAAATAACATTTGTACCATTTTTTAGGATGAACAAGATTTTTTCTAAATTTTTTTCTGTCCTGCATGAAAGAAAACATTAGACAAGGAGGGACCATCGTAAGTATTTTATCCATAAGGTTGAGTTACAGTATTTGTTCCTGACAGGATAGTAACATCTCTTGCTACAAATAGTTCCATCTTGTTTAGTGGTACGAAATAGCATTCTTCCTTTTTCTGAGTCCCATAAATTATTGACTTTCTCAACACCAAAGGCTGCTTTCTAGTTTTAAGTGACAATATCTTTTTTTTAAAAAAGCTAATATAAATTTGAAGTGGTGCTCTTCTTATAGTGAGTCTGGACATGCAGAAGTTCAATTAATGGAACCAATATTTGTTTATTAATCTATTGATTAATAATACGTACCTAACTGGCCAGGGCAGCCATCCTAGGCACCAAGGCAAAGTGGCAGACAGTTTTTATAGGTTTACATATGTAAGAGAGGTGAAAAGGCAAAATGAGCTCATACAAAGCTAATGAAGGATATATGGCTTTAAGTTTAAAAAAAAAAGTGAAATATGGCCTGGGGCAGACTGACCAGGGAAATCAAGTCTTATTGGACACCAGCCAAATGTACCATCTACTGGGGAGGATGGACATTCTTTGTATATGTTCTTCAATACCTGATTTATCTCATCCTTGAGGAACCATCCCCATACCATCTGTTGTTACAGCCTAAGAAAGCACATTCCGTAAGCCTGCTTTTTATAAGGGAAAATATATTTTATTGATTACTACCTTTACTGATTGATCAGGGATTTGTTTTATTCTATTTCAAATTATTGCAAAGTATTAATTAATTTAAATTATTTCAGCTCTAACTGCAGTACATGTCTATTTCCTGTATGTTTTTTTTAATCTACTTTTCATGTTTAGTGCTGGAAAAAATATTCTATACAAACTGTCATGTGTATATTACCTTGACATATAGAATTATTCCCTGAGGTCCAAATATAAAAACATATGAACATAATCTAACTGGGATCTTTTTTCTGGGCCAGTATAAGCTAAAAAGTATTCCTGACTAATAAATTCTCCTAATTACCCATCACAGCAAGTAATTTGTGAGAGAAATAAAATAGATGTTTATGCTGTTACTATCTTTAGTCCGATCTGTTCAACGGAATATAGACGTATCCATACATCTGGTGTTTACAGAAGTGTAGTGTGGTAATGAAGATGGGTCAAACCAAGGCCACTCTTTCCTTTAGAAAAATACACATGAAACTTTACAAGGATAAGTCAAAATAAGAATCTATCAGGTAGAACTGTATAATTACAAAAGTTTGTGTTCCAGATTCAAACATCAGGTCTCATACACATTACATGTTAAACCTATATTTTGCACATAATTTCATTTATATTTTCTCAAACTTTATATTCCTCTATTTATATTCCAAGATATAAAAAATCATATAAAATTAAGCATAGAGTGGAAAACAACATACAAAATAATTGTAATAATGTAAATGGAAAGAAGTGAAACTATAAAATTTAAGCCTGGATGTTACAATTAATAAAAATGAAAAAGCACAACTTTGGCATTGGAGAAGAAAATGAGATCTCTCCCTTATACCCTATTTCTCCTTTTCAGAGATGGAGTCTACAAATATATAACATTTCATATAACATTATATTTTTCTGATTTGGGAGACTATGTTATTTTTTTCTTCCCCCCCAAAAAAAGTGACTTTTTAAGAGGTTAGAAGGAAAGGATATGGAGAAAATTTAGGTAATATGAAAATAAAAGACATCAAAAAATCTATTTAAAAATAAAATGGACAAAAGAGAACGAAAACTCCAAAGAAAACAGAAATAGGCAAGATAGCTTTGAAAATAACATGTAAAATGCCTTTTAAAAAAGCCTTTTGCCTTTTTGCCTTATGCCTTTTAAAAAAAGCTAGCTATATGAATGATGATTTCAGATATAATCCTATTTTTCTACTGTTATATTAATTTTTTAGTTTCTTTGATTTGAAAGGATAGTCAGAGTTATTTCAGCTTGTGCTGCTACAAAGCCACCATCTTGGCTCTGCCCCACAGTTTCTTTGATTTGAAATAAAAATAAAAGAATTTTTAAAGAAGATCATTCTTTAATTTTTCACATTTTACTCTAGTCTATAGATTGATGTACATACACATATATATGCACATGTATAATTTCCACTCACCTAACTATATTTTGAGAATACTTTTATTTATATATTCTTGAGTTCTATATTCCTCTGTTCCCATTTTTGTGTAAACATACATATATATACATATTCCAGAGGAAGATAATAATTATGCAATATGTACAACTAACTCCATAAGAGCCCGGAATGTTTGGGAAGACTAAAAAAATTACAAGGAAAAATCATAGAATCAAATAAATTTTGTGTTTGAAAGGATCTCAGTGGCCTTTAGCTTAACTTATGCTTTCAAAAGAAAAGTTTTGCAACATATTTGATAAGTGCTCATTCAGCTTTTGCTTAAAGACATCAGATGACTCCAGTTGGCTCATTACATAGCATTTAAACACACACAGACACACACACAGACACACACACACACACACACACACACACACACACACACACACACACACACACACATATATATAAAACCCCTTCCTTGCTGTTCCTCAAAAAAAACCTATTTCCAGAATGAGCATTTTCATTAACTAGTCTCCATGCTTAGGAAACACTCCTTTTTCATATTTGCTTCTAGACTTCTATTAAGTCAGCACTTAAATCTCATCTTCTATGAGATGAAAGACCACTTTCTTGACCACTCCCCTTCCCTAATATTAATATTATTCCTCTATTATTGTCTCCAATTTATCTTGTATATAATCTAGTTTATGAATAGCTATTTTCATGTCATTTTCCCAGTAGACTGTGAAATTCTTGAGAAAAGGAATATAGTTAGATGTTGTTTGGAATAAAACATTGGACCTCGAATCAGGAAGACCTGAGATCAAGTTCAATGTGAGACATTTACTTGCTGTCTGACCATTTAAACTGTTTCCTTTAGTTTCTTTAAGTATAAAATGAGGATAAAGACACATTTCTCAGAATTGTTCTGAGGATTAAATGATAACAGTATTTGTAATTCAATTACAACAGTGCTTGCAGATAGTAGGTACTTTATACATATTTATTCCCTTCTCTTTGTATGCTTAGCATTTAGCACAGTGCTTGTATATTGCAGGCACTTGATAAATGCTTATTGATTGACTGAGTCTTCTCCATTCCAGGTAAATGTTTTCCATTTCATTCAACTCTTCCATATAAGGCATTGACTCAAGTTCCTTCAATATCTCCATTATTCTGTTTTCTTTTTGACTGCTACTACCTCAGTTGTAAAACCAAGGAATGAATAGAACACTCATTTTTTCAGGAGCTGTCTGACTAGAAGAGTATATAGAGGGACTATTACTTCCTTGTCCTAAAAGTTCTATCTTAATGTAGTCTAAGAACAAGTAATTTATTTATTTATTTTTGGTTGGCACTTCCCAATACTGACTCCTCTTGAACTCATGGTTTACTAAAATTTCCAAACATCTCATTATCTTATGAAAAAAAGGATGCCTCACCTCATATTGTATTTTTAAAAGTGACTCAACCAGAACTGTATGGTTTATCTTTCCCTTTATTAAATTTTATTTTAGTGCAATTTTCTAATCTGTCAAAATCTTTTAAAAAATCTTAACTCTATCAACCAGATAATTTTACTGCTTTTCTTAGTATTGTGTCATCAGAAAATCAGTCAATCAATGAGCATTTTTAAGTTCTTACCTTAAGATGAATATGATAACTATGCCATCTAGGACTTTATCAAAAGTCCTAATAAAAATGTTAATAGCATAGATTCCTGGAGCACTTCCTGGTGCCCTACCAAGTTGATGTTAATAATTAAGAAATACTTTAAATTGTCCAAATTTGTATAGCTATGATGGGTCAGCAATGGAACTTGAATCCATTTCTACCTAATCACCAAGTAGTTATTTATCTATCTTCTTTGCAATAGAGTTGCCACCTAGAAAAATTTTCTCAAATACTAAGGTGTATATCTGGTGCTGGTATATGTTGATAGAGGCAGACTCCTTACTAGAAATTTCCAGTATTAATGAAATCTTAGTTCTGATGAAAAAATATACATATATATACGCATACATATAGCTAACTGTACTGCCACTTTTACCTTTCCCCCTGTAGAAGTATATCTCACTATGTATCTATAGTTATATTAATAGCTATATTCTGTTTAGAGAGATAATTCATTTGGAATGTTGTATTTTTGTTCCTGATATATTTCCCCTAAACTCACTGTTAGACATGTGATTATATATCTGACTGACAACTAGCTATCTAGTTGTTTTTATCTATCAGTCTGTTGGGACACTTCACATGAAGTAGAGATGAATCCCCAAGGTAGTGGAAGTTTTGTTAGCCGATCTGTAGTAATGCAATGTCTGTGATTATTTATAAATGGAGATAATAGGGAAATTGTGAGAATGAGATAGCAGTGAAATTTGGGTTTTAACAAATTATTAATATTAGCAAAAATAGGTTGAAAAGAATGAAGGAGGAGTCAAGTATTGGCAAGAAGATGATAATTAATATACATGCAGAGAAACCATCAAGTGGTTTAGATTTGACCATTAATTGAGAAGAGTCATAGATTATTTTATGTTAATGAGTAGAGTAGAACAAAAAAATTTTTGCTTTCAGTATGTAGAATTATAACCACAAATAATCTACCCTCAACAAAACTGAGAGTTTAATCCTTCCAGGGAAAAAGTAGATATTTAAGGAGGTAAAGGACTTTTATGCATTCCTTATGCTAAAACTGGAGCTGAATAGAAAATTTGACATCCAAATAAAAGATTCAGGAGAAGCAGAAAAAATAAACATTAAAGAGAAATTATAATGGACTCAGTAAAGTCAAATTGCTTATATTCCTATATTGGAAGATGATACTTTTAAGTCCTAATAATCCTGTCATTATTAGAGCATTTAGAAGGAGTATACATAGAGAGAGGACATGAGTATGATATAAGTATGATAAGATGTTTTAAAAAATTTAAATGGTGAGAAAGAAGGATAAACTGAGAGAAGGGAGAAAGGAAGAATGTGGAAAATTATGTCATAAAAAAGGCATGAAAAGAAGTGTCTTTATAGTGGTGAGGATGGTGGGTGCTTGTAGGAAATGCTTGAATATTGGTTGCTGTCATTGGTTAAAAGAGGGAATTAAATATACACCCAGTTGAGAAACGATATATATCTTATTTTATAGGGGAATGGAAGGGGAAGAGCAGAAGAAGAGGGGAGAGGACTGATGGGAGGAAAAATTAGGACAGGTTGTAGCCAGAAGAAAAACAGACTTTTGAGGAATGATGGGACAGGTAGGGGGGGAGAGAGAGAGAGAGAGAGAGAGAGAGAGAGAGAGAGAGAGAGAGAGAGAGAGAGAGAGAGAGAGAGAGAGAAACAGAAAGAAACAGGAGAGGGAGGGAGGAAGAGAGAGGACAGATTAAATAGAAAATATAGTATAGTTGGGAATACACAGTTAATGTAAATGAGATGAACTCACCCATAAATGAAAGAGAATAGCAGAATGAATTAAAAACCAGATTCCCACAATGTATGGTTTTATTTACAAGAAATACACGTGAAATAGAGACAACCCCACATAAAACTAAATGGTTGGAGGAAAATCTATTACACTAAGCTGATGGGGGTGAAAAAGCATGACTAGTAATCATTATATCAGACAAAGTAAAAGCAAAAATAGATCTAAGTAAAAGACTTAGGTAGGAAAGCTTCATTTTGTAATTCATAGACAATGAAGTAATATCAGTTCTAAACATATATGCCCTAGATGCTATAACATCCACATTTTTGAATGAAGTGTTAAATGAATAACGGGACAAAATAGACAGTAAAACTGTACAACTAGGGAATCTAAATTTTCCCCTCTTAAAACTGAATTAAAAAATAAACAAGGAAAGGGTTAAGGAGGTGAACTTATTTTTAGAACAGTTAGATATGATAGATCTTTAAGGAAATTGAATGGAAATGGAAGGGAGTACACCTTTTACTCAGCTGTGTATGGAACTTTCCCCCAAATGTACCATTTTAAGGCATAAGAACCTCACAGCCAAAGGCAGAAAAGCAGAAATAGTAAATGCATCCTTTTCAGAGCCTAATACAATGAAAATTATATTAAATAGCGTGCCATATGGAGACATAGATTAAATATTAATTGGAAACTAAGATGGCATGATTTCAATCAAGAAACTGTATCCTCAACTTACTGGTTTAATGATATTTAATTTTAAGTCAAATTGTTTAGATTCTTTTAATGCATTATACTATGAGGAAGTATATATGTGGGGAAATCAATGATTTCTGAGCTTCTTGCACCTATTTCTGTTCTTTTGAACACTTTGGATATAGTAATGGAAATCATTTAGCAAAACACATTTTTCTTCTCCCCTTTATAATTTGTTTATTCAATTTAAAAATGAAAAAGCATACTTAAATATGTATTTTTCAACAATTCTCTCATTCCTTCTAATCCTTACATTGTCCATTCATGTGTATTTCTTACATTGTTGTGATTAACTTGTAATCATCATTCCTCAGTATTTTCACTTTGCATGATTTCTTTTATCTCAACATATATTTTCCATGTTTTCACACATTATTCTGAAAAAAATATTGAATTTTGTGTAATTTATATTTGTGTTTATTTGATTGTTATTCTCAAGATAATGAAAGAAAGAACATCATGTACCATAGCAAAGATCAAAGTAGTAGAAATAAGAAAAAAATCACTAACAATTATTGAATGAAACTTGTTCTGTTCTGAGAGCTGGGAATGGAGATTCAAACAAAAGGGAAATCCAGAAGCAATAAGAAAAAAAGGAGTATATAAGAGAGAAGAAAGAAAAAATTTGAGATAAATTCTTTTGAAGGCCTAAAGCATTGATCAGAAATGGGTAGTCCCACCAAATCTAATTCAATATTCATTTAATCTAAACCATACTTGTCAAGAACCCATTCAATGACATTCTTTACAAATGAACATGCCTTGTGACCGAAGACCTCCAGTGATGGAGTACATGCTATCCCCCAAGACAACCCCTTCTACTTTCAGAAAGCCATAATTGTTATAAAAATGTTCAGGTGTAATGAGGTAGCTGGGTGGCGTGGAGAATAGTATGTTGCGTTCTGGAAGAACTGATTTTAAATCCTGTCTTTGAAGTAGATGTGTAACCTTGACCAAATCATTTAACCTGTTTCTTGCCTTACAAAGACTAAATCATAAGTGCAATAGATAAATATAAGAGTGAAAGGATAATGTTCTATTTTTTTAATGATTCTCATTCATTTGTGGGCATGACACTATTGAAGAGAGTCAGTAAGTCAATTAGCATTTATTAAACACTTTCTATGTGCCAGCCATTGGGCTAAGGGTTAGGAAAGAGAGAAAAGACTGTGGGATAGCCTCCATACCCATAATGTTAACTAGATCATCCATGCTGTAATTAAAGAAAGACTGCCATTTGTACTTGGCAAATTCTGTCAGGCAAGGTCAAACTGTGCTACGGCTGATTAAAATGACAATACTCCATGGATACCAGGACCTTTATGATGAATCAGAACTGATGTGCCTGATAATTAATCTTCCTGCATTAAATGAAAATAATTGCACAATTTAAAAAAGGAGAAAGTAAGGACTCCAGAAAAAAATTAAAAGCACATATTCTTGACATTTTGCACATCATTTAACTCAACTAGGGGAGCAATATTCAACTTTGTTCATAGATTGTATTCAAACATTGTTTAAATAGTGTCCTATAAAAGAAAATTAATTTCATATGTAAGCTATTTATAAAAATAATGGAAACTGAAAAGACTAATAAACACTTAAATGAGAAATTAATTAATTACTTGATATAAGATAATGTAGCATAGTTGAAAGAGGGCTAGTGTTGGAGTCAGGAATATTTGGGTTTAAGTCCTTTTTCTGACATATGAGTCATGTGATCATGGGAAAATGACATACACTAAGTGCTATAGGCAGCACTCATATATTATTTTTCTATATTGAGTGTCCCTCACATTAAAGGACTCAAAGACCTAGATCCTTTTTCCTTAGGGCCCTTGTGACAGGAATCCCACACCCCCTTACCTTAGTGGGATACTTTGTCATCATTTTATTGATCTAGTAGACAAAACTAGATTTCATAGAGAATTGATTTTCTTCTAGCTTCTACTACTGCAAAATGGACATCCATTATAGGCATGAGTATACTGCAACATGTTTCAAATGGCAATGTAAGAGTATGTAAAAATGGTTTTTTGAATGTCATTTAGGAAATGCATAATTAGACTAGGAGATGAAATGGTCACATGAGTGAGGGATAAACGAGCTCTTATACTGCTTTGTATGTGATAAGGTACAATTTTTACATAGTGTTAGAAATCATGGATGTAATATGCTCAATACTTCCCTACTGATAAAAGCAATAACTACATTGATGTGATTGATTTATTTAAATGTACAAATACATTCACTGGTTATAATTAAGGCAAATTGCTATTTTGGAGGATGAATGATAGTGACTTGGAGCTCTTTGATCAAATGTCAATGTGTGCCACAGGCATAGTTAATAGAAAATACAGATTAACATGATTCCACATACTTCTTCCCTCCCTGGGCAGATTCTCTAAACTTTATGCTGATGAACTTGAGTTCAATTTGTGGACAGACTTTCGAATGTGTTATTAAAAAAGATGGCTTGTGAGCACTTAGGGAAGTAGTAATCATTCTGAGCCAGTAGGCATTCATCAAGAGGAAGTCATCCTAGAACAATTTCATTTCCTTTCTTTGTCAAGGTTACTAGATTGATAGATGATGAAAATGCTGTAGAAATAGTAGTTGATTTACAAGCTCAAAGTGAGTCAACAGGTTGACGCTCTAGCCAAAACTGATAATGCCTCTCAAACACCATTAATAGATTCAGAGTATACAGAATGAGGACAATTATAGTCGGACTAAACTCTGGGCAACATCTCCAGAATATCCTGAATTCCCCATGAAAGCTACATCTTAGGAAGATAATAGACAAGATGAAATTCATACTGAGAAAGACAAAGAAGAGTCAAGGAACTTGAAATTGTGAAATATAAGAAATGTCTTAAGGCTACTCAGAGATTAGAAGACCAAGGGAGCATATGATAATTATGTAAGTATTTGATTTGTAATTTGGGAGAGATCAGTCTGTCTACCTCAGTGCCTGAAGAGTATAGATCACATAATAGGTGGGAATAGCAGGCAAGCAGATTTCAGCTCAATATAAAGACTAATTTCTTTATAATTAGAGCTGTCCAGATTTGGAATGAAGTACCTCCATAAGGGTATTCAGACAAAGACAAGTAGAAGACAAATGGACAGTTTTATAGGATGGATTTTTCTTTGAGTATTGAATAGATCTCCCTATCCCAAGTTAACAAATAGAGAAGCCTTGCAAAATTGTTTTGATTTTGTTCATTAGCTGAGAGGAGACATAACCCATTGGTATTTTTCATATTTTGATATTTTGAACTAGCCATCATATCATTAGAAAGGCTATTTGCAAGCAAACTTGCATTACTTTTATAGGTCCATAGCTAAGGGACCAAAAGGACCCAGAAAATACTTTAGTTCATTCCTCTTCTTTTGCAAGTGATGAATATGAGGACAAGGGAGGTTAAATGACTTGCTTAAGATCATACAATAAGCATCAGAGGCTGGAACTGAACTCAAGTCCTCTGACTTGAACCAGTCCTCTTTATATTAGAGTTGATTAGATATAGGTTGTGAAAGTTAGGCAGACTGAGGAACTGGCAAGTTAGTCTCTCAACGGGACAGGTGGTATGTAGAGAACTATATGCCATGTATTGAACTTAATGGGGAAAAGGGAAAGAGACTGAAATGGCAGCATCTGGGATTTACTACATGTTGGAAAAGAAGGATGGGCTGAAGGTGGCAATGTAGAAGGAGAAAAATGCCAGTTCCACTTCCTAGCCTTGCAACATGAGGAGACATGAGCAAGAAAGATAGTGGTCAATGATGGAGAACTTGGCTAGAAATGTAGCATCCTTGGGAAACAGCTTGATTATAGTGACCATCAGAAAATTCCTGAACTATCAAAGGAAGAGATCTACAATCATGATTTCATAGGTTTAAATTTGGAAGAAACATTAAATGTTTGCCAGTCTAAGTCCTTCCTTTTAAAGAAGAGAAAACTTTAACAGATATCAACACAGTCCTTCTTTAGGGCCATTGGATTATTTTAGGTGAAGATGTAGAGGAGTAAGAGTGAGGAGGAAAACATAGAAAGAGAATGGAGGAAATGAAATAAAAAATACAACATAGTTTAATATAAAAAGCAAAAAGATGGAATTAGGGTCAGAAAACTAAGGAACATGATCCTAATAAGTCATTTAATTTCTCTGAACCTCAGTTTTGTCATCTGTAAAATGGAAATAACTATTTCAATATTTGTACTACATATATCACAGGTTGCTGTGAGAAAAAAACTACACAAGTATTAATGCACTTGAATTGCTGCTTAAAAAGCACAAGCAGGCTCCAGTGTATCTTGGTCAACAAACTGCACATGAAAAGGAATGTAAGGTGTGTCATCTAGGAAATATATGAGAAGGAAATTAGGTGAATTCATATGTAGGAAATGTGAAACATACCTTAGGAAAGACCTCTAGAAAAAGTATAAGAATTATAGAGTTTGAGCCATTGTGAGTAGATTGCAAACTTTCCTTGATTGGGATACTACTGACATGAGGATTTCATAGAGTCAATGAAATATTAATATACCAAAAGAGTGGCCTGTTATGTAAAGTAATGACTGGATTATTTGTTGGTCTAATAAACTGATTACAAAGATGGTTTTGCAATGAGTATTTCAATATCATTTTGAGTAAGAGCATACTGATTTGATGCCTCTCAGTGATACAATACTGAACACTGATTTGGATGTAAATGTTCTGATATGTTTGCTAGCCAGCTTTGTTACTTTATCATCATATACATTAAATTCTTACGACCTTTTTAAAAATGACTGATAAAAGGGAAAAGCAGAGCTCTAGGTGACAGTTGGCATCCTGTATTATGAAGCAACATGCCAGACCTGGGGCTGAGATGGGAATTGAAAAAAAACAAAACCCTTTTGATTTCATAGACTTGAAATCAAATTTAGCACTGTGTTCCTTTGAGTTTAGCCACCATTCAAGTCAAAGCTTTGAGGCCTTTTTTACATTATGAAACAATGTTGTCAGTGAGGGATCAAAGCATGAGAAATTTAGTGTGAAACAGGGTTGCTTCATGAGGAAAGGTTACTTAATACAATGGAAAAAAACACTATTCTTGACTCAGAAAGCTAGATTCAAGTCCTTCCAACTCTGCTTGGGAGCATTGTGACCTCATGCAAATGACTGAATCTCTATCAGAACCTCAGTATACCCCTCTATGAACATTTATTAGTAGGTATGCCAATGATCTTAAATGGGCCATTCTATGTAAAGTTCTTTGTAAACTATAAAACATTATGAATGTGATCTGTCATTATCATTACAAATGATGATATTCCTTCCACAACATAAAGCATAATAGTGAGAAGCTAACTGCTCTACAGGTAGTAAGCCTACCAGCCACTTGCTTGATGTTAGTTGCTTGCCAAAATGATGTATAAGGAAAGCTTAGCTCCAGGTGAATTTCTACAACCATTGGGAAGGGAGTTTTGTTTGAACACATATATTCTAAAGGGAGGGCCTTTAGTAAGGGTGGGACAGGGAGAAGTGGGTAGTAATAGTAAAAAAAGACCATAAATAATGCATTTAATGGTAATTGTCCATTCATCCATTTATCAACCCATCAATCTACCTCTTTGTTTGTAGGTGTGTCTATCCATCTTTCTAACTATCTATTTCTATATCCACCTCTAACTACTTCTTTATCTCACTCTGTATATCTTTATCTCTTTCTTTTTCATACATGCATACACACATTCTCATATATCATTATCATACAAATTCTTTTGAAACAAAATACTTTCTATATATGTTAAAATCATAAAAATGACACACAGGAGTATAGACAATTTTGTTTAGTAGTTATGTTCTACCAATATTAAGTGAAGCATAAAATAGAGCTGGTATGCTGATCAAAGAAATACACTAGTGTTATGGTGTACATTCTACAGGTTGTACAATAGATTTTCCTGTTGAAATTCCCATTTTCAGATGACATTGTACTAATTATTTATAGATGAAGGACACTATTAAACCATTTTAGTGACATTCAATGACATTCAACATGGAAAACAACGTATATGAAAATGCATACTGTCCAGATCATAACATACCACTTGAAGGACAATTTATTGGATATTGTTATCAGTAAATATGAATTTTAGACATGTATTTCATATGTGAAATGAACTGGATTCAGAAGAGGAGGAGAAGATGGGCTGGAATGGATTTAGAAAATTATACAGTAATTATAATGCTGAATTAGTGCCTAGAAATGGAAAACCTTAATTAAATTTCAATGTAATGACAATATTTTTCTTTGTAGATGTTATATTGCTATAAAAATAAATGTACTTATTTTTATATATTAATATATAATAAATATTATGTTTATACAAATATATATGAAATATAGGAAATAAAATAAATTAACTATATTAAAATATAAAT
Organism: Monodelphis domestica; assembly: GCF_027887165.1. Taxonomy (NCBI): domain Eukaryota; kingdom Metazoa; phylum Chordata; class Mammalia; order Didelphimorphia; family Didelphidae; genus Monodelphis; species Monodelphis domestica. The sequence goes on from NC_077231.1 coordinate 173,467,195, forward strand.
ATATACAAATAAGTAAAATTAAAATAAATATTTTTAATATTTTGTTCCTATTACATGCAAAACATTTAATATTTTTTAACAATTTGAGTTCTAGATTCTCTTCCCCTTTCCTTTTCCGACATCCCCCACATTGAGAAATTAGGCAATTTGATAAAGATTATATTATGCAGTCACACAAAACATATTTATATATGAGTTATGTTGTGAAAGAAAACACATACCAAAACTCTCAAGACAAAATTTAAAATTCTCACTTTATTCCTTGGAGGTGCATAGAATTTTTCATCATAAGTCCGTGAGAATTATTTTTGGATTATTAAGAACAATAAAGTAATTCACAGTTGATTATTGTACAATATTGCTGTTAGCTTTTACAATAATGTTCTCCTGGTTTCACTCACCTCATTTTGCATAAATTCATATAAATCTTTCTAGGTTTTTCTAAATGTATCCTGTTTATCATTTTTTTAAAAAAAATCTTACCTTCTGACTTAGAATTGATACTAATTATTGATTCCAAGGCAGAAGAGCCATTAGGGTTAGGCAATGGAGGTTAAATGATTTGCCCAGGGTCACAAAGATAAGAAGCATCTGAGGACAGATTTAAATCCAGGAACTCCAAACTTTAAGCCTAGCATTCTATCCTGTCCCACTTTGCTCCTCATTTTTTATAATATAATAGTATAATGTTATCTGGGCCTTTTTTTCAGTTTTCATTCTTTTTTACTTCTGCAGATTTTGACACTGTTAATGGCCCTATTCTACTTGGTACTCTTATTTCTAGATTCTCCTCTGACCTTCAACTTTTTTTTTTTTTACAATTTTGAGTTCCTAATTCTCTATCCTTTCCCTTCTCCCATCCTCCCACTTTGAGAAAGCAATTAATTTGATAAAGACTGCAATATGCAGTCATACAAAAACATATTTATGTATTAATCATATGAAAGAAAAGATATACACAAAACAACAAAAATAAAGTTTAAAAAATATGTATCAATCTACATTCAGATTCCATCAGTTCAAATGAACATGTTCTACCCTTGGCATCCCCAAAGGCTCTTTCCTGTTCCCTTTACTCTTCTTCTTCTATATTATTTCACTTTGGTATTTTACCTTTCAAGGATTCAATTAACTTCTCTATGCATATGATTCTCAAATCTAGTTTCCTCACCCGAACTTCTCTCTTGATCTTCAGGTTTTCCTTTTTCAACTACCTAATAAACATCTTGAACTAGATGTTCTATAGGTGGTTAAACTTAATATGTTCATTCAGATTCATTATCTTTCCTTTTAAAACCCTCCCATCTTAGCAACTCCCATATTATTTTTGAGGGCAACACTGTCTTCCTAGTTACCCAAATCCACAATGTAGCTCTGATCCTCAACTCTTCACACTCTCTCTTCCCCCCTATATCCAGTATGTTACCAAGTCCTGGTGATTTTATGTTCATCAATTCTTATATATGCTCCTTTATCTTATTTGATATTGCCATCAATCTGGTGCAGGCCTTCCTCACCTCTGGATGACTACAAGAATTTCTGATTGGTCTTTATGCCCCAAGTCTCTTCCTACTACTCTATTTCCTCCTCCATTCAATTATCAAATTTATCTTCCCACGGAACATCTTACTATTTCACCCCTTCCCCCTTCAATGAACTCTAGTGGTTCCCTTACTAATGAAATGAAAAACACTCTATTTGATTTTTTTAAATCCTCTATGACCTGGCCTTTCCCCACTTTTCTGGTCATCTTACACTTTTATTACTCCCAAGCTCCTTCCCACCACCATCTCCAACATGAACTTAGCAACATTATTCAATAATTCCAGTCTCCTTTGCTCTTCCTTCTATATATAATACACCATCCCCAGGCTCCAGGGATATTTACTGTCTGTTCTCCATGTCCTACTCTTTTGGTTTCCTTTAAGCTAATGTCCTGCCTTCTGTAAGAATCTCTTCTTAACCTTCCTAAATCTTATTACTTTCCCGCCAAAATTGTCTCCACATTATCCTTTATGTATTTTGTTTTCCTGTTGTTGTTTTCCTGTTGTCTCTGATAAGGGTTGCACGTTGGATAGAGCTCTGGACCTATAATCAAGTTCAAATCCACAGGAGCCACTAACCATGACTCTGAGGAAGCCACTTTACTTTTATTTTCCACAGTACCCTTATCTGTAAAATGGAAATAATAATAACACCCATCTTCCAAGGTTGTGGTAAGGATCAAATGAGATAATATTTGTAAAGTATTTAGCCCATTTTTCAGTGTACCATAGGCACTCTGCTACCTAGCTAAGTAGCATTAGATTTTCAATGATTTACCTTTCTTTATATCCCCAGGGATTGCCAACCAGTAGATGTTTAATAAATACTTGTTGCCTTGACTCATCCCCATTTTAGAAACGAGGAGCTAAAACTTAACAAGATTAAAGCAAATACCTAGGAAGGTCTCTAGGTCCAGGATCACTGAGTCAGTTCTATGAGGAACCATGTAGGCCATCCAGACTTATGCCCCTTATGTTGCAAATGAGAAAATCAAAGCCTCTGGAGGTTAAGTGACATGTCCAGTGTTTTACAGGCATAAAATATCGGTGGTAGAATTTGATCACAGGTCCACTAACTTGAAATCCAATACATTCTTCTAATAAAACAAAAGGAATGGTTTCATTTTTTAAATGACTCTTAGATTTGTAACTGTATTTTTTTGGAGAGATTTAGTTGCTTTGGTATAGTAAATATGAAGAAAAAAATGAGCTAAGGAGTAACTAAATGGAAGAGATATATTCTGGAATTGAGAAATTAATGTATTGTTCTTGGCTTTTCTGCTGACTCATTGAGTCTTTGGGGGCATGATCATTAATCTCTCTCAGTGTAAAAGAAGATAATTATCATCTCGCTATCTCAAGGGATAAGGTGAGGTCTTTAGGTGAACAAAATGCTGTATAAACTTCAAATCACTTATGAGATATTCTTTAATTGTTCGAAATTTCTTGGGAAGCATAAGCCCTCTGTTACCAACATATACAACAAGTGACACATACAATTTTAGTAACTGAAAAGAATAAGGCAATTTGATAGTCAAGCTAGGAATTTGGATTTGTCTATTATTAGGGTTGCCCCTAAAAAAAGAGTAGATACTAATTATTTGAATTTTAATAAACTGATTAATGTAAATGTTAACTTGACTTTGATTATAAGCAATGTTCAGGAACACATTAATAAAAGCTAAACTTTATATAGCACCCATTGTAAGCTAGAAACTGTCAAGCACTCTTCACAAATATTTCATTTGATCTTTAAAATAAACCTGTATAGTAGATAATATTATGATCCCTATTTTACATTTGATGAAACTGAGGCAGACTGGTTAAATGACTTGCTTGGGTTCACATAGTAAAGGTCTGAAGCCATATTTGAACTCAGGTCTTACTGTCTCAAGGACCAACTCATAATCTGTGTTACCTAGCTTCCTGCACTTCTGTTACTTGGCCTTTACTCCTCAGACTTTCCAAACCTCACAATGTTTTAGCCATCACCAATATTCTATCTAAAAACAGGACAAAAATTACCAAAAGGCAAATCAGAAAAAATACTTATTTATGGGCCATAACTTGGTTGAATGGGTAGAGCCCAAGTCGTCTCTTCTTAGCTAGCTGTGTATAACAGAGCTTCTCTATCTTGGAAAGGAAAGAGAGAATAGTAAAAAACCAGAAGTGATTGTGCTCAGAGAAGAACAGCTAAAGAAATAAAATCAACAGAAATGCTTGCATCCAACTTTTGCTCACTTCCCAACTTTATTAAAAAAAATCTTGTAGTAACAAATTCTTTCTGCTCTGCCAATCTTTATTTCTATCTTTAAAATTCTTTTCTTAAGAAGTTTAGAAAACATCCAAAGTAACAGAAGAATAGACAATAATTGTACCTTTACTGAAGGATGTCGGTCACCTTGAATTCTCTATAGGTAATGTCTCAAGATCAGAAATTCAAACAGCTTCTCAAGCTGGAAAGACTTCCTGTATGGAGACAGACAATTAACACTGTTATGTTGTATGAGAATCAGGCTTACTACTTTCAGAAAGATTCAACACTAAAAGGTCAACTGTCTGTCTAGGTGATGAATTTATTATTATTTTTGTCAATTATTATTATGTTTAAGCAATCCATGAAACTGCGTATGTTGATATTTGTGTTAATAAAGGGAATCGCTACAAAGATGAAATAATAGATTTTAAAGATATCAGTATTTGAATGCAAAGTAATATTTTCATTGAATGAATTGGGACCTTTCTTGATTTATTTTCAGTTATAATTTTTCTTTGTCATCTGAGTTTTGATATTTAACCAACATATTCTGAAACCCACAACATTTGTATTTTTCACTTTTTGTCCTGAGGTTTTTTCTTCCACTAATCCTGTCTATTTTAAAATTTGTAATTAAATTCACAAACACTTATTAAACATATACTATGTACAAGACTGAACTAGGTGCTTGGGATTTGAAGATGAGAATAAAAAAATATGTGTACAAAATATTACATGGAAAAATCAGGGAAGGTCATGGCATCTGGATAGTATGCTTTGAAGAAAGACAGGGCTGCTAAGAGGTGGAATCAAGGATATTGTGTGTTAGACATGGAAGAATATCTCTACTAAGAATTGGAGGCCAGAGATAGAATGATATTAGTAGAGAATGATTTTTAGGCAAGTTTGGGATAGAGAGTATATAAGAGGGAGTAACATGAATTAAAGGCCACTTTCAAGATACAAATAAAAGGAGAATAATGTGCTTGGAGTTGGTGACATAAGAAGAAGGGCAATTTGGAACTGAACAAAACAGAAGTATAGAGAGGTTAGATTAAACTAATATTTTTAAAATATAACATCCAAACAATCAAAGCATTCAGTGTAAGTCAAAAAATAAGTCAAACTATTGTCTAGAAGTAATTTTCCTTTTATGCAACATACTCTAACTCTAAGCTCCAACCAACTCTCTCACAGAAAGTCATTTTGTATACATTTTATTTCCTCCTAATAGATTGTAAACTCTCTGAGGGCAGGATCTATTGCATTTTTATCTGTGTATCTCCAATTCCTAGAAGAAGACCTTGCATATAAGTTCTTAATAATTTCTTATTAAGTTGAACTAAATGAAAGTTTCTACAGTAGGTGGATAAAGGTCATTTGAGCCAATAAAGTTCCCTTTAAAAAGCTTAGGGTGAGGGGAAGACCAGAAAAAAATGTTAAAGATAAAGAAGAGGAACTATCAAGAGACATTGAAAGGTCAGTTGAAAAACTTCCTAATTACTAGGAAAGGGCAGTTATATCAGAGTTAGTTATAAATAAAGTCACAGATAATTCAGAGAAGTAAAATAATAAAGAAAATGTATACCTTTTTTTTGAAAAAAAAAAAAAGAACATTTTGACTCTTAAAAATTTACCCAGTTTTGCTGCAGACATCTTATACATTTTAATTCAATGTAAAGAAATTGCACAGAAATATATAGAACTATATGCAATCTTAGTCTGATGTGTTCTCCATTTCCTGGGCCAGACATGTTTGAAAAATTACCCCTCACTTTAATCCAGTTGATCTTTGACAATGTCAGCATGGTTTAGAAAGACTATTTTACTTTAGTTCATGGCCTACCTTTTTCGCAGAGCCCTGCTGGATTCCCTTGACAGTTTTCTAATAATCACAGTGAAACATAGAACATACTTCCTAGAATATGTGTTAATTGTCCTGCACCAGTGAGAACAGATAAAATGAGCTCTAGTTCCTTTGAGATCAGGAAACATCTTTGAGGGTCATTTTTAAAAAGCATTATTAGACAGGAAACCAGAAAAGTGGCTTAAATAAAATAGACTGACTCATAGAGGATAACTTTTCAGTTAATAGGCATCATTAATTATAGAGGCTGAAATTACTTTAATATTTGCACATAAGAAATGCTTTTAAATGGGCTCTCTCTGATCTCTACTGGCTCCTGGTTTCAGTAGTAATTCAAAAAATTCCTCTCTACTATTGCCTAATAAAGGAAATAATTCTGAATTCCAAGTCTCTATGCACATGATGACATACTAAAATAGATAATTATAAATCATCAAAGTTATGTTTTCATGATCAAATATAACAATTTCTATTTTTTAAAAATTTCCTTGAATTTCTAGATGCCTATTTTGCAGTAGTTAAGCAAATGGACTTAAGCAATAATTTTCTTATTGAGCATATCTAATCATTTATTGGGCATGTAAATAAGTTTTAAAAAGTTGCTTGCACAGTGAATTGCTAGAACTAGGCACCTCTGAACACTCATCATTAAAATGGGACTAAAACAGAATTTTTTAAAAATGTAAAAAGTCAGATATGCAAAATGTGGCCTTTAAGTTCGGAGCTTGGGTTCAGATATATTCAATGGGTCACAAATATAAACCCACAATGGCAAACTCATCACTCTAATTTCTGATATCTAAAGTGACAGATTGCAAGCCTATATGAACACAAATGTTGTTAAGCTCAGTTAGTAGCATATGCATTTAAATTCCAATTTTCTTTTCATTTAGATGGGCCTTCATTGACATGGGCAGGTCATTCTTAGATGTCCTTAATATGACCCCATCTCCTTTTCTTACTTAGAAGAAGCTTAGGGAAATGGAAACAACTAGTGTGAAGGTTAAAGGATGAATGTTGCATGAAGGTCCTGACATATGAGGCAGCTTGATAGCTCAGAGGATTGAGCCCTGGGCCTAGATCAGGAAGACCTGAGTTCATGTGTGGCCTCAATTAACTAGCTATGTGACTGGGAAAGTCATTTAACCTTTGTTTATCTTAATCCTCTGGAGAAGGAAATGGCAAACCACTCCAAAAATTTTGCCAAGAAAACTCCCAGGATGCTATTCTTTACCTTAGTCAGATCATATCTGAAGTTATGATTAGCAAGAATTAGTTGAAAGCGATGTGAGAGCTTTGTCTTCAGTTATTTGAAAGACTATTATATGGAGAAAAATGAAACAATTAGACTCATTTTGCTTTGTTCTGAGAGACAGAACTAGGAGGACTGGGCAATAGTCATTTTGGGAGGGCATATTAGACCACATTCCATATTCAATCATGAAATATTATTCTTTTTTTCTTATGTTAATGAAAATAAATGATATGAAAGGGGGTATGAGAAAACTAAGTATAATTTGGATCTATAAAAAAGACAGAAAGCTTCTTCTCGTTATTTTATTTTTAAAAGCACTAAAATGGTTTTATTGTTTTTTTTTCTTTATCTGGAGACACATTTTTTCATGTCTATTACATTTGTATAAATAGGCACTGAGTTATGATAGAAATTATGGTTTTAAGTTGAATTTGAAAAAAATACATTACTAAGTCTTCAGTAGCAGAAGGGGTAGAAATGTGAATTACTATGTAGAAAGAACTGGATATATAATTTAGCATAAATGTCTAGAGATAAAATTGGGTGGGGAAAATTAAGGCTTCAAAGCAGAATGCCAAAATGTAGATGGAACTTGTTCTCCTTCAGTAGACAGAAACATCTGGGACTGGATTCTACTTAGCAAGAATAATTAATTAAAATAGGAAGCTATTATATGCTGCTCCCTGTAAAAGCTAAAATTATATCTCAATAATAAAAATATTATAGTTTAGGAGGTTTATTAAGGATCAGATGAAATTAAGTAATAAAAAGGATACAAAATATATACCACATGCCCATGGCTGGTTAGCCCATTTAAAATCCCCTTAGCTTGCCACCATGCTTGCTGCATCATCCCAAAGAAAGAGTCTGGGAGTCGTTACTGCCAGTTAAATACCAATAATGTGATCACCCAATGTGGAGACACAGGAGAGATTATAGGGAATTCTGGGAAATACCAAGGACTTCTGGGGAATGAAGTTAAAGTTTCAAAATCTCCATTTATACATTCCCTCCTAAAACCTATGGAAGACTAGTTTCTCCAGTGGGTCTTGTAAACATACCAACTATGAAATTATAATAATTTGAGGATAAGAGAAAAGAGAACAAAACCAATAATTGCTAGGTGCATTGACAAAAAGCTAGTTAGGGGGCACTCCCCTTTGGTATAACAGTATACATACAAAACAAATGCATTTAAACTCCACACAGTTCAAATCACCACATCCCAAAGTTCATTCTGGATCTTCTGGTGCAGGGAGTTGTCTGTGCAAGCATCTTAATGGTGCCTTCTCCAAACAGTTTACTTCCTGGATTTGAAGAGGTAGCATGTTTCTTAACCTAAAATTACTCTCAAAAGGAATTTAAACTCGAGGGTGATTGAAAAACACAGGGATCACTTGCATGGCTGATTCATGGGGTGTATGAATCCATTGGCAAGAGAAATAAAAAACATTAAAAAAACAAAATAAAATAATTTGTGGATGAAATATAGACTATCAAAGTCTTATGTGTAAAAATTTTAAGAAAAAGAAAATAAATCTATAACAGGTCCTTGAATCAGGGCCCAATTAAAATGATTTAAGCAATGATGCATTTACCCAATCAGGACTATAGAAAGTTTGCCACACCACAAAAGACAGAAAAGTGATTATATTATAGGAGCCAGGTAGGAGCCAAATTTGAGATACTTGGTAGAATGTGGGGCAAGGAAGACTTGCCTTTAACACATGTTAAATACCTGCAAACTTGAACCCGAAGTAAGTTCAAGTCCTCTTGTCATGGCTCAAAATTTTCATCAATCCCATTGGGATTGGTTGGTCTCTGACCTTGTGCTCGATTGGTACTATGCAGTTTAGCTTTGTGCTTCTTTGGCACTGTGCAATGGCTCCCTTTGTATTCTCCTGCCCTGAAATCAGACAGAATAATTAATCAAAGTCCCATTATTTTTAAACAATCAATGGCATCATTTTTATAGTCTAAAGCTTTTGGGGTGTGCATTGACATTATAGCAAATATATTTTAAACTTATATTACTGCAAAATCAAAAAAGTTAAAGAAAATCTCAATACTGGTGACATGTACTTCATATACAAAAAGGAGAGAGAAAAATAAAAAAACTGAAATAGTATATTGCATCTTTGCTGTCTCTCTCTCCTATTTCCCTCTTATCTCTAACTATTGTAGTTTCCTCTTAGAAGGTGAAATTTTGTATGCACCTGTAGTTAGATTATTTTAGAGGCACAAGATGATTATGTTAAGTAATCAGTTGAGGAGACTAGTCCCCCAATCATCATCAGGGGGGGTTGTGAATTTTAGTTTTATTCCACCCTGCGTAGTCTTTAGAATTCTTGCAACCAGGAATGTATACACCCCCCACTTAAGGATTAAGTGTGGGGAGGAAGGTCTATGACCCATGTGTGCTAGCAAGTAACAAATCAGAAACAACTGACTGACCCCTGGGCTGTCTGAAGCCAAGTTTAAGCCACCATTGGTACACATAAGACACAGGAAGTGACATAAAGAAGTGCCTTTATATTTCAGGTCATTTCCTGTGAGAGGGATTTGGCCATGGAACTCAACCCTGAAGGAGCTCAAGCATGAGACCTCAGACTGCTTCCCTTAGATAATCAAATGGTGAGTTATAAGGCTGATTTCCCTTTCCTTGACTTTTCTGAAGACAGCAGCCTCTGGAAAGCCCATCTTTTGGGACTCCCTTTTCCTTGGCCTTTCTGGAGAGACCTCTTAGCTGAGGCCTCTGAACTCCTGCCTGGCTCAGACCAGGCCTAAGCAGATCTTTTTCCCTTTCCCCCCTCCCTCTCTCTCATTCTTAATTTCTTCCTTCTGTTATAAATAAACCTCCATAAAATTCCATTCTGACTTGAGTATTTGATTGGGATTTAGAATTTAAATCTCTGGTGACCAACTAAAATATATGTTCATTCCAAACATAAAATTTTTCCCTTATGCCTTACCCCAGAGACAGAAGCAAATGTGAATTTTTGTTAATGCAGGTCAACTCTATTCCTTGACCTCAAGGTAATCATCCTCATTGAACCCATGTTGTTGTGGTTATCCTGCCAATGGGAGGCCAGTGTCCTAGAGTTCCCCTCTTCCTACCATAGTTTAAGAAGGATAACATTAACTAAGTGGCAGATAGGGAAGGTAAAGAGAGGGAAATAAGGATGGCGAGAGGATATGATCTTTGGTTATATATTGGTTAATTAAAGGGGAAAATTGAGTGGAGAGATTATTGTGCCTTACTTTGGATTTTTGTAGGGCACTTATGTGAAAGGACTAGACTTGTTTTGTTTGGTACTAGAAGGAAGAATCAAGGAAAATTAGAAATGAGGGCATCCATGAAATTTGGCTAAGCAGGAGGTATAGAGCTACAAAGAGGTAAATTTAAGTTTAAGGTAAAGGGAATAAAACTTTCTAATAATTACAACAGTTCAACAAGAATGAGTTGCCTCTAAGAGGGACCACTTCCTCCACTTTGGAGGACTTCAAGTTGAAACTTGATCATTTCCTCTTTAACTTTAAAGTTTTATCATTCTCCTTTCCTCAAATGAAATTTATCTTAAAAAGGTGATTGAAAGCATTATTTCCAGAGATTGTCTTAGTTGTTAGTAATGCTATTTATAGCTCCAGAACTAGCAAACTATGGAATGATTATACATACTTAAGGTTTTCATTCATTGTATAAAGAAGAGAAAGTTATTATTTCAGTAGGCATGTGAAAATGGGTGTAAAATTTGAGGACATATATACATATATGTATATACATATATATGATTTATATAGTAAATACAAATATTTGTATTTATAGGTAGAGTTCTTCAGGATTCCAGAAATGTGATATGTCAGTCTTAGAATTCAGATATGGACATTCTACTTATTACCTTGATTATCCATGTACTTATCCTAGGTATATTATTGAAAGGAAAGGTTAATCAATCAATTAATCTAATGAATAATAATTTATTAAGTGCCTATTCTGTGTCAGGCATTATACTATGTACCAGAACTATAAAGACAAATGAGGCAGAATATAAATATAAATACAGATAAGATACATAAGTCGAAATTATTCTTAGCATTTATGACCATCAGGTTGTATAAAGTCACTGGGAACACTGAATTAGTGAATACTGAGCCACTGATCCTAGGAGAAATACAGGGTCAGGCTCCTGTGAACCTCTGGGCACAACATTTACTTTAGTGCTTTCTGGAGCAGCCACACATACAGATTAATGAATTGCCTCTTCCTTTTCTGGATGGTGCAATATGGTTGATTCATTAATGTTGAACTCATTGCCAACAGCACTATAACTCATGCATGCCTGAAACATGGCACTAAATAGAACACTAAAGTGAATACTTATTTACAGTATGAAAGGTGAAACAAGAAGACAGAGAATAACTTTGTCAAGCCTCAGTTGGGAATGTTCACCTCAGGTGATTCAAATATTTTGCATCTGTGCATGTCTGCAAATGTCTTGGAAAGCACCACAAGCATTGATTTTGGGATTACAAATAAATTTTAGGAAATAGGCATATTCATAAATATCAAATCCATGAAGACTAAGGATCAACTGGATATACAAAATAGACAAAACTAGGTACTTGATGATTTCAGTCCTAGAGTAATTCATATAGACCATATACTAAGGTTCTTGGTTCTTTTAGTCTTCAGGGATACAAGCGATATTCACAGTGATGGAGCCACAAATCTTTAGTATCAAGATTAATGGAGTAGTCTGTCCTCTAATTTTAAATCAGTTGTTTGTTTTATCTCTAAATGTGTCCAAATGGATTTAGCAATGGTATAGATAGAAGAATGTTAGTACAGAGCTGACTCTGATTCTGTGGCATTTACTAGCTCTCTTTCATTATTATTTAGTCATTTTTCAGTCAGGTATAATTCTGTGACCCCATTTGGGATTTTCATGGCAAAGATACTGGAATGGTTTGTCATTTTCTTCTCCAGATCATTTTCTAGATGAGGAAACAAATCTGAAAAAGTTTTAAATGACTTGGCTAGAATCACATAGTCAGTATATAAGACTGGATTTGAACTCAGGAAGATGCGTCTTTCTGACTTCAGGATCATTACACTATCCACTCTGCCATCTACTTGCCCCTCTTGTTCTTACATGTATTTTAAACTTGCTCTATATGAAAAGTAAAAGAGAAGTAATTTAATTATTATATATGTGAATATATTTTCTCCACTAAAGTGGAAGCTCCTTGCTATGTTCCCAGACTTATATTTCACTCAATTCCACATACTTAAGGATCCATTTACACTAGCTAATTTACTTTCATTGTATCCAATTCTTAATCTCTGACTCCCAGTCTTTCCTTGGATTTCCTCTAGATTTAGAATGTTCTCCACTCCCTCTTCACTTTCGATTTTTACTATTTTTAGCTTCCTTTAAGAGTTAGCTTAAATCCCATTTTCTCTATAAGGTCTGTCAGGTCCCTGTCACTGCTATTACTTTTCTTCTATTATTTTCTAATATATATATATATATATATATATATATATATATATATATATATATATATATATACAGACACACATATATCTACATATATGTATTATGTACTAAGAATGTGTCTATACATACATACTATGTATAAAATATATCTACATGCATACAACAATTTTATGCATATGTGTGTATCTGAATTCTATATTTGGAATTCAGAAAAAATCCTGGGATTTAGGCCAAAAGAAGAAAACTCTGGCAGGTCCTACCAATCTGAAAAGTCTTCACATGTGGGCCCCAGTTATAGATTGCATTTATCTTGACTGACAATCATTCTAGTTAAGTTTAGAGAGTCTTCAGGTGATGAGTTTTTCAGTGACAGAAATAGCCAAAGATTATCTTCTAAATTTCAGAGGCATTGTAATGTGAGTGGGTGAAGGGAATATAGAAAGTATGCTGTATGAAGTAACTTGGAAAACTGAAGGGAATTAATTCTCTTTTGCTAGTAATCTGTAAGAACTTTGAGGGACAAAAGTCTGGTGGATTAAGAGAGATTAGTGAAAATGTTGTCAAGACTTTCAAAAAGCCTTACCAAAGACTGATTTGTTCTTTAGTTGTACATAGTATTTTTAATCAGTCCATCAGTTAACAAACACGTATGAAGTTTCACTTATGTGTAAAAATATGCACTAAGTTCTGAGGAAACAAAAAGGTTAAAAAAAGTAGCCTCTACTCTTAAGGATCTAGAACACACACATATATAGCTCATGACCATAATCTAAATATATATCACACACACGCACACACATACACACACACATAGAACAGCACATACACATGTACCTCTAGCATGGAATTGGGAGAATTTCCCCCCCTTAATTAGAAAATGTATTCAAAAGCTGTAAGTGAAGGAAAAGATATGTAGACAAAATGCGATGGTTATTCATGAATTCAGAATATGTATTTTGATGTAGAATGTTCTTTAAGACTATTTTACAGAACATTTTCTCATCTGAGCTGGTGAATATTTTTCCTATCTTACAGTGCCAATTTCTAAGAAAATGACAGGTCCATATTAAACACTTTGTATTCTCCTGAAAACTTATACATTGGTTCTAATTTCAGGATATGTATACTGGACTATTTAAGCCAGGATGATATTTTTAATTTTTTAAAAATTAGACACCTGAGAACCAAGTATCTGTCTCTGATTTTAGCTGATTGTATATCATTTTGGTATGATGAAACTCACTCTGTAAAGTATAAAAATATGATTAATAGTTTAAATAAGTAAGCAAAAACAGCAGACTATATGGAATAGAACAATGTTTAAAATTTTTGAAATAGCAAAATATCACTAGGCTAAATATAAAACTTTATTTTTAATGACTAATACTTTCATCTGTTCTAAAGATTTAAAATTCAATCATGAGAAAAAACTGGATATTTTATCACTTTCCAAAGAAACAAATTATGGACACCTTTAATATCATGCTATTTATATGCATGGCATTTTCTTTATGAAAAGCATATTCTATCTTACTTGCTCCCTGATAACTCATTAATATTTTGTTCCAATGCCAGCCAGATCTCTAGATTGAACTTTCATGGTTTTACAACAAGCAGTATTAACTTGTAAACCTTTCAAACCCAGTAAATGGAAAAATAAGAGAACTCCATTTATATTCCACGTGAGGAGTGCAGTAGTTGGCTTGGCTACTATTGAAATTGATTCAATTAAAAAAAAAACACACCCAAATAGAGACTTTCCTCAATTTTCTGTATCAAAACAAAAACTTCTATTAAAAACAAACAAACCACTAAGACCCATGAAATCATTTAGAAAACTGCAGAGCTTTGTTTAGATTGCTCAGAGAGTGTGATAGAGTGGAAAGAACACTGGTCTTTTTAATAGAGTGCCTGGATTTAAATCATGGATCTGAAATGCATGAAATATATAAGTATGGGCACCTAGGTAGTACAAAGGTGAGAGCACTGGAAACTGATTCAAGGAAGACTTGAATTCAAACTTGACTTTGCATACTTTATAGTTATCTGATCTTGAGCAAGTCATTTAATCACTGCCTAAATTTCCTCATCTGTAAAATGGAGATAGTAATAACATCTACCTCCCAGTGTGCTGAGGATAACATGAGATTATACACACACGCACACACACAATCTTGTTATTCAGACATTTTCAATTGTGTTCGACTTTTAGTGACCTCATTTGGATTTTGGTTTCTTAAGCTATTTGGAGTGGTTTGCCATTTCCTTCTCCAGCCTAGTTTATAGATAAGAAAGCTAAACCAAATAGAGTTAAGTGACTTGCCCAGGATGACACAACTGGTAAGTGACAGAGACCATATTTCAATTCAGGAAGGTAAAAAGTATGGATTTCCTGACTCTAGGCTCAGTGCACAATCCATTGGGCCACTTAACTGCCCCTGTAAATTTCAAAGCACTAATATATGTTTTCACGTAAAGGTCAACCTAGAATTTTGTAAAGTTACCCGAGGTCATTACAAGCAAAAGTCATTTAAAGAAATGGCTTGCCTAAGGTCACATAGCCATTATATACAAGAGAAAGAATTCCAATTCTTCCTGATTCACAGGCTGGTCCTTTAAGTACTGTGCCATCCTATTACTATCAATTGTTCTTAACGTTAGTTTTAATTTTAAAAAAGAATAAACAGTGGAATGCAACCACGTGACTATTTAGAAATCTATTCTTCATGTTTGAGAATCAAATAATAGTTTTTTATTAGGCACTTCTCCCTACCCATGCCATTTGGTAGCTACAAAAGTATATGAGCTTTCCATGAGGTAACTGTTTGGGTTCTTTTCTAAAACAGGTGGGAAAAGTGGGCAATCTGACATCCTTATCTCTATCTGCAGCCTATCCTAGAGTGTCCTTACTCTCTTAAGAATTGTCCCAACTTTCCGAGATGTCTCAGGTACATAGGTACCTGGACCTGGCTTCAATCTATAGCTCTATTACTTACTACCTGTGAAAGCTTGCTCATCAGTTAAATTCCACTGGCAACAGTTTCTCATCTGTAAAATGACAAGAGTTGAACCAGGTGATCTATAAGATTCTTTCTGTCTTTAAAGTTATGACACTGGTCTTCTGCCAGCCAAATGTTTGAATATTTCTAATTTGGATCAATTAAATTCCTCATGACTATCTCTATTCCTAAAATGTCTTTATAGACCTCTTTGTCTACATAAATCCATCCATCCATCATACATAGAGACAGAGAGAGACAGAGAGAGAGGGATCAGAGGGATCAGAGGGGTAAGGGAGATGGCAAATAAGAGTACTTCCTAGGTAATTAAGGGGGAAAAAGTTATTTAAGAAATACATGAACTCACCACTGAAATCTTATCTGAAGTAACTATGATCTAGACAAACATTGATTGTTACAAATACATTTCTAATCACAATTTGTAATTGTTTCTGCATGATCTGTAAGTAGTCTTGCCACTAAGGCATGTAATCTCATCGGCCTTTGGTCTTCCTTTTTTGTACTTAAGGCTTCCTGCTTGCCTGCTTTTTGGGGGAGCAGGAGGAACATTCAAAGTTGATGGTCTTTATTGAACTTCCTACCAATTTACTATTTCTGAAGGACTTATTTTTATCCCTTTAGACAGAAATGAAATGACAATTATCTCTTGTCCTAAGGAATTCTTACAACTTTATTGACCCTTTTTTCCTTTTGAAGTTTCTATTATCTCACTTTTGACAATATCACAAATATTTTTAAAAAACAGAATAATAGAGCCCATGATAACCAACAGGAAAATGAAGGCAGTTAGAAACAGTGGAAAGAGCCTTGGCTTTGGATATAGGAGAACTAGGATAAATATTTTTGTTTTGTTTTTTTTTTTTGCCACTTAGAAACTGTGACATTTTCTAAAACTGTTTCTTCATCTAAAAATTAGGGAGTTGAATTAGATGGCCTCTAAGATTCATTTTTATGACAATGTGGCTTCCGAGTAGGTCCTATTCATTTGTAGTGAGTGACTTTAATTATGTTATGAAATGGTTTATGATGAAAAGTGTCTAAAAATCTACAGTATTAAATTTTATCATAGTCTGCCCCTAGAAGGAGCTATAACCTTCCAGATGAAAAACAGATCTCAGGCATTGCAGGTTTTTATTTGATAACGGTAATGATCACTTCTGTTCTTGTTCTAGTTTTATTTTCTAGTGGAAAAATAGACATTGCCCAAGGCAGTCCACAGATTCAAGTTGAGAAAAATTGACTTTCTTAGGCATAAAAAATATTTTATTGATTTGACTTTTGACCAAATGATGCCCCTAGTATTTATTGATCATAATTTTATTATGTATTAATAACAGTCTGGTGAGATGAAAACATTGGATTAGGAAATAGGAGATCTGCATTCTAGTACTAGCTCTGCCACTCTCTGAGTGATCTTGGGGATGTCATTTTGGTTTTCTGGTTTCTGTATCCTTTTTGTAAAATGACGGCAATAACCTAATTGACTTTTAAAGTTTCTTCCAGTTCAAATGTCCTATGACTATGGATGGCTAGATTTAATTTATTGTTAGCCATGGTTCTGTGACAGCTTTAGAAGAGATCAGGAAAAATGTCCTACAATTTAGAATCAAGATGAAAAGGAGATGAATGAGTTTGACCTAAGTGCTCATTGAGTATATTAAGGAGGATTTAAGAATGTTACTTACTGGGTCAGATAGATTTAGCAAAATTTATTTACCTAGAGAGCCTAAAGCCTAAATGCCCTCACTTTGTAAATCAAAAAGAATTTTTTAATAATTTGAACTTATCCAAGTCAAACTAATAAAAATCAGAAATAAAGAAATAAAGCAATTAATTTTTTGTGAAGAGAGGAATAATTTCTAGGAATAAAATTTGATTTTGTTTGGCTTAAACATGGGCTGTGTGGTGAAAAAAGGGAAACATGGAAGGAAAGTTTATATTTTCATGCCACATCTTCATATAAATATCAAAGTTCTCATAAACCCATTAATAACACGAGAACAATTTTGGTATAGTACTAACTGCCTCATCCATTTGGGATGGAGTGCTTGACCATCGCAATCTCCCAGTATGAATAACCAGTGCATTTTTTAAAGTAATGCCAGAGAAGCTCTGAATAGGATGAAAAAAAAAACTATTTAATAATTTGACAACATTGCAACATAACTGTCGCTGTACTGCATGCAGAGGAATAGATTTCCTCTCTGGTTGAACACAGCACAAGGTTTTGCATATTTCTGAAGCTTGCTCAAGTATGAATTCTGCCATGATGATTTCTAGTGACTGTAGAATTCATAAATTAAAATCAGTCAATCATTTCACCCTTGGCAACCTCCCTTCTTGCTAATTTAAGAAAGATGGTGTGTTTATTTTCCTCTTTCTTGCTATTTTAGTCATGCAGCTAAACACAGATGAGACAATTAAATGAACTGAACCCAGGTGGTCTCTTTCCAGGTAATTTATTTTGCTTTCAGTCCAGATTTATTGAGTGAGTTTTGCTTGCTTCTAGTGAAACACCATACCTAGTAAAAAATAGTGATAGCACTGTTTTGACCTATGTTATACAAGCTTAGATTCCCTGTATTCTTCATCTTATGATTACTTTTAATGATAAAAAAATTCTAGAATTCTTTATGGTCACAAATATAGCATGAGCAAAAGGATACAACATACATTAAAATCATAAGAATTATTCTTTTTTGTCTTGCATGTAGCTAATTATTCATATATTAAAGACACTGACTTTTATAATTGACATCATATTATTTTACCTCTCAAAGTATGGGAAAGGGACTTGAGGGATGAATTTGGAACTCAAAAAGTTTTAAAATAAATGTTAAAAAATAAAGTATATATTTAAAAGTTGTTATGATGTGAAAAGATTTGAAACCACAGCAAATTAAAATATATTTAAGGAACTGGGAATATTTTAGAGAAGAATATAGGAATGGGTGGATGGGATAGATATACTCACCTATTTTGAATATTTGAAGAATTTTTTTTCATAAAACCCTTACCTTATATCTTAGAGTCAATACTAAGCATTGGTTCCAAGGCAGAGGAGTGGTAAGGGCTAGGCAATGGGGGTCAAGTGACTTGCCCAGGGTCAGAAGTGCCTGAAACCAGATTTGATCCCCAAACCTCCCATCTCTGGGCTTGGCTCTCAATCTACTGAGCTACCCAGCTTCCCTCTTGAAGGATTATCGTATGGAAAGAGGATTATACTTTTTCTACTTGATCAACTAAATAAGGAAAATATATAGAAAATACAGAGGAAGATAATAGAACATTAAAGAATATCCTAAAAATTAGAACAATTAAAAAATTGAAACAGTATGCTCATGCAATAGTAAGTTTCGTATCACTGGAATTGTTTAAGAAGAAGTTAGTCTTTTGTTAAGAATATTGTAAAAGGGATTTATTCATGAAGTATTTGGTAGACAATAGCATGAGTTAGAAAGATAAATATCAAGCAACCAATCAGTTAACAAATATTTATTAAGTACCTACTATATGACAGGCATTGAGCTAAGCACAAGGTATAAAATATATAGCAAAAGACAGTGTTTGTCCTCAAGGAGTTTATAGTCTAAAAGGGGAGAAAAAGAATATATAGAAAGGACATTATTCATTATTCATGTGTTTGTCTCAATTATGGAGAACATAAGACTTTACTACTTACAACTTCATTTTTCTTCTCTTGTGACAATGGCACCAAGATGGAGGAGGTAATCTGAAAGAGAACTAGATCTGGTAGATTAGCATTATTTGAATGATTGCACTTCCATCTTTATACCCAATATTTCTATCCAATCCTCAAAGGGCTAAATAAAATAGCAAAACTAATTACTGAGGGAATTGACTTCTGGTTGTCATGATGGAGGAGTAAGAAATACTTTGAGCCCAACAACCACTCTCCAAACAATCAAAGGAGAATGAAAATGCTTCCAAATGAATCCTGGAGCAGCAGAATCAACAGAAGAAGTGAAACAGTGCTCTAGCCTTGAACACCATGAAGAGACAACGAGGAGGACTCATCTCACTGAGATATGAGGAGACAATGCTGAGCAATCCTCAGCCAAACTCAGATGTGATACAGCACAGATGCGATTCAGGGGAAAGAAAATAGCTTGCTTGTCCCAACCTCAAGGAGGGAAGAGTTGAAACCAAAGCAACACAGAATAGGCAGCAGTTAGAGGAAAGCAGCCCCACATAGTCCAGCTTTAAAAAGATAGAAAAAGTCAACTGCTTAGAACCATGGTGGCAAACCTATGGCAGTGTGCCAGAGAAGGCATGTGTGACAGCTCCCTGAGCTGTTCCCTGACCCCTCTCCATGCACCTGAGGACATTTTTTTCACATGCCCTGCCCCTCTGCCCAGCAGCCTAATGAGAGCATTTCCTCCCTTAGGGCAGAAGAGTGTAAAGATTAAAATTAATATCCAATACTTCAATTATTATGTATAATAATATTTATTAAATATTCATCTTGAAGTATAAGGAGGTATGGCTAGCAAGAAAACAAGAGCCTCTCCTCCCTCCTCTACATGGATCCAGAGAGGCTGTGTGGGCAGAAAATGGAAACTCAAAACTCCATCCATGTAAGGGGACACACAAACAGGAAACAGAACAGGAAAAGGAAAGGGGAATTGTGGGAAATGTAGTCTCTAGGGTTCAAGATTCTAAATCAATACAAGAGGTACATCCTTTGGTCACTAGGGGCAGGGCAGGGCATATTACTCTGTCTCTAAAAGGTTCATCATCACTAGTTTAGAACAAAAACTTACTAAAAAAAAATTCTGTAATAAAGGAAGTAAAATACCACAAATAGGAAGAGTTCCCTATGAAAGGAAGTAAGAATCCTCAAAGAAGAAAATGCCTTCCTAAAAATTATAATTGGACAAATGGAAGCTAATTACATCACAATTCAGAAGGAAACAAATAAAATTAAGGAGAATTACATAGAAGAAATAGAAGAAAATTGAAATTTCTTAATGGAAAAACAACTGACCTAGAAAACAAATCTGGGAGAGATAAGCTAAGAATTATTGGATTGCCTAAAAGCTATTATAAACAAAAAGACTCAAGAAACAATGTTGTAAGAAATTTCGAGGGAAAACTGTCCTTAATTTCTTGAAGAACAGAAGAAATGAGAAATTAAAAGAATACAATGATCACCACCCAAAAGAAATCTGAAACTTAAAAATTCCAGGACAATTATAACCAAATTCCAGAACCCCTGTACAAAAGAGAAATACTACAAGCAGACAGAAAAAAATCAAATATTATGGAACCACAGTTAGGATTACACAGGACCTATCAGCTTCTATATTAAAGAATCAGAAGTCATGTAATATGATATATTGCAAGGCAAAGGATCTAGGCCTATAACCACTGGCCCCCCAAAACTGAACAGAATACTCTTGGGTAAGAAATGGATATTTAATGAAATAGAGGAAATCCAGTCATTCTTGATGAAATAACCTAAGCTAAAAAGAAAATTGGGTAATTAAATTCAACACTCAAGAGTAGTATAAAAAGGTCAACAACAACAAAACTCAAGACAATCAGTGGGATTAAAGTAATCACATTCCTGCATGGAAAAGTGATAAATAGGATATCTATGGTATACAAATTACCTAAAGGACTTACTATATTTAAGGTATATATACATATATGGAATGATATAAAAAATGGAATGATATAAAAATCAAGTAATAAGAAAAAAGGATATATAGGGCAAAGAGAAAAGGAGAGAAAGTAAGGGTAAATTATCTTACATGATTTTAGGCATTTAAGAATCAATATAGTGGAAGGGGAAAAATGAGGGTGTGGCAGGTAATGCTTGAACCTTATTCTTGTCAGAATTGGTATAAAGTAAGAATAACATCCATATTCAGATACAGAATGAGTTATACAGTACTTATGCCTTTTTATGATTCTCTCAAGTTTTCCTAGATGGATTACTTCTTACTCTAGTCCTAGATCCTTTGCCATCAGGAATGTCATATTCCAAACTCTGTTCTATTTCTTTATAGTTGTGAGATTGATAAATCTTGTGTGAGTGTAGTCCCATGGTACTTAAATACGTCTTTACTTTCCACTTGAGGTATTAACTATGATATTCTTTAGAATTTTCATTTTGGGATTTTTTCCAGAAGCTAAGAAGTGGATTCATTCATTTTCTACTTCACCCTCTGATTCTAATACATCTGAACAGTTTTCCTTTATAATTTCTTGAAATAGGATATTTAAGCTTTTTGTTGTTGTTGTTTAAGACATTCAAATAATCTAATGTCTCTTAAAATAGCTTTCCTTAATAGATTTTCTAGGCCAGTTGTTTTTCCTATGAGATATTTCACATTTTTTCTGTTTTGTTTAGTACTTTTGACTTGGTTTTATTGCCTCTTGATCTCTCATGAAGTCAATTGCTTCTACTTGGTCCACTGCTTTTTAAAATAGTTATTTCCTTACTATTCGTTATACCTCTTTTATGAGAATATTAATTCCCTTTTCAAAATTTTCTTACAGAATACTCATTTCTTTTTCTAGGTTAGTTATCCTCCACATTTTTTTTTTGTTTTCAATTTTTTTTTTACTATTTTTTATCTTTTCTAAGAATTTTCTTCACCTTTTGTCCATTTTGCATTTTTGAGGCTTTGTTTTAGAAGTTTTCAAGTCTTTGTTTTCTTCTCTGTTTGTGTCCTTTAGTTCCCTATCACCAAAGTAGTTCTTTGTAGTCAAGTTCCTTTTTTTGTTTGTTCATTCTTCTAGATCATTTTCTTGTTTTGGTCTTTATGCTAGTGTTGGACTCCGAGGTTCTGGGGAGGTAACTGGATTAAACTTTTTTAACACTTATTCACAGTTTATAAAATCTGTGGACCTGCAAGTTTTCAGTGTTTCCATACTGGTACAATCTGGGGAAAGTGGCTTGTTCTCTGACTTCCTGATATGAATTCTGCAAGTTGCTTACTCAAGTCTAGATTTTTAGAATTGTATGTATTTGAGTTTCAGTAAATTGAAGCTAAACTCAATCCCGGTTAGTTTACTGGAAAAGTTTTTAGGTACAAAGTAATTGAAACTCTTGAGTCTTGGTTTCCTGGTCTGGTTATTCTACTACAGGCTAATTGGTAGGATTAGAGTATCTACTCTCGTTTTTTGCTTGGTTACATACTTAAGTTTTAGAAACCTTTTCCTTGCTCTGTAAGTTTTGAGACAACCAGTGAAATGTCTCCTAGACATGAGTATGGTTTTTAAGGAATATTGTACAGGATAGTGTAGCTAGGTTGTGGTGTAATCATAGGAAAGTAAAAATAAAACTTGAAATGTAGAAATGGAATATATTTTGAATACTTGAAATATCAAGGAAAAGATTTTATATTTGGTCCTGGAAGTAACTGCCAACCACTGGAGTTTCAATTAATACTAATCATTTATAATCTACCCTATACTTTGTTATGTTTGAGGGATACAAAGACAATAAGTGAAATAACTCTCACTTTGTAAGTGCTCATGGTTAAAAATTAAGATGTATGACTGGCTTAATCTCATAGATTAGACCTATTTTAGATACAGAATGTTGGTTACTGAGATAGTGACCAAATTGCTGCTCATTAAAGAGAGTTCATTGAGAAAGGTAAGAAAAGTAAGCTGTGACAAATCCATTCAGTTGGCTATTTTGATATAACATAAATTTCTAGAAGGAAAACATCTTTAAATTGCGCCAACAAAGGAGATCTTTGTGTCAGTGTTCATAAATGCTACTGAATGATTTAAAAAAAAAGTTTGTTCTCAAATAAAACCAATGACAGTTAGTGGGAAAAAAAACAGAATGTCCTCCATTGACAGCCTTGACTTACTCAAAATCCAAAGTAAATTGGTTATGAATGTCAGTGCTACATTAATGAAGATTAACAATAGAGCCCAGAGGATCTTGAGTAACTGAACTGGAAACTTGAGAATGATTGATGTAGCAGTGGCAACAAAAGCCCCACTGAGGAATATTATCTCTCAATGTTATTATGTAGAGTGATAAAAGCAGTGAACCAGATATTGAGCCCTAGAGTCTCTGTGCCAGTGGAGCCAGTCTGATTTGAAGCAGATATTTTTTTTTGACATGTCCTCTGATCCAGGCCAGATGATATCTCAAAATAGATCTTCCTTATTTAAAAATGAGTTCCTTTAAGTGTAACATCATTGACTAGACTTGGAATAAATTTGAAGTAGGCTTTGGGACAGTAGGGCCACAGGTATCTTTAAAATAATCAGTATTATTCTTAATCCTCTGCATATAAGTAAACAACTGATGATTCTCATGGGGAAATTTCTCAAATTTCTCAAACATCACTGGAACACTCTATTTTGACTTTGTGTATGAAATGAAGCAGAGCATATATGTAAACAGCATTAGATCTGCCTTTCCACCATTAATCTTTAACAAAATGTCTCATGTGTGCATACCCTTGCCAAAAAATCTTCTCAGCAGCAAGATCTACAAAATCAGTAGACACCTGGAAGGTAGTCAAAGGGTAATTTATTGTGAAAGCTAGTTCAGTTTCTCATTTTTCCTAATATTACAAAATAAACTGCTATAGGCAGCTAAATAATCCCCCCCCCACACACACACACTTTATTCAACTCAAAGCAACTTAAAATATATTCTTTAACATTTGTCAAAGATGTCAAAATGATCTTTTTGGAGTATAATTTCTTTTTTGAGGAAAGTTAGAACATGAATAATAATATTGATTTATAGTCCACAAAATACATGAACAATTTAATGGAATAGAATTTGTTTTACACAAATTTAGTCATATCATTAGTCAAATTATATCTTAAGATACATTAAAGAGCATGCAATAAAATACCTGACCAAATGTGATTAGCTTACATAACAAGTCAAATAGGACAAACAATGTTAATACTTTATTGTCAAAATGAAAGTATGATACTCTCTTCTGTAAAATATCTGGTAACTACAGAAGTGGAGTATGATATACAATGAATTGTTCCAGCAAACTCCTCAGCAGATGGAATAGACTAAATTAAGGTTAACTGATAGGGAATAGTGTGAATTTTAGATTTCTCCACCCTGATTAGTCTAACAAACAGGAATATAAACACCCCAACTTAAGGATTAAGTGTTGAGGAGGATGGCCTATGACAGACACATTAACTGACCAATAAGAAACAGCTGACAGACCCCCTGGGCTGTCCTAAGTCAAGCTTAAGCTACCACTGGTACATGTGAGACACAGGAAGTGATGTAAAAAAATCTATATATTCATGTCACTTCCTCTTGTCTGGCTCTTTTTGGTGGTGGAGGTTTTGAGCTCTGGATCTCTCTCAGAGACATTGGTTTAGCATCAGTGTGACTGGTGGCAGTGTGCTGGGCATCTTGGCATCTTGGCATGCCAGTAGCTATTGTTCAGGTTTGGTGGTAAGTGTCCTTGGTGTGGTAACTGGGAGAAGCTTAATAGCATGGGTCAGGTGAGGCATCTTCATTGAGCTCTCTCAGAGTTTAGGCTGATTCCTTTTTTTTCCTTTACCTTTCCTAAAACGCTATCCTCCTAGGAGGCCCCTCGTCATGGAGGTGGCCTCTTGGCTGAGGTCTCTGAACTTTCCTTGGTTTAGGCTAGGCTGGAGAAATCTTATACCCCCCTCTCTCTCTTCTTCTTAATTCCTTCCCTCTATATTAATTATACCACCATAAAATTCCCAAACTGACTTGAGTAATTTTATTGGGATTTTAATTAATCCCTGGCAACCATTAGTATAATATGTTAGTCAAAAACCCCTAAATTTACCCCTTACAATATTAGTACCCCTAAAACTATTAGTACTAGTTAATAATTATGAGTTAAGGGCATGTCTACCTCAAGTAAGTGAAGATTTCCCCTATCAGAATGGGCAGATGAGAATAATTTGTTGCAGCAGTCATGAAGGTGGCTGAAGCAAGCACTATGGAGCCCTTAGAGCTTGTGATCAGAAATTCAAGAACGAAATCTATCCCTTGTATCCCAGATCATTAGAAGTCTTGTTTGTTGTTTTTCCACTGGACTTTGATTATTCTGGAAGAGAAACTTTGTGTGATCTAACTCACTTAAATCCAAATCACGATCAAGTTAAGACATCACCCTGAGATATCATCAGTACTTTTCAAAATGAAGGATAAATAAAAATTGGGTCATTAGGTAAGCTTGTTTAATTTCTTCAAGAAATATGTTTTGCAGTGGGCATCCATTTAGATTCTTGTTAGAAAGTGCCATTTGTATCAAAACAACATATGAATGAATTTAAATATGTATATATTCATACAGAGTTTTAGATATTTATTGGACTTCTAGTTCAAGATGTCTGAAAGGCAGTTGGAGTTATGAGGTTGTAGGTGGGCAAAGATATTGGGTTAGGAAAAGTAGATTTGAGGATCAGTATAGATATGAAAATTAAATCCATGAAAACTGAAGAAATTATCAAGTGAAATACTATAGAAAGGTCAGAACACTGAGGGACACCTAGAGATCTAAGGTTAGAGGATGTGATCTGGAGGAGGATCCAAAAAGAAGACAGATAAAGAGAAAGAGCAAATAAAAAAATGAAGTGAGTAGATGCAGAAAAAAATAACAACAATATTAAGCAACTTTAAAAGACCACAGAATGCTGATTGATACAATGAGCAACTACAATTTCAGTGGACTCATAATCAAACATTTTACCTAACTACTGATAAAAAGGTGATGTACTCAGAATCTATTGCAAGACACTTTTTGGACCTCCCCAAAGT
Source organism: Monodelphis domestica (assembly GCF_027887165.1). Taxonomy (NCBI): domain Eukaryota; kingdom Metazoa; phylum Chordata; class Mammalia; order Didelphimorphia; family Didelphidae; genus Monodelphis; species Monodelphis domestica. The sequence goes on from NC_077231.1 coordinate 173,493,419, forward strand.
AGGGATTTGTTTTGCTTGCTTGTGCATATTTATTACAAGTATTTTTCTTTTTCAAATGGAAAGTAGGATAGAAAGTAATTTTTATCCATTGGCATGAAGGTTATAGAATCCTTCATTTGAAAATGAAAATAGGTTACATAAAACCTTTCATTTAATCTCCATTCAAACTAGAGAAAGAGTATTCCATATTCAAATCAAAATAACTAAGGATGTTTTGTGTCAGTTTTTGAAGAGCTATATGAAGGAAGAGGTATTAGAAAAAAGGTTTTTTTGATTAGCCCCAATGGGCAGAATTATGAGTAGAAGGAATGAAAGGCCTAAAAGACATAAAAGAGCCTATTTTGGTAAACAGTCAGTTATCCCCTCACTGGGGGTGGGGGTGGGTCTATAAGCCTAAACTGGATAACTATTTGTCAGGAAATGTCTTATCAGATATGGATTGGACAAAATGGAGGCCCTTTCTCACTGATTCTGTAAACTCTTGATGGAGACATCTTTCCTTTTAGATCTCATTGTACTTTAAATTAACAAGCAGAAGATGAAGCAGGAAGTATACACAAAAAATAATGACAATTGGTTGGCCACCTGGATATTGAACTACTGGGTACTCAGGTAATATGGAATATATCTTGTGAACTAAATGCTATTAATAAGTTATAGACATAAATCATGTAATCATGGAAACATTTTCTTAATCAATAAAATAAAATTAACATTTAAAAATAAGTGATAGAAGTTAAAAGTTAGCTGAAAAGTTAGCTTCCCTGTGGTATCCAGATTTTAATTTTTTTTTTTGTAAAATAGAAAGGTTAAGGAAAAATGCAAGAGTGCTTCTTAATATTAATACTACTACATTCACAAGATCATTAAACTAATTGGATCACAGGATTTTTTTATATGGGAAATGAACAAAATCTGTAAAACAAGATATCAAATGCCTTTTGTTATATTAATAATGTCACATGACAATTGATAACAGGTGACCTTTACTTTATATTTTAATTTTGTAACAATCTATAATGACTCTGGCTTTGATATAAAGGAATTTCTCTTTTATTGTCTTCTCTAATCTTTTGGGATGACTGCTAACAGCAGATAGTTTCTATCCAGTTCTTTTTGCCACTGCATATGTCCAAATGGCAGGAAAAAAAGTGGCTCTACTTAGATATAGTGGGGTGCCATGCTCATCATGAAAATCAGGTAGGCTATTCTGGTTTTCTACCTTTCAAAAGTTCACTAAAAGCTATAAACTATTGAGGTGAGTGGCAGCAAGTCACTGACCTTGGAAATCTACTCTGTGAGGTCTTTGGTGACCTTCCCTCACTATTTCCTCATCCAAAAAGTGACATAAGGCCCTTCCAAACAGAGGGAACATTGGCAATAATGAAATAAATCAATTGCTGTTATTAATAATTAACAACAATATACATTTATTATAATTATTTCATGTTATTAATAATTAATAATATGCATTTGTTATAATTTTGTTATTAATAATTAATACCCAGAAAACATAAACAAGTATCAATCACCAATAACAATTATTAGTTATTAATAATAGGAGGTAGTGACTAACTAATAATAGTTATTGAAAATTAATAGTTAATGTTATTAATAGTATTTTTAATATTATTACGTTCTAAAATTTTTCCTTAATATTGTATGTAATTAATTTAATTTAATGTTGGCTTTGTTGAATTTTTGAAAGTTGGATTTAATTTAAATTCAATAGTATTAATATTTCCTATTAATCTTTCTTTTATTTAGATGTATTCAATTTAGTAGCATTCTTTTAGATCACTAGTAGCAGTAGAAAAGGAATTCTTTTTATTTTCCTGCAGTTTTAATTCTTGACAGTAGGTGGCTTGATAAATGTGTTTAGAGTAGAATGCACTTGTGGGTAGGTCTTTCTCTAAAAGCAGTCAGATAAAGTAAGAGAAAGAAAAAAATATGTGGCTTTTGATACACTAAAGAAAGCAAGCAGTCTGCAAGGAAAATTTGAGAAAGAAAATGTGACTTTTGATTTGCTAAAGGAAAGGAGGCAATCTTCAAGGAATGTTTGAGGATGGGAGAGGGAGAGAGAAAAATTCAAAGAGAACTTCCTCATATAAATGCAGTCTGAAGAATCATTCTGAGGAGGGGAGGGAAGAAAGAAAATAATTCCAAATAGCACTTCCTCTTAATCCAGTTCTAAGGACTGTTTGAGGGGAAAAGGGAGAAGGGAAAGAAAAATGAAGTTAAATCTCTTTCCCTTGCACAGAGCAAACAACCACATTTCTTTTAAAAGTTGGGGGATGCTGGTAACTGCCAGGGACCCACTCAGTCAGTGCTATTTTTTTTAACTCAGAAATTTGACCCTCTTGGTCTGACTACCAAGCATGTGAGTTCTCTGCTCTAGTCTGTCACTGCCAGAGTCAAAAGTTGTGGTGGGGGCATCTTATACCAATTCCTAGGGTGCCACCCCTGTGAGCCATTACCCCTGTCTGCAAGGGATGTTCTGTGCCAAGTGCAGTCAGAAAGCTTTGGGTCAAGAGTTCCAGAGGCTGGGCTGTGTAAAGATTAAAATTAATATCCAACATTCAAGTATTATTTTAATAGTATTCATTAAAATGAAAAAAAAAAACACTAGCAAGCACCTGAAAGGCTCTCTCCTTCCCACTAGTACAAGCCAGAGAGAGAGAGTCATGTGGGCAGAACCAGAAACTCATAAAGCTGTCCACATAAGGAGACGCACAAACAGGAAAAGAAAAAGGGAATTGTGGGAAATGCAGTCTCTAAGGTTCAAGATTTTAAATCAAATCCCTCTGTGATCCTTTGGGCGACCAGTCTCTGCAATGGATCATGAAAACATAATTCACTTATAACTTGAACTAGAGATATATACAAATATTACAGTTTTTAAATGGAAATTACAATAATTTGAGGATAAGAGGAAAATAAAAGGGAAAAGGAACAAAACCTTTTATCATTATGTAATGAATATATGTGCACACACACATATATATCTTTTTAATTGCATTTTATTGACTTGAAGTGTCTCTGGATCACTGAATTGGTCTAAACTAGAACATTCCCAAGATTAAAGTACAGAAATCTAGGAGATGGATCTTGGACTAATGAGTTCATCTTAGTGTAGGATGTGGGAGAGTATGTGCAAAAGTGTTGAATAAGAAAGGCATTGACAGAAGCCATATGAACCAGGGGATGAAAGATATAATCGATATATGATCACAGATACATTTGAAATATAAAGTTGGTTAACATTCTTTTGGGTTTTATAAGCATCTTATTCTGATGCCTCATCATAATATGAAGGAAACCTCATGTTCTTGATGGGTTGTGTCAATGAAACACAAGTTTGGATAGTTTCAACCAAATTAAAAAGATGTCAGATATTAACTCAGCGATTCACTTTATTAGCTAACAGTGTCTAAGTATGACTGGGTTAGCCACAAGAATATTGGCCAAAATATATATCTCAAAGAAGCCAGCAAAAGAGTTGTCAGAGATGGTCCAATTCTGAAGCCAAAGGCAAAATAAAACATTTTATGGGACATTAGGACATCTTGCCTTGAAGTGCTCTTGATGGGTATAAGTAAATAGATTAGCATTTGGATAATTGCAGTTTATGTCTCAACATCTGTTTCAGAGGATGAGGAAGTCAGGAAATGCTCTAATGAACTTGGAAAATTTCTTCCAGACTAAATCAGTAAATACCTTTATTTGCAGTTACTTCAATGTGAAGTAGAGACAGAAGAAAATAATTAAACCTATACTGTAAAATATGGCATAGGATCAATAAATGAAAGAGGTAAAAGAACTGTCAACTACTCCAAAGCTTTACCTTAATAGCTCATGAAAGCTTAAAGAAAATAGTCAATTGAAAGGCTGAAGAAGTAGTGGGACACAGAAACAAAATTCATGATGTCCTAACAGATATTACTTGACTAGTTACGCAACAAAATAGCTGTTTAAGCAACTATCTGCATGTTACATCATCAGTTGGTTAGGGAAAAGGTAAAAATCAATACCAAATTTGAAGAAAGAATAGGGTTTAAAATATCTAATATTCTATGATATAATCTGTTTAAATTATCCATTCAGAAAAATGGAATATAACTTTAAAATTACTTTTATTTAAATAAAAACATCAAAGAAAGAAGAGAGATCAAAATAAAATACTCATTTTTATAGTGATTTAAAAGTTTACAAAATGAATTTTTTACATGAAATACTATAGGGTAGGCCTTACTCTTTTCTCCATTTTTTCAAATAAAGAAACTAAGGCTCAAAGCAGTTAAGTGTCTTGCCCAGAACTCAAAAGTATTAACAATGACATTTGAAACAAGGATTCCTTATTCCAAGTTCTATACTTTTTCCATTATACATAGCTCCCTCACAAGATAATGACTAACTTCATCTCATAAAACAATATAAAGGAACTCAGGAAATAATATGACTGAAGAAAATTTGATATAAGAAACACCCAAAGCATATCATTACAAAGGCAGTTGAAGATGAATTAAAAAGCATGACACATGAAATGTAAAGTGATGAAATGTATCAAATCTATCACTGGACATCCCAGGTGTTCAATTAGTATCCCTCTAATGTCAAGAGAGAGCAAGGAGGCCCCCAACATGTTGGGATACCATAGATAAAAACCAAATGAAATGAACAGAGACAAATGCATAGCAATTTGCATCATTGGAGAGAATTTGCACACCAATTAAATCATATGTCCAACTGTTTATTTTCTTATTTACCTGGTGATGATATATAGTTTTGTAACATAGAATACCACAATCTTTGAAGACTAAATTAAGGGACACAAGGCAATGAAACAATACAAAGTGTTTGTATGTAATCAGAAGAATATTATCAATGATAATTCATAGATGAAATCACATAAAATGTCTCAAAAAGAAGATATGTTATTGGAAAATAAGATAGGTAAGGCATGTGAAAGCTGAAGATAATCAATAGGTAATATGGATGATATGCTGATATCCATGTAATGTGAATGATCTAGAGGAAAGCTTCAAGTATCAATGGTTATATCCTCTATGGGGATATATTTGAGGAAATCAAATAACAATTTGCACAGGATAAAAATACAGAACATATCTGATTTGCCTTATAAGTATAAGATGCACTATATCAATAGATTAGCTTCATCCATTATGTTTATATATATATATATATATGTATATATATATTATATCTCATTACTTCATATGTTGTCTACCCTGTCAGAATTAAATTTCTCAAGGACAGGAACTTTTTGACCTCTCTTTGCATCTCTAGCTTTTAGCTCAGGACTTGGCAAAAGTAGACCTAGTAATTGTTTGTCAATTGACTGGAAAACATGCATTTGTTAGAGTATTAAATGTAATCTATCTAAGTGAAAATTTATTATTGTGCTAGGTACTACAAAGAAAACATAAGAAAGCAAGTATAATTTTTGTAAGATAACATATGAGACTTGTTTAGATTCTGACCCCAAGTCTCTTTAGTCCTAAAAACTGTAGTCATTAGTCCTAGTTCTCCAGGATTTAGAAGGAATGTATTTCATAATTAGGGTAAAAAAAAATAAAGACCAATGTATCCATGCAATAGGTGACTCAACATCACCAATTTTATAGTTAGTTCAAATCTTTCCTTGTTACTCTATTCCAGCAACAGACAAGATCCTGACTTGTTAATCTACATTAGAGTCATTGACCCACTTCTATTAGCTTAGAAAAATTTTGTTGTCACCAGGAATTCCATCCAATTGTAATTAACTTGGCATTTAGCCTCACTGGACATAGTTAGCTTGACTCTTAGATAATAGAGATAAGTAATCCAAAGAGTACTATCTAAAAAAGTGAAGACTCAGCTATTTTGCCTATGTGGTACTTTCTTCTGAGTGGCCAGATATTCCAGAATTTCCATTTTAAGGGAAGTGGCTACGTTAGTTATGTGTTCATTTACTCTTTGGACTTTTTTTTCCCCACCTAAATATGTACTACCTTGCTTTTATGCTTCTTTTAATGTATTTTTTTATCCCATTAGAATAGAACTTCCTTGAACAAGGATTGTGTTTTTCTCTGTTTATATATTTCTATTTGCAAACCTTAGCCTGATGCTTGACACATAGTAGTTGAATAAATGCTTGTTGACTGGAATTTATATCTTATCATCTTCTCTGCATGTAGGAAATAGAAGAACAATGTATGCCTCTGAAGTACCATAACACAAAGAATATGAACATCCTTGAAAATGTAAGAACAATGAGTTAGTTATATACACACATACAATTCTATCTGTCTGTCTATCCATCCATCCATCTATGTATCTATGTATCTATCTATATATCTATGTATCTATGTATCTATCTTTCTATCTATCATAACTGTCTGACTTTTCAATATCTTCTCTCTCTAATATACCAACTGTTGTTTGTTCCAACTCAGTGGCAGAAAATCCAGAATTTGACAAAGTTTTCATTTCTACACTATCTATCTATCTATCTATCTATCTATCTATCTATCTATCTATCTATCTATCTATCTATCTACCTACCTATCTATCTATCTATCTATCTACATATATACATATATTCAAAGATATATTAATAAAATTATAGCTTATTTCCATTCATGCTAAGGTTCTTGAAGGTTAGACATGATCATGAGTTACAAGGTTTTGGAAAGGTATTCTTAGATGTGGAAGCACTTCTCCCAAATTGTCCTTAATTATGTATGTCATTTTGATTCCAATGAAAAGAAGTAGGTATTTTTCTATTTGTATTCAACTTGGTTTGTGTCACTGGAGGGAGCAGCCACACTGAGATTCCCTATGACATGCAAAATTTCAGAAGTTCTAAATTTCTTGAACATTATTTCTTTTGTAAATTTACTCTATCTTACAAAATGTAGGATTATGGAATTAGAGTTGGAAGGATTCTTAAAAGTCACATAGTCTCATCCCTTTATTTTATAGAGAGCTCAAATTATCTGTACAAGGTGACATAAGTAATAAGTGGCAGAAATGGATTTGAAGTCCAGTTCTTTGACCCCAAATATAGTATTATCTACCCATGCACATACCCTCATTTTTTCTGGTCACTACATATATTAATCCCCAAACTTTATTCCTTCTTATACCATGCTCCCATTGTTTGTTATTCTTGACCTTTAGGAATGAGATTATTTTAGAATTGTAGTGCATTTATTTAGTGAATCCAGTTTCTCCCATTTTACTGTTAGAGAAATTGAACCATATTGAAAGTGAATTTTCTATTGTCATACAGTAAGTAGGTCAGTGGCACAATAGATGGAGTACCAGGCCTGGTGTCAGGAAAATTCCTCTTCCTGATTTTAAATCCAAACTCAGCTATATGGACCTGGGCAAGTCACTAAACCTTTTTGCCTCAGTTTACTCATCTGAAATATCAGCTGGAGAAGGGAATGGCAAACCACTCAACATTTTTGCCAATATAACCCCATATGAGGCCACAGAGAGTTGGACGTGATTGAAACAACTGAACAAGAAGTTGATGGCACAGCCTTGATTAGAACCCCACTATCACCATTCATAGCCTAGTGCTCTTTCTATTTCCCCATCTATATTTGTGAGCCATGCCAACTAATGGAATCATGAGGACAATACTTAAATATTTGATGTTGTGTAACATAATTTAGCATTTAAAGAGAAGTCATAAACTTACTAGGTTAATATTGTAGACTATTATTCTGTATTGAATTGTGATATCATTTATCAATGACCATTTTCAGAAATCACAACTCAAAGCAAAGGAAATATAAGCATCAGGGCAACACAATTCCACTTTGCTTTAAAAAGTTAAAAGTCTAAAAGAAGAAATAAGTTTGTGGCATAAATCTTTTAAAATGTTATGGCAAGGAAGTTTGAAATTTTGCATTCAGATAATAACTTGAAATTATGTGGTGACTATTAAACAGGAATACCTCTAGTTGCTCCATAAGATATTTAATAAAAAGAAAGAAATTAAAGCACTAGAAATTCAAAAAGCAGTGGCTGGTACTGAACGGCTAATATTCTGAAACACAGACTCTGCTTCAGGCAAATAAATTTAATTAAATAAACTGTATATTTTCAAAGATAAAGTTGCATTATTTATGCATTTCAGATGATGCTGTGAATCTGGGGAAAAGAGATGAGTAAAACTTAGTATGGCAACTAATGAAGAAACGGGTAAACATTCTGAATACTTAGGTCAAAGTTGTTTAAAGTCAGTTATTCATAGAAGCAATTATGAACTTCATTGAAGTTTTCCATTCAATTGAAATAGTTAAACTAGCTACATAAACTCACTATTATCTGTTTCATGTGAATGGTAGATGATTCAGTCAAAGGCAGGTGATCCATGGAGCTAGGACAACCTGAGACATGGGAGCAATATTTGACCCTGGGTGAAGCATTAACCTTTCACTACTCCTACAAGACTGTAGGAGTATAAGACGGTATATTGCACAGTCAAGATGATGGCTTAGAGACAGCAATAGTTCAGACATCTGCAAACTCTCTCCGCCAATCAAAAACACAATGCTTTGAGGGGACTGAAAACCAAATCTAACAACAGGACAAAGCTAGGGAAATCTCCTGCTGGACTGAATTTAAAAAGTACACCCCCTCAAAAGTGTGAATTAGAGAACACTTGGGGTGAAGGGGAAGGAAGAAGGAAGGTCCCAGGACCCCTCCCCAACCTACTGTGCTGAGCCTCCAGCAGTGGCTGGAATATCTGGTCAGGCAAGAACTCTAGTCCAGAGGGAGTATCTTGCTGGCACAGCTGTGCCAGGCTCAGGGCTTTGAACACAGGCAGCATAGAGGCAGCTGTAGGAGAAGAGAAGAGCAGACAGCCTAGTCAGAGTCAAGATGCTCCATCTTTCCCCCCTGACCCTTCTGGAGGTTTTGTCCTTAGGGCACATCCAACTTTGCAGGTAAATTCTGCCCTGACTCAATCTTATCAGCAAGTCAGATAAGAAGCATTCAGAGGGCAGGGAAGCTCAAGCTCCAACACACCTCCCCACAGAGTAATCTGAGAGCCTTGCTGACTAAGCTTCAAGGGCAAAGTCTGCAACAAACTACAGGCAACAACCTTGATAACAGGGCAGGAATCCCAGCTCCTTTTCATCTTCTGCTGTCAGCTGGGGAAGATCTGACTAAACTGATCAATCAGGAGAACAGAGAAGAAGCCCCATCAGGACAAAATAGCCCAAACCCACAGATCTGGTACATAATGAGAGGAGTAAGACTACAGGCAATTACAGGGGAAAATATAAGTAAACAACAGAAAAAGAAAAAAAGAAACTACAATCTACAGCTTCTATTAAGGCAATGAACAAAGAGCAAATGGAACAGAGGAGGATTAAGGAACACCAAGCAAAAACAGAGAAACTCCAGCAAATTGGACATAGATTTTGAAAGAACTCAAAATACAATTCAAAAAATAAATAAGAGAGGTTGAAGACAACTGGGTAAAGAACATAAAAAATAAATCATGTGGAAACAGAAAATAATGTCTTAAAAGCCAAAATTAATTAGCTTGAAAATGAGGCAAAGGAGATGAAAAATGACATGAAGAAGATGAAATATGACCTCCAAAGAAAATCAGACCAGTAGGAGAAAGATGACCAAAGAAGTCTTTAAAAACTAAAATACAACAACTAGAAGCAAATAACTTCACAAGGCAGCAGGAAACTATAAAAAAACCCAAAGAATAAAAAAAAAATTGAGGAAAATATGAAACACCTCATTCACAAAACAGAAGATCTAGAAAACAGGTCCAGGAGAGACAATTTAAGAACTATTGGCCTATCAGAAGATCATGACAAAAGAAAAAGTCTAGACATCTTTCTACAGGAAATTATCCAAGAAAACTGCCCCCAATATTCTAGAACAAGAGGGAAAAATGGAGATTGAAAGAATTCACAGAACACACTCTACACCGAATCTTCAATTGACAATACCTGGGAATGTTTTAGCCAAATTCAAGAGCTACCAGACCAGGGGAAAATATTATAAGCTGGTAAGAGGATGTCATTCAGATACCATGGAACCACAGTTAGGATAACACAGGATCTGGCTGCATCTACACTAAAGGACTGAAAGACATTGAATATGATATTCCAGAAACAAGGGAACTAGGTCTACAACCAAGAATCAACTACCCATCAAAATTGACTATATTATTAAAGGGGGACAAATGTTAATTTAATAAAATAGAAGAATTCCAAGTATCCATAAAGAAAAGACCAGACCTGAACAGAAAATTTGACACCCAAACACAGAATTCAAGAGAATCATCAAAAGGTAATTAAGAAAGGGGAAAAAACAAACAAACAAAAATTTTAAGGGAACCAATAAGTTAAAATTACTTGTATCCCTAGAAGAAAATAGGATATTGGTTACTCTTAAAAATTGTTATTATCACCTGGGTAGCTAGAAGAATTATACTTAGACGGTACAGTGACAAATTGTATAGGATGAAATACCAAGACATATATATGTATATGTGTATATGTGTGTGTGTGTGTATATAATATAAAACTAGAGATTTAAAAAAGTGGTTAATACTAGAGAAATGTGAAAAGTAACAAAATGGGGTAAATTGATATGTCACATGCAGGAGTGGGGAGAACACCAATACACTGGAAGGGTAAAAAGGTTGGAGACACTAAATACTCAATTCTTACCTGCATTGAAATTGACTCAAAGGGGGAAGAACAATCAAATACATTGGGGCAGAGAATTGATTTGAACCCTATAGAGAAGTAGAAGGGTAACACACAGACTGGTGGGGAGAAAAGAAATACAAGGGAGGGAGACTGCTGAAGGGTGCTTTAAAAAGACACTACAGAAAATAAGATGAGAATAAGAAGGGAGGAGGGGTATAGAGGGAAAAATATGGGTGGGAATTAGGGGGAATGATTACAAACAAAACACTGGTGTAGAAGGAAATAGTGAAAGAAGAAAGAGCAGGACTAGGAGTAAAAATCAAAATGTTGGGAAATACACAGCTGGTAATCATAAATCTGAATGTGAATGGAATGAACTCACCCACAAAACTCAAGCAATAGCAGAGTAAATTAGAAACCAAAAACCTACCATATATTATCTACAAGAAACACACATGATGGAGGTAGACACACACTGGGTAAAGGTAAGCTTATGGAACAAAATCTTTTGGACAGCAACTGAGAAAAAGGAGGCAGGAGTCTCAATCGTGATATCAGATAAAGCCAAAATAAAAATGGATCTAGTTAAAAGAGATAGGGAAGGTAATTCCATCCTGCCTGATAAAAGGAAGTATAGACAATGAGGAGATATCAGTACTCAACATGTATGCACCAAATGGCATAGCATTCAAATTTCTACAAGAGAAACTAGTAGAGCTCAAGGATAAAATAGATAGAAAAACTATACTAGTGGTAGATCTGAACTTTCCTCTATCAGATCTAGATGAATCAAACAAAAAAACAAATAAGAAAGAGGTAAGAGATGTGAATTAAATCTTAGAAAAATTAGAGTTGGTAGATATGTAGAGAAAAATAAATAGGGACAAAAAGGAATATACCTTCTTTTCAGCAGCACATGGTACATTTACAAAGAATGGCGATGTACTAGGGCATTAAAACATTACAGACAAATGCAAAAGGCAAGAAATAATAAATGCAACCTTTTCAGATCACAATGCAATAAAAATAATTATTAGTAAGGGTTGTATTTTCAAAAAAATCCAAGATATAAGATTTTTTGTTCTAGGAAAATCTTCTAGGAAAGAAACTTGATAACTCCTATAATGCAGAGAATGAACTGTTTGTAGAAAGATGGCTGAAAAACTTACACTACATCAAGAAGATCCAGAATGAACTTTGGGTGTGGTTGATGAAATGTTTATTTGAATGTATATACTTTAGCCAAAAGGGGACTGACCTTTAATTGGTTTTTGTCGATGTACCCAGCAAAATATTGGTTTTGTTGTCTTTCTCTTCTATTTCCTTCTTATCTCTAACTATTATATTTTCCTCTTAGAAGGTAAAATTTTGTATGCTCCTATAGTTAGAAGATTTAGAGGTACAAGATGATTTTGTTAAATGATCAATTAGGGAGACTAGTTTCCCAATTATCATCAGCAGGGGATTGTAAATTTTATATTTACTCCACCATGCTTAGTCTTTAGAATTTTAGCAAACAGGAATGTATACACCCCCACTTAAGGATTAACTGGGGGGGAGGAAGGTCTATCACCCACATGTGCTAGCAAGTGACAAATCAGAAACAATTGACTGATACCCTGAGCTATCCAAAAAAAGGTTAAGCCACTATTGGTACATGTGAGACACAGGAAGTGATGTAAAGAACTGCCTTTATATTTCACATCACTTCCTATGAATGGGACATTTGGAGGTGGAGCTTGACTTGGAGCTTAAGAGTGGGACATCAGAATGCTTCCCTTAGACAACCACGTGGTGAGTGTTAAGGCTGACACACCTTTTCTTTGGCTCTTTCTGGAGGCATTATCTTGGAGGCACATCATAGAGGATGCCTCCTGGCTGGAAGCCAAGCTAGATTTTTATCTCATGGAAAGGCCCCTAGGCTGAGGCCTCGGAACTCCCCCTAGCTCAAACCAGGCTGAAACAGATCTTCCCTTCCTCTCCCTCTATTATTCCTAACTTATTCCTTCTATTGTAATTAAACTACCATAAAATTCCATCCTGACATGAGTATTTCTTTGGGATTTAGAATGTAAATCCCTGGTGAACACTAAAAAATGTTCATTGTCAACCCTAAAATTAAAATTAACAGGCTACATGGAGAGGCAAATTAAATATTATGATTCTCCAAAATCGGTTAAAGAACAAATCATAGAAGCAATTAATAATTTCATTGAAGAAAATGACAATGATGAGACATACTTTCAAAATCGATGGGATGCAGACAAAGTAGTACTCAGGGGGAAATTTATATCCTTGAGTTCATTTATTAACAAATTAGGGAAGGCAGAGGTTAATGAATTGGGCATACAAATTATAAAACTAGAAAGTAAACAAATTAAAAATCCACAGATGAAAACTAAATTAGAGATTCTAAAAATTAAAGGTGACATTAATAAAATTGAAAGTCAAAGAACTGTTGATTTAATAAATAAGACTAGAAGCTGTTACTTTGAAAACATCAATAAAATATACAAAGTACTGGTCAATCTAATTTAAAAAAAGAAAGAAGAAAGCCAAGTTAACAGTATCCAAGATGAAAAGGGAGACCTCACATTGAATGAAGAGGAAATTAAGATAATCATTAAAAACTATTATGTCCAATTACATGACAATTAATATGGACATCTAGGTGATATGGATGAATATTTACAAAAATAGAAATTGCTTAGATTAACAGAAGGAATAGAATTCTTAAATAATCCCATATCAGAAAAAGAAATTGAAGAAGCCATCAAAGAACTCCCTAAGAAAAAATCACCAGGACCATATGGATTCACAAATGAATTCTATCAAAAATTCAAAGAACAACTAATCCCAATATTATACAAACTATTTGACAGAATAAGCAAGAAGGAGTTCTACCAAATTCCTTTTATGACACAAATATGGTACTGATTCCAAATCTACGCAAGTCAAAAACAGAAAAAGAAAACTATAGACCAGTCTCCTTAGTGAACATAGATGCAAACATCTTAAATAGAATACTTGCAAAAAGGCTCCAGCAAGTGATACATGAGGGTTATTCATTATGATCAGGTGGGATTTATACCAGGAAAGCAAGGATGGTTCAATATTAGGAAAAACCAGGCACATAATTGACCACATCAACAAGTAACCCAACAGAAATCATATGATTATCTCAATAGATGCAAAAAAAGCCTTTGACAAAATACAATATTCATTCTTATTGAAAACACTATAAAGTATAAGAATAGAAGGGTCTTTCCCCAAAATAATAAACAGTATATATCTAAAACCATCAGCAAACATCATCTGCAATGGGAATAAACTAGAAGCCTTCCCAATAAGATCAGGAGTGAAACAAGGAAGCCCATTATCACTGCTATTATTTAATATTGTACTAGAAAAATTAGAGAAGGAAAATAAATTGAAGGGATTAAAATAGGCAACGAGGAGACCAAGCTATCACTCTTTGCAGATGATATGATGGTCTACTTAAAGAATCCTAGAGATTCAACCAAAAAGTTAGTGGAAATAATCAACAACTTTAACAAAGTTGCAGGATACAAAATAAACCCACATAAGTCATCAGAATTTCTATATATCTCCAACACATCTCAGCAGCAAGAATTAAAAAGAGAAATTCCATTTAAAATCACCCTAGATAATCTAAAATACATGGGAATCTATCTGCCAAGACAAACACAGGAACTTTATGAACATAAATACAAAACACTATCCACACACTTAAAAATAGATCTAAATAATTGGGAAAACCTTAACTGCTCATGGGTAGAATAAGCTAACATAATGAAAATGACCATCCTACCCAAACCTATCTACTTATTTAGTGCTATTCCTATCAAACTACCAAAAAACTTTTTTATTGAATTAGAAAGTAACTATAACAAAGTTCATTTGGAATAAAAAAAAATCAAGGATATCCAGGGAAATAATGAAAAAAAATGTGGATGAAATTGGCCTAGCTGTATCAGATCTTAAACTGTACTATAAAGCAGTGGTTATAAAAAACTGGTACTGACTAACAGACATTAAGAGGGTTCAGTAGAATAGACATGGGGTAAGTGACCTCAGCAAGAGAGTCTATGATAAACTCAAAGATCCCAACTTTTGGGACAAAAATCAAGTATTTGATAAAAACTGGTGGGAAAATTGGAAAATAGTGTGGGAGAGATTGTATTTTGATCAACATCTCAGACCCTACACCAAGATAAACTCAGAATGAGTGAATGACTTGAATATAAAATAGGAAACTATAAGTAAATTAGGTGAACATAGAAGAGTATACATTTCAGATCTTTGGGAATAGAAAGATGTTAAGACCAAGAAAGAATTAGAAAAAATTACAGCTTATCTTTTAAAGCTTTATGTCCTTTTTATATGGAATTTCTCTTTCTAATTCTTGCTGCTGAGATGTGTTGGAGATATATAGAAATTCTGATGATTTCTGTGGGTTTATTTTGTATCCTGCAACTTTATTAAAGTTGTTGATTATTTCCACTAGCTTTTTAGTTGATTCCCTAGGATTCTTTATGTAGACCATTATATCATTTGCGAAGAGTGATAACTTGGTCTCCTCATTGCCTATTTTAATACCTTCAATTTTTTTCTTCTCTAATTGCTATAGCTAGTGTTTCTACTACGATGTTAAATAATAGAGGTGATAATGGGCATCCTTGTTTCACTCCTGATATTATTGGGAATGCATCTAGTTTATCCCTATTGCAGATGATGTTTGCAGATGGTTTTAGATATATATCAGAACCATGTTTGTGCCATACAAGGAATTTGGTAGAAGTCTCTCTTTGCTTATTATGTCAAATAGTTTGTAAAATATTGGGATTAGTTGTTCTCTGAATGTTTGATAGAATTCACTTTTGAATCCATTAGGTCCTGGTGTTTTTTTTTAGGGAGTTCTTTGATGACTTATTCAATCTCTTTTTCTGATGTGGGATTATTTAAGAATTCTATTTCTTCTGTTAATCTAGGCAATTTCTATTTTTGTAAATATTCATCCATATCACATAGATTCCCATATTTGTTGCCATATAACTGGGCAAAATAATTTTTAATGATTGCCTTAATTTCTTCTTTATTGGATGTGAAGTCTCCCTTTTCATCTATGGTACTGTTACTTTGGTTTTCTTCTTTCTTTCTTTCTTTTTTTAATTTGATTTACCAGTACTTTGTCTATTTTTTTAAATACCAGATTCTTGTTTTATTTATTCATTGAATAGTTTTTTCACTTTTGATTTTATTAATTTCTCCCTTAATTTTAGGATCTCTAATTGAGTTTTCATCTGAGGATTTTTTATTTTTTTGCTTACAGGTTTTTTGATTTGCATGTCCAATTCATTGACCTCTGTCCTTTTTAATTTGTTAATAAGTGAACTCAATGATATAAATTTCCCCCTGAGTACTACTTTGGCTGCATCCCATAGATTTTGAAAGGATGTCTCATCATTGTCATTTTCTTCAATGAAATTATTATTTCTATGATTTGTTCTCTAGCTAACCAATTTTGGAGAATCGTATTATATAAATTCCAATTAATTTTTGATTTGGCTCTCCATGTACAATTACTGATTATTATTTTTATTGTGTTATGATCTGAAAATGTTGCATTTATTATTTCTGCTTTTCTGCATTTGTTTGCCATGTTTTTATGCCCTAGTACATGATCAATTTTTGTGTATGTTCCATATTCTGCTGAAAAGAAGGTATATTCCTTTTTGTCCCTATTTATTTTTCTCCATATATTTATTAACTGTAATTTTTCCTAACATTTCATTCATATCTCTTACCTCTTTCTTACTTATTTTTTTATTTGATTTATCTAAATTTGATAGTGGTAAGTTCAGGTCTACCATTAGTATTTAGTATCTATTTCATCCTTGAGCTCCACTAGTTTCTCCTTTAGAAATGTGGTTGTTATACCATTTGGTGCATACATGTTGATTACTGCCTTTTATCAGGATGTATTACCTTCCCTATCCCTTTTAATCAGATCTATTTTTACTTTGTCAGATGTCATGATTGCAACTCCTACATTCTTTCTATCAATTGAAGCCCAATAGAGTTTGCTCCAACCTTTAATTCTAACCTTTTGAGTGTCTTCCTACCTCATGTGTGTTTCTTTGCAGACAACATATGGTAGTATTTTGATTTCTAATCCACTCTCCTATTTGTTTTTGTTTTATGGGTGAGTTCATCCCATTCACATTCAATGTTATGTTTACAACTTGTGTGTTCCCCAGCATTTTGATATCCGCTCCCAATTCTGTCCTTTCTTCTTTTGCTATATCCTTTTAAATCAGTGGTTTGCTTTTAATTAGTCGCCCTAATCCCCACCTTTACTAAGCTTCCCTCTCTTCCCCCTCCCTTTTAACATGTTCCCTTCTTATTTTTTAGGATCTATTGAGTTACCCCCTCTCTTTCCCTCCCTTTTTGTACTTCCTACTCCCCCCCCACCTTTAGTTTTCCCTTCTTACTTTCCTTCTAGGATAAGATAGAATTCAATGCCCCAATGGATCTAGATGCTCTTCCCTCTCAGAATTGATTTCACTGAGAATAAGGTTTAAGTATTACCTATTAGCACTCTCTTCCTCTCCTTCTAATAAGAGTATTCTTCCCTTTACCTTCCCATGTATCTCTTTTTGTGATAAAGATTATCACATTTAAATTATTTCTTCATATATCTCTTGGTGCCATCCTCGATTCACCCCTCCCTTTTTCTTTTTTTGCATATCATCTTATAGCACTTATTATCTCAATCTTTTCCTGTGAATGATTCCTCTAATTAATGTAATAGTGAATATAATTTTTGAGAGATACAAATAACATTTTCCCCATATACTAATATAAATAATTTGATCTTATTGAAGCCCTTAAAGAAGAAAGTTTGAATAAAAACATTTTCCCCCTTTCCCTCTCTTTCTCATTTACCTTTTCATGTTTCTCTTGATCTTTGTGTTTGGATATCAAACTTTCCACTTAGTTCTGGTCTTTTCTTTACAAATACTTGAAAATCTTCTATTTTGTTGAATTCCCATACTTTCTCCTGGAAGTATATAGTCAGTTTTGATGGATAGATGATCCTTGATTGAAGACCCAATTCTCTTACATTTCTGAATATCATATTCCAAGCCTTGTAGTCTTTTAGTGTGGAAGTTGCCAGATCTTGTGTAATCCTGGTTGCTGCTCCTTGATATCTAAATGGTCTCTTTTTGGCTTCTTGTAAAATTTTCTCCTCAATTGGAAGGTCTTGAATTTGGCAATTACATTACTGGGAGCTGTCCTTTGAGGATTTAGTGTAGATGGTCTTCTATGAACTCTTTCAATGTGTATTTTTCCCCCTTGTTCAAGAACATCAGGGTAGTTTTCTTGGATAATTTCTTGTAGTATGATGTCAAGATTTTTGTTTATTTCTGGGTTTTCAAGTAGACCAATTATTCTCAAATTATCTCTTTGTTCTCTGTTTTCCTGATCCATCATCTTTTCAGTGAGATACTTTATGTTTTCTTCTATTTTATCAGTCTTTTGAATTTGCTTTATTAATTCTTGCTGTTTTGCAAGATCATTGCCCAATTCTGCTCCTGGTTGCTGCTTTTGATTGTCTGCTATAATCTTTTGAATTTCCTTTTTTGTTTGGTCTATCCTTCTTTTTGTGGCTTCCAGCTGTTTCTCCAATTGGGAGTTCTTGTCCTTTAAACTGTTATTTTCTTTTTGAACCATTTCCCACTTTTCTTGCCAGAAGGCTTCCATCTTTTTGATAAACTCCAATTTACATTCTTCAAGAGATTGTGGACAATTTCCCTTTTTCTGGAAGGTTTTGGTGCATTTATTTGTATTTCTTGTTATATTCCCTCTGTAGTCTAGGTTTTTCCTCTGTAAAAATTATCCAGGGTCAACCCCTTCTTCTTGTTTTTCTTGGTGTTGGGAAGTTGTTGTTCCTGGGCACTATTTGCCACCACTGTTGTGGCTTTTCCTTCCCTTTTCAGTCAGAAACCTGAGTGAGATGGTCAGGCTCTCTGTGTATATATGGAACTATGGGGCAAGGATTTTGGCTGAGGCCAGTTCTGGAGTCTCTGCAGCTTCCGCTATTTCTTGCCCTCTCTGTGCTGTCTCCCCATGCAGGTGCCCACAGTCTGTGCTCCTCAGCCTGCTGGAGTCTAAGGTCTAGCTTCTCTCAGGTGTAGGCCCTTGGTGGTCTCAATCAGCCACCAAGGACCCAGAGGTGCCCCTCACATGCTCCAGAGGGGCCCCTTGCTCGCTCACTCATTCTTGCACATGCTGGCTCTGACTCTGGCTCCATAGGAAGAGTTGGGGATGGTATATTAGTTCACATTTTGGTGGAAGCTTTTTTATCCCCTTATGGTGTGAAAATGTCCAAATCCCATGTACCTTCAGTGCTGTGCCCTACTGTAGAGTCTCTTTATTGATATGAATTTTTTTTGTTGTTGTTGTTTTGTTTTGTTTTTGGCTTTTTGAGGTTATCTGTATCAGAAGGTGGTGAGGAGAGGAAGTGTCCTGCATCTAGACTGCCACCATGTTTACCCGGAAGTCATATTTAGCATGTTTTTAATCACTAGTGATCAGGAAAAAGTGAAAATTTCCTAATGACTTATGTGTGTGTCTCTAGAGGGCAGAATAAGGACTTGTTGGAAGGATGATTTTGATCATTAGAAAGTAGACTTTGCTAATTCATAATTAGGGCTATATGGAAGTGTTATTTGTTCCTTCAGGATATGTTGCTTTCCCTGTCTTTGTTAGAATTTCAGAAGAAATAGGATGCCTGCTTTATGAAGATATGGAAAGCATTCATACTTGATTAGGGTTACATTAGAAGATATATAAGCTCTCTTTGAACGATATTGTAGTATATAGGTTTTGAGGTTATTCTCCCATACCATATACAGAGTAGTAGGCTAATTCCCCAGCATATAGATCTCCCATTAGAGTTTTAGAAATAACACTGAAAGACTATGGTATATTTTCCATTACTTCTACTGATAAGTTTCCATGTATTTCTCCCCTAATTTATTGCTGGCAATTATGGTGTCAATATCATTAACCATTTGATTTTTCTTCAATTAGCTTTGTAGAGGGATATTTCCTAACAGAATAGCAAAGACATAATAACAAATAAAAATTCCTCCAAATGAGACATACTCTCCTCTCAACATACACATTTGTTCCTTTGGAAGAGTGAACTCAAACCTGAAATGTTAACTACCTAATATTTCCTCCTACCCCATTAAGTATCAATTTCAATTCTGATTGAGTAACACCCAGAAAAGAAGTTACTCCCTTGCTTTCAGGATTTCAGGAATGTGATTTCAGGAGTGTCTTTGATCTTGGTCTAATACAGTAGCAATAGATTATTCAACATAGTAGAATCCTCTCCAAATTAGGGATTTGTGGCTATTGGTTAATTCTGCTATATAATCCTTTTGCTGATCATATGGTTACTTTTCTACATCATTAAGTCATAATCTTGTCTCTTCTGTCTCTAATACAACATTGACTTAATTCAGAAAAGAACAAACACAACAGACAGAAAATTAATTTTGCTGTGATTTTACAGCTATATGGTAAAGATATCATCTCATGTATTTGTGTCACCAAGGAATGTAATAAAAATACTTGTTGCAACTTTTTTTAGGACCCACAGGATATTTAAAATTAGCATGATTATATGGATTTTATATTAAGAATTCTATACTCTTAGTTAGATGAAGATAGTTTAGAAATGGAGAGGAGCACTCAATGTTCTATTTGTTTTAAAGAACAATACTTGAAATGGTGATTTGTATTTCTTGTACTAAGAAGTTGCTACATATTTTGGAACTAAATAAAGAAGCACTTAGTGACAGGATTTTGCATGACAAGGCAAGTTAAAGCTAGGAGGTATCAGTTGATGCTGAATGTGATGATCTAGGTATAAGAAACAAGATAATAAATCATTCATTACTGGCCAATGTGGGAAGCATGTAAATGCAATTTAGACAATTGTGTTGGACATAGTTAACCAAAGAGTAGGTGGATGACTGAGTACAGATGAAACAGTGGGATACATCTATGAATCATTTCATTTGTGGAATTTGCCCATTTCAGATTTCTTACAACATCACAGAGAATGACCCTTAGTCAAGATGACTCATTACTCCCCAGTTAAAGATAGAGTTTTGAGACTGATATGAGGTGTCAAGGAAAGTATGTTGTTTTATGCATGTTCATAAATTCATAAGATGATACAGTTAAAGATGGAAGGGACTTATCAATTCACTTAGTTCACCTATCTAACATAATTGAGGAACCTGAGACAAGAACAGTTAAATAACTTGTCTGGTGTCACCTATATGTGTAACAAAACTAGGCTTCTAAGAACCCATGCCTTTTGTCTTCAAATCCAGCCCTCTGAATTTCAGTGAAAAAATAATATATCTTGAAGTCAATTTGAAGGGTAATTTTAAAGAAGGTATCTTGAGATCAGAAATCTGGGGGTAAAATCAAAGCTAGGGATTTTATAATTTCTTAAATTCATCCCTGAAAAAATCTTAGCAATAAATGATACATCTACTAATTTTCTCATATGCATTACATCCTATAAGAAAGTATAAAAGGTAAAGGAATTTTAATTGATCTCATTTTTAAAATGTTTCATAGTTCCAAAAACTTATGAATATTCTTCTATGAAGTTCTCACCATATAATTTAAAGTTTTACTGGGTTTATTGAGTTACTGGATTAACTATTTTGACTGAATAAACCATTATATTGTTAATTTTAAAATTATGCTATTTTTTCCTATTCAATGAATAGAATTACCTAATTGTTTGTTATTGTGTATACATTTCAGAGAGTAGTGTTACTTATTCAAAATAACTTAAAATGTAGTCTTTAAGGTGGTTTAACCAATGGAAAGAAAAGGTCCTTCCATCATTTCTCAAAGTAGAATTGAATCATCACTGTAAGTAATAAAAAGTGTGATTCCTTCACTTTTTGATAATCTCCAGATGGTAGCACACTTACTTATAATCAAGGCAGTGTATAAACATGGCATAAGACATATTGAAGAACATTGGACTTTTTTTTTAAACAAAGTTTTTGGTCACTGTTCTTTTTCATCTTAAACAGTCAAAGTGTTGCATATGTCATTTCAGTCAGGAGATCAGATATATTTTCAAAATAAAGAAATAATTATACCCCAGAGGAAAGGTGCAAAAAGTTCAAATGAACAAGGCACATGAAATGGTTAATTTTGTATCCCGGAGTCAATTAAGAAAAGAATAATGGTAATTCTTGGAACTAAAATACAAAGTCATGGCCTTCTGTAATAAGGAAATTGATTTGGTGGTAAAAATAAATATTGATCATAAAATATATATTTTACTAGCAGAGAATTTTAAGCATATTAATTATTCCCTCTTTAATCCTCTTAAAACTCTATGAATCTTACAAAGTATTATAATAGTAAAATTTTCTTCTTAAAGAGTTTAAAAGGTGATGAAATGTTTTATTTTTATCTAGTTTTCTTATATCTAAAAGGGACCTCTTAAAGAACAGGAAACTTATTCCTTAATATATACAGATCAACATGTTAAAGCTACATGATATTTTCCTATACATTTTCCAACATGACCTTGATATCACTGTTTTATATATATATATATATATATATATATATATATATATATATATATATATATATATTTATGTCAGTCAAGAAGCATTTATTAAGCAACTAGAATCTGTCTTGCACTTTGCTAAACACTACATCTGCAAGGAAGGCAAAATATGATCTCTTTTCTCAAGAAGCTCATTGTCTAATGGGGAAGATAACCTATAAATGATTATGTAAAAATCAGATACTAGATAAACTGGGTATAACAGCAGAGAGAAGGCAATAGCATAAAGGATTGTCAGGAAAGGTCTCTCATAGAATGTGAATTTTAGATTTACTCCACCCTGCTTAGTCTTTATAATTCTAGCAACCAGGAATGTATACACCCCCACTTAAGGATTAAGTGTGGGGGAGGAGGGGCTATGACTCATGTGTGCTAGCAAGTGACAAATCAGAAACAACTTACTGACCCCCTGGGCTGTCCAAAGCCAAGTTTAAGCCATCATTGGTACACATAAGACAGGAAGTGATGTAAAGAACTACCTTTATAATTTACATCACTTCCTGTGAGAGAGACTTGGTGGTGGAACTTGACTGGGAGGAACTGGATCCTGAGACCTCAGACTGCTTCCCTTAGTGGATCATGTAGTGAGTGATAAGGCTGACTCCCCTTTCCTTGGCTTTTCTGGAGGCAACAGGCTCTGGGAGGGCCCATCTCTTGTGACCCCCTTTCCTTGGCTTTCTGGAGGCAACAGTCTCTGGAAAAGCCCCTTGGTTGAGGCCTCTGAACATCTGCTGGGTTCAGACCAGGCTGGGGCAGCTATCCTTTCTTATCCTCTCTCTCTCTCTCTCTCTCTCTCTCTCTCTCTCTCTCTCTCTCTCTCTCTCTCTCTCTCTCTCTCTCTCTCTCTCTCTCTCTCTCTCTCTCTCTTTCTTAATTTCTTCCTTCTATTTTAAATAAACCACCATAAAAATTCCATTCTGACTTGAATATTTCATTGGGATTTAGAATTTAAATCCTTGGTGAACAAATAAAATATATTCAATCTCAACCATAAAATTGACCCTTAACAAGAAGTTGGGATTGTGGTTCTTTTAGTCTTCTGGTGGTTACAGGTATCCAATTTACTCATGATGTCATTTATTGGTCCTCTTAGAAAATTATGAATGAATGACAACAACAAAAATGTTATGATGAAATCAAATGACTAACTAGCATTCTCTCTAACAAAAAGGGATTTCTAAGGGTAGTGATTTCTTTCAGTGACATCAGTCTTAGAAGATAAAGCCACGAAAAAGGTCTGCCCTATTTCTGTATCGCCTCCTTGGTTTAAAAAAAAAGATAGAAGTCAAATTAAGATATAATTATTTCTTTTATCCTCTTAACTTTTATTCATATTAGATGATTCCAAGTTCAAACTTTAAAATGTTGATTTCTTTGTGGCAAGTTGTTGAGAAAATTCAACATAAGTTATTGGGCAAGCATAAGAATATGTGTATTTGTGATTGATAGCTGAATTTAAAAGAATTACTTTTGTCTAGCTACAAAATGAATTCATTATTAATTTATACCATCCTTGTCATAATTTGGGAAAATGCTTGGCACTGGTGAAATATGCTTGCAGGTAATGTGGTGTTGAGATAAGGAGTAAGACAGAGAGATATGGAGTATAGTAGATAGATCACTAAGCCTATAGTTAAGGAGACCTGAGTTCAAATCTAGTCTCAGATATTTTATATTTGTGTAGTCCTTCATAAATCACTTGAATACTCTCTTTCTCAGTTTCTCCAACTATAAAATGGGGGTAATAATAGTACCTACCTCCCATGGTAATTGTGAGAAGTAAATAAGATATAGCATTTAACACCAAATAAATGCTTATTTCCCTCCTTCCTTCCTTCCTTCCTTCCTTCCTTCCTTCCTTCCTTCCTTCCTTCCTTCCTTCCTTCCTTCCTTCCTTCCTTCCTTCCTTCCTTCCTTCCTTCCTTCCTTCCTTCCTTCCTTCCTTCCTTCCTTCCTTCCTTCCTTCCTTCCTTCCCTCCCTCCTTCCTTCCTTCTTTCCTTCCTTCCTTCCTTCCTTCCTTCCTTCCTTCCTTCCTTCCTTCCTTCCTTCCTTCCTTCCTTCCTTCCTTCCTTCCTTCCTTCCTTCCTTCCCTCCCTCCCTCCTTCCTTCCTTCTTTCCTTCCTTCCTTCTTTTCAAATAAGAATATTTTGTAAATATGAGCTATTTTTTTGCCATCTGTGTTTAGTGATGTAAGGAAGGTCTTTTGGGAAAATTACCTATATCAATCAAGCCAACCCATGGTTATATGATATAATCTTAGGGTTTTGTCTAGAGGTACTAAAAAGTGAAGTATCTTTCCTAAGATAACTTAGCCAATATGTGTTGGAGGCAGAACTTGAACTCAGATCTTCCTGACTTAGAGACTAAATCAGTGCATTACATTCTGTCCTTTTTCAAGCTATTGTTATTGTTGGCAGTAATAGTAGTAAATCTCTTATTCTCACCAATCACTCATAGTGCTTGATAATTAAGTCTACAAATCCCAGTATAATAGAATTTTAACTCATTCATAGCACTGGTCTATATACTCAATAAAATAGTCATTATTATAAAATGTTACACTCATATTTTCTCTTAGGGAAATTATACCTCTTGATTCTCTTTTCTTATCCTTTCCCCCTATTCTTACACTAGCTTGGAAATAGGCAGATTTAAGAACTTATGAGATCCCAACTACTTGAACACTCTTAGGGAACAACTCAAAATTTTCTGATTGGCTTTTGGCAGTCTTCACTTATTGCAATTTTGGAATTTTATTCCAAAGAGAGAATTGAGTTACAGAAAAGAGAACAAGATTGCAACTTGGTTGGACAGAATACGGCTCTACTCAGTTTGCTTTCATTCTGGTAATGGGTAGTAGTAGGTTAAGAGATAATGGCCAGCCATCAGGAGGAAAATAGTCTGGACATGCCATAAAGTAAAGGAAGAGGGAGTTGAGACAAAACAGGAAATTGCAATGTCAACTCCAGGGAATAGACAGGAAGAGGAGACAAGCCAGTTTTAAGCTTGATGTACAAAGAAGCTGAAGCACAGATGGATGCCTATATGTCTTGTATATCTTTTGTAACTTATAGTGCCCTATAGAATAAGTGAAGTTCATTGGAAATACTTAGCATGCATTTGTTTAATGAATAAATCAAATACATATACACACATTCATGTACATATTCATAAAGAATCTATGGATGATATTAGATGAGGGAAATAGTACTGACTGAAGCCTAGAAAATAGAAGTGGAAGTCCTAACTTCTTAAATTAGCCTCAAAGCACAAATAATCAAAAGATTCCCTGTGATCTTATTTTCATTTATATGTTCAAGGACATGCCTATTCCACTGTCTCTTTAAGAATGTAGCTTACAGGGGCAGCTAGGTGGCTCAGTGAATAGAGACAGAAACCTAGAGAGAAGAGGTTTTGGGTTCAAATATGGTCTCAGATACTTCCTACCTGTGTGAACCTGGGCAAGTCACAAACCAAACTGCCTAGATCTTGCTGTTCTTCTGCCTTGGAAACAATACTTAGTGTTAATTCTAAGACAGAAGGTAAGGATTTAAAAAATGTAGCTTACATTGATTGGGATGAAAATGGGTATTCTGTGTGTTTAGCTAGTCCTTTTAGAAAAGAGCAACAGTGAAACTGGCATTGCTTCTAGGGGACAGATGCTCTCTTGTTGGCACCATGTGTTGATAACTTCAGCCATTATTTTATTTTATTAAAAATAATTTAAAGACCAAAAGCTTGGAGTAGATCCCTACTAATGCTAGCAGGTGGCAGAGCCCTTTGGAGTTTTTTCTTTGCCTTAAAAATGTTAATTGCACCAGTCATGTATATTAATGGTATGCTGAAGTATGCCCTGTCATATGTTAATACTATCAATGATGACCTCTAAATCATTGGTGGCAACTGGTAGTTACACTTTAGAGGAATAGGAAGATGGAGTCTGTAACTTTTTCAATAAGTTTTGAACTACCATAAAGAATGGAATATTTTTGTTTGTTTTAGGAGAAAACATTTACTGGTTTACTTGGAAAACTGTGCCAGATGCCTAGAAAAGGTATATAGACTGAGATGAGAAATTGGGAAACTGTTGATGCTGATGATTTTTCCAGCTGTGGCTATTTCAACTAAATTCAATTCACTTCAATTAAAAGAAAAAAAACAACAACTTGTTAAATTACTGCTGTCTTCAAGGCTTTGTGTACAAAGTGTTATGATTTAAACATAGGAGACATAGAAAGACAGAATCTAGCTCTTACATGAAAATGAACCTGTCCATTTGGAAGTAAGCTCAAAGGATGTCTTTCCTCTCTTCTTCCTCCATAGCCTCTAGCTAAAGAAAAATGCTAAACTGATCCTCTCTTAGAAGTCAGAGAGGAGTCGAGCAGAAGATCCCGGTAAAGGCTTGGAGGTCGGTCACTGCTTAGATCTCCTACTAGGGAGCTTAACCCGCCCACCCCTCGTGGTCCCCGCTGCAGCTGCCACTGTCTCAGCGCCGCTCGTAGCTCTCCAGCCACCCTCCAGGGCAAGCGTCGGAAACCGGGCTTTGTCCGTGAGCTGCCTCTTTTGGCGTCTAGGTCTGAGGCTCCACCGTCCAACAACCTGACCAAGATGTCTGGGCCGAAGGCAACCGAACCCCTCCCGAGACTTCCGAGAACCAATGGTGCCAATATTCTGCGACCTGCAGATCGAGAAGCTAATCCAGGTATGGACATTGAGGACATCGCACGGATAATGCGAAAAATTGGAGACGACCTGTATCTTAAATATGTTCTTGAAAATGCATTGTTTATAGTGTCTAACATGAAGTTCCCTTGAAAGATGGATGGCTTAGATATTCTCTCAACATGTCTACATTCTCTCAACATGTCTACAATTCCTCAACAGAAAGTGAAGAGACTTCTTTAGAGAAGGTTTAGAGAAGCCTTCTTTTAAGAGCAAGGATCTACAAGGGGAAAATGGAGATTTGTCATTCTTTTCAACCACAATTTAGACACCTTAAGCCACTTGGGAGTTTTTCCAGCATTTTTTTCCACCAAGATTTCAGTGTTAGATCCAAGTAATTGTTACACATAATGTGTAAATTGTCTACCTTGTGAATCATGCACCAGAATTTCTAATTATCAGTTTTAAGACCACTGAATATGTTGCATTGTTTTGATACATTTCATGTGTGTATTTCAACTGTAATACAGTTGGGGCCTAGGTCTGGGTTTGAGGGGTCTTATTTATTTAATTTAAGGTAAAAGTATTTGAGTGACCCCCATTTTTGAGTTTTGTTCATTTTGTGAAGTTATGTGGATTTTTCAAAGCTATGTAAATCCTGATATAAACAGGATTTAAGTGTTTAAGGCTGCTTTTTAAATTCTGAGCCTGTTATCCCAAAAGTTATCTCTGCTTCATACTTGTCAAATGGATATGCTTCATCTGTAAAATGAGCTGGAGAAATTTTTTGGGGGGGTTTTGCCAAGAAAACCCCAAAATAGGGTCACAATGTCACAATAGGGTCACAACAAAAGAGGGCCAAGTGGTTTGGGGGAGCACAGTGCAGGGGTATGGGGAAAATATATGGGGAAAACTTGAACAAGATTACCAGGCATGAGGTCACCTTGAATAGACCTATTGCCAGTGCTAACTTTGGACAAAGACAACCCATGCCCAAGTTATGTAACTTCCCTTTTAATTATACTTTTAATGCAACTGTTTCATAACCTGCAGTCTTATCTGAGGACTAAAAATTGCCTATTTCAATCTTCAATTTCAATTTTGTTCTTCCAATTCATTAATAAAGTTCTAATTCATTAATAAAAAAAAAAAAGAAGAAGTCAGAGAGTATGAATAGAGATTTTTCTCAAGTATTTCTCATTTTTTGACATATCTCCTAATAAAATGTGCTTCCTTATTCTTCAAATGGCTGAGGATAGTACAATTTGGCATGGCAGGGGAGAAAACCTAAATAAGGGTCACAATTGAAGATAAGGAAATGCAAATCATAGTCATAAAGTGAATTACCCAAAGTCTCAAAAGCAGTAGATAGAAAAGAGCAGGAATTCATTTCTAGTACTTGCGCCAAATCTAGCACTATTTTCACTATGCTATGCTGGCTATCATATACCTTCTAAAATACTCAAGGAATCTGTCTAATATTCAAATGATTTAAGGGCAAGATTTTCATCTTCTCTACTTGATGTCTAATTTATTTAATCAAGTAAGATTACAATTGGAGTCATCAGTTCAATAGAAAGGTGAGTAATTACCAGGATAACTCATATGAGTACTTAAGAACTCAGCACTTAGGAAATCACAGATTCAATGACTGGAGCTCCCATTTAACCAATCAGTCAAGAAAAAAAAATTAAGTACCTATTGTATGCCAAACATTGTGCCCTAGAGATGCTTTGATATTTTTGCTATGGAGCCTAGAAAGATCAAATTCATAAACCAAGACTTACAAAGAGCCTGCTTTGAGCAAGGCACTTATTAAGGTACATTAAATAATTTCTAAAACTTCATGACAGTGCTTACTAAATGCTATATGATTTTTGTTTCTATTATTATTGTGATACTACTGATGCTGATATCTTCATCAGGACCATTTTGAGACAATGGCTTTTACCTTATCCATTTAGAGATGCAAAACATTGATAACCATTTCGAAATTCTCAAGCCTATAGTATTTCTACCAAAGGCAGTCTCCCATTCTTTTCCACAATTCAGCTGATTAGAATCATTAAGCCACTCACTTTTTAAGTCAACACCAGAGGTGAAGGGAATAATTTGTTGGTCTTTGAGTTTTATAACCCTTGGTAACAAACAAAATACTACTGAAGGGTATTGAAACAATACGAAAAAATGAAATGTTTTTCAGCATGAAATAAAACGACTAATTTGTCAATAATTCAATTCCATTGACTCAGATTTACATCACTCTATATGTAAATTAAGTTTAAAAAGTCACAGAATTTTAGAATGTGAAATGTCCTTTGGAATCATGTACTCTAATCAATGTGATGAGGTTGATATTCACATGTGACTTGCACAAGAAAGCTAGGAAGTAACCAAGCCAGTATTTAATTCCATAGTTTCTGTCACAAACCTACTAATCTTTTCACTAAATAATGCTACCTCTCAATTAATTATCTTTATCCTAATCTCAAGGTAAGTATCACAAATATGCACATAGGCTATGATCTCCTTAGAGCTGGGAAGGATCTCAGAAAATGTCTAGTATAACCCCTTAATTTTACAGATAAGGAAAGGAGAAAGTTAGTAAAACATTTTTGTTGGGTTAATTCTTTTTTGTTGTTGTTGAGAAAATGAGAATTCCATTTTTTTAATTTTCTATTTTAATATTGTGAGTAAAAAATCAACTGTTGTTAAGAAAAGTAAGTAACTTTCCTCCAGAAAAATACTGATTACACTTCATTTGGAGAGCAACAGTGACTTTGGATGTTATTTAGAAACATTGTACTTCCTTATAGGGATGGAAAAGGAGAGGAAAGGGAAGGGGAGAGAGACAGACAGACAGACAGAGATGGAAAGCGAGACAGAGACAGAGACAGAAAGACAGACAGTGAGAGAAGGGAGGGAAAATGAATCACATTTAGAACTTATGAACCTGAATTCACATTTGATCTGGACTCCACCACTTATCATGCTACTCAGAGGGCATGCCTTTTCTTTATCTGAGAGATAAAGGGTTTGGAATCAATGTCATTTTTTTCCCTATAAAGTCACCAAACTCCAGAAAATTAAGAAGCCAAGTGACTTATACAAAGTCACACACTCTTTACTGGTCAAGTTAAAACTAATCTATACTTGCTGCCATAAATCCAATATTTTGCACTTCACTGATTCCCTTCACAGAACATGAAGTTAACAGTCAGAAAGGCAAGATTGCAGGGTTTATTTGTCAATGCAGTAGGGACATTTTTCAAAGGGAAATGATTTTCTTTTTTTTTAGTAACAAAAGGAGCAGTGGGAAAGGGTTCAGAAGAAAGATTAGGCTAATATTGTGGCTTGGCAAAGTAGGTCTGGGTATTGTAACCTGTGAAATTTCTAAAATGATTTGTTAATATTATTGGTAAAGACACCTTGAGATGACTTACACTTAAGAAAGTTAGGTTCAAAATGCCTCCCTCAGCTTATCTTTTAAAGCTTTATGTCCTTTGGATATGATACAACAAAGGATAAATTTGCAGAAATGGATCTAATTAATCACAGAAAATAGCATGTTTTTTCTAGCCAAAATTCACAAATCCCATTCTAGATTTAAAAGGAAATGAATATATTCAAGGAAAGTTGTTTATTTTTTTTTATGAATGGAGTCAGGGGCAGACTTTTAATAACATATTTAATTAAGTTTAAAGGCATATTTATGTCACACCCAATGTTAGTGATAGTGGTGGTAAATTATCATGCATTCTTTGAAGAGGTTTTTAAAAATTGTTTCCATATTTAGTGTTACTGTTCATATTGGACTAATAGCAATTACCTCCAGTTCAAGCTGGAATGTTAGAAAATTCTTCATACCATGCTCAGCACTTCTCAGATCTTTATGAAAAGGCAATGTAGTCTATTGGTAAGATTGCTGAGTATGGAAACAGAAGAACCAGTCTAAACTTTCTGATGGTGTAACCCAGGACAAATAATTTAAATTTCTGTCAGTTTGCTCATTTGTAAATAGAGACACTGATTCTTTCCTAAAGACATTTAGGGAATGCTGTGGATCAGGTATTGGCTGAGCCTAGAGTCAAAAGAATTGAGGTCCAATCCAGTCTCAGACAATTACTAACTATGTGACCTTGGGTAAGTCATTTAAATTTTTTGGCTGGAGCTCTTCTATTTTGCATTTCTACTTTCCTTTTCATTTTCACTCCCTTCCAAGAATATGGTAAGTGGGAGGTGGAGTCAAGATGGCAGCATAGAGGTAGCAAACTTTCAGACCTCTGAAAACCCTCCCTTACCAATTACAAACTAAATGTTCCTAGGGGACTGAAAATCAAACCTAACAACAAGAAAGAGCCAAGGAACCCTCTTGCTGGACTCAACTTAAAAGGTATGTCCCCAAAAGCCAGAATTCAAGAATAATAGGGTTTAAGGAGAAGGAAGAAGGAAGGTCCCAGGACCCCTCCCCCACCTAGAGCACTAAGGCTCCAGTGGCAGCTGGAACCTCTGGCCCGGAAAAGGTGCTGATCTGGAGGGAGCACCTTGTGAGCAAAGCTGTGCCAGTCTCAGAGCGTCCAACAGAGGAAGTAGGGAAGCAGATAGAGGAAAAATGCAGAGCGGAGAGCAGGAGGCATAGTTGCAGCAGCAGAGGTACTCCATATTGTACACTTCCCTTCCCAAGATTTTGGCCTCAGGGCAAATCCATCAACCCAGTCAGATGTAATCCCATCAAAGTCTCTAGAGGACAGGGAAGCTCAAGGTCCAAAACCCCTCCCCCACAGACTGCTGGATTTAATCCCATAAAAGCCCCCAGAGGGCAGGCAAGATCAGGCTCCAAAATCCATCCCCCACAGAGTTCATTGAGAGATTTACTGACAAAACTCCAAGGGTGAAGGCAGAAAGAAAAGTCCCAAATCACAACAACAACAACAACAACAAAAATGAGAGGAGCAAGAGCTCAGGAAAGGGTAAATATGAGCAAACAACAGAAAAAGAAAAAAGAAATTACAATTGACAGCTTATTACAGGCAATAAACAAAGAGCAAACAGAACAGAGAAGGATGAGGGAACTCCAAGCTAAAAAACAGAAAACCCAGGGAATTGGATACAGGCTCTGGAAGAACTCAAAATAAAATTCAAAACACAATTAAGAGAGACTGAAGACAACTGGGAAAAGAACTTAAAAAGAAAGAAAACTCATCTGGAAACAGAAAACGGTGTCTTGAAAGCCAAAATTAATCAGCTTGAAAATGAGGCAAAGGAGATGAAAGATGAGGCAAAGAAAATGAAAGATGAGGCAAAGAATATGAAAGATGAGGCAGAGAAGATGAAAGACAACCTCCAAAGAAAATCAGACGCTATAAAACAAAATCAAAAGAATGAAAAAAAAATGAAGAAAATATGAAGCACCTCATTCACAAAACATAAGATTTAGAAAATTGTTCCAGGAGAGACAACTTAAGAATCAATGGTCTACCAAAAGACCATGACAAAAGAAAAATTCTGGACACCATACTACAGGAAATTATCCAAGAAAACTTGGATAAAAACAAATATTCTAGAAAAAAGAGGGAAAAGTGGAGATTGAAAGGATCCAAAGATCACCTGGTGAACTTAATCCCTAATTGACAACACCCAGGAATGTATGTTATAGCCAAATTCAAGAACTGTCAGACCAAGGAATAAATATTACAAGATGCTAAGAAGAAGTCATTCAGATACCATGAAACCACAATGAGGATAACACAGGATCTGGCTACACCTACACTGAAGTACCGAAATGCATGGAATATGATATTCCAGAAAGCAAGGGAACTAGGTCTACAACCACAAATAAACTACCCAGCAAAACTGACTATATTTTTATAGGGGAAAGCATGATCATTTAACAAAATAGAAGAATTCCAAGCATTTGTAAAGAAAAGACCAGACCTGAACAGAAAATTTGATGCCCAAGCACAGAACTCAAGAGAATCATCAAAAGGTAATTAAAAAAGAGGGAAAAAAGAAAAACAAAAGAAAAGAAAAGAACATAACAACAACTTTTTTGAGACCCAATAAGTTAAACTATGTATCCCTATAAGCAAAGATGTCATTGGTAACTCTTAAAAATTATTATTATCATCTGGGCAGCTAGATGAATTACAATTAGAGGGAATAGTGACAAACTGTATAGGATGAAATGACAAGCCATAAACCATAAATATGTACATAGTATATATATATAAACTATACACAAACTATACACACACAGACATATATATGTATATATATGTATATATATATATATGTCTGTGTGTGTATAGTTTATAGTATATGTATATATGTGTATATGCAAGACATAAATATGTATATGTAAATATATGTGTGTGTGTATATATATATATATATATATATACATATACACCTACAACTAGAGCTCAAAAAGGGATTAATACTAAAAGAAATGGGAAAAGAAAAAAAGGGGGTAAATTTATATTTCACCAAGAAGCTCATGGAGGGAGTGGGGAGAATATCAATACACTGGCAGGATAAAGAGGTTGGAGCTAGGAAATATTGAAGTTGTACATGCTTTGAAATTAACTAAATGAGGGAAGAACAATCCAATCCATTAGGGCAATGAATTGATTTGCACCCTATATGGAAGTAGAAGGGAAACAAATGGACTGGTGGGGAGGGAAGCAGTACAAGGGAGGGAGAGAGTGGGGGGTAGTTTAAAAAGACTGCAAAGAAAATAAAATGGGAATAAGGAGGGAGTAGGGTAGAGAGGGAAATAAAATAAGGGTGGGAATTAGGGGGACTGATTAAAAACAAAACATTGACGTAGAAAGAAATAGTGAATGAAGAAAGGTAAGACTAGGAGTAGAAATCAAAATGCTGGGAAAAACACCTGGTAATCATAACTCTGAATGTGAATGGAATGAACTCACCCATAAAACTCAAGTGAATTGCAGAGTGAATTAGAATCCAGAACCCTACCATAGGCTGTCTCTAAGAAACACACATGAGCAAAGTAGATACACATAGGGTAAAAGTAAGAGCATGGAGCCAAATCTATAGGGCTTCAACTGAGGGAAAAGAAGGCAGGAGTCACAATCATGATATCTGACAAAGCCAAAGTAAAAACAGATCTAGTTAAAAGAGATGGGGAAGGTAATTACATCCTGATAAATGGCAATATAGACAATGTGGAAATATCAGTACTCAACATGTATGCACCAAATGGCAAAGCATCCAAATTTCTAAAGGAGAAACTAGTGGAGCTCAAGAATGAAATAGATAGACAAACTATACTTGTGGGAGACCTGAAACTTCCTCTATCAGAACTAGATAAATCAAACCAAAAAGTAAATAAGAAAGAGATAAGAGAAGTTAATGAAATCTTAGAAAATTTAGTTAGTAGATATGTGGAGAAAAATAAATAGGGAAAAAAAGGGAATACTTCTTTTCATCACATATGGTACATTCACAAAGACTGACCATGTATTAGGGCATAAAAACATTGCAAACAAGTGCAAAAGAGCAGAAATAATAAATGCAACATTCTTAGATCACAATGCTTTGAAAATAATAATTAGTAAGGGTACATGGAGAGGCAAATCAAAAATTAATTGGAAATTAAACAGTATGATTCTCCAAAATTGGTTAAGAAACAAATCATAGAAACAATTAATAACTTCATTGAAGAAAATGACAATGATGAGACATCCTTTCAAAATCTATGGGATGTAGCCAAAGCAGTACTCAGTGGGAAATTCATATCCTTGAGTTCATATATTAACAAATTAGTGAGGGCAGAGGTCAATGAATTGGGCATACACATTAAAAAAAACTAGAAAGTGAACAAATTAAAAAACCTCAGATGAAGACTAAATGAGAGATCCTAAAAATCAAAGGAGAAATTAATAAAATCGAAAGTCAAAGAACTATTGATTTAAAAAATAACATTAAAAGCTGGTACTTTGAAAAAAACACACAAAAAAAGAAAAAGTACTTGTCAATCTAATTTAAAAAAGGAAACAAGATAACCCAATTGATAGTATCCAAAATGAAAAGGAAGACTTCAAGTCTAATGAAGACCAAATTAAGGCAATCATTAAAAATTATTATACCCAATTATATGGCAATAAATATATGGCAACCTAGGTGATATGGATGAATATTTACAAAAATATAAATTGCCTATACTAACAGAGGAAGAAATAGACTACCTAAATAACCCCATATCAGAAAAAGAAATTGAAAAAGCCCTCAAAGAAATCCCTAAAGAAAAGTCCCCAGGACTGGATAGATTCACAAATTAATTCTATCAAACATTCAAAGAACAATTAATCCCAATATTATACAAACTATTAGACAGAAGAGTTCTCCACATTTCTTTTATGACACAAATATATTACTGATTCCAAAGCCAGGTAGGTGAAAAACAGAGAAAGATAACTATAGACCAATCTCCTTAATGAATATAGATGCAAAAATCTTAACTAGTATTCTAGGAAAAAGACTCCAGCAAGTGATCACGAGGGTTATTCACTATGACCAGGTAGGATTCATACCAGAAATGCAAGTATTGTTCAATATTAGGAAAACCATGCATGTAATTGACCATATCAACAAGCAAATCAACAAAAATCACTTGATTATCTCAATAGATGCATAAAAGGCCTTTGACAAAATACAACACTCATTCCTATTGAAAACACTAGAAAGCATAGGAATAGAAGGGTCTTTCCTAAAAAAATAATAAACAATATATATTCAAAACCTTTTGCAAACATCATCTGCAATGGGGACAAACTAGAAGCCTTCCCAATAAGATCAGGAGTGAAACAAGGATGCTCATTATCACCTCTATTATTTAACATTGTATTAGAAACAACAGCTGTAGTAATTAGAGAAGAAAAAGAAATTGAAGGGATTAAAATAGGCAGTGAGGAGACCAAGTTTTCACTCTTTGCAGATGATATGATGGTCTACTTAAAGAACCCCAGAGAAAAAACCAAAAAGCTAGTCAAAATAATCAACAACTTTAGCAAAGTTGCAGGATACAACATAAACCCACATAAGGCATCAGCATTTCTATATATCTCTAACACATCTCAGCAGCAAGAATTAGAAAGAGAAATTCCATTTAAAATCACCCTAGACAATATAAAATACTTAGCAATCAATCTATCTGCTGAGACAAACACAGAAACTATATGAACACAATTATTAAACACTCTCCACACAATTAAAACTAGATCTGAACAATTGGAAAAATATGAACTGCTCATGGGTAGGATGAGCTAACATAATTAAAATGACAAATCTACCCAAATTAAGCTGAATTAGAAAAAAAAAAACATACAATGTTCATTTGGAAGAACAAAAGATCAAGGATATGCAGGGAAATCATGAAAAAAAAAATGCAAAGGAAGGAGGACTTGCAGTCCCAGATATCAGACTATAATATAAAGCAGTTGCCTTCAAAACAATTTGGTACTGGCTAAGAGACTAAAGGAGAATCTGTGGAACAGACTTGGGGTAAATGACATCAATAAGACAGTCTATGACAAGCCCAAAGATTCCAGCTTTTGGGACCCAAACCCACTATTTGATAAAAATTTCTGGGAAAATAGGAAGACAGGAGAGATTGGGTTTGGATCAACATCTCACACCACACACTGAGATTAACTCAGAATGGGTGAATGATTTGAACATAAAGAAGGACACTATAAGCAAATTAGATGAACAAAGAATTGTATACATGTCAGATGTTTGGGGAAGGAAAGTCTTCAAAACCAAGCAAGAGCTAGGAAAAAATCACAAAATGTAAAGTAAATAATTTTGATTACATCAAATTAAGAAGTTTTTGTAGAAACAAATCTAATGCAACCAAAATTAGAAGGGAAGCACCAAATTGGGAAACAATCTTCATAACAAATCCTCTGACAAAGATGTAATTACTCAAATTTATAGAGTTAAATCAGTTGTACAAATATCAAGCCATTCTCCAATTGATAAATGGTCATGGGACATGAATAGGCAATTTTCAATTAAAGAAATCAAAATGATTAATAAGCACGTGAAAAAGTGTTCTAAATCTCTTATAATTTTATAATAAATGCAAATCAAGATAACTCTGAGGTATCACCTCACACTTAGCAGATTGGCTAACATGAGAGCAAAGGAAAATAATAAATACTGAAGGGGATGTGGCAAAGTCAGGACATTAATGCATTGCTGGTGGAGTAGTGAATTGATCCAACCATTCTGGAGAGCAATTTGAAACTATGCCCAAAGGGCACTAAAAGATTGTTTGTCCTTTGATCTAGTCATAGCTCTGCTGAGTTTGTACCCCAAAGAAATAATAAAGGAAAAATACATGTACAATAATTTTCAGAGCTGCGCTCTTTGTGGTGGCAAAAAAATTGGAAAATGAGAGAATGCTCTTCGATTGGGGAATGGCCAAACAAATTGTGGAATATGCTAGTGATGGAATACTATTGTGTTCAAAGGAATAATAAAGTGGCAGAATTCCATGGGGACTGGAATGACCTCAAGGAATTGATGCAAAGTGAGAGGAATAGAACCAGGAGAAAATTATATACAGCAACTAATAATCTGTTACAAAAAGAGTGGTTGCCTTAAACTGTGACCGAGAAAAATGTGGTTTCAAGACAGTGGCTTGATTTTATATTAAAAGTAAAGTAGTCACCATGGGAAAATTCCCAAATATTAAATATACCCAAGTCAGCTGAGTTTTATGGAGATTTTAATTAACACAAATAAAGAAATTAAGGAAAAGGAGAGAGAATAAGAGAAATATAGTATGAAAGGCCTAGGCCAATATGGCCTAGCAAAACTCTAGTGTTCAGAGAGACCCTCCAGTTCAGCTCCTCAGCTCAACTAAGTTCAGCCACCGAGCCCTCCAATTCAGCTTCCAAAGCTGAACTCTTCTTCCAGAGCCCTCCAGCTCCTTCCTTTTAAAGAAAAATTTCTCCTATGTCACCTCCCCTAAATTTCTACATATACCAATCACAGTAGACATTTTCCAAAGGAGTGACCATTCTTAATTCACAACTGAGTAGACAAAAACTTTTGAGTAATTCACACCTGAGTAGACTAATCTTGTCCTTTGTAAGTTGCCTGATTAATTTGAACTTCATAGGTACTTAGCACCCCTTTGTATTAGATCTAAAAACTGACCTAGCTTAAGAGTTCTTGCTTCACTTTAAGTATGGGTCGGGGATTTTTCATTGTTCAATCAGGAGTTTACAACTTTATCTTCCCCTGAAGTATGCCCAAGTATGGGTGGAGTAATGTTAGAATTCACACATTCCTGACCAAAGTCACTTCATTGTTTTAAAATGGGGAATGGTCCTAACCAAATGTTCTAAGGGAGAGTCTGAGAATTTTTAAGATTCACAAGTCTGAGAAATTTTAAGATTCACAACAATGTGGTACAATTGAATATAATGGACTTCTCCATTAGTGACAATTGGAGGAATCTACTAGAAAAAACATTATTCACATTGTGAACCTTAAAAAATTCTCAGACCCTATTTCATAAGGTTGGGTTAAGACCATTCCCCACTGGGACCATTCACCATTTGGGCAGTGAAGCTTCTTAGATCAGGAATGTGAGAACTCTACTTAGATCAGGAATGTGAGACCTCTACTCCACCCCTACTTAAGTCTGCCCTAGGGGAAGATAAAGTTGTAAACTCTTTTCTGAACAATGAAAAGTACTTAAACCCATACTTATAGTAAGACAAAAAGTTCTTTAAGCCATGCCTATTTTAGGACTAATACAAAAGGGTGCTAATTACCTATAAAGGTCAAGCAACTTGTGAATTTACAAGGAACAAAGAGGTGAGAAACTTACTCAGAGATTACCTGGTGTGAATTACTCAAAAATTTACAGCTTCTTAGGTGTGAACTAAGAATGGTCTGTCCTTTGAAAACCATCTACTGTGATTGGTAGATGTAAGAATTTAGGGGAGGTGACATAGGAGAAAATTCCCTTTAAATAGGAGCTCAGATAGAGCTGAAAGGACATTTGGATTCACATTCAGATTCAGATTCAGACATTGAGCTGGTGGAGTCAGCTGAGATGAAGCTGGCCTGGTGTCACTAGAATCCTTGCTTGGACAGATCTTGTGGTGAGTGATTAAGGACTGACTGATATTTCTCTTAGGGCTTAGGCCTGGGTTGGCCAGGGCTGGCCTGGACTGGCCTATCCTTTTCTCATTATTTCCTTTTTCTCTCTTTCTTTAATTCCTCATTTTTTTTATTATTAATTAACTTCTCTATAAAACCCAGTTGACTTGGGTATATTAATAATTGGGAATATTTCCCTGGCAACCACCTTATATTTGATTTGAAACAAGACACTGTAGTGAAAACATATTTTCTGAAGTCACAAATTTACTCATCTACTCTTTTATATGCCAACAATTTATGTCTTCCACTACTTTAATCACTACAGTTTAAGGCATCAACTATTTTAACTCTTACAACATTCAGAGGAAAAACTGTGGGAGTAGAAACACAGAAGAAAAACAACTGCTTAAATATATGGGTCAAAGGTATATTTCTGGGGATGTAGACTCTATATGAACATCCTAACAAAAACACCAACCATATGGAAATACATTCTGATCGAGGACACATGTAATTCCAAGTGAAATTGAGCATCAGCTTCAGGAAGGGTGGGGGGAGGGAGGGAGGAAAATAATGTGATTCTTGTAACTGAGAAATAATGTTCTAAACTGACTAAATAAATTAATTCAAAAACCGTTACAAAAAAATAAATTTAAAAATATCATAAAAATACAGAATATGGTAAGTGAGAATACCTTCTAAACCATAAGGAATAAAATAAATGTAAGGTATTAAGACTGTATTCTGTTGTGCTCTTACGTAATTTAAATGGGATCTAGAAAACTCACATAAGAGAAGAACCATTTTCCTGATGAGTTGAGAAATGGCTACAGAGGAAGTGACATGTTTGAAAAGACTCAGAAAGGGCTGAAGAGAATCCTATTATGATGGAATCACATGTGAATAGTGGTTAGAAAATTAATAGAATAGCACTTGTCTAGAAAAGGATAATAGTCAATAGTCAATAAGAATTTATTAAATGCCTATTATGTGCCAGACACAGCTCCAAGATATAGGAATGCAAATTAAAGGGAAAAAAAAGTCTCTGACTCCAGGATATTTACAATCTTATAAAGAAGAGAAGATATGAAAGGAAACCAAAAAGCTAGAGTGAGTGGAAAGAATGCAAAGAAAGTACCTCACGTAGGAACATGGTGAAGTCAGTCAGAGAAGTCCTAAAGGAGAACAGCCAGGTGAGAAGTAGAGTTTAACTAGGGTTGGGGTTAGGGTTTCTCCACCAGGAAGAGACTGCATAGAAGGAACAGGAGTCTTTAGACTGAGGTTATCATGAACAATTATTTGAAGCCAATATCATTTGGGTTAAGCATTAAACGGTAGATAGTTATTCAATATGTGAGATACACAAAGTTCTTTAAGTTAAAAGGGAAAAAATGGAAATGTGAGTCAAGGGAAGAACTCTAGAGAGCTCTTAGAGAAGAGAAGGATAAAAAGGATACAGTGAAGAAAAAAGATAAATATGTGATAGACAGCTAAGAAGAAATTCAGGCTAGTACATCGTCATGGAGACCAAGGGTGGAGAGAGAAGTCAAGGAGCATAAAAATTGAGAAAAAGGTATGGGATTTAGTGATTAGGAAATCTTTGTCCACTTAAAAGAGAATGATTTCTGTTGAGCATTTCCCATTGAAAGTAGATTACAAGGTAGTAATGCAGAGGCAAAAAAAGATTGAGAAAAAGTAAGTGTAGACATTTCCCTTAAGATTCTTGATAGTGAAAGGACGGGGGGGGGGGGGGGGAAGGAAGATAGCAAATAGCACAGGGGTGGTGGAATAGATTTTTTTTTAGAAGGAAAAAAATGTCAGTGGAAAGGTAAGAATTTACAGAAGAAAAAAAGAAGGAAGGAGGGAAGGAAGGATAGACAGAGACAGACATAAAGAGTGAATTAAGGAAAAAGGTCTATGTAGCAGGCATAAAAACTCATACCTTTTACCTCTTCATTTCTGACTGCTATGTTTTGAATTGGGGGATCAATTTGCTGACATCATTTTTAAATTGCAATAAAATCCCTGTGGATTATGGGAAGGAAAGGTTCAAATAGCACTAAAAGAGCTTGTCACTTTCTGGTGTCAAGGAGAGATATTTCTCCCCTAATTAGGAGTGGTTCTATAGCTACCTGCGATTATGTATTGATTACAGAATGAGTTTCTAAGATTCTGAGGAATGCAGTTGGGGTGGATATAGTCATGAGAGAGAATAGAGATACACATGGAGAAATGAGAGGATATAAAAACAGATTTCATTAATTTATCAAGAATTGATCCTGACCATTTCACCCAGAATTATGTTGCCTACAACTTTTGATATAGATACTAATGATAATGACTTAAACTCCATGAAATATTGGACAAATGAAAACATTTTGGCAATTTATAGATGTGTATTTAGAATTATTCAAATATTAAATCTTCAAGTGAACAGAAAGAAGCCTTTCTTGACAGATTAATATATAAATACATTTTTTCCATAAGCTTATTTTTAGGTCTCCTTTTCAAAACTATCCATGACTTTCCCACATAGCATTTATAAAAACCTTTTTCCTTTGGCACAAGGTAAAGTTCCATTTGTAATTTCTTCCCCATAAAAAAAAACATAGTTTTTTGAACACTTGCTGGTAATAGAAGTTTAATATTGTATACCACAAGAATAACATGTTCACACAGCAGGTGTAATATCACTCTGAAAAATGTTCTGCTAAATGGAGATGAAGAAAAGTGGATTGGCTCATCAGTTAAATCCAATAGTATGTTCTTTTATTTAAAATGACATTTCAGAAAAAGCCAAACCTTTGGATCCATTGTTACACTAAAGTCTTAGGAGCTTTGGAAAACTTTTGCATTTATTTTCCCATCATCAGATAAATAATAATTTCTGAGGCTTTGTTACTTCTGATTTATTTAATCTGTAGTAATAGTGCTTCATAAATTTGATCCCAGCTCAGAGTACCTTTCCATTTCCATCTATACAACCAACCAAATAATCAGTCATCCAGGATTTCTTAAGTACTTTTGCCAAGCACCTAGGGATGTAATGAGAAGTCAAGTCCAAGATCACAAGAGACTCATTTTTGGAAATATACTGGAAGGAACATAGTACATCATACACATGGTGCCATGCATCTTAGATTTGACTTAGATTTGATTTAGAGACTTAGATTTGACCCTATATCACCTAAGTGACATTCAATTCAATTCAAGCATCAACTGAAAAGCAACATGGCAGAGAAGATGAAAAGTTGTTAGCAGAATTAGGAAGATCTTAGTTTGAGTCCTGGACCAATCCCCAAACCTCTCTGAATGATACCTAACTTTAAAACTCCTATTCTGGGGCTGAACAGTCATTACCAGAAAGTCAATGAATTCAAACTCACCTATTTAGCTGACCACAGACAAAACCATTTTTCATCTTTCATCCAGTTATTTAATCAGATCTTCT
The DNA here is from genome assembly GCF_027887165.1 of Monodelphis domestica. Lineage (NCBI taxonomy): Eukaryota > Metazoa > Chordata > Mammalia > Didelphimorphia > Didelphidae > Monodelphis > Monodelphis domestica. Next base: position 173,536,099 of record NC_077231.1, read on the forward strand.
GGTTAATTTAGCATCTTCCCTGCTATCCATGTGCTTCCCCTCTACCAACTCTTGGTTTTCTACCTCTTTTTTTGGGAGTCAGGAATCAAATCAGTACTAATATTGCTTCAAGAAAGACTTTGGGAGTTGACAGACAATGAATCAATTCACAATTCTTGTTACTTCCCAGATGAAACCTTTTATGTCTTTTCTATTCTCCTCTATCTCTGCCCAATTTTAAAGTAAGTTGCTTGAGGGTAGGGACAGTTGCTTTTGGATTTTTATTTTTAGTACTCAGAAAAATGTTTGACATGTAGTAAGATTACAATAAATATTTTCAAAAATTAGTTCATTCATTTGTTCATTCCCATTGCCCCCAGACAACTTGGGTTGTAATGGAAGCACAGATGTAAACTTGTAGAGTGAGCTTCCTCACTAGCCCTGCCATACATCAGCTATATGAAAGGTCTGAGGGGGAAAAATATGCCAGGCTATGTGCTACATTTAAGCACTGCTAAAAACAAATAGTGAAATAATCCCAGTCTTCAATGAGCTTACAAGACTCATTGAGTATTTAATTTATTTACAATACAGGGATCATGATTTGAACTATTGACTTTGGAGGATTGTCATGAAAATCAGAGGAGATGTTTCTGGAAATGCTTTTTAAACCCTAATGGAGGGGGCAGCTGAATGGCTCAGAGAGCCAGGCCTATAGACAGGAAATCCTAGTTTCAACTCTGTCCTCAGACACTTCTAGCTGTGTGACCCTGGGCAAGTCACTTAACCCTCATTGCCTAGCCCTTACTGCTCATATGTCTAGGAACCGATACAACAGTATTGATGCTAATATGGAAGGTAAAGGCTTCAAAAAAATAAAATAAATAAACTCTAGTGGAATTACTATTAATTCTCCTCCATACTGATCCAGTAAAATTATTTTATTAGAGGATTTTTGTAGGAGAAGACCATAGGACATCACAATAATCCAAACAAATGTCAAAAACCTCAGTATCCTTATGATGCCAACTGGCTAAGTAATATTTTAGATATATTGGTGTTCATAAAGTATCCACATATAAATAAATAATTACCACTTGCAGATGACTCATTTGTTTTGCTTTTTGTTATTGTGTCAGAGGCTAACACAGCAGGAATAGTGCTATAAATGATTTAATCAATCTTGACTCCAAGGGACTGATAGATAAGGCTGTCGGAAAAATATAAGGCTAAGAACTATTTCCCAATTGATAAATGGTTAATGAATATAAAAAATGGGTGCAAAACTAAAATTTGAATCCATCAACATCCATATGCAACATGCTTCAAATCACTAGTAATGAAATGCAAATTAAAATGACTGATTTCATCTTATTCCATTAAATTACCAAAGGTTGCAAAAGAAGTAAACAGTGTATAGGGTATATTAGAAGATATGCACACATGCATTGCTAATAAAACTGTGAATTTGTCTACTATGCTGAAAAATAACTGAATTATTTGTGAAAAGACATTATACATTGAATATCATATGAGTAACTCATTCCATAAACATAGGCATGTACACAAATAACAAAGCCAAAGTCTGATATGTGGGAAATGTTCCTAGAAGGGCTTCTGAAATTAGAAAAATCAAAATCTGGAAAGAAAGTGGCTATCCATCAGTGGAAAAATAGCAGAAAAATGGAAGTATATAAATTTAATAGAGTATTATTTTGTCTAAGAAATGAAAGAAAATGAGTAATTCAGATGAACATGACAATATAAATGAAGCAAAGAAATTGGTAATATACCATCCAGTGACTATAGTAACATGAAGCAAACCAATACTGAAAGGCAGCTAAATGAATATATACAAATAAAACAAACCAACAAACAAAAATGGTCAATATATTTTTTTCCAGAGAGTGAAACAAACCACACTTCTCTCTGTATATCAAAGTGGGAGCAATGGGCAGGATGGTGTAATGAATACAAGTGGTAATAAAGAAATTCCACTTGTTAGTCGATTTGACCTTGGCCAAGTCACTTAACATTTCAGAACTTCAGTTTTCTCATTTATGTGTAGTAGTAGATGAAACATGGCCCACTATTGCATCAAGGGATGCTCTCATTTTGTGTGACTCAAATGGAGGCAGAATAGAAATCTACAGCCTCTTCCATTTCTCACATCCAAGTCAAATCTCCAAGGAAGACTTTCATCTTGTTCATCAAAGGAATAAAAGGAATATGATTGGGTTCCATCTAATTTTTGATTGCATTGTGTGTGTGTGTGTGTGTGTGTGTGTGTGCGCGCGCGTAAGGTGAACTCTGAGCTCTATATCCAAAGTTTGACCTTTCCTCACCTAATAACAATGGTGTGATGAAAATACTTAGCAAATATAAAAAATAGCCCCTTTGTTCAAATCACAGCAAAAAAGAACTCAGAGAACATATAAATGGGAAAATATATAGCCAGATAAGACAGAGTAAAGGATCTCTATCATTGGAAAGGAAATAATTTAGCCCAACCAAAACCTTGTCCTAGATCTAACTAAGAGGAAGCTACTGAAAGTCTTTCTCCCTTAACATCCTTTGCCTTCTGTCTTAGAATCAATACTGTGTATTAGTTCCAAGGCAGAAGAGTGGTAAAGGCTAGATAATGGGGGTTAAGTGACTTGCCCAGGGTCACCCTGCTAGGAAGTATCTGAGGTCAGATTTGAACCCAGGACTTCCTTTCTCTACATTTGACTCTCAAACCACTAAGCCACCTATCTGACCCCCAAAGCCTTTAGAATAATAAACTGGGAATAGTAACATGGTAGAGACTGCCAGATCCTCTCTTGTCTTCTCAGAATCTTTCCCTTTAGCAAACTGAAGTGAGTTTAACCTCATCCATATTCTCTTTCAAAGCTGGAAGCCGGGAGCACCTGAATGATGATTCTCAAAATGAAAATTGGTGAATTCTGGACTGCTCTCATGTCTCAACACTCACAGGGCAGCGCATTCGTCTCCACCAAAGAGAGTCTCATAACAATAGGTTTTGGCACAGGGTTTACAAATAGATTCGTAATGATGATAGCACTTATATTACAGGGTTACTGTGGGGTTCAAAATGAATTAATGAATGTAAACAATTAGAACTTTATTAATAGCAACTATTTATGATGAGAGAGAGAGGGGAAATAAACAGGTAATGGTGACTGTCTTTGGTATAAAAAAGAAAACAAAGGCAACAGTAAGGCTTTTATTTTTTTAAATGTTAAAACAACTAAGCTGCTACTGCCTTTGTGTTTTCTTTTTTTGGAGAGTAGTAGCTCAAGGCATCATGTTCATAAGTCTGGATTAGAGGCAAGGAGTAAACATGTCTCATGCCAGACTCCTGATGAGGGTTCACAATATCCTTCAGATGAGAACTGCTCTAAGCCTCTATCCCATCTGTACATTACATGAGTGGTTTTCATGCTTATTGCTAAGAGTCAGAAACATTTATTAAAATCTCAACATGACTGCTTCCTAAATAGCCAAGCGATTAGAATTCTGCAGTATGGTTGCAGGCAACGAACGCACTGATGGTACAGTGGCATTATCAACTGCCGTTTGATCATTTTAAAAAATGCATCCCCATTTAATTATTAGTATATTGTGATAACTTGAACTTTGGTGGACTACATGATGAAATTAAATACATTAGTTATTTCCATTGAGTAGCTTGGTTTGCCCCTCCCTTTCCTGTTGAAATGTAATCAGTGCAGTACAATTTAATAATGTATTTGTACATTGCTATTTATGTCAAAGCCCTAATTTGGTTTGATCCCACCTTTTATACGTAGCTAAAGCTAATATTAAAAAGCAGGGGATGTGCAAAGGAGCCATTTTGTCAGTTTCTTCATTACTTTTGATTAGGATTCAACACTAGCTAAAACCTCACAACAGTATATGCTTACAGGAAAGGATTTTGACTTTTCCTAAGAAAAGCAGGATGTTCTGGGTAATCAAACTGCAATATTTCTCCAGGCATCTTGAACTTCTCTACGGTCTATTAAGTTTCCATGTTCTTAACTTTTCTTGGAGATGTTCTCAGAAGTGTGTTCTGCAAAACAGAACATTTGAAATACTTCCTCTTAGGGCAGAATTGAATGTATTGGCTGACTGGATGCCTGCTATTCCAATTTCAGTGGGAATTCCTCCTAACTTTAGAAAAAACCAAATGAAATATTTTATTTCTCCTGGCAAATGATCTTTCCAAATTTAAAACTCCCTGTTTCCTAAAAACATAAGGATATGTTAAACCAGTATCAAAACTACTATAATTTTGCATTTTTTCTGGTATGTATCCCCTGGAAATACTATGTTCATTTCCACATTAAGAAAATTAGTATGGTTTATCACAATACACTGTAAATCTATTTTATTATTATTATAATAGATTAATTATTTCACTCACAGAATGAAGTTCTTATATCATTTGAGGTTGTCACTTGTTCTATAACTTAAAGTCTGACAGTTAGAGGTCAGATGACTTGCCTGAGATTATACAACCAGCATGTGTCAGAAGTCATTTGACTGTAGGTAGTGGGTGTTGTTCAGTCATTAAAGATGTGTCCAAATCTTCATGACCACATATAAGTTCTCTTCCAAAGATACTGAAGTAGTTTTCATCTCCTTCTATAGCTCACTTTATAGATGAGGAAACTGAGGCAAATAGGGTTAAGTGAGTTGCCCAGAGTCACATGTCTGAGGATGGGTTTGAACTCAGGTCTTCCTCATTTCTAGCCCAGAGTTCTTTCCACCGCAAAACCTAGCTACTCTGAATCTATTTTGAAAACCGAAATTAGCTCAAAGTATGATCCCTGACTAGCTAGATTTTTCAATTTTTTTTAAAATTCCTAACTTCCATCTTAGAATCAATACCATTTTTTTGGTTCCAAAGGAGAAGAGTGGTAAGGGCTAGGCAATTGGTTTAAGTGATTTACCCAGGGTCACACAACTAGGACATATGTGAAGTAATTTCTCAAATTTTTAAGTATTTTTTCTATTATTCATTCACAACTATAACAAAAGGACATGGTGAAATAATTTTATATCCCAAGACAATCTAGAAGATTAACAGGACAGATTTGTTTCACTGAAATGAGAGTAGTAACTCTAGCACAGACAGAACCTAAGGCAAGCTGGAGATAGGCTGGACTCTAGCAAGCCACTGTAGGCCCTGGGTAGTGACTAAATCAGTAGTGGAGGCTTTTAGAGCTCTCAGTACACAGAGAGTAAGGGGCCAGACTAGTTGCATGCCTGGGACACATTGCCAGGGATAGTTAGAGCAATAGCACATTAGAGCTTATAGCTATAGGGGAGTTGGGGTTCATTAAATTTCCAGGGCAAAAAAGAGTACTTGTGGAGCACAAGTCAGAAGAGTGGAGATCATGCTTCTTCTTCAACCATGCCATATTACAAGAATTAAAAACTTCTCCCTCCCTTCTTCTTTCCCCCTTCCCAGAGTTTAAAAGCAATTCAATCTGCATTATACATGTTTTATCTTTAACAAAAAAAAAAATTAAAAGAGACAGGCTGGAAAAATAAGAAAATCATAACAACAACAACAAAAATTACCAGAGAAATTTAGTGTGGTGACAGTTAATATCAAAACACAAACCCAGAAGAGGACAATAATGTCACAATAGCTACATGCAAAGCCTCAAAGAAAAAGGACAATTGGTGTTGGACCCAAAATAAAATTAATTGAAGAGCTCAAAAAAATGGATTTTAAAAATTAAAAAAGAATTGAGGGAAAATTGGGGAAAGATGAGAGTGCTGCAAGAGAATTACTTTAAAAACCCCAACAGTTATGGAGGTATAAAGAAGGGGAAAAGTTGTACATAAATTCACTGAAGAAGAAAAAAAGTCCAAAAAATAGAATTGGCCAAATTGAAAAGGAAAAGGAAGGAGGCAGTGGCTAAAAAAGTAAAACACTTTGATGAAGGAGAAGGCAAAAGGAGAAGGAGAGAGGGAAGGGGAGGATAGAAAGGCAGATGCAGAAAGACAGAAGGATAAGCAATAAAAATATAATGAAAGGAAATACACAGTAATTATCAGTATATATGTGATTTGGATGAATTCACCTATAACATAAGAAGACTAAAAACAGAATACTATGTAATATTGTTTATAAGAAACATGCTTGAAATACAGAAATAAATGAATAAAATTAGGGGATTAGAGCAGAATCAATTATGTTTCAGCTAGTTAAAAAAAGTAAAGGTAGCAATCACGATCTCATAGTGGAAACAAAAAACAATCTAATTAAAATAGATAAGCAAGGAGACTATGTCTTAATAAAAGCTCACAAAGACAATGATTGTCAATATTTTAAAAATGCATGAAATGGCATAGTATTCAAATTTTCAAGGAAGAATTAGATGTTTCAGGAAGAAATAGACAGTAAAACTATATTAGTAGAGGAACTCAACTTTATTCTCTTAGTACTAGAAAAGTGTAATAAAAGTGAAACAGAAAATAATTAAAGCGATTAAGAGAATTTTGGAAAAGTTAGTTATGACAGAGCTCTAGAGAAAGCTGAATAGGAATAGAAAGGATATTTCTCACTGGTGTATACCACATACACAAAAATTAGCCATGTATTAGGACATAAATCTTTTCAACCACATGTAGAAAAGCAGAACTATGAAATGGATCCTTTCCCAAATCACAATGCAAAAAAAAAAAAGTATTGCATCAAATAGGCATGGAAACAGATTAAAAATTGATTGGAAACTAAATAATCAAATTCTAAAGAATGAGTGGGTTAAAGAACAAATAAAAAAACAATCAGTGGTTTCATTAGAGAGACTATAAAATGACACAAAATGTAAAAACTTATGGTATGCAGTCAAAGTAGTACTTTAGGAGTAAATTTATATCTCTAACTGTTTATATCAATAAAATAGAAGATGATCAGATTGATGAAATGGTAATTCAACTAAAAATGTAGTAAAGTAACAAATTAACAATTAAACCCCAAATTGAAAATCCTGAAAATCAAAAGTGTGATAAAAAGTTGATAGTAAGAAGACATTGATCTTGTGGGATGATCAAATGTAATTGATTTTACTACTAAAAGCCATGCAATGTTCCAGGAAAATTTAGTGGGACATATGAGAAAGAATGCCATCAATATATAGAAAAAGAAATGTGAGAGTAGAAATCCAGAAGAAACCTTATGATTTATCATTTGTTGATATGGCTATATAATCTGGGGTTTTGGTTTTAAAAGATTATATATACTCTATATAACCCAGTGGAATTGCTTGATAGCTCTGGGAGGGGGGAGGGAGACAACAAGAATAATGTAATTATGGAAAAATTAAAACAACAAAATTAACAAAAATAAATTAATTTTTTTAAAATATATTTTATTTGATCATTTCCAAGCATTATTCGTTAAAGACATAGATCATTTTCTTTTCCTCCCCCCCACCCCCCATAGCCGATGCGTAAGTCCACTGGGCATTAGATGTTTTCTTGATTTGAACCCATTGCTTTGTTGATAGTATTTGCATTAGAGTGTTCATTTAGAGTCTATCCTCTGTCATGTCCCCTCAACCTCTGTATTCAGGCAGTTGCTTTTTCTCGGTGTTTCCACTCCCATAGTTTATCCTTTGCTTATGAATGGTGTTTTTTTCTCCTGGATCCCTGCAAGTTGTTCAGGGACATTACACCGCCACTAATGGAGAAGTCCATTACATTCGATTATACCACAGTGTATTAGTCTCTGTGTACAATGTTCTCCTGGTTCTGCTCCTCTCGCTCTGCATCACTTCCTGGAGGTTGTTCCAGTCTCCATGGAACTTCTCCACTTTATTATTCCTTTTAGCACAATAGTACTCCATCACCAACATATACCACAGTTTGTTCAGCCATTCCCCAATTGATGGGCATCCCCTCGTTTTCCAGTTTTGGGCCACCACAAAGAGCGCAGCTATGAATATTTTTGTACAAGTCTTTGTGTCCATTATCTCTTTGGGGTACAGACCCAGCAGTGCTATGGCTGGGTCAAAGGGTAGATATTCTTTTGTCGCCCTTTGGGCATAGTTCCAAATTGCCCTCCAGAATGGTTGGATCAATTCACAACTCCACCAGCAATGAATTAATGTCCCTACTTTGCCACATCCCCTCCAGCATTCATTACTTTCCTTTGCTGTTATGTTAGCCAATCTGCTAGGTGTGAGGTGATACCTCAGAGTTGTTTTGATTTGCATCTCTCTGATTATAAGAGATGTAGAACACTTCTTCATGTGCTTGTTAATAGTTTTGATTTCTTTATCTGAGAACTGCCTATCCATTTCCCTTGCCCATTTATCAATTGGAGAATGGCTTGATTTTTTGTACAATTGATTTAGCTCATTATAAATATGAGTAATTAAACCTTTGTCAGAGGTTTCTATGAAGATTTTTTCCCAATTTGTTGTTTCCCTTCTGATTTTAGTTATATTGGTTTTGTTTGTACAAAAGCTTTTTAGTTTGATGTAGTCAAAATTATTTATTTTACATTTTGTGATTCTTTCTATATCTTGCTTGGTTTTAAAGCCTTTCCCCTCCCAAAGGTCTGACATGTATACTATTCTGTGTTTACCCAATTTACTTATGGTTTCCTTCTTTATGTTCAAGTCACTCACCCATTTTGAATTTATCTTGGTGTAGGGTGTGAGGTGTTGATCTATTCCTAGTCTCTCCCACACTGTCTTCCAATTTTCCCAGCAGTTTTTATCGAATAGTGGATTTTTGTCCCAAAAGCTGGGATCTTTGGGTTTATCGTATACTGTCTTGCTGAGGTCGTTTTCCCCCAGTCTGTTCCACTGATCTTCCTTTCTGTTTCTTAGCCAGTACCAAATTGTTTTGATGACTGCTGCTTTGTAATATAGTTTTAGGTCAGGGACTGCAAGGCCCCCATCATATGTGTTTTTTTTTTTCATTATTTCCCTGGATATCCTTGATCTTTTGTTCTTCCAAATGAACTTTGTTATGTTTTTTTCTAAATCAGTGAAGAAGTATTTTGGTAGTTCAATGGGTATGGCACTAAATAGATAAATAAGTTTGGGTAGGATGGTCATTTTTATTATATTGGCTCGTCCTATCCATGAGCAGTTAATGTTTTTCCATTTGTTCAAGTCTAGTTTTAGTTGTGTGGCGAGTGTTTTGTAGTTGTGTTCATATAGTTCCTGTGTTTGTCTTGGGAGATAGATTCCTAGGTAATTTATTTTGTCTAAGGTGATTTTGAATGGGTTTTCTCTTTCTACTTCTTGCTGCTGAGCTGTGTTGGAGATATATAGAAAAGCTGATGATTTATGTGGGTTTATTTTGTATCCTGCAACTTTGCTAAAGTTGTTGATTATTTCAATTAGCTTTTTGGTTGAATCTCTAGGATTCTTTAAGTAGACCATCATGTCATCCGCAAAGAGTGATAACTTGGTCTCCTCCTTGCCTATTTTGATGCCTTCAATTCCTTTATCTTCTCTAATTGCTACTGCTAGTGTTTCTAGTACAATGTCAAATAGTAGAGGTGATAATGGGCATCCTTGTTTCACTCCTGTTCTTATTGGGAATGCATCTAGTTTATCCCCATTGCAGATGATATTAGCTGTTGGTTTTAGATATATACTGTTTATTATTTTTAGGAATGACCCTTCTATTCCTATGCTTTCTAGTGTTTTTTTTTTTAAAATATATTTTATTTGATCATTTCCAAGCATTATTCGTTAAAGACATAGATCATTTTCTTTTCCTCCCCCCCACCCCCCATAGCCGACGCGTAAGTCCACTGGGCATTAGATGTTTTCTTGATTTGAACCCATTGCTTTGTTGATAGTATTTGCATTAGAGTGTTCATTTAAAGTCTATCCTCTGTCATGTCCCCTCAACCTCTGTATTCAGGCAGTTGCTTTTTCTCGGTGTTTCCACTCCCATAGTTTATCCTTTGCTTATGAATGGTGTTTTTTTTCTCCTGGATCCCTGAAAGTTGTTCAGGGACATTACACCGCCCCTAATGGAGAAGTCCATTACGTTCGATTATACCACAGTGTATTAGTCTCTGTGTACAATGTTCTCCTGGTTCTGCTCCTCTCGCTCTGCATCACTTCCTGGAGGTTGTTCCAGTCTCCATGGAACTTCTCCACTTTATTATTCCTTTGAGCACAATAGTATTCCATCACCAACATATACCACAGTTTGTTCAGCCATTCCCCAATTGATGGGCATCCCCTCGTTTTCCAGTTTTGGGCCACCACAAAGAGCGCAGCTATGAATATTTTTGTACAAGTCTTTGTGTCCATTATCTCTTTGGGGTACAGACCCAGCAGTGCTATGGCTGGGTCAAAGGGTAGATATTCTTTTGTCGCCCTTTGGGCATAGTTCCAAATTGCCCTCCAGAATGGTTGGATCAGTTCACAACTCCACCAGCAATGAATTAATGTCCCTACTTTGCCACATCCCCTCCAGCATTCATTACTTTCCTTTGCTGTTATGTTAGCCAATCTGCTAGGTGTGAGGTGATACCTCAGAGTTGTTTTGATTTGCATCTCTCTGATTATAAGAGATGTAGAACACTTCTTCATGTGCTTGTTAATAGTTTTGATTTCTTTATCTGAGAACTGCCTATCCATTTCCCTTGCCCATTTATCAATTGGAGAATGGCTTGATTTTTTGTATAATTGATTTAGCTCATTATAAATATGAGTAATTAAACCTTTATCAGAGGTTTCTATGAAGATTTTTTCCCAATTTGTTGTTTCCCTTCTGATTTTAGTTATATTGGTTTTGTTTGTACAAAAGCTTTTTAGTTTGATGTAGTCAAAATTATTTATTTTACATTTTGTGATTCTTTCTATATCTTGCTTGGTTTTAAAGCCTTTCCCCTCCCAAAGGTCTGACATGTATACTATTCTGTGTTTACCCAATTTACTTATGGTTTCCTTCTTTATGTTTAAGTCACTCACCCATTTTGAATTTATCTTGGTGTAGGGTGTGAGGTGTTGATCTATTCCTAGTCTCTCCCACACTGTCTTCCAATTTTCCCAGCAGTTTTTATCGAATAGTGGATTTTTGTCCCAAAAGCTGGGATCTTTGGGTTTATCGTATACTGTCTTGCTGAGGTCGTTTTCCCCCAGTCTATTCCACTGATCTTCCTTTCTGTTTCTTAGCCAGTACCAAATTGTTTTGATGACTGCTGCTTTGTAATATAGTTTGAGGTCTGGGACTGCAAGGCCCCCATCATATGTGTTTTTTTTCATTATTTCCCTGGATATCCTTGATCTTTTGTTCTTCCAAATGAACTTTGTTATGGTTTTTTCTAAATCAGTGAAGAAGTATTTTGGTAGTTCAATGGGTATGGCACTAAATAGATAAATAAGTTTGGGTAGGATGGTCATTTTTATTATATTGGCTCGTCCTATCCATGAGCAGTTAATGTTTTTCCAATTGTTCAAGTCTAGTTTTAGTTGTGTGGCGAGTGTTTTGTAGTTGTGTTCATATAGTTCCTGTGTTTGTCTTGGGAGATAGATTCCTAGGTATTTTATTTTGTCTAAGGTGATTTTGAATGGGATTTCTCTTTCTAGTTCTTGCTGCTGAGCTGTGTTGGAGATATATAGAAAAGCTGATGATTTATGTGGGTTTATTTTGTATCCTGCAACTTTGCTAAAGTTGTTGATTATTTCAATTAGCTTTTTGGTTGAATCTCTAGGATTCTTTAAGTAGACCATCATGTCATCCGCAAAGAGTGATAACTTGGTCTCCTCCTTGCCTATTCTGATACCTTCAATTTCTTTATCTTCTCTAATTGCTACTGCTAGTGTTTCTAGTACAATGTCAAATAGTAGGGGTGATAATGGGCATCCTTGTTTCACTCCTGATCTTATTGGGAATGCATCTAGTTTATCCCCATTGCAGATGATATTAGCTGTTGGTTTTAGATATATACTGTTTATTATTTTTAGGAATGACCCTTCTATTCCTATGCTTTCTAGTGTTTTTAATAGGAATGGGTGTTGTATTTTATCAAAGGCTTTTTCTGCATCTATTGAGATAATCATGTGGTTCTTGCTAGTTTGCTTGTTGATGTGGTCAATTATGTGGATGGTTTTCCTAATGTTGAACCAGCCCTGCATCCCTGGTATGAATCCTACTTGATCATGGTGAATGATCCTTCTGATCACTTGCTGGAGTCTTTTTGCTAGTATCCTATTTAAGATTTTTGCATCTATATTCATTAGGGAGATTGGCCTATAGTTTTCTTTCTCTGTTTTTGACCTGCCTGGTTTTGGAATCAGTACCATGTTTGTGTCGTAAAAGGAGTTTGGTAGAACTCCCTCTTTGCTTATTATGTCAAATAGTTTGTATAGTATTGGGATTAACTGTTCTCTGAATGTTTGATAGAATTCACTGGTGAATCCATCAGGCCCTGGGGATTTTTTCTTAGGAAGTTCTTTGATGGCTTGATGGATTTCAATTTCTGATATGGGATTATTTAAGAATTCTATTTCCTCTTCTGTTAGTCTAGGCAGTTTGTATTTTTGTATATATTCATCCATTTCTCCTAAATTGGTGTATTTATTGCCATATAATTGGGCAAAGTAATTTCTAATGATTGCCTTAATTTCCTCCTCATTGGAGGTGCTGTCCCCCTTTTCATCTTTAATGCTGTGAATTTGCTTTTCTTCCTTCCTTTTTTTAATTAGATTGACCAGTACTTTGTCTATTTTGTTTGTTTTTTCAAAGTACCAGCTTCTTGTCTTATTTATTAAATCAATAGTTCTATCACTTTCGATTTTATTAATTTCTCTCTTAATTTTTAGGATTTCTAATTTGGTTTTCTGCTGGGGGTTTTTAATTTGATCGCTTTCGAGTTTTTTCAATTGCATTTCCAATTGATTGATCTCTGCTCTCCCTTGTTTGTTAATATAAGCTTTCAGGGATATGAATTTGCCTCTGATTACCACTTTGGCTGCATCCCAAAAGGTTTGAAAGGATGTTTCGCCATTGTCATTTTCCTTGATGAAATTATTAATTGTTTCTATGATTTCTTCTTTAACTAAACGGTTTTGGAGTATCATATTGTTTAATTTCCAATTGGTTTTAGATTTGGTTTTCCATGTACCATTACTAATCATTATTTTTATTGCCTTGTGATCTGAGAAGGCTGCATTCATTATTTCTGCTTTTTTGCATTTGTGTTCTATGTTTCTTTGACCTAATGTATGGTCAATTTTTGTGAATGTGCCATGTGGTGCTGAGAAGAAGGTGTATTCCTTTTTATCCCTATTTATTTTTCTCCATATGTCTATTAATTCTAATTTTTCTAAGATTTCATTCACTTCTTTTACCTCTTTCTTATTTATTTTTTGATTTGATTTATCTAAATTTGATAATGGTTGGTTTAAGTCTCCCACTAGTATGGTTTTATTGTCTATTTCTAAAATAAATTAATTTTAAAAAGAAGCTGTTAACCTAATAAAATAAAGAGATATAAAATATGAAAAAGACACAAAAAAGAAAAAAATGACTGATTTGGTATGAAAAATAAAAGAAGAAAACTAAATTACTCGTATCAAAAGTGAAAAAGGTGAATTCATCACCAGTGAAGAGGAAATTAAATAATTGTTAGAACTATTTTGCACAATTGTATGTCAATAAATCTGACAATCTAAGTGTAATGAGTGCATATTTGTAAAAATATAAATTTCCCAAAATAAACAAAGAGGAAATAGATCACTTAACTGTATCTTAGAAAAAGAAATTGCACAAGGTATCAATGAGATCTCTGAGAAAAAATCCCTAGGACCAGATGGATTCACAAATGAATTTTACCAGTCATTTAAAGAACAATTAATTTTAGTAATATACAAACTATTAGGAAAATAGGCAAGAAAGTCCTGACAAATTATTTTATGTCACAAATATTGTTTTGATATCTAAAAAAAGAAAGAGTAAAAACAGATGAAGAAAAAAAGAAACCCATTTCCCTTATGAATATTGATGCAAAAGTTTAAATTAAACATCAACAAAGGGAATACAGAAACATATTATAAATATCATAGACTATGAACAGGTAGAATTTATTTATTAATTTTATTTTCTTAAAATTTCCACATAAGTTTTTTTTTTAAGTTATATAATCCTTATTGTTTCCCTGTTTTCTTTTCCTTCCTTCTCTCAGACATGACAAGCAATTCAATCTTGGTTATACATGTATTATCACACAAAACACATTTCATTATTATTTGTTTTTATAATGAATAATCTTATAAAACCAAAACCCCAAAACATAAAGCCAAATAAGCAAGTGATAAATAATGTGTTTTCATATGCACTCCTATTACAACTCTGGAGGTGGATAGCTTTCTTTTTCATAAGTTCCTCAGAATTGTCCTGGATCATTGTATTGCTGTTAGTAGCAAAGTCTATCATATTTAATTGTTCCACAGTATTGCAGTTAATATGTATAATAATGTCCTGATTCTGCTTAGTTTCCTTTGCATCACTTCACATAGGTCTTTCCAGTTCTTTCAGAAATTATCATCTTCTTTTATAGCCTTTGGACATAATTCCAAATTGCCCTCCAGAATGGTTGGATCAGTTCATGACTCTAACAGCAATGTATTAGAGTCCCAATTTTACCACATCCCTTCCAAAATGTATTACTTCCCTTTCCTGTCATATTGGCCAATATGATCAGAGTGAGGTGATACCTCAGAGTTGTTTTAATTTGCATATCTCTAATCAGGTAGAATTTAGAACTTTTTTTTCATATGGTTATTGATTGCTTTGATTTCTTCATCTGAAAACTGCCTATTCATATCATTTGACCATTTATCAATTAGAGAATGACTTGAATTCTTATACATTTGGTGTAATTCTTTATCTATTTGAGAAATAAGATCTTTATCAGAGAAATGTATTATAATGTTTTTACTAGTTTGTTGCTTTCCTTTTAATCTTGGTGGCATTGGTTTTGTTTGTACAAAAACTTTAAAATTTTAATATAATCAAAATTATACATTTATATCTTGTAATGTTCTTTATCTCTTCTTTGGTCATAAATTCTTTCCTACTCCAATGATATAACAGGTCTATGTTTCTCTCATTTATTCATAATATCACTCTTTATGTTTAAATCGTATATCCATTTTGACGTTATCTTGATATATACTGTGAGAAATTGATCAAAACTATTTTCCAATTTTCCCAGCAGGTTTTGTCAAATAGTGAGTTCTTATCCCCAAAGCTGGGATCTTTGTGTTTATCATACACTAGATTGCTGAGGTAATTTACCCCTACTCTATTCCACTGATCCACCCTATATTTCTTAATTAATACCAGATTGTTTGATGATTACTGCTTTATAGTGGAGTTTAAGAACTGGTACTGCTAAGCTACTATCCTTCACACTTTTTTTCATTAGTTCCCTTCATATTCTTGATCTTTTGTTCTTCTAGATGACTTTCAGGTATAACTTATACCAGGAATGTTGGTCTGGTTTAATATTAGGAAAACTATCAACAGTTGGCCATTATAATAACAAACTCCACAGAAATCATATGATTATTTGAATAGATGCAGAAAAAGCTTTTGACAAACTACAATAGTCAATCCCATTAAAAACACTAAAAGGGGGACAACATGTTGACTCAGAATTAGAATAGGCAACAAGGAGACAAAACTATCATTTTGCAGATGATATGAAGGTGTATTTGGAGAATCTTAGAGAATCAACTAACTAGTTGAAATAATTAACAGCTTTAACAAAGTTGTGTAACATAAAGTAAACCTTCACAAATCATTAGCATTTCTATATGGTATCAACAATGTCCAGCAACAAGAGATAGAAAGAGAAATCCCATTCTAAATAATTGCAAATCATATAAAATTCTTGGGAATCTATCTGCCAAGACAAATCCAATTACTGCATGAATACAATTATGAAACACTTGTCACAAATATAAAATCAGATCTGAACAATTTGAAAAATATCAATTCCTCATGGGTAGACTGGGACAATAGAATAAAAATGACAATTTTATCTAAATTGCTTTACTTATTGTGTTCCATATCAATAAAACAACCTAAAATTATTTTAATGCAATCCAAAATAATTAAAAATCAATCTAGAAGAACAAAAGTCAGAGAATTTCAAGAGATTTAATGAAAAAAATGTTAAGTAATATCAACTACCCATTCCAAATCTTGAACTATATTATAAAGTAGTAATATCAAAGCAGTCTGGTACTGTAAGAAATAAAGTGGTACATCAGTGGGATAAATAAGGTGCAGAATATATAGTAGCAAATGATCATAATAATCTAATGAGCATACAAATTTATTTCTCTTTCTTGATAAATGACTGGCATACATTCTTATCAAGTCATGAATCCTTCTAATGAAATGTTTTTATGTTTTGTTTTGTTTTAAATCCTTACCTTCTGTCTTAGGATCAATACTATGTATTGGTTCCAAGGCAGAAGAGTTGTAAGGGCTAGGCAATGGCAATTAAGTGACTTGCCCAGGTTCATACAACTAGGAAGTGTTTGAGGCCTGATTTGAACCCAGGACCTCCCATCTCTGAGCCTGGCTCTCAATCCACTGGGTCACCTAGCTGCCCCAAATATATCCTTTTTTAAAATTTGTCTCCCATTTAATCCTTTGTTAATAATATGTTATAGCATATTCATGCCCACCACATGTTCTTTCATGATCATTTGAGTGCCCTAAACCTTAATTCACTATGGTATTCTGTGACTTGTCATACTATTCACTAGAAGAATGATGATACTAAGAAGATAAATCTGCTTCAAAGAGACATTGAGGTTAATTAAATGCCACTTAGTCCTCTGTTCTCATTCTCATGTTCGGTTTTGGACTCTCTTCATGACCAACACATAGTTACTGTGCAAAACTTACATACTGATGAATCTACTCTATAAAGGTCTGTGTAACTGTATGTTATAGTCTAGATAGTGACTTTCTTCATTAGATTGGTTTTCTGTGTTTGTTAGCCAAAATCCTTTGAGTGATCATGATTAGTAACAGGTTCAGCAGTGTTATAGAACTTGAGCAACTGTAGGAGTTTATGACCTACAGAGAATTTATGGTTAATATTTTCTGTGATGGTGGTAGGCATCTTTGGTGAACATATTTTTCAATTTTTTTAACTTGATTAATATGAACTAGAGAGTTATTAAATAAAGTAATATCAATTGTTAAATCTTTCAATGAATCATGTAAAGTATGGGAGACACCTTGTTGGAAGGCAATTTCTGTTATGAAATTTGGCTTTGTTTACTATAATGCTTTTTTTCATAGAGAACAAACCATAAATGCAATGGTAATTTCTATTTTTCGTGCCAATGGACCCAGGCTTCCAACGCCAAGAGAGTGGGACTGTCTCTGTGCATCGACTTTTCCACTTAAATCTCCTTCATGCACAAGTGTCTTTGTGCACACTCATCTACATCACTGATGAAAGTGCACAAAGACAATTGTCATCCTCGGTTACTGAGAGACTACTACTATATATATTTCTCTCCGTTTTGTAATTATAAAGATGTGGTTTTCTATAGAAAAGCATTTATTAAAATTTTCCTCTTTGTTTATTATGCCTTCATGAAGGTCATTTCTATGGTGTGTATAGATAATTTTCATAAAAACATCATATGGCAAAAAAGACATGGGAATATAGCTTTGATTTGCACAATAGGTATATGTTAGCCATTTAGTTTTTCTTTTACAGATTGTTTTTCTCATTTCTTTTGAGTAATCATATGCCTCATTCAGAATCTCTTAGAATATGATGCAATTAGCACAGAAAAATGCACAAATGGAAGTATGTGAAATACTATTATCTATAAGGAATTCTTCATCCATTTCTATATTTTGTAGGGTATCTAACATGGTCAATATCTTTTTGTGAATTTTCTGTTTGTTGATTATACCCTCATACATTCATGCAAATATACAACATACATATATGTGCGCACACATATTTATGTATATGTGTATTTACTCATATGATCTATATTCATGTATCTTATATATGTATATTCATAAAGAAAAGATACATATAATAAACAGAATCTTATATTTTCTTTATATTTCATTCATGTAACTATAAAGATATGATTTGCTGCAAAGAATCACTTGGGAAAACTTTCCTTTATCTTTTTCTACATTTTCATCAGTAGGCATATACATAATTCTCCTAAATACTTTTAATGCAATATCAGGCATATGTGTCAGTTATTATTGATGGTTTTTCCATAATCTTTTGAGAAAGATTAGCATTAGCTATAATTTCTTCCCATATTTGAATATTATTTTCCTCTCTGAATTATCTCATAAAGCATTATCTCAATGTTTTTATGACTGTGTTGTCTCCAACATAGATTAAGGAGAACAGAGGCAAAATGCTATAGTATATGAGTTTCTCCCTTGCCCTCTGCTTCTCTATTGTCCTCTTTTTTCCCCTATACTATTCATGATTACATTTCTTCATTGATCCCTGATTTAACTTCCACTACTGCCCCTTTCTTTGTTTTAGTTCAGTATTCCCCCGTATTCTTAAAAATTTCCATAAAAAACTGTCCTTAGCTGTTTCTTTGATTCCCTCAATATCCCTTCTCAGTTGTTCCCCTACATCTTCCTCATATTTTTTGAAGTTGATGTTTTTGAACTGCCATTCAATTTTACATCTATCCCATTTAAATTTCATCACATCGATTTGGCTCTGTTGTCAAGCCTGTCAGAATAATTTTGAACTCTGACACAGTTATTGTATTAGCTATTCCTCACAGATTTGTTTCATCAGCATACTCGATAAACGTGCCCTCTAGGCCATTATCAAAAGAATTATAAGAATGTTAAACAATATAGAGCCATGCAAAGATTCCTGGGGCTCTCTAATCCAGAGGATGATATAGCATTTGCTTAAATTGAACTACTTATTTATATGTTTACAACAAGAAATTGGGTATTTTGAAGTTTTAGGAGGTGGCCTTCATAATTGGAGGGAAAGAAAAAAAATGGTAAGCACAAATGATGCGATGATAGATGATGACCCTAATATAATTATCTAAGGGAGAAGTGCTAACCTGGAAACAAAATAAAAAGATTAAAAAATGGAAAAATCTATAGAATATTTTAAAATTTCTTCTGCCTAGTCTTTAGCCTTCTGAAGGAAGAGGCACAATGATATGGCACCTATTTGATCATGATCCTTATATATTTTGCTCTGGGAGAGAGAGGTACCTAATAAACATTCATTGAATTGAAATAGATTCTTTTAAAAATAATTGTTTAAAATAATTGAAGAGTGGGTGGCATATAATAGTAATCAAGGAAGCATTTCAATTCTGGATGCTATGGAAACCCTTTGACTATTCCAAGATCATCTTGAGTAAACTCACTTGTTTCATCTTGATTCTGCTATTTAGTATAGTTTCTTAGTCTCTTAACCCAATCTCCTTATAAAAGCAGAAGTTAAGTATCTCTAAGCTTACAAAGTACTCAGAAATCTTCAAAGCATATTTTTACACATGGCCAAGATTTTCATAGCATATCTGCTCTTTACATCTCAGAGGGATGTTTTTCAGTGACATCTCATCAATTGGAGCTTCCCTGTGAGTTCCATTATCCCATATGATCAATGGAATTTCACTTTACTTTTATAACAACAAAGTGTCTCCACTGTTTTTGATATCTCTCATATGAAGGTCCTTTCCCTCATAGTACATTATATCAAGATTAAATGGAACACTATATTTTTTCCCGATCCATATTTGGGCCTTTGTCTCTCATGTCTGATTTATGTCTATTTGGCACATTTGAATGGAGCTATTGCTAAAAGGACATTTAGCTTACCCCTTGCCAGGAAGAAAGAAAGGGGAAAAAAGAATTTAGGAAAAGTTCCAAGGTTGACCCTCCACACATACACTTCTGGGGACACTTAAGCAAAGCTGAAATCAATTTAATCTGGGTCTCCCCATCTCCAGGTCTATCTGACAATTCAACTTAACAACAAATATCATAATAACTTTGCAGAGTGCTTTATATGTTATCTAATTTGTTCCTCACAACAATCCTGTAAGCTAGTTGCCATTATATCATTCCCATTATACACATGAGAAAAGTGAGGCTAAGAAAGCTTAAGTAATTTAAGGATGCAGGCTCAGAACATGTGTTTATTAAGTATCCATGATATGCAAAGCCTAGTGCTAGGATCTGGGAAGACAAAAGCAAATTCCCTCAAGGAATTCACAGTTTTTTTTCAATTATAAATAGTTAAAAATATTGATGATAATTTGAGGGAATAATACTGTCAACCAGGAGTAAGAGTAACTGTAAAGGGAACCTGTAGAAAGTAGGAAATGAGGTAAACTTTGAAGAAACCTCAAAAATTTAACCAGTAGAGACAAAGCAAGCAAATATTCCAGACATGAGAAATGTCTGTGGGAAGGCTCAGAGACAGAAGATGTAGTGATGAGGTCAGGGAACTACAAATAGGTCAGTTTGTTTTGAGCCAAGAATGTGTGAAGGAGGTTAATAAGCAACTAATCAGATTTGGAGTCAAATTGTGAATGACTTTGAATGCCAATCTGAATTTGTATTTTATCTGAGTGGCCAATCCTTGTCTTTTTCATTAGGGGGCAAGTTTATGAATGACTACAGTAACTGTCCCCATTGGAAGGGGCAGATGGCATGAGCTCTATATTCTTAGAGAGAATTCAGCATAGTAGGAAAGGGACTAGACAAGGAAATCAGAACTGGCTCAAAGTATCAGTTCAATCTCTAATTCACTAGGAAAAAAAGACCAAACAGTCGCTGACACAGTCTAATTTTCCTCCTTTGTAAAATAAAGGGATCAAGAAAAGTGGTCTTAAATTTCTGCCAGTTTTGAAGATTTTGATGCTGTTCTTGAAGAAGACTAACCAGCTCAGTATTTTGTCTTTCTTACTAGTAGAACGAAGAAAGCATAATGTTTTTATTTTGGAAAAATTATTGCAAGGGTCATGTAGAAAATTAAATCTAAATCCTTCATGGGGGAAAAGTGAATTGTAGATAAAATAGGAATTACATTAAAATTATAAATTATTTAGAGTTTTAAAGAATGTTAGATTGTAGAGTCGAATCATTTTTTTCAGGAAAGGAAACTGAGGCTTGGGGAAGTTAGATGTCTTACCCAAGGTTGTAAGAGAACAGTATAATGTCCTATCTCCTAGTTTAGTAATACTCTTTCTATGCACTAGCATCTATTTTAATATTACAGTAAAATTATATCATAAGCTTACATATATAAGTATACATATATAATATACATACATGTATATGATTTGTTTTTCCAGAGTATCATGTTCAGAAACATCTTCAATACACTCCATCTTTTTTTTTGTTTATTCAAACTGAAATATAGCTGACAAAAACTTGACAAATGAATTTATTGAGTATGCTATGAAATGATAATATTCAAATGCAAACTAAGCAGGTATTTTGTTGGTATACCTCATGAACCCTATTCCTCTCAATGAAATGATCTATTATGTATTAATCTCTGATTCAAGGAAGCCTAAGAATCTTTTGGGTAGATACATAGATCATAAAGTATAGTATTTTTGTTACCTCAAGAGGGTAACAATAAAGTTCTATGTGCCATTGGTGTTCAGTTTATGAATTTATAGACAATCACTCAAATTTTTGATATCATCTATTCATGTAGAAGGGAATAAGATGGTAGCATAAATAAAGTCATTGAAAGCAGAGTTTTTGATAAGGTAAATCCAGGGTGCTGGAACAGAAACAGAGTCATGAGAGGTCTCATTACATAGGATACAATGTAGTGAAGCCATTAGCCCAGTAGCCTGGATTTACTTGTTTAAGGCATTTATTTTAGGCTGTCCTTATGCTCAGACACTGACTCTACCCTTCAGAATTTCTATTAATCCCCTGCAGCTGTGCTGGCAGAAAGGTCCGGACACCCTGGATGCGTAACCAGCATAAAATTCTAGTGCTGGAAATGCTATGAAACTGGCAGGAAGCAGCAATAAAAATGGAACAAATTTACCAATGCTTCTATAACAATCAATTTTCATTCTTGGATTGAAGAGCCACAGTATTTGAATACTAATATCTCAGCCTCTGAAGGACTGAATATAAAAGTAATTTAAAATAGCAATAAAATAGGTGAAGTTGAGAGGAATAGCTGGTCCAGATTAAATACAGAATGAGGAGATTTGTTCTATTGATGTGATATAGAAGAACTTGTTTATGAAATAATGTAAGGAGAAAATAATTAAAAAAATGAAAAATCCTGAAAGATAACCTAAATGATAATCAAATTAATATCATTAGCTAATGACTTAAATGTCTACTTTCTCATAGTTATAAAATTGATATGAGATTGATTTACATGTGTGGAGAAAGTATCTCTGCAGAAAATAGGGGAAAAAAACAGGGAAGATTTCACAAGTGATGCCCCTCTCTTTTTAGTCCTCTCTCTACTCCCATATTCACCAGACTGTGGTACTTTTCACCTCTTAAAAAAGAACCTCATTGGAATTCCTGGGTTTGATATCTTTCCTTTCTAATTTGTCCTATATCAGTCACCAAGTCAATTAACTCTGATTTATTAAATGTGTCAGAAATCATGCTAAGCAGTGAGAATACAGAATCAAAAATTCATAGGTCTTTGTTCTATAATGACCCATGTCAAATTGATATTGCTGTAGTCCAGGTCTTAACTATTACTTTCTTTCTCAGGTCGCTACTTAGGATGCCTGTTGCCTCTAAAATTCTGTTTACCAGTTAAAGTACCTCATAAGATGGCCTCATTCTAACTTTCTAGGCTTATTTCACATTTCATTCTAATTGGTGTGCTTTCTATTCCCTATTTATTACATTTTACCCCCTCTTTTTGCCTGTCCTTCATATCTGGGCTACACTTCTTCTCACCTCTACCTTTTAGAATTTCTAGTCTCTTTCTAGTCATAAACCAATTGCTATTTCCTATTCAAGTTCTATATTTTTCCAATGAGATACTAATATTTCCCTATGCCCCAACATAATTATTTTGTATATTGTTTATACAGAGTTGTACATACTTCTCTCCAATAAAATGTAAACTCTGTGAAAATAATTTCTTTCTTTCTTCCTTCCTTTCTTCCTTTCTTTCTTTCTTTCTTTCTTTCTTTCTTTCTTTCTTTCTTTCTTTCTTTCTTTCTTTCTTTCTTTCTTTCTTTCTTTGTTTCTGTTTGTTTGTTTCTTCCTTCCTTCCTTCCTTCCTTCCTTCCTTCCTTCCTTCCTTCCTTCCTTCCTTTCTCATACCCTGAGTACATCTCTTTTCTTTTTTATTTGAAATTACAAATCTTTACAGTCACACAATTGACTCAAGGAGTTAAAGGGAATCCAAAAACCAAACTATATCACTAGGACTCATATACTTCCTGAATCCTTTCCTGATGATCCTTTTTCTTCTTTTATTGGTAAATTCATCTCAGAAGTACATCATTTTGCAGACTAGCTATCATTCATTCTCTTGAACTTAGCCACCACACCCCATTCCCCACTTTTCAACTCTGCTTTTTATGTTTTATCTCCTACCACTGGAATGTAAGGTTCTTTTTTTTTTTTTTTAAACCCTTACCTTCTGTCTTGGAGTCAATACTGTATATTGGCTCCAAGGCAGAAGAGTGGTAAGGGCTAGGCAATGGGGGTCAAGTGACTTGCCCAGGGTCACACAGCTGGGAAGTGTCTGAGGTCAGATTTGAACCTAGGACCTCCCTTCTCTAGGCCTGGCTCTCAATCCACTGAACTACCCAGCTGCCCCCAAATGTAAGGTTCTTAGGGGAAGCATGGTCATTGTTTTTGCTTATTTGTATCCCCAGGCTTAGAACAGTATCTAAACACATAGTAAGCACTTAATTTATAAATATTTTATTAATATTTTGTGGATTATGAAATGTCATTTTACTTGATAAAACAAAACACAGCCTAAGGATCTCTAATAAGGAACCTCTAATTCACAAAAGAATCTCCAATAAGAATAAACACAGAGATAATTTTTCTGTTACCCTCTTTGACCCTCTCATTATTAAGAGACAAAGCACAAAATAGGGAGATTTGTTTACATTGTCAGAGAGGTTATGGGTGGAAATCCAAATCAGAGACAGATTACAGATGTTGAGGTCCTCCAGCAGTTCCTCTTCTTGGAGTTATTGTATTGCCATCGTGTTGATTGATTTAAGTCCAATAACATTACAAAGTCTTTTCAATAAGATTGATGATTATAGCAGAGAAATTATCTTGACATTCATAGCAGAAAAACTGGAGTAATTAGAAAATCTGTTGATTAGTAATACTGTTAAATTTGTTTGAAATTCCTAGAACATTGAAATTCCTAATGAATTTAAATTATAAGCAACCAAAAAAGCAATGGATAGATGGGTATTGGGTAAAAATAAGTTACATTAGAGTTTCCATGATGTTCTTTATAAGAAGTTGAATAAGCCAAACTATTGAGAAAATTTATGATAGGAAAGGAAAATGTTATGTGGCACAAAGAAACTGGAAAAAATGGTCAACTTGGTGCTATACATAAAAGAGCTAAAGAGAGGCCATTCTGTGTAATGAATATAGAAAATCTCGGACAATGTAGCAGTCCACCCCTAGCTATGGGCAAGGGAAACAGTTAGTATGCACAGAGGGGCTTAGAAGAGAGCATGCTCAGTCTTGCGCATGGCTGGGAAAGCCTCTGACCCTTGACCCCAGTTCCCCCAGGTTAGGGGGGAAAACAGGTTTCTTTGTGTCACCTGGCTAAGAGAAACCACACTTATACCTTGTCGTTGACCAATGATAATCATCCCTATGTATTGTGTAAATTTGCATATCAAAGAGATTAAATACAGGGCCGCAGCAAGCTCCGCCCCTCTCTTTTTCACTTGGATCTCAGCTCTCACTGATGCCTGTCCTTGCTGAAGCTTGGCCTCTGGCCAAGCTCCATCTTTGATTCCTTTCCTGATCTACCTCTCCCACTTGGGACCTGGCCTTTGGCCAGGCACTTTCTTTTCTCTATCATGTCTCTGACCTGTGTGGTATTAAGTTTGGATCTTTGGACGGGTATAAGCCTTCTGAGTAGTCCACTGATCGGAGTTTTTGCTGTGGCTCCTTGATAATCAATAAGGCCTGGATTTCTGACTCATTCCTGCCACCTCATATCTCTAAGTTGGCTCCGCCATCCCCCTCGCGGCATCCAGAACTTCTATCTTTCCTCTATCTTCCTACCTTGAGTCTTCTTGCTGGATCGGGAAGCTTCAGACAAGAATTGTATCAGGCAGAAATTGAACCCAGGACTCTCTAATTCCTCATAGATCTCATCAGTACCTTTCCCTTTCTTTCACTGACCTCTACAGGTTTTCAGTTTGCAAAGCACCTCGTATAAAGTTCATATCCAAGCAAGTGCTGATAAATGTTAAATAACTAGCTTTCTGAAATTACATGACATCTTTTCAGTTTAATCTTCATTAACTTATTTTCATAACACTTTTTTTAGCCTAGACAACCAACACAACAATAAATCAGGCCTTAATTTGTAGTAGCTGACAATTTCTTAGATATAGATGCTCTTTCTAGATATTTAACAATCAACTCTTGTGAGGAGGTTCAATTTGGCTCTAATACATCCCTAGTACATCTTCTACTTTTTTGTCCATTAAATATTACATTATTTATGACTATACTTTATATAGAAAGTAATATCTTCTCTTTGTTTTATTCATATTTGAATGCCTATTACCATTCGTTTGCACCTACAGTATGTATTTTCCTACCAATTGCATGGTGAAATGAAACACCCAAGGAACATTTTTTGGAATTGCTTTGCAATTTTCCCTTCAATTTATGGTTAAGCACCACAAATAAATTGCTGTTAACAGCCTGACTTAAAGATGGCATGTATTAATGTGACAATTCTAATTAAAACTGTGGGCTTCCTCTCAGTTTCAGTAAATGTTGACTGACAGGCAAAACAGTGTTTTCGAGGCAAAGATAGCACATACCTAAAAGCTCTATTAAGCTGATGCTGTCAGTAATGGTAAAGTAGTTCGCCTGTAACAGAAACATTAACAGAAAAGAACTCATCTGTACATTAGTTTGGAGGAAGACGTAGTGACAGAACAAGGTTACATAAATCAAAGGAAAAGCTTCTTCTCCTCCCCTTCCATCATTGTTGTCCACTGAAAATGAATCAGATATGCCCCGTTACCACATAATGGCTTGTGGCAAAATCTACATCCCATCCTCAGAGAGACCTTGCTGTCTAGAGAAATTTTAAATCAACTCATGCCACACTTCTTACATTTATGTGAAGAGCAAGAGGAAATAACAATATGACTTCGAAAATAAATATTGCCAAGAATAGCATTAGTCTGATGTTGAAACAGAATAACAAATGGGGCTCATTCTTTTGAACTGAGAGTTCCCAAATCTAAACCCGATAAGTGGAATTGTAGCAAATCTAATGCTATGCCGGATTTTTTAAGTCATGGTGTGTTTCTTAGAAAATCACACTGATCATTTAGTTTTTAGCATAAAATAAGTTCAAGAACAAGCGGCATGGAGAATCAAGCATGATAAAGCTGTCCTGTGTTCCACTAAGATTAGTGCTACAAAAGAATGTAAACATGTTGTTCAGTTCTCTATGAGGGATAGCGGTAAAATATATGGAAGACTTCTGAGACAGTGAAGAGTATTAACCAATAGCACACTATTAGGAGTAACATGCTTAGAAAACTATAAAATGTTATATAAACTGTAATTAAAACTACTAATCCAACTCTTGTGTCAGAGGGTCCTTTGTGATAAGATGATCAGGAAAAATCGTTTATTTCTAATATGTCCCATGCTCCACCTGCACTTGCACCTTCCATGCTCTTAAATCTATACTTTGGAAAGGGGGAAGGAAGGTAATACAAAGGGAAAACATCACATATAAATAATATTGAATTTATTAATTGAGAAGGGATGAAGGGAAGAAGGCAAATGGGAAAAGGGAAATCTGACTGCTTTACCCTCTAATTAAACCCACTATTTAACTACCTTAACTAATTATATAAATTCCTAAAGGAAAGTCTAACAGGTAACCAGATTTCCCATACTCAGAGAGTCCTTTGATGGGTCAGGTACAGGAATCCAGCTGAGTCCTCAGATGTCCAAAAGAGAGACTGATTTCCTCCAATTTTCCTCTGTCCACCAGAGGATATTAGAGGAAACTCCTGCCCACTCTTGCTTGATGATATTCAAAGAGGCTGCTTCCAAGATGTCCAAGGGAGTCTGGGAGAGATCAGATCTGGACCCTTCAGGCTTCACTTCCCAGCTCCAGACTGCTGTTGGAAAAACTGTCTCTTCAACAGTTTGGAACTTTTCCTGTCAGCCCTAGGAGAATTCTGAGTCTTCAGGGCTTGTCAATCAAACTTTTCGCACCCTATAATTTCCCTCGCTATAATACCATTAGATGTTGCTTTCTACACTGGCATTTTACCTTCTTGTCAGTTTTGCAACTCCCACCTTGGAGCTGTGGTGGATGCTATTCTGCCCTGAGTGGTAAGTGTGTCATGTTCACTCTATTTAGGTAACCCTAGCAATGCTCCATGTTCCACCTTGGATATTCTTTTGTTATGAACCAGCCTGCCTAATGTGATATTTGAAACCATATGATATATGTTTATATATAATATATGTGTATATGTTTATGGATGTATATATATATATGTATATATATATATGCAAACACCTAAATACTTGGCACTAAATAAGTGCTTATCAGTTGATTGATTCTTGCCCACATCATTGTAGTCACCTCCTAATGATACTTTTTACATTCTTAGATGATAGACAAAAGGAGACAAACACATATGTACGTAGGCATATTCAGTTATGATTGCCCTTCCCCCCCAAACAACTACATTTTATATGATTAAAAATTATATTCTAAAACCAATATCTAGTTTTATTTTTAATAGGGAAATAGTAGAAGCTTTTTTAGTAAATATAAGGATAAAGAAAAGTGATGCCCCCTCTTTACTATTATTGATGTAATTTGGGAAACACTGATGATAATGACCAGAAATTATAAAAATGTTAAAGATATAATTTGGTAAGGAAACAGATAAAATTATTCTTATTTATAGTTGATAGAAGGGTTTACTTGGAAAACCTTAGAGAATCAACAGAGAAATTAATGGAGATGATTAATAGCTTCAGTATTATCACAGAATCCACAAAATCATTAACTTTTGTATTTAGCAGTATACAAATCTTGGGAAGAATAATAGCAAAGGAAGCCCCTTCAAAGGACTACAAAATATAAGATATTTGGTAGAAAATATTATAGCTAACACAAGGCCTGGTTAATATGTTAGTTATTCTTGCATAACTGCTTTCTTTCTTTTAATATTCTTTTGTTATAGTGGAGAACCTACTGGATAAAAGATGGAAATGATGATTCAAAATTGAATGCGATTGTAAAGTAGAAAGAATCAATACACTTTTCATTCTTTAAAATAATTCCCAAAATGAATAGCTACAACAATAAAAACAAGAATAGTCAGGAAATTCAGGGCTAGTGTTTCTGCTTTGTTTCATTTTATTGTTATTTCTTAGCTTCTTATCTTTCAAAGATGAATAAATTGTAAACCAGGGAAAACATGGCTTGATATTTATATTTTTTCCTGAATGTCTATTTCCCTCCTATACTGTAAATACAGTAAGTCAATAAAATTTTATGAAGTGCCTGCTATATGCTTATGCAGGCAAAAGACAATTCCTACCACAGAAGGTCTCAGAGTCTAGTGAGAGAGAAAAGAAGTAAATAAATATATACAAACTATATACAAGATTAAGAGGAAAAAACTGAGAGTGAAATAACTGTGATTAAGAGAAGTAGGGAAAGTCTTATAGAAAACAAATTTTAGTTGGGACTTAGAGGAAGCCAGTAGGTGGAGGTGAGGAAGGAGAGTACTAGAGACACAGGGGACAAGAGAACATGCTGGGAGAAGAGATGAGTGTCTTGTTGATAGAATAATAATAGCATGGAGGCCAATGCCAATAAATTGAAGAGCTTATGGTGGAGAAAAAGGAATAAAAGACTGGAAGATCAGAGGTAGGTAGATTATGAAGAGCTTTGAATATGAAAGAGAAAATTTTTGTATTAAATTAATATAACTAATTGTATTTAATTAATGTATTTAGTTCTGGGAATGATCTTTTGCCAGGATGTTGATATTTTTTTTGAGTGCTAACAGAACTTGTAGTGCTTTAGCAGCCCAGAAATGATTGATCTTGTTACCTGGTAAGTGAAAATAATTAAATATAGGAAGCTTCCAGATATTCATAATCAACTATGACCACATATTATAATTAAATTTTTCCTGAGCTGGCTTGTGGAAGAACTTCTCCCTCACCATTGTCACTAGTGGGAAAAAATGGGGAGAAATTTTCTAGAAGTGATGTTGCCATTTTCTCACCATAATACTCTGGTCTCACTACCTCATATCTCCATATGCTACACAAGGATCTTTATGAATAAAAATCTTTTTACCAAACAACTTTGTTTTGACTTTGAGATTTCCCCTTTTATTAAAAATAATTCAAATCAGCAGTAATTTAGTATCTACTCCCTGCAGAACATTGTGTACCTCCTCTACAATTATAAACACCTGCTTTGCAAACCATTGTCCTTTGGCAATCATATTTATTATACCCTTAGTGATCAAATCTGGGTAGTATGGCTATATATCCTCAGAACCCAGTTTGAATTGTGGTCTAATGGATAGAGATCTTGTCTGAGAGCCAGGAAGATATAGATTCTATCTCTGACACCTACTGACTATGTGAACCTGGGAAGGTCATAATCTTGCAGTGTCCTAGGTGACTTTCTAATGCTAAATGTTGCCCACCTTCACTGATAGAGATATTTTTCACATCTACAAGTTCACTACAAGATGAAATCACAGGTGTGTAGCCCTTGTTTCTTTCCATATCTAGGAATTGTAAGCTAAAAACTGTATATTTAGCAGGTGGCAAAGAAAGGAAGGATTCTTCAAACTAACTATTGGGCATAATGTAGACAAAAAGATTTATTGATTAGTTTTTTAAAACTCTTGTGTGTGTGTGTGTGTGTGTGTGTGTGTGTGTGTGTGTGTGTGTGTGTGTGTGTGTGTGTGTATTGGGTTTTATTTCCTTAGCTCTTATAAGATTGGTAGAGTCATTAACTGATTACCCAGTATATCCTTTTGCCTTCATAAAGAAACCCAAAGCATCTCAGAATGATGAGAATCTGTCCTGTTTTAAAGGCTTCTAGAGAATTCATCTACTTCACAATTCTATTCAGTATTTGACAACTCTTATTTTTAGGAAAATAATTTTCAGCCACCCTAAGTCAGCATGCTGAAGTTTAAACTGATGTTCTTTTCTTGTCTTCTCAGTGAAGGTAGAGGATAGCTAGTCATCATCCTAGGTAAATACTTGAAGAGCATTATTATTTGCTACACTATACTTGAAGCCCATTATATAACTCATAAGTCTTTTTTCCCCCTCCAGAGTGGGTTATCTTTTTACCTTTACATCATGTTCCAATTTGCCAGTTCTTCAGTCATCTCTGTAGCTCTCCTCTGACCCCACTCCAGGCCCACATTAAATTGTAGAGTATAATTTAATATTCTAGTAACAAAGTTTGACATGAAGGGCATTTCACTATTGATTTTAAACATAATACACATACATGCAGGCGCACACACACATTCACACACATACGTGCATCCCTACTTGCATTTATATTTACAGCCCACATTAATTAATCTTATTAATTAATTTATTTATATACCCACTCATTCATTTTAGAGTATAATAATCTCATTCATTTTGGAAATACAGCAGCCCAATTCCAATTCTGTTTGGTATAAAAGCTTTAACCTGTTCATTTTTTTCTGACCTAGGCAAGTTTACCCATCCTTAGGTGGCCTTTTGGTTCTTTGCTCACCAGATTGGTGCCAAACTAAGTACAGACACTGTGAATTTTAAAACTATTCCACCCTAATCAGACCATCCTTTAGAAGATCTGATTTAGCTACTTCCTGATCAATAACAATGGAGATACTGGGAATAACAGAATCAGGTCTTGGAAAATCCACATTCTCCACCCTGCTCAGTTTAACAAGATTTTGAAAGATCTGTATCAAACTCAAATTTAATTATCTGAGGAGATGGCATTCAACAGACATGTGCAAAAAAAGGACAGACCTCTGGGCTGTCCTAAGTCAAGCTAAGTCCTCATTGGTACAGATGAGACTCATAAAAGTGATGTGAAAACGTCCATACAAGTCACGTCAGTTTCGGCCTCTTTCTCTTTGCCTGGAGAGACGACTCTGGCTGGCAGCATGCTAAGAGTTCCAACATCTTGGAGTGTTGGATGGTGAGTTTGTCCTGGAGCTGATTTCAGTTTTAGGCATCGTGGCTAAGTCTCTTTGGAGGTCAAGCTAATTCTTTCCTCCTTCACACTCAAACCCTTACTTTCTAGATCTCCTATCTTCCTGCTCAATACTAGCCCCTTCCTTCCTCCTTCTTCTTAAAATCTTCTCTACTATATCAATTAAACCACCATAAAATTTGGCAACTGACTTGGGTATTTTATTATTTGGGATTTCCCTTGGAGACCACTTAAATTTAGATTTTTTTTTCAGTCTCAACCATAATTTCACCCTTTACAACACCAAATCAGCTTCATCCCTACTGAAACTCAAAACTCTGGAACTTAAATAATCTACCAGTCACAAACTTCTTAGCAGGAAGGACAATACATATATACTACCATGTATGTACACCACAGCTCATTTTTATACAATACTATGAGATTTACCAATGATTTCTTTAAAGTAGTACTTCTAGGCTCATAATTAAAGTATTTTCATTTCCCTTTTACAAGTGAGGAAATGGAGCCTCAGAGAGGTCAAATGATTTACCCAGGGCCATATAAAAAACAAGTATCTGACCCATGTTTTGAATTAAATTTGCTGATTCTATGTTGAGCATTCTATCCCCTACAATAACGTATCTTAAAATATATATTAGTACATTATGTGTAAAATGGCTTTCTACTGAGAAATTATTGTTTATTTTGAAATTATGCATATATGTGTGAGAGAATTGGCATGTAATATAAAGGATATTATATTTCTTCTCAAAACTGAAATTCTTTTAGTCAGTGAACTTCATAAGAATATTTCAGAGGCTTCAGAAATCTATTTTGTTTGCAGAGCTTTCAACCTTGTATTTCTTACTTTTAACATTCATGGAATCATAAAATTCTAGAGGAAGAAAGGGGTCTAGAGATGAACTAATCCAATATCCTTATTTACAGATTGCAAAGTTCTTGTAGAATTTCAGATTTGGAGGGAAACTTAGGAACTATACACTGAAATAACCTGAATTTAAACAAACAAGCAAACAAACCAAAAAAACCTCTCTTTACCATCCTTGCCAGTTAGTTGTCTAGCCTTTCTGTGAAAATCTAGTAAGAGGAATCTCAGGATCTTAGGGTAGCCCATCACCCTTTGGAAATATTCTATTATTAAGAAGTTTTTCTCTGTTAATCTTAAACTCTCTTCTCTATAATTTCCACCCACCATTGCTCCTGGTTGTATCTTTGAGGACCAAGCAGAGTATGTGGAATCTTTCTTCTACCTGAAAATCTTTCTAATACAAAAAACCTAGAATCTGAGCCTTCAAAACCTCTCTGAGGCCTACTACTATGTATTTCCATTTTAAAAGTTAAGGGTCACAAATCCCTATTTGCCTCATGACAGAATAGAGCTGACACACTGTGAGGCATATTTGGATTTTGAGATTTTTTTTTCTCCATTATTCTTATCCATTTTCCTAGCTAGGGTCAGGGGTATTCACTGAATGCATGAGAAGCTATGCCTAGAGCAGGATCTGAGATAGTCTCCCAGACACTGGGAATCAGATTTCCACTAGAAGCTGTAAGGGGTAAAATTTATGTTTGGACTCAATATATTTTGGGTTGGTTGCCAAGGATTTAATTCCTAAATCTCAGTGAATTACTCAAGTCAGAAATGGATTTTATGGTAGTTTATTTACAATAGAAGGAAGAAATTAAGGAAATGAGAGAGGAAAAAAATCGAGAGATAGCTGGTCTGACCCAGGCAGGAGTACTGAGGCCCTAGCCAAGGAGGGAGGGGGCAGAAGATTAAATCTAACAGGTCTTCCAGCCATGAGGCCTCCTCCAAGTTGAAGGGTCTCTCCAGAGGCTGGTTCCTCCAGAAAAGCCAAGGAAAAGGGAGTCAGCTTTTTTACTCACCCCGTGCCAGTCCAAGGGAAACAGTCTGAGGTCTCATGCCTGAGTTCCTTCATGGTCAAGTTCCATGGTGAAGTCTCCCTCAAAGGAAGTGACAGTGAAATATAAAGGCAGTTACTTGTATCACTTCCTGTGTCTTACATATATCAATGGTGGCTTAAACTTGGCTTTGTACAGTCCAGGTGGTCAGCCAGTTGTTTTTGATTTGTCACTTGCTAGCACACTTGGGTCATAGACCTTCCTCCCCCACACTTAATCTTTAAGTGAAGCAACTGGTGGATAAAATTCTAAAGAATAAGTAGGGTGGAGTAAATCTCAATTTCACAAAGCAGAACTGAAGCAGATACCAGCTGTAGTGCTGTGAGTAAGATTTATTGATTGGACATTAACCTTCAGTCAGTCAGTAAGCATTTATTCAGTGCATACTATGTATCAGGCATTATTCTAAGTATTTTATGTGCAAATATAGAAAAGAAAAGGAGTGCCTAGTGTCAATGAGATTATAACCTAATGGGACAGTGATGGGGGAAAGTTATCTAGCATGGGAACATGGTGGGAAAGCAACATAAATTTAAAATGAGTGTAGATAGAAGAACTAAGGAATTCCAAAATGGGGAAGAAGTTTTATCATGTTTGGAAAACCTCTCTGGGAAGAGAGACTTTATGGCCTCCTGAAGTAGCCTAATGATTGACTCAGTCACAGAGGGGTCAACCAAGAACATGCCAGATCAACTGAGCATGGACAGCTGATTCTTAAATTTGCAACATATTTATACTTTAGAAATGGGAAAATACTTCAAATGATAATTTGATTTATTGTTTTATTATTTGTCTAATTTTAAAAAATGATGGAGAAAATGTTAATGCAAATGCATATTTGGTTATATCTTTGTGGGCCAGGCAGAGGATATGGAATCCTTATAATGGATTCCTATCTGACAATCATTTTAATTCATAAAGCCCAGTACCAGAGCTTCCAACACCTCTCCCAGGTTTATTATAATATATTTTCAATTCACCAATTAAGGATTATGAAGCATATTTATCCCTCATAAAACAGAATAGGTCCACTATAAAGTGTGGCATATTTGGATTTAGAGGGTTTTCCCTATTCTTATTATGAATATATATTCATACATGAATATATAATATATAGACAGAGAGAATGAGATATAGATAGATAGATAGATAGAGATAGATAGATAGATAGATAGATAGATAGATAGATAGATAGATAGATACTGTATGTATTTGGATAAATAGTTATTACATGTTTACCAGTATACCACTAGAACATAAAGTAGGTAACCTGGAGTGTTTGGTATACTTTGTAACTTATATAAATGGATATTTAGAAGAGAGGAACCTCACTGAGTAACAAATAGAGGCTATCCTGCTTAAACTTCAGGAGCAATTCAGACTTGATGTAACATGTAAGTCTATTGGTCCTTTTTATCCTGGATTTATTGAGGGTGTTTTTGCAGAGAAGCAGACAGCAACAAGATTGGTAAGATTGGTAATAGTAGTTTTTTTTTTGTTTTTTGTTTAAACAAAGCAACTGCTTAATTATAAATTTCAGGGATTCTTAACATTTCTGGGAGATCTTGTATCCCTTTGACAGTCTGTTGAAACTTTGGACTTCTTTTTAGAATAATAATTTTAAATGAATAAAATAAAATATTTAAGATTGCAAAGGAAACCATTTGTACAGAAATACATTTACCAAAATATTTTTTTCTAAAATGTTCAATAATCCCAAGTCAGGAACTGATGCTATATACAACCCCCAAGTGTTTTATCATATCAGAATTAAATAAA
Organism: Monodelphis domestica; assembly: GCF_027887165.1. NCBI lineage: Eukaryota > Metazoa > Chordata > Mammalia > Didelphimorphia > Didelphidae > Monodelphis > Monodelphis domestica. Next base: position 173,571,272 of record NC_077231.1, read on the forward strand.
TTTCAGTTTGAGCCTTAAGACATTCCCTACAGGGGCAACTAAGAGGAGTCACTTAGATCTCTTGATTTTTCTTGTCTTGTAAATGAAGGAGATTTTTTTTTTCTGGGAAGGTAACATTATTTTAATTAAATTCTTAAATTAAAAATTACTACATAAATGAGCTTTTGTGATTGACTTTATTTAAAGCACATTAGATAGAAAATGAAGGGTGGAGTCTCCTAATGTATGGTCATACATTAGGCTAAGAAAGTAGTTGGATAAATTCACACCTAGGAATCTTGACCAAAAAAAAAAAAAAGATTCTGGGCTACTACACTACACATCATAGCTGGAAGAAAAAGAGTGAATCACTCTGCCATACAGCCAGAGAGAAGATTCCAGGAACTGTGAATAATAGTAAAGGGATCTTTTAGTTTTGCATGGACAACTGAAGTGGGAAGTGACTTAGCAATTTATTCTGTGGTCTTTATTACTGAATGGAATCCGTAGTATCACATTTATACAGTGGGCAAGATCCTCGGAGGGGAATTTATTAGTCTTATACTCATCTACGAAATAATAAAGATATTGAGAAGAAGCTGAGGGAGATGACTTTTTATTTTAACTAGAAAAGGGGGAAACAAAGATCTAGCAAGCCTAGGAGATTTGGAGGAAGCAATCTTATGATTGTTTAGTCCATTCTCTTCATTTTAGGGATGAAAAGTATAAGCTTCAGAGAGCCTTAAATACTTGTCTAGGGTTGCCATGATACCAATAACAAAACTAAGATTGAAAGCTTATTCCTTAGAATTCAAACCCAGGGTTTTTTGTATTGCATCATAGAAGCTCCACATAGTTTTGTCAAACAAACAAAGCAACCAACCAGAACTGGGGAGTTAGGATGAAGTACTTATCTTCTTATCAGTTGCAAACCCTTTTACTATGTATATACAAATACAAGTTTTATTTAACTTTATGCAGGTATGTGGGTACATTTGTATATGTGGGAGGGGAACACACCTCCTTAACTCCAACTATAAACATTTCCTACTTCAAAAGGGAAATTGAAGTGAAATTAGAAAGGAACTTGGTAAGAAAAAAAATATTAAAGGAACTTACAGTCATGAAAAAAAAAACAGCAGACATTGCTTGACTTTTATTGGAGTTGCAGTTGAAAGATTTTTTTTCACCCTCCTTTCAGGTTTATAAGGGAAAAGCCATTTCAGCAAAAAATGGAGTTCTGTGTAGCTTGCATTTCCACAAAACCATCTCACTTTAAATAGGACTTCTACCTTGAAAACCTTTCCTTTTGGATGATAAAATATCTAAGTACCAATAAGGTTTTCCTCACTGTGGAAAGGAAAGAGCCCTATGCTTGTGTCAGGAGAACATATTGCTAGCAAATAACAAATGAGATAGCCAGGCATCCTGGTGTGGTAGATGGAAAGCTGGCCACAGTCAGAAAAACTGGTTCAAGTTCCAAGCTATATGACCCTGGGCAAATCACTTAACCTCTGAGTGCCAGAGGGACTTCTATAATAGTGTAAGTTTCAGAGAAGGTGCTGATCTGCATTAGTAGGGGAAAAGACATTGGAGCTGGCTACACCAATGACAATCTAGGACCAGTGGAAAAAAAGAAAACAAAACTGCTGATCATACTTGATATAGAGTTTCCTCATCTGTAAAATGAGTATGATTTCTTTTCCTACTTGCTAACCAGAGATATTTAAACTTAAGAAAGTAGATATGGAGGGGCAGTTAGATAGTACAGTGGAGTGTTAGGCCTAGGGTCAGGAAGATCTGATTTCAAATCCACCCTCAGATATTTAGTTGTATGACCCTGGGCAACTCACTTAATCCTGTTTGCCTCAGTTTCTTCTTCTTTAAAATGAACTGGAAAAGGAAATGAGAAGAAACCACTACAATATTTTTGCTAAGAAAAACCAAATGGGCTCATGAATAGTAGGACACAAATGGACTTAATAACAATAGATTGTGTAAATAAATTTTATATGCTTGAGTTGCCCTAGATGCAGGTGATAAAGATGTATAAATCTGACTCCATTTACCTGGGAACCCAGAGTGATTTGAAGAAAAACTGATTGTCTTTGGGCCCCAGAGTAACCAGAAGATACTGTCTTGGAAAGTAACAGCCTGCCTGAGATTACTATGGAAACCAGCCCTCTTGGTCCTAGGATAGTGGCCTGGTTTTAGGTCCCAACAAAGACTGGCTCATTCCATGACACTAAAGTCCTTGTAATTTTCATAAATATGTCTGGATCATGACTTTCTTTTTCCCGTCCTATACTTCTCTATCTGGTAGCTTAAGTCATTTTGGAACTGTTTACTGTTATCATTTAATTAATCAAGACACCTCTTGGTGGGTTTTGATTCTAAGCCTGGGAATCTAGTCACTTCATGTTTGTTTCTTATGCTAAAGAATGACCTTGCGCATACCAAAAATGTTCTTTTGTCATTCCTGTACCTGGGGATGTCTCCCATCATTCCTGGGAACTCTCTGCCTATACCACCTCAGATCCCTCTCTGGATTTGCCTCTTCCAGATTTTTCTCCCCTCTTCCTTCTCTAGAAGATTAATTAATCTGCTTTTTGTTGCTTTTGAAATGACCTCCTTGACAATAGACTGATTAGCTCCACATGTACATGTATGTCCTTGATTAATAAAGATTATCTTGATATTAAAGATGTCCTATCTATCAGTCATCTTCCTATTCTGGGAAAAGTGGAATGGATTACTTTAGGGCAGTGATGGCTAACCTTTTGGAGATGGAGTCCCATGCCCATTCCTCCCCATGGAGTGCTATGCCCCTCTCTCAGACTGAGTGCTGGGTGCCCCCCTGACATGGGCACTGTACCCCCAGAAACCCAGGTGAACTATTATCAGGGAAATTCCATTGCCCTTGCATCCTTGTGACTCTTAACCTAGAAACACCCAAGGACCCCACCCAGGGTCCTGAGATGTTTACCCTCTTTTGTCCACTAGATTTAAGGTGGACAAAGAAATGAATCTTTATGCCTCCAGGCAGACCCCAGTCAGATGACCACCCCACCCCACCAAATGCCTGAGGGACTAACATTCTGGTAATGTCCACACCAGGACATAGCATCTAAAGAGTATATAAACCCCAGAACTGATGTCTTCTGGGGGACAACCTCTCCATCCATGCTGTCCCCATGGAGGAACAGCCTTTCCTTTCATGCTGTCCTCCCAAGGAACTGCTCCCCATCTTACTGTTCTACCTTGCTATCCCCCTGGCCACTCTCTACATTACTTTCTAAATTAATAAATCTCTTTTTGTTTTTAAGCTAAGTTTTGGAGTCATTGCATGCTTGCAAAAGGTATCCTTCCCAAACCCCAAGGGTACCTTTCCTGCCCATAACACCCCCACCTCCTCCCTTAATCCACACAAGGAAGAAAAAGTTCCCATTGCTGGTCAGAGGGGCCAGTGAAGTGAGGACCTTCTTCAGCAAGTGTAGAGAGGGGGAGGGGAGTGGCCTGAGAACTCTGAATCCCTGAAGCTCTTCCATCTGTGAGCTGCCCATCTTACCTCCTTTGTGTTCCCATTGGGCTGCTGGGCAGAGGGGCAGGTAATATGAAAAAAATGTCTTTAGGCATAATGGAGAGGGGGAGGAGTAGCTCCACCCAAATCCCTCTGCCTTTCTAGTAATGAAGGGGAGGAGGGGAGGGGAGTTGGCCAAGTGCCCACAGAGAGTGTTCTTCATGCCATATTTGGCACTCATGCCATAGGTGTGCCATCACTGCTCTGGGGTCTGGGTTTGTCAAAGTGCCTTAAGGTGTATTTTTTCTGTCTTGGGGAAAAGAAAAGAAAGATCTAGATTCCATAGAATTCATTCCTCAGTTTATATGATATGGTGGCCCTTTAAAATAAGAACATTATATAGTCTTGAAAAAAGCCAACAGAAATAAAAAATGGCATATCCAGACTGTTTTCAGAATTGGAGTCTGAACCCAGTTATGACCTTTGGTCTTGTTTTGACTAAATTAAGAAAGACTAATCAGGTTAGCTATAGCACTCTGTGGTCACAACAACTCTGAGAGGCAATCTGCTTAGGCTTAGAGTGGTGATCTGCATAGGAAATAGCCACATTTATAAAATCACAAATCATTCTGTTATGGGTGGGAAAGGATACCTTTGGGGTTCGGGAAGGATACCTTTTGCAAGCATGCAAGACTCCAAAACTTAGCTTAAAAACAAAAAAGAGATTTATTAATTTAGAAAGTAATGTTGAGAGTGGCCAGGAGGATAGCAAGGTGGAACAGCAAGATGGGGAACAGTTCCTTGGGAGGACAGCATGAAAGGAAAGGCTGTTCCCCCATGGGGACATGATGGATGGAAAGGCTGTCCCTCAGACAACATCAGTCTTGGGGATTATATACTCCTTAGATGCTATGTCCTGGTATGGACCTGACCTAGAGTGTTAATCCCTCAGGCATTCTGTGGGGTGAGGTGGTCATCTGACTGGGGTCTGCCTGGAGGCATAAAGATTCATTTCTTAGTCCATCTTAAATCTAGAGGACAAAAGAGGGTAAACATCTCAGGACCCTAGGTGGGGTCCTTGGGTGTTTCTAGGTTAAGAGTCACAAGGATGCAAAGGCAAGGGAGTTTCCCTGGTAATAGTTTGCCTGGGTTTCTGGGGTACAGTGCCCATGTCAATTCACTCTACTGACAAACATTTACCATGCACCAATTGTGTGCTAAGCACTATGGTAAGTTCTAAGGATACTAACACACAAAAAGGGAAATGATCTTTGATTTCAAGGAAATTATATTTCGCTGGAAAAGACAAAATGTACATACATACATGTATATGGAATAAATATAAAATATTTAATAAAACAGTGAAATACAAAGTGTTTAGAGAAGGGAGACATCACAAGTTTGGAGGATATTAAGGAAACTTGAATATAACATTCAGAACCCTTATATTAGACAAATAATTTTGCAGTTAATCATGGGAAAAATAAATTATAATGTGTAAATAATTGAATCTAATTATTTTGGTACTTCAGAGATTGTACAGTTTTATCAGTCTTAGCTAGCCATGTTTATTAGCTGTGGTAATTGGTAGTTGTGGTGGGGGAGAGAGAAGTAAATGCCAACCTTCTGATGTTAAGCCTCTTCAAATTTCCATCATGACCTTACTCTCATCAGACAAGGTACATATAGTTTTGTCCTTAAAAATATTCTATCATGGTAGCATCTATCAGAATTTGGGAGCCCTAGGTCACCTCAATGGCATGATAAGGCATGGAATAAGATTTTAGTTATTTTAATAATTCATCTCATTTCAGTTGAATTAAATAATTATTTCAAATAGCTGACTAAATTCAAGACACCATTCTAGACAGTGAGGACAGAAAGACTAAAATAAAACATTCAGACCTCACAAAGAGCTTATATTTATTATAACAAGTTTTATGGGTAGATTTCAATAGGTCTATTATCTTGTGTGAGAAAAGACATTCTTATATGTTTTATTGGCTTTCTTTTGTGCTTTTAAACACAATAGTCAGAGAAGAGATTCATAGGTTTTAGTGGAGTGTCAAATGTGTCCATGACATTAAAATAAAATTCAAAACTTATAAGAACACAACATGGAAACAAATATCTATAACATATGTCAACATGGAATTTAGGAATCCCAAACTTGTGGCCCAGTGGGATCTGATGAACCCCAAGTTTCAAGACTAGCTTGTAGATTGGAGACCCCAAAGCTTGTACTTGTTCCCTATTCCCATGGGAATCTACCCTGAAGGGAATCCCAGGTTAGCAGTTTCAGATTTGAGCCAGAGACCCTCAGGGAATTGACAATCTTAGTTGGGTGAGATAAGGATATGCTAAGGACTGTCTTTATTTTAGGTAGTCTTCCATACTTATCAGAACTTTCCCCAAGAAGATCCACACCTGAGCAGGAACCAGCCCCTTCTCTTACACCCTAGCCTCTAGCTATGATACCTTTCCCAAGCTTGATTTTATCCTGTCAGTGTAGTTTGAACACTCCCATTTCCTTTGTAGCTATAATGATGTCAATCATCTTTCCCTGCCCCTGGATTTCCCAAATGGTATATAGGATCCCCAAAATCTTTTGTTCCTGGAGTCCATCCTGAGTCGGTGGCACTCCCAGGGGTCAGTGACCAGGGCGTCCAGACTCTGTGCAGTCTCAGGGAGTAGCTTTGTTGTCATGGCCTATTAGTGCCGAGGCCTTTAGCGCTGAACCCCTTTAGCCCTTGATTAAAGAGTGATTTTTACTATTTAATAGTTCTGAGTTTTTTCTAGTTGATATAATGGAGGTTCCACTGAGATCTGAAGTCCCGGCTGCCTGAGCCCTCCTGCTAACAAGGACCCCTAGACTTGAGGTACCTCACACAACCCATTTAGGATTGGGTCAGGAGTTCAGTTAGCAAGGGCCAGGTAAGTGGCTCTCAGAGGAAGGACTCGCATCTCGTGTTTGGGAGTGACTCCCTCTTTAATTAAGGGATTGTTAGTTGGGTGTCTGTGGGGTACACAGAGCCGCATCATCCATAGCCATCCAGGCACTATTTGTTACATTAAAAGAGTGGTTTCCTTAAACTGTGACTGTAGAAATATGGTTTCAAGACAGTGTCTTGAGTTAAATCAAAAATAAGGTGGTTGCCATGGGAAAAATTCCCAAATATGAAATATACCCAAGTCAGCTAGATTTTATGGAGATTTTTAATTAATACAAATTAAGGAATTAATGAAAGGGAGAGAGAGAGTAAGAGGAAATAAATAGAAAAGGGGTAGAACAGCCTAGGCCAGCCTAGGCTTAAGCCTTAAGAGAGATATCAGTCAGTCTTTAATCCACTCACCACAAGATTTGTCCCAAGCAAGATTCTAGTGTTCAGAGAAACCCAGCAGTTCAGCTCCTCAGCTCAATTAAGTTCAGCCATCCAAACCAGCTTTGGCAAGCTGACCTCCTTTTAAAGAGAATTTTCTCCTGTCACCTCCCCTAAGTTCTCACATCTACCAATCACAGTAGACATTTTCACAGGACTGACCATTCTTAATTCACACCTGAGTAGACTAAATTTTTGAGTAATTCACACCTGAGTAGACTAAAACCTCACACCTCTTTTGTTAAGCTTGTCCCTTGCAAGTTTGCAAGTTGCCTGACCTTCATAAGTACTTAGCACCTTTTTGTATTAGATCTAAAATAGATCCAGCTTAAGGTTTTTTAGCTTTACTTTAAGTATGGGTTAAGTACTTTTCATTGTTCAGTAAGGAGTTTACAACTTTATCTTCCCCTAAAATATGCTTAAGTATGGGTGAAGTAATGTTAGAGTTCTCACATTCCTGATCAAGTACCTTCATTGTTTAAAATGGGGAATGGTCTGAACCAAATGTTCTAAGGTAAAGTCTGAGAAATTTTAAGATTCACATATTGGACATGGGTGACAGCTTGTCTGTTGTCCCAAGGGAAGGTGGGGGCAGTCAGCAGCCCAAGAACCACCTAGAAGAACCACCTTGCAGCCGCAAGTTACATGATTTCTAAGTGTGGACCTGGATGCAAGTTAATATTTCCAAGTTAACACATATAACACTGAAACATGTTTCCATTTGATCTTCTCCTCCTGAATGCTCTGTATATGGGCAATCCATAAAGGAGAGAAGCTGTAAAAAGAGCAAAATAGCAGAAACTCTATGTAGAAATGATGGTGATGTGGTAGACATGGGGGGATATGTCACACAGTCAAGGACTAAGAGGGGGAGAGGAGAGAAATGGTTATAGTTCAGGCAAGAGGAGACCAGGGTTTGAGTTAAGAGTTATTCCAATAAATAAAGATAAAATGACACAAACAAAAGATGATGTGGAGAGAGGGCAGCTAGGTGGCTCAGTGAATTGAGAGCCAGGATAGAAATGGGAGGTCTTGGGTTCAGATCTAACTTCAGACACTTTCTAGCTATGTGACTCTGAGCAATTCACTTAATCCCCATTGTCTAGCCCTTACAACTCTTCTGCCTTAGTATCAAGTATTGATTCTAAGCTGGAAGGTAAGAGTTTAAAAAAAAGATCATATGGAGGGAGTATCAACAAGGCAGGTATGGGTCTAATGGATATCCAGGAACAGGTACATAGCAAGCTATTGATGGTACATGACCGGACTTGAGGTAAGCATTTAGGCAGAGATATATAGCTTTGGCAGTGTTGGTGTATTGAGATGGTATTTGAAACTATAAGACCAGAAAAGATCATCAAAGCAGAGAATATAAAGGCATAAGAGAAAATGGCCTATAAGAGAGACCTAGAGAATGCACACACTAAGAAGGTGGGGAATAACGATGGGATCTTTTGAGCAAAGGTTGCTAAAACAGGAAGAGGCAGATAAGTCTGAGAAGAACCAGGTGAGAGCAATGTCATAGAAACCAAGAGATGAAAGAATTTAAAGAGGAGACCATGATAAAGGACATCTAAAGCTGCAATGAAGTCAAGAAGAATGAGGCCTGAGAAAAGGGCATCAGCATGGGCAGTTAAAAAGATCATTGGTAATTTTAGAGAGGACAATTTTTGTCAAGCATTTGGATTCAGAAAGCAGGTTAAAAGGAATTAAAAGCTGACTGGGTGGTAAAAGGAAGGAAAGTAGTAAGAATAAAATAAACATTTATTAAATCCTTACTATGTGCTAGACACTGTGCTAGAGTGCTTTACACAGATCTGATTTGATCAGCACAATGAACTCGAGATGTAGATGATATTATTATCCTAATTTTGAGCAAACTAAGACTGTGGGAGGTTAAATGACTTGCTCAGAATCACACAGTAATTGTTTGAAACTGAATTTAAACTCAGGTCTTCCTGACTCTAGGCCCAACACTCTATCCACTGTCCTACCCAGCTGCCTAGAAGTAAAGTGATAAATGAAGAGATACTTCTGGCTAAGAGTTTGTATAAGAAAAAGTGATGACAATCAATTAATAAACATTTATTAAACTCCCACTGTTTCCAGGCTTTGTACTTTGTTCTGGGGATACAAATCCAAAAGCAAATGTGGTTCTTGCCCTCAAGGAACTTATAATTTAAGGGGGAGAACTGAAAAAAGGCAGTACAATTGTAGGGTTAGAGGGTGGAAAAGTCCAACAAGTTGCAGAATAATGCAACCAGAAGAGAAATAAAATGTTCTCAGCAGGGCATCAGCCTTAAACTGAAGTTTTAAAGTTCAAGGCTCCATCCTCTAATCAGAGGGACTAAAGGTAAGGATAAGAAATACCAAGGTTGTTAAAACTTAGCAAGGTAATGAATTTAAAATAATAAGAGATAATGATGATACTATTGTGATGCTATGATATCAATGAATGATAATCAGATATGACATTGATTGACTTGAGAGATGAAGGATTAAATGAAAGTTGTAAAAATAGATATTATTGTTAGTGTTTTTAAATTATTTTTTAAAGATATATGGGATATATTTATAACTAATGCAAGGATGCTATAGTAGGTAGGAAAGAATGAAGATTTGAGTTAGGGAGTTCACTGGACTCAAATCACAGGAAGTTCCTGGATGGTTGGAATTTAGAGTAAAGACTGAGGAGTTGAATTTGGCAAGAAGAGCTAATACGTCTCAGATCTAGGAGTAAAGGAAGAATGAATGGTTGCAGAATTTAAAAAGGTTTGTTGAGGTGTAGGGTAGGAGAAAAGTAGACTCTCACAATGAAAATTGTTTTTTTTTTCTTCAATATAGTAGGAAATGAGAAATAATGTTAGCTTTTTAAAAAAAAAATACTTTCTTCTGTTTGGAATTGTTACTAAATATCAATTCCAAGGCAAAAGAATATCAAGGTCCAGGCAACTGGGGTTAAATGATTTACTTGTCTAGGGTCACACAGCTAGGATGTCTCTGAGGCCAGATTTGAACCCAAACCCTTGTCTCTAGGACTGACTTTTTATTCATTCAGCTACTTATCTGCCCTTAAGGTTATCTTCTAAGAGGGAGGAAGATTTTTGATGTTATTCCACTGTTCAATTGTCTGACTCTTCGTGACCCCATAGACCATAACACTCCAAGACCTTCCATTCTCTACTCCCTCTTAAAATTTTTCCATGGTCATATTTGTTGTTTCCATGATGCTATCTATCCATCTCAACTTCTGCTGTTTCCTTTTCCCATTGCCTTCAATCCTTCCCAGCATTAGGATATTTTTCAATGAGTTATGTATTCTCATTATATGCACAGAATATTTAAGCTTCTCCTTCAGGATTTGAACTTCCAGGGAATAGTCTGAGTTAATTTATTTAAATATTGACTAATCTGATGTTCTTGCTCTCCAAAAAACTCCCCAAAGTCTTCTCCCATATCATAATTCAAAAACATAATTTCTGTGGAACTCAACTTTCCTTGTAGTACAACTCTCACAATATATTGCTACCGGAAAAACCATAGCTTAACTATATGAGTCTTTGTTGGTGAGATGGTATCTCTGCTTTTTAGTATGCTGTCCCAATTTGCAAAAGTTTTCTTTCTAAAGAGAAAGCATCTTTTGATTTCATGACTGTAGTTGCCATCTTAAGTGATCTTTGAGTCCAAGAGTGGGGTTTTGCACTATTAAGGACATAAAATTATATTGTAACAGATGATTAGAAGTGTGGCATGGAGGTTAAATCAAGGAAGAAAGTTTTCATCTGCAATGGGAAGATGAGGGTTAATTGAGATGACGTAACATGAATTTTTAGGGGACAGAGTTGGAATGGTGCTCTGACTTGTAGAGAGGACTGGAGTTAAAGTAAAAATGATCTGGAGTTGAATTCTGCTTCAGATGTTTATCTGTGGCCTCTGAACCTTAGTTTCCTTATCAGTAAAATGTAAGAGTTAAGACTCCTTGATTTCTAAGGTCCCTTCTAATAATGAATGTATACTCTCATCATCATAGGATTTCCTCCAGTAGGTAGACAGTAGGATGAGAAAAAAGGGGATTATAACCAATACATTAATGAAAATAAGGCAAGGACAAAAAGGAGTATGCATTTTTTAATCTAGGATCAAGGCTGTGAAAAGAAGAAATTGATCCCAGCAGGGGTACTGAAGGGGGAGAATTGAGAAAGGGAGAAAGAGGGACTAAAGTTCATGGTGAGGACAAATAATAGGTTCAAGAGCAATAGAACAGAGTGTGGTATGGGAAGATTAATGGTCTTGGGGTTTTATATGATGGTTTGTATGTATTATCTAGAATACAAAAAGTCTCTGGAAAATTTTGATCTTAGAAGAGATAAAATGGAAGGACCATGAGCCAAACTGGTCCCCATACTTCTTTTACCAAGACAGAAGGGAATAGGAACATTGGAAACTAACCTTAGGTCAGAAATTAAAGAAAGCAATAAAAATCAACACCTCATAGTGTAGGGCAATATATTTGGGGTCAGGGAGAGATGAAACTGGATGAGCAGGAAGAAGAGAGTGGGATGAAGAACTGATAGGCATAAACTCTCAGGGTGAGGTTTATGAGTCTACCTGAAGCCAGTAAAATACTGTACATTTCTTATCCCTGCTTCCCTAGAGTCCTTTGGTAATGCATGTTTACCTGTCTATTTCTTCAAACACGATATTTATATGCCACTTCCATCACTTTGTATTTGCTGGGACTGGGCCATTCCTGTATTGCTCTGCCTTCTCACCTCCACCTTAATTTCTCTAATTTCTGTAAAGATATAACTCTAAGACCAGCAACTGCAGAAGCCATTTCTCAGTCCCATTACAGGTGCTAAGGATTGTTCTTTCATATTATCTTCCATCTTCTCTTGTATAAACCTCACTATTTACATATTGTCTCTCCTATTAAAATGTATACTCCTTGAAAAGAGAGTCTTTTTTGTGTGTAACCAATATCAAATAGCTAACCATCTCAGGGAGGGAAGAGGGGAAGAAGAAAGGAAGTGATCTTGGAACTCAAAATGTTACAAAATGAATTTTGACAAAATTTACATATAATTGGGAAAAGTAATAAAACATTACTGATGGGGAAAAAGTAAAGACTTTTTATAATTAATGAAAAAGAAACTTTCTTTGTATCCCTAGTACTTAGAATAGTGTATAATAGTATATATATATATATATGTATATATATATATATATATATGTATATATATATATGTGTGTGTGTGTGTGTGTGTGTATGTGTGTGTGTGTGTGTATAGTGTATAATACTGTATAATAGTACAAAGTAAGTCAAAATAAATAACAGTTTTTATGGAGTAACTGAACAATCACTTTCTTTCTTGTTCTACCATCTGACCAATAGGGGAAAAAAATGTGAGGGAGATGTGGAGAAACTTATACCCTCACTTATAGCCATCATGGCCTGCAAATGGACAATTATTCATTTAAATGCTTCTTTTTAAGTTTCCAAGTTTACTTTATATACTTACGCACACATACATGTATATATATAGACATATATTTATTTTTAAGTTATGTGAAGTTCCATAAAAGAAATGACCATTAACTATGATTTGTGTCCAAGTCCATAAATACACAATTTAAGATTCTGAGAGGAGAAGCTAACCCGAAATGAATAGATTTTTCTTAGCTCAGGATGAGCCAATTAGAGAGTTTATCCAATTTTACTTATATCCCAGAATATATTCATACCCACTTGACTATTTATGAACAGAGAGAGAGAGAGAGAGAGAGAGACTTAATGAACAAATGATCTAGTTAGGATTGAAAGTCAAGCTATTATTTAGATAACCATATTCTATATACCCCAAGGCTCCCTGTCAACATCCCCTGTGGCTATTGTCATTAATTTCTTTCCCCAGTAATGATACTAGGTTCTTCTCTTTTGCTACTTTATCATTTTAAAAAACAGGTTCTCTTAATTTTTATTTCCATTTCAAGCTTTTTTCACTGATGCCTTGTCTTTGTAGTCAGAAATCCCTGTCACCAGAAATTGGAGGTAAGGGGAAGTTTGTAGATAAAGGAAGGGAAAGAAATGAATATTTATATATGAGTGCCTGGCACTATGCTTGGTACTTTTACAAATATAATCTTATTTGATCCTCATTACAACCTGCAAAATAAATAATTGATATTATTCCCATTTTATACTTAAGCAAACTGAGGAAATAGAAAAGATCTGGAAGAAATCACATCTTTAGCAATAAGCAATTGTTACATTTAAATTCATATATCTACTCAGTTATCAATTTTTATAAAGTTTATTAGAAAGGGTAGATAAACATAATTTTAAATCTCATTCTTACTCTAAGTTCAGACCATGATTTTCCTAGCCTCCATTAACCTCCCTCTTCCCCCTTATCTGCCTGCTCTCTTCCTGTGTTTGTTCAAAAACCAGTATCCCCCACCTACCTTCTTTTTACTGATATTTGGATATTCACTGAGGCAAACTCTGATATGTGGGGAATGTTGATGAGCTTGGCTGGCCCTCCAGGAGAGGGAGGGGATTAGATAATATCCATACACAATGCAGACTTTGTGTGGGAGGAAGAGATGTCCATGAAGTGAAAGGTAGTTTGGTGGTGTACTTGGCCTAAAATCAGGAGGACTTAAGTCTCAGATCTTTACTACTGTGTGACTGTGGGTAAGCCACTTAATCTCTGTATTAGTTTCCTTCAATGTAAAATGTGGACCTTTAGAGAAGGAAATGGCAGATCATTTCCAATATATTTGCCAAGAAAATCTCATTGGGGTCACCAGGAGTTAGACATGACTGAAAACAAACAGACCAACAAACAAAAAAATGACTTTCTTGACTCCAGGCCCAGAAGTCTACCTGCTGTGCCACCAGCTGCCTCTAATATTGTAATTTTCTAATAACTAATTCAACACATTTTTCCTTTAGAAATTTCCTTTTTTATTCTTCTACCTCATTCTCATCTCTTCCTCTCTTAGTCTGAATTGCCTATTGCTTTTAATGTGATTTTTCCAGATCTTTTTTCATTGTAATCTTTCTCAGTCTGCAAAATGAATGGATAGAAGGAAACCAAATTAGAAAAAAAAGAAAAAAAGCATTAAGGAGTCACATTATCACACATTATTGCTTCCCTAAATAAACTATATCAGTTTAATTTTTTTCCTTTCTTTGGTGTCTTTAAAAATAGATAAATTCTTAAAAGAAATACACATCATAAGGGGGGATACCCACAGGGTCACTGCACAATTGCAATTAATTCACATCTATTAATCAGGTCAGTTAGTGTGACGAGTCACAAGTTATATCTGTGTAATAAACAAGCCCTGGGCACAGCTCAGTTTTTAAACAGCATTTTAACAGTAGCTGTGATCAGTGAAAAACAGAGTCTTTCTAGAAATATTTAATTATGTATCATGCAACATTATTCATTTGGATTTTAAAAGAAAATTACTGAATTAGGTTCTCTTTAGAATCTACTAACTAAAACAAAGGAGGAAAAAATAATTCAACCCCAGAAAATTTGAACTTTGTTATAAGGATGTGATATTTAAAGAAATATATGTATTTTTAATTTCAATATTCATTGGATTGATGATCTCATAGTGCTATGGTCTGCCTTCTGTTATTAGAGCTGATCATGACTCTTATATGTCTTCTTATTTCAATGCTCATCTATTCTCTTAGATCTCCTTAAGAGAGTGATTATTTCCTTTCTCATAACTGAATCTCAAAAACATTGTAGAGTGTCTGGTATTTAAATGCTTACTGATTGATTGGTTACATGAATCCTCCCCATGAATCCCTGTCCACATTGGGTGCAATGGATTTTTAATACCTTCTAGGTACTTTAATATTTTGTAGATAGGGAAAAACCTGGTCTATTTCTATGTTGCCCATTTTTCTTACTACATGGTCAAGTCAACTCTTTATCTGGCCACTCATATATTAGAAAATGTCTTATACTGCTTATTCTCTCCATGCAGCTTTCTATTGCTCTTTTTGTCACCAATGATTATGATTCTTCCAAAACCATGGCATTCCACAATTCACAGTCATATAGCTCCAAGGGAGAATATTGGTGTTAAGGTGATAGATTTTTTACATTTTCAGAAGTTTTTGAAATCCTGAGAGACTTCCCAGACGCAATCCAGTTCACACTCCTTTTGAGTTGAGCCCTCACTCTATTCTATTATGGGTGGAGATTACAGTTCTTGTGCAGTGCCTGCCCAGGCTAAATATAATAATGGACTCATTCAATGATCTGTCCTTCCAATTTCATGTATAGCGCTCCTATCTTCTAGGTACTTTTGTTGTTCAGTCATTCAGTCTTGTCCATCTCTTTGTAACCCCTTTTATGGGATTTTCTTGGCAAAGATACTCAAATGATTTGCCCTTTCCTTCTCCAGTGTAATAAGGCAAAAAGAGGGTGAATGACTTGTCCAGGATTACATGGCTAGTAAATGTCTGAGGCTAAATTTGAACTCAGATCTTCTTGACTTTAGGTCCAGTGTTCTCTCCACTAAACCATCTGTTTTTAAGGTAATTTTTTCTCAATGTCCAAATACAATGTGAGCAATTTGTAGAGAAGGGAAAGCAGATCTTGGAAGCTATGAATTCTAAACTGATGGTCTGGGTGAGTGGTTTATCTGAGAAAAAGTAATAACATTTGGTGTTTACTTAGTACTTTAAATTTTGCAAAACAATCACTAAACATTTATTAAACACTTATATCTACTAGGCAACTAAATGATACAGTGGATAGAACTCCCAAACTGGAGACAGGAGGATCTGATTTTAAATCTGGCCTCTGACAGTTACTAGCTATGTAACCCTGGATAAGTCATTTAATCCTGTGTGCTTCAATTTTCTCATGTATGAAATGAGCTGGAGAGGGAAATGCAAAACTTCTTCAGTACTTTTGCCAAGAAAAAACCAGATGGGGTCCCAAAGAGTTGGACACTCAAAATGACTTAAGCACAATTCCACCTACCAAGTTGTGCTAAGGGCTGAGGACACAAAGACCTGAAAAGACATTCCCACCCTCAAGGAGCTTAAAATCTAATGGAGGAGACAAGATGAAAATAAATGTATACAAAGCAAGCTATATATAGGATAAATAAAAAAATAATTAACAGAAGAAAGTCAGAAGAATTTAGAGGAGTTGTGGAAGGATTTCTACTGAAGTTGGGATTTTCAGTTGAGAATGGGAGGAAACCATGTATGTGAGAAGTTGGAGCAGAGTGGGGGAGAGCATTCCAAGCATGGGAGACAATGAAAGAGAATGCCTGGAGCCAAGAGATAGAGTGTCTTGTTCAGGAAATAGCAAGAAGGTGAGGGTCACTGGATCTAAGAGTACTTGTATGAGGGGAGTAAGGTACAAGAAGAATGGAAAGGTAGTTAGGGCTAGGTTATGAAGGACTTTGAATACCAAACAGATACACCTGGAGACAATAGGAAGCCAATGGAGTTTATTGAATAGAAGGTGGGGGTGTATGATATGATCTTATCTATATCTTAGGAAAACCACTTGAGTGACTGAATGGAGGATGAATTGGACTGTAGGGAAACTTGAGGCAGGTGGGCTCACTCTTTGGATATTGCATTAGTCTGGGTGTGAAGTGATAAGGGTTTATACTAAAGGGATGGTAGTATCAGAGTTGAGAAGAGGGCTTAGTGGAAAGATATTACCACGGTGCAATCAACACATCTTGGCAACAGTTTAGATGGAAGGGTGAGTTAAGGGTGATTCCTACATTGTGGCCTGAAGGACTGAGAAAATGGTATTACCTTCTATAGTAATTAGGAGAGAAGTTGAGGGGTTTCAGGAGAAAAATAACAAGTTCCATTTTGAATATATTGAGTTAAAACTATTTATTAGATATCTAGTTCAAGATGTCTGAGAAGTGAGAATGGAGATCATCAAAGAGTTGGGGCAGGAAAGGTAGATTTGGGAATCATCAGCATAGAGATGTTAATTAAATCCATGGGAGATGATGAGATAATCAAGTAAAGCAGCATAGAGAGAGAAGAGAAGAGGGTCTAGGTCAGAAAGGTGGGCAAATTATTTGTCTGTCACAGGTTTCTAATCTGTAAAGTGGAGTTAATAATAATAACAACTTCCCCATAGGATTGTTTGTGAAGATCAATTGACATCATTATATTTGTTAAATAAAAACAACACAGTGTAGCATCTGACATAAAATAGGCAAAAAGTAATGACGTTAGTGTTTACACAGTACTTTATAATTGCTTTACAATTTTACTTTACACAGTACAGTTTACAATTGCTTTACACTCAGTTTTTTATTTTGTTTAGATATAACTCTGAAGTAAATTTTGTTTTCCTCATTTTTATAGAATAGTAAAAGGGGGCTTCTGACTCTTCTTCTCCTGGTAGAAAGTTATATTTCTAAGGGTAGCAATTTTTTCATTTTGGATTCTGGCTTAGCAAATGTTTGTTGATCTGAATGGGACTTCAGAAAGGTTAAATGGCTTTTAAATGGTCACATAGTCTGAGTCAAAGACAAAATTTAAACCCAAGCCTCTCATGATTCCAAGTCCAACATTTCCCTCTGTACCACCTCACCTCTCAGTCTAAAGGCTAAGGTCTCTTTAACTGCAGGGGGCCACTCAGTCAACTGCAAAGTAGCAAAGATCTTGCAGCCCCAGGCTTCAGAAAAAAGTCCCTCAAGGGTATTGATTGCTTACCAGACTAGAAGGTATGGTAGGAAGAGGTGAACAATTACAACTCTTTCCTCCCAGTATTGACATGCTATTTCACAAGCCATTAATCCTTGTTTCCATTGCCCACAACTGTGGATTTGCAGCCTTACTTTAGATTTAATAAACTAATTTTGTTACAAATTACTGCCATAATTGGATTTGAGTTTCAAGCACAATAATAATTATTATTAGATTTACCACAGAGCCAAATATTTTACTGAAGTGAATGTTCTCTGTGATTTAGTGAAAGACCCTGAATGTCCTATACTCTGTTTAGATTTGGAGGAGATTCAATTCAGAATTCAGGATTCATAGCTCCTATTATGTGCTAGGCATTCTGGTGGGATAAAATAAAATAAAACATCTCCCTTCAAGGAGCTTACCCATTCTACAGCCTTCTAATTGTCCACCATTCTTCTTTCCTCTGAAATTTCCTCTGAAGCATAAATCTATAGAGGGAGTCAATTGAAAAAGTTGGCTTCTACATTTGTATTTTATTTTTATAACCTCTGTGCCTGACATGAACAACACATGAAAACTTGGGACAATAGTATTACCTAGCATAATGATTTTAGATATGTCAGAAATGTCGTTGGAGGGTCCCCAAGTACGTAGTAAGCATTTACTACGTGCTAGGCCTGTGCTAAATTCCAGTAGATAAATAAAGCAAAATAAGGCAAAAATACTGTTCTTACTCTAGAAAGCCTACTTTTAAATGGAGGATACCAAGGTTACAAACTCAAGTCCTTGAAGAATGGTGATGTCCCCTAAAATAAAAAGGATGGTCAGAAATGGGAGGAATTACAAAGAAAGATCATACATTCTCTTTTAGGACATATTGAATTAGGGATGCCAATGGAACATGCAGATTGAAATACATAATGGGCAATTTCTGATGTGATAATGGATCCTAGGAGAGATTAGGGATAGTTATGCAGATTTGGGAGGCATTTATGTAGACAGATTAATTCAGACGTGGTAGCTGATTAGGTCACTAAATGAAAGCCCAGAGAGAAGAGAAGAGATCCTAGGATAGTTTGGAGTTTACTCACAATAAGTGGATATGCTGAATGATGATCCAACAATGCAACTGTCCCTAAAAAGGGACAGTTAGGTAGGAGAAATAAGAGAAAACAGTGCCATGAAAACCCATACAGGAGAAAATATCTAGCAAGAGGATGTGATTTAGTCATTGGGATCAAATGGTTCAGAGAAATCAAAGAAGGAAGGCAGTTAAGAAAAGATATTAGACATAATTACTTCAGACTTGTGTCTTTACCTTCATTGAACAACCAAAACTAATCAATCTCTGTGTTCTTCACACACACACAACATTCCATCTCCCATCTTTGATCCTTGGCACTGGCTATCCCATAGGCCTGCAATGTACCCCCTCTTTACCAATGTCACAAGGTCTTCTTTTTCTCAAAGATGCTTCTGCATGTCATCTTTCCCGTGTTCCTCCCAACTGCTAGAGACCTTTGCCCCAAATTACCTTATATTTAGCTACTTTTATGTATTTATGATGTTTACATTTATTCTGCATACATATGTATATGTTATCCAACCATTTGAATGAAAAATCCCTAAGAGTAGGGATTAATTAATTTTTAATACTTATTTCCCCAGAGCCTGGCACAGTACCTGACATATAGCAAACGATAACTATGTATTGATAGATCTAATTCAATTCCTTCATTTTACAGAAGAGAAAATTGAGGATTAGAGTTGGGAAGTGACTTATCCAAGGTGATACTGCTAGCCATTTGTGGGCGGTTCAGAGGAATTCTTCTCTGGTTGAACTCAAGTCTTCCAACACAGAGCTGAACACCCTTTCCATTTCATCATATAATCTTTTTAGACTCTTCAAATATCTGAGCAATGTAACACAATAATTCTGCCAGACTTTTTAAGTGCATAATTTCCTTATTCTATGCCGTTAGAGTGGCCATAGGCCTATGGACAGCTAGGTGGCACTGTATTGAGCACTGAATTTCAATCAGGCAGGCTCATACTCCTGAGATCAAATTTGGCCTTAGACATTTACTAGTTGTACAACTGTGAGGAAGTCCCTTAACTCCATTTGCCTCCATTTTCTTATCTGTAAAATGAGCTGGATTAGGAAATGGCAAACCACTCTACTACTTTTGCTATGAAAACCTCAAAATGAGGTCCTGAAGAGTCAGACATGACATCAACAACAGCAACAACATGCGGCTTAGAGTTGACACTGTGGTACATTGCTGAAACCCTGGATTTGGTTCACAGATGCTTAGTTTAAGCTTCTTTTGAAGTGACATCTTTTGTTTGATGCTATTTCAGTTTTCTGGAATGGGAATAAGTTTCATTTCTGTAGCTGGTTTTCAATAAGTATTTTAAAGAGTTTGTTGATAGTATTTAATTAATCCTCATGCTCTCCTTCCGAACTAAGCAGGGGGTAGTTATAATAATTCACATTACATAAATGTAAAAAATAAGCCCTAAAGTCAAGGAAATCTCTCCAAACTCTTGGTTACTGTTTCGTTGAATTGTCCATATATTTGGCTATTGTGTTACTACAAAAGCCCAGAAAGAAGGAGATATGGCTAGAACATTCAAAGTCTGTTGAGATTCCTACTATAGCAATTAATAATAAACTGGGGTTTCGTTATTTCTTTAAAAAGACAAGCAAAACTTTAAAAGAATTCTTCAAAAAAATGAGTTTAGCTAAAAAGTTCCTGCTTGGCTAGCATATATATATTTAAACTGCCATGCTTTTAACATTAAGAGTACAGCTGATATATTTAGGTACAGGTTTGTGAGGACAACTCATAATTCATGCATGGGATGCTCCAGCTTCCTCTGAAAATTACCTCCTTTAGATGCAAAAATCTACAGCTTTTCCTTAGGGGATGTATTTCAGTTTCTCTCTCTCTCTCTCTCTCTCTCTCTCTCTCTCTCTCTCTCTCTCTCTCTCTCTCTCTCTCTCTCTCTCTCTCTCTCTCTCTCTCCCCCCTTCCCTCTCCCCTCTATCTCCCTCTTTCCCCCCTTCCTCTGTCTCTGACTCTCTGTCTCTCTCTCTCCCTCTTCCCTCTATCTCCCTCTTTCCCTCCCTTCCTCTGTCTCTGACTTTGTCTCTTTGTTTCTCTCTCTCTCTCTCTCTCTCTCTCTCTCTCTCTCTCTCTCTCTCTCTCTCTCTCTCTCTCTCTCTCTCTCTCTCCCCTCTCCCTTCTACCTCCCTCTCTTTCTCTCCCTCCCTTTACCTCCCTCTCTCCCTCCTCCCATCCCCTTTTTTTCTCTCAGCTCATGGCATTAAATCTGCATCATTTTAATGATTTTTTTCTTAATGCTTGTGCTACAAAACTCATTTTCAGACTGGCAATCATTTAAAAGAGGACTTCTCTACTTGACGTTTGTATGTCAAAGAGGCAAAGTCAGGGTCAGCTTCAGAATTATATGGAGTTCATGGTCCAAAGTCATGTGTAAAACTTGCCATGAATGTATGCATGCATTCATCCATTCTACAAATATTTGTTGAAGACTTTCATAGATTCTGTAGTGTAGTCATTTTGGTATTCCTATTGTTCCTCACATGTAGCTTTCATTTTGAATCCCTTTATTTATTTCTTCAGGGACTGACTGCCATGCCTACTATTGTACTTTTCCCTCAACTCTACCTCCAAGAATCCCTGCTTTTCTCCAAAGCACAGATCAAGTGCTCCCTACACTATTTCCTGCTCTTTTCCCCTCCGTAATCTCATAATT
This sequence comes from Monodelphis domestica, assembly GCF_027887165.1. Taxonomy (NCBI): domain Eukaryota; kingdom Metazoa; phylum Chordata; class Mammalia; order Didelphimorphia; family Didelphidae; genus Monodelphis; species Monodelphis domestica. Next base: position 173,592,648 of record NC_077231.1, read on the forward strand.
TCACGTCTCATATTGTATATATCACATATACATATATGTGTGTATATATATATATAGGCATATATGTATGTACCTATTTATATATGTTTACATATTCATATATACATGTCAGCACACACAAACAGAGTTATCAGAATTTCTCACTCCCCAACATAATGTAAGCTCTTTAAGGGCAGGGAGTCTAAATTTATTTTATCTAAATCGCCAGCACCTAGCCCAGTTACTGGTACATCTCAGTTCTTTTATAGGTAACTGTTGATTGACTGACTGTTATTCTCCCAGCTGTTAGGTAAACATTGACTAAGCCATGTTCTTGGTTAGCGCAATGCTTTAACCAATTAAACTACACAATAGTAGAAAACTTTAAAGGATGGGAAAGGAAGGAAATCTCACTCTGTTAACTTGGCCTTATGGGTTCAACTGTTCTACAGAAGACCCAGTGATAAATGGGCTGGCGGTTAACAGACAGTGGCCCCAGGTTTCTTCTGTCTTCCCTACTCACTGAGTCTGTGGGATAGACATTCAGCCTCCACCTTCACAGGGCAAAGACTGGATCAGCAGAAGTTTGGCCTGTAAGACTATTCCTTAAAGCTATAATAGACTCTTGCTTGAATCTTCTTGTTCTTGCAACAAAGGCAACCTTGCTGTCCTATACATTTAGTTTTCTTCTGAAGAGAAGGCTGAATCATATATATCCTTTCTTTATTGGAGGCTCATTTTCAAAGCAAGCATAGTTAAGCTTGTATGCCTCTAGCCTCTCATGGTAGTTTTTTCCCAGTCACTGACACTGTTCTTTCATTCACTTTTTGCGGCACACTCTGATCCTCCTGCAAGCCCATTGACCTTTTTTTCTATTACCCCTTAACTCGCTCAGGATAAGATTTGTATTTTAAAGAGAGGTTAAAGTGACTGATAAGCTTTTTGTTTATTTCTTACTTGGATCAGGAGTATTTACATTTTCAAAGTCAAGGATTTAAATGAATCTCTAATGATGCAATTTTCTAGCATCAGCTGGCTGGTGGGGTATTTTAGGAGACATGTTGGCTTTCTCAAGACCCCTGACAGTAAACCACTTACTTCAACTGCCTGCAAAACTGGCCCTGACCTCTACTTTCACCCCTGCATTGATTTGCAAAGCTGAGAGAATTGGCCATTCGAAAGATTTCCAGTTTGGAAATGAAGATTAAAGAGTGCCAATGGAGTAATGCTATAGAAATGATAGGGCAATACTGAGTGTTTTGAGGCATTCCTTCATTATTTGTTCATTGATTCAATGAGTATTTACTAACCTTCTATTAGGATGAAGACCCTCTGAGGGTTGTAAAGATAAATAATATGTGACCCCTGCCTTCCAGCAGTTTCCATTACAGACTAGGGAGAGGGGTCAGACATGTAGGCACATACCTACTGTAGAAAACTGATTACTAAAAGACCAAGAGATAGAAGAACAATGTAGGATGACAACTTCCAGGGACAAAGGTTTGCCTTCTAGGCAGCAGTTTCAGGGAAGGCTTCTTAGAGAAGATAACAAATGAATTAGACCTTGAAGAATGGAGAGAATTTCCACAGTGAGAGGAAGGGTGGTGAGATAGAAAAGGGCAAACTAGAATGAAATCACAATAAAGGCTCAGTAAGATTAAAGTGGGCAGTCATACAGATAGCAACTATCTAAGCAGTAACTGAACCCAGAGCTTCATGATTTCTTTTCTCTGTTCATAGAATTGCAGACTTGCAATGGACTTTTAGAGATTCTCTCATTCAATCCATTATTTTATATAATCATTAATCAAGAAATTTAACTTTGTCATTCACTAGGCACAAGTCATTCTGCTAGTAGCTGAAGGGGAGACAGAGATAGTCTGGTCTTTGACATTGGCACAGGGAACTAGGTGGCATAGTGAATAGAGTACCAGGCCTTGAGTCAAGGAGACCTGAGTTCAGATCCAGCCTCAGACACTCACCAACTATGACCCTGAGTAATTAATTTAACCCTGTTTACCTCAGTTTCCTCATCTTTAAAATCATCTGGAGAAGAAAATGGCAAACCACTCTGGTATCTTTAAGGAAACTCAAAATAGGGTCGCTAAGAGTCAGACACAACTGAAATGACTGAACAACATTTATCCTTGGAGGAATCATTCAATTTTTTTTTTGGTGATATAGAATATAAGTATAATAGTGAAACATAAGCTAAGCACAAAGACAATTCAGAGAAGGCATTTCCCTGGGGATCTTCTCTGGGGAAAAGGGAAGCTTTCATACAATTGGTTAGAGTCATTTCAAATTGTGAAATATGGATAGGATCAGAGGTATATGAGGTCAGGCTGATGTCAGCTTTTACATGGGCCACCAAAAATTAGTGGAATTATTGGAATGCACTTTTACACTTTCTACACCATAGAATTTCATTCTTCCATTACTTACATTTCATAATACATCTCTCTCTGCTTCCCTTTCTAGAGAGTCATCTCTTACAATAAAACATTTTAAAAATAGAAAAAAAAATTGAGCAGAATACACAGATAAAGATCTCATATAAATTATCCTTAGTGTTCAATACCCATAGTTCCTCAGAACACTATCTGGTTGTTTTTTAATTGTTTTAAAGTATGACCTTTAATATCCAAATTACATATCCATTTTGAGTTCATTTTGGTACATGGTATACAGTATTAACTACTCCCACCCAAATTGACAAATACTAGAAAATATTGACTACAGTACTTCCTAGCTCCACTTTCTCCTGATATGCTTAGGGTACTTTGGATGGTTCTATCATATAGACACATGTAGTTAGGCACTAGGAATTTCATAGTCATTTCCCAATATTATCCTCTAGTCTATCAGGGTACTACACAAATAACCCTCATCTTAACAAGAGGCAGATAAGTGGGGTCCTGGATCATGATTATGCCACTGAATTTCTCCCAAGAAAACTCATGATGTGAAAATACTTCTTAACCCAGTTCAAGAATCAGTCCCTCTGGGGTAGAGGTTCTTACCCTATTTTATGTCTCATTGATTCCCTTCATAGGATAACATTTTAAATGTGTAAAATAAAATGCAATTGGGGGCAGCTGGGTAGCACAGTGCATTTAGAGTCAGGCCTAGAGATGGGAGGTTCAAATCTGGCCTCAGACACTTCCCAGCTGTGTGACCCTGGGAAAGTCACTTAACCCCCATTGGAGCCAATACACAGTATTGACTCCAAGACAGAAGGTAAGGGTTTTTTTTAAAAAAATAAAAAAATAAAAAAAATAAAATGCAATTATATTGAAATGTAATTATAAAATTAAAAAAAAATATAGTTCTTTGGTTAAGAACATTTGTTTTAAGTATTCCTGGTAACTTCCAGGCAAGGTTCATCCAACTATTAGCCTTTTATAGTGGGAATCTAGTACTGTATGTAAAACAGAAAAAAAAATAGACTATGCCATAATTATCAGACCTGTACACAGTTATTGTCTAGGATGAATACTTTCTGCCCCTGATTTCTGTTCTGGTGTTTCAAGTATATGTACAAGAGTGATAGTGCTGAGAGAGAAAGGCAAAGATAAAGGTGGAGAGAGATAACTTAGAAGTTGTAGAGCTTCTCTGAAAATGGGAGAAGGAAAAAAGGATAAAACAAAAATTGTTATAAGCTATCAAACCTTTTTAGAATGAATAATTGATCACACTATTCACAAATAAGACATGACCAAAATATTTGCCAAAACTGAAATATAACAATTTTGTATATTCCTTCAAATAACTGCAGAATAGACCCCAAAATAATAAGGGTAGAATAGCTCCTAAAACCCTTCTATGTATAAAGAGACTGATATTCACATTTCTTTGACTTGAATTTTAGGTCAAGGCATTGACATCATGCTGAAAAGACTGAAGATAGAGAAAATTCACTCAGGGGAGAGTTAATGGAGGGATTATTTCTTATTAAATGTACAAGGTATAATTTGAATTTTTTAAAGCAGTCTATTTTGGTTTTCCAAAGGTATTTGGGGCCAAGCTGTGCTGAATGAATACTTTCTTAATGTGGAATTATAGCTCTAAGACAAAGTGAAAATGCATAACAATTTTAATTGCATGACTTTTTAAAAGTCATTGGTAATATTCATGAAGCAGTGCTTCTGGAACTGCATTGTGCAGGGAAAAATGTATTTTTAAATGTATTGTTAGTCATGTAGGCACCAGCTCTTTCTTTGCACATGTGCTTTAATTAAGAAGTTATGATGCCTAAAATCACAATTAGGTGTTCTGAGGCAGCTATATTTTTGAGCAGTACACTCAATGTATGCAGATTTACTGATATTTAAAAATGCTACAATTAGCCATCAAGGAAAGAGTGAGTTGAAGAGGAGTATCATCATGGGAGGGAGATCAGAAGGCATGAAAAAGAAAATCCAAATGGCAAGGAGAAGGAAATAAACCCAAAGCAAGTGATTTGCTGAACTGTTTTCTTTTCCTCCTTGCCCCCGATTCTTTTGTTGAAAGGGATGAAGCTTTAAGAGAAGAAGAATGGAAGGAAACATTGGGAAATGTAAACAATATAAATCAAAAGATGTCACAATTTACTTTAAAAAAGAAAGGATGTTTAATAGTAATACTTTATTGTAACAAAGAGGTTACATTTAATATGTTTCATATAATTATAGATGTCCATGATATCTCACCTACAGAATATAAATTCTTTGAAAGCAGAGCTTGTTTTAAGTTTGTTTTTATAGCTCCAGGGCCCAGTGCCATATCTAGTTAACATTTTATCAGTCAGTTAATGAAACCTTATAGACTGATTAGACTGACTGGATCCATATTGACTCAGGAATGACTGAACAAATTTGGCATTTGAATGTAGTGAAATATTACTACACATAAATGATACAATCTTGATTTTTAATGGGAAGATGTATAAAAGCTAATGCAGAGCAATGTAAACAGAATCTTGAAAACAATATATAAATCTTTATAATAAGATAACAAAAATAGAGTTGATGTTCTGTAAGTTGAAAGACGACTCTGACTTGGGGGAAAAGAGATGAGCAAATACATCTCCTACTTCTTGTTCGAAAGATGGAAAGCTATGGGTATGGAATGGTCCACTGCTTATCAAATGAAGTAGCTGTATCTAGGGGTTTTGATCAACTGTTCTTTTCTTTATTTTAAGGGAAAGCCAATTGGGTAGAGAAGTATGAGGGGAAAGGGAATAGCTGGAACAAAAGACAAAAAAGGTTAAAAAACTTAAAAATTATTATAAAGTAAATGGATGACATTGATGGTAAAATCAGAGAATTTTTGCAGGAATTAATTACGTTTTATAATCATCAAATAAAAAGAGACACACTGTGGGTGAGAAAATTACAAATGTGGTGGTATATATCTATGGTTGGCATGTCATTTCTTTCCAGATTTAGCACAGAGATCTGCCAAATGCCACGCAAATAAGAGAGGTATTTAACAACTTTGTTGAGGAGACAAAAAAATAAATTGAGGATGACATAGAATTGAAGAGTAGAGAGTGATATAATGCTGGGAGAAGGGGGTTTGGGGTTAGAAGCCTGAAGAAGGTATCACTAGAGGGTCACAGAGACTGAGTTGTGATTAGAATGATTAGCACATTCTAGAAATGAGAACTGCACATTGAGCAAGTATTTTTCATTGATGGTGACAGTATTCTTTCCCACATGTACACATTTCACCATAGTTTCATCATATTATCTATACCTACTCTACCTATAGGCTTTCATAATGATGAAAATCTCTCCAGAAGTACAACAAAATTAGACAAGCTTAAAGCCATAATTCTACATTATTCACTCATCCATCAATGAGTATTTATTTATCATGTAGTATAATACTAATAAATGAGAAACAGCAATAGGCAGCAGATAGGGGCTAACCTAAGAGTCATGAATACCTGCCTCTTATACGTGCTTATTGTATGACCTTAGGTAAGTCACTTCATTTCCATTTCTCAGTGTACTGGCAACTCTTTAACAGTGTATTTTACAGAGTAGTTTCTGATCCTTCTGATGGAAGAAACTTCTACCAATGACATCTCTTATGTGCATCCAATACAAATAAATGCAATTCTTGCTTTATGTAAATGAAAATTCCACAGAGCTCTATTTAAAATTTAAAGTGATATTTATAACTTGTCCCAAAACTTGGGGGAGAGAGAGAGAGAGAGAGAGAGAGAGAGAGAGAGAGAGAGAGAGAGAGAGAGAGAGAGAGAGAGAGAGAGAGAGAGAGAGAGAGAGAGAGAGAGAGAGAGTTGCTATAGGGTTCAAGGATACATGGAGGGTAGGGATTTGGGATCCTGGCTGGAATCTGATTGAAGAAGACTTGGAGCAGTCACCTAGGGCCTGGACACAGAGAGCAGAGGAGCAGGGATAGGAAGAGGTCAGGTGGAAACAGAAATGTGGTGCTTAGACACAGAGGACTGGAAGAGGGAAGATCTGAAGCCAAGCCCCAGTGGTTTCTCTATGCATCCCTTCTTTTGCTTTAACTTGGAGGGTGTTTTTTTTTTTTTTTTGGTGGGGTTAGTGGTCAAAGGTCACAGAGCTCTTAGAAGAAGGGAAGGAGCAGAGTGCACAGTTCTGTACAGAAAAGGTAAATAGATTTTTTTGTGGGGGAATGCAGATTTCTTTATGCAAAATCAAATTTGCATAAGGCAAATTTATAGACATCATGAAGTCAGTACTAATATAGAGTTTTACAAAACATTTCCTTCATAACTTTGTGAGATACTTTATTGACATTTTTTTGTCATTTTATAGATGTGGAAACTGATGTTAAATTGTTTGCCTTAAGTTTCCCAGCTAGAAAAGGAAGGATGAAAGATGCATATAATCTCAGAATTGGAAGCTCTATTCATACTTGAATAAGACTCCCAGGGATGGGAATATACCATTCCATTTTGGAAACTTCTAATTGTTTAGCAGCCTTTCTTTATAGCAAGTTTAACACACCCCTTTAAAACATCTATACATTGTGCCTAATTCTATTCTTAGAGCCTAGAAAAACATGATAAATCCTACTTTTAATGAAGGACCATAAAATACTAAATGGCCCTTCTGGTTTCTAGGATAAGCTTAATCTTTGAGTGCTTGTAATCCAACATATGTCATTTCCAGCTTTTTTTTAACATATTAAGAAACATTTATTATGTACCTAGGTACATCAAGCACTATACTAGTTTCTTTTCCTTCAGGTTTCCATCTTGTTCACAGGGATATCAAGATAGATTTTTTTAAATTGCTGCTGAATTCTAGGTATACTATTATATTATGAAAAGAAATTATTTATTCTCTTTGTCTATTTTGAGTTAATCAACCAAAAACTTAAATACACCTACTTAACACTAATAAGGGAGTTCACAAATCACTTACTTGGAGAGCTCCAACCTTTTAACTTAATCAGTCAGAAACTTGTGAATCCTTTGATAAGAGTTTACAGCCTTAGAGAATGAGATGTGACAGTCCCAGAGGCAACTGTCCTGCCCCTGGGCAATGCTAGGCAAATTTAAAGATTGCAATTGGTTCTGGTAAAGTGGACGAAGAGACAGGAAGTGATGTGGAAAAAGGACTATAAAAAGCCCTGAGCTTCCTGACCAAGGGGTCTTCAGCTTAAATCTTCAGGTTGGAGTTTTGGCTGGTGACTTTCCTCTCGGAGGTGACCTTGGATTTTAGGACTGCTCCTTTTATCTTTGGCTTGGATCTTCTCCTGGTGAGTTGGCTTGGTCTGGAACTTTAGCTCTTGGACTACTTCTGGGAGAAGTGCTTCTGGATATTCTCCTTTGGAGTCTGTCTTGGGTGAGCGGGTAGCTGGCTTTACTTTCCTGGCTTCTGGAGAGATTATTTATCAGAGAGGCCTTCCCCTCTTGGAGGAGGCTGAGGGAGTGGAACACCACATCCTCTGGTCGAGGGTTAACAACACCTGCTGGGCTAAGCCAGGCATCAGAGCAACATTTAGTGTGATAAGCTAGACATCTTCTCTAACTTCTTATATTTCTCTACTTTCACTCTTTCCACCTCTTTGTAAATAAAACTTCTATAAGTCATTTTGACTTGACTTGACAAAACTAAAGTTTTGACTTTAAATTGATGACCACAATATTAATTTAGAATTCTCATATATTTGGTCAAAACCTTAATAAAATTCCTTACAATATGATTTCATCCTTATCTACCTGGCTAACATTTTGACAGTAACCTGGTTATCAAAACAAGATAAAGCTACTCTAGTATCAACTATTCTTGATAAACTTATGCTAGATCATAATAATCCATTTCCCTTTCAGAGTGCTAACAAATTATTCCTTTGATAATATATTAAAATTGTACTAAATGACACACATCTGGGTAAACATGGTGGCAATCTAGATGCGAATTGCTTCCTCTCCCCCGAACCGAATAATATAGACTACCTCAAAAGAGCATAAAAATCATCTTTAGAAGATTGGAGGGACTCTCCAGCAGCCCACACACAGCAACGAAGGTACGTGGGGTTTGAACACTTCCACACTATAAGAGGGAGAGAAAGCTTGCTGCCAAGCATGAGCTGAGCTGAGCTGCCCTCCCCCACCCCAGAGTATTGACCAGCTCACTCACTGGAGATGGCCAGTGAGTGAGGAACATCTCTGCAGTGAGTGGGGAGCACTCCAGGGTCTTTGGGATCTAAAGAGGTCTCCCAGAGAATTATCCCTCAGAGCAGTTTCACTGGAGAGCGCACAGACCACAGGGGCTCTTGCAAGGTGCGATCACCGCAGAGGCTCTAGAAATGTCCTGAGGCAAAATCTCCTCCACTCCTCACTGTAGTGGGGGGGGGGGGGGTTGCACACCAGGGTTCCTGGGAACTGACAAGGACTACCAGGGACCTACATGGAGCGGTTTTATAGGGGAAGCCTGCACGCACCAGAGAGAAGAGACAGACTGCATGGGTGGGTGCACTAACAAACTTCCAAGGCTGGGAAGAATCAGCCTGAGGCAAAAACACAAAAATCTGCCCATTTCACTCAGATTTCTGACTGAAAAGGAAAGGGAAAACCAATGATATGTCTCAGAGTGCCCAAGATCAACTCGCCAAGAAGAAAGGGAAAAAAGTGACTATTGAAAACTTTTATGGAGGTAAAACACAGGCTACAGATGGAAAAGAGGATGAAATTCAAACAAAATCAAAACATGCCCCCCAAAATGGAAACTATCCACCAGTTCTTGAGGAACTCAAAAGGGAGCTTATCTAAAAGATGGAAACCTTCTGGCAAGAAAAATGGGAACAAATTCAGAAAGAGGTCTACAGCCTGACAGACAAAATCTCACAATTGGAGAAAGAGCTGGGAGCCTCTAACAGAAGGGCAGACCAAACTGAAAAGCAAAACCAGTTCTTAAATACCAGAATTAAGCAACTGGAATAAAGTGATCTTGCAAAACAGTAAGAATTAATGAAGCAAAGTAAAAAAATTAATGAAATAGAAGAAAACAAAATATCTCACTGACAAGGTGACAGAACAGAAAAACAGAGAAAGGAGAGACAATTTGAGAATCATTTGTCTACCTGAAAAACTAGAGATTAACAAAAACATCGATGCCATACTACAAGAAATCATCAAAGAAAATTGCCCAAATGTTCTCAAACAATAGGCCAAAATAGAAATTGAAAGAGTTCATAGAACACCCTCTATACTAAATCCCCAAAAGACAACCCCCAAGAATGTAATCGCCAAATTCAAGAGCTTCCAAACTAAGGAGAAAATATTCTAAGAAGTTAGGAAGAGAAACTTCAGATACAGAGGCACGTCAATAAGGATCACACATGACCTAGCAGCGAACACGCTAAGAGACCGTAAAGCCTGGAACACAATATTCAGAAAAGCAAAAAAACTGGGTCTTCAACCAAAAATCAGCTACCCATCAAAACTAACTATATACTTCCAGGGTAAAGTATGGGCAGTCGACAAAATAGATTTCCAAATATTCATAAAGAAAAGACCAGAACTCAGTGGAAAGTTTGACATCCAAACACAAAGAGCAAGAGAAACATGAAAAGTTAAATATGAAAGAAAGGGAAAAGGAGAAAAGTGCTTTATTTTTTCTTTTATTCAAAACCTCTTCCATGAGGGCCACAATTAGATCAAATTATATACACTAACATATGGGGGAAATGTTATGTGCGACTTTCAAAAATTGTATACATTAATAGAGTAATCAGAAGAATCACTCATAGGGAAAGACTGGGGCATTAACATGATTTGGAGTGGAAGGAGAAAAAATAGAAAGAAAAAGGAAAGGGGGAATCAATGAAGGTACTAAGATATACCTGAAGAAATAGAAATAAATTAAATAGAACAATCTTTGTCACACAAATATATACGTGGGAATGGGAGAGTAATAATTCTCTTATAAGAAGGAGAGGAAAAGAGTGCTAACTGGTAATACCAAAACCTTACTCTCAGTGAAACCAACTCTGAGTGGGAAGAGAATCTATATTCATTAGGAACTTGAATTCTATCTTATCCAACAGGGAAAGAGAGAAGGGAAAACCAAGGTGGTAGGGGGAAGGGAACACAAAAAAAGGAGGGAAGGAGAGGGGGAAGGGGAAGGGAACAAAAAGGGAGGGGCTAGAAAGGGAAGCATAACAAGGGAGGGGACTAGGGGGATTGCTTAAAAATAAACCATGGGTTTAAAAGGTAATAGCAAAAGAAGAAAGGCCAGAATTAGGGGAGGATATAAAAATGCTGGGGAACTCACAAATGACAATCATAATATTGAATGGGAATGGGAAGAACTCACCCATAAAATGTAGACAAATAGCAGAATGGATTAGAATCCAAAACCCTACCATATGTTGTCTCCAAGAAACACACATGAGGTGGGTAGAAACCCACAAGATCACAATTAAAGGTTGGAGTAAGACCTATTGTGCCTCAACTGACAGAAAGAAAGCAGGAGTAGCAATCATGATATATGACAAAGCCAAAGCAAAAATAGACCTGATCAAAAGGGATAGGGAAGGTAAATACATCCTGATAAAAGGGAGTATAGACAATGAGGAAATATCACTAATCAACATGTATGCAACAAATGGTATAGCACCCAAATTTCTAATGGAGAAACTAGGAGAATTAAAGTAGGAAATAGATAATAAAACTATACTAGTGGGAGATCTGAACCAACCACTATCAAATTTAGATGAATCAAATAAAAAATCAATAAAAGAGAGGTAAAAGAGGTGAATGAAATCTTAGAAAAATTATAGTTAATAGACATATGGAGAAAAATAAATAGGAACAAAAAGGAATACACCTTCTCAGCACCACATGGCACATTCACAAAAATAGATCATACACTAGGTCACAGAAACATGGCACTCAAATGCAGAAAAGCAGAAATAATTAATGCAACCTTTTCAGATCATAAGGAAATAAAAATAATGACCAGTAATGGTATGTGGAGAGCAAAATCAAAAATCAATTGGAAATTAAATATGATACTCCAAAATTGGTTAGTCAGAGAACAAATCATAGAAACAATTAATAATTTCATTGAAGAAAATGACAATGGTGAGACATCCTTACAAACCTTATGGGATGCAGCCAAGACAGTACTCAGAGGAAAATTCATATCCCTGAGTGTATATATTAACAAATTAGGGAGGGCAGACATCAACAAATTGGACATGCAAATAAAAAAAACTCAAAAGCAAACAAATTAAAACCCCCCAGAAGAAAACCAAATTAGAAATTCTAAAAATTAAAGGAGAAATGAATAAAATTGAAAGTGACAGAACTATTGAATTAATAAATAAGACAAGAAGCTGGGACTTTATAAAAACAAACAAAATAGACAAGGTACTGGTCAACCAAATTAAGAAAAGAAGGGAAGAAAAGCAAATTAATAGTATCACAGATGAAATGGGAGACCTTACCTCCAATGAAGAGGAAATTAAGGCAATCATTAAAAACTACTTTGCCCAATTATATGGCAATAAATATGCCAATCTAGGCAATATGGATGAATATTTACAAAAATATAAATTGCCTAGACTAACTGAAGAAGAAATAGAATTCTTAAATAATCCCATATCAGAAAAAGAAATCCAACAGACCATCAAAGAACTCCCTAAGAAAAAATCCCCAGGGCCTGAGGGATTCACTACTGAATTCTATCAAACATTCAAAGAACAGCTAACCCCAATACTATACATACAATTTGACATAATAAGCAAAGAGGGAGTGCTACTAAACTCCTTTTATGACACAAATATGGTACTTATTCTGTAAAGATTAAAATTTGGGGGAGACTGAGGCAGGTAGAAATTAGTTTCTCTCTGAAAGGAGGATTATATTTTTTAGAGGTTTATTAAAAGTTAAGGATTAAAGAAAAGACAGGATAAGAAACAGGTGCCTAGGCCAGAGTAGCCTAGACAGGATAATCTCACATCATGGAAGAGACGCCTCTGCTCCAAAATGGAAGTCCAAAATGAGGAGGCACAAAAGCCTTTGCAATCATCTTAAATCCTTCCTTGATCTCAGCCCACCTCAGAATTGTGTGAGATTACAAAGCATTTTGGGGAAGTGGAGCAAGGGCTTGTGGAGATTGAAGTCCAGAGTTCTAGGTATTTTTTTTACATCTCCCCTGTGTGATCATTTGAACAAAATTAATTTTTTTTTCAAAGTATCATGAAAACATAATCAATTTAAAGATTACAATAATTTGAGGATAAGAGAAAAAAAATAATAAAACCAATAACTGCTGATTGCATTGACAAAAAGCCAGTTAGGAGGCAGTCCCCTTTGGTATGAAAGTATAGATACAAATAAATGTTCAATCAACCACACCCAAAGTTCAATTTTGTGCAGCTGGCTGGTCTGGAGGCTTCTTCATTATATCTTCTCCAACAGTTTAGTTCTGGATTCAGAGAGGTAGCATCTTCTTTACCTAAAATTCTTCTCAAAAGGAATTTAAATTTTGCAATTTAAATAATGATATTTTTACATTTCCCCCGTTAAGAGCGTGATTGAAAAAAAAAAGGATCACTTATGGATGCATGGCTGAGTTATGAGGTATATGAATCAATTGGCAAGAGATATTAAAAAGATATCAGAAAAATCCAAATAAAAAAGAAAAATTTCTGGATGAAAATATAGAATATCAAAGTCTTATGTGTAAAAATTCCAAGTAAAAGAAAAATAAATCTATAACAAGTCAGGACCCAATCAAAATTATCTAAGCAATGATGCATTTACCCAGTCAATAGCCAATACCACACTATGAAAGGCAGAAAAGGGGACCAGATTATATGAGCCAAAGTTTCAGGGATACTCATCTGTGAGTATTTTCAGAGTGAGTGTGGACACAAGGAAAGCCTATGTCTAGCAATGATAAACACAATAACCTCGAGTCTTCACACTAGGTTCAAGATCTTTGTATTGGCCTAGAAGTGCATCAATCTATCCTGGATTGACTTTTTTTTTGGCTCTGTGCAATGGATCTTGTGTGTATATCTTGTCCTGGAATCAGACAGAATCATTAAGCAAAGTCCCATAACTTTTAAATAATTAGTGGCATCATTTTTATAGTCACAAGCCTTTTGGGGCATTCTCTGACAAATGTCTTTCAAACTTATGGAACTGAAAAGTCAAAAAGTTAAAGAAAATCTTAATGCTGGTGACATGTGCAAGAAATATAAAATAGGAGAGGAAAAAAATACTGAAAAGTATATTGCACATGTGAGAAAAATATAATAATAAAAGAGCTTTAAAAATTCAAAACTGTAGCTTATAATCATTGACACTGTGTCAGCTAAGAAAATATAAAATGCAAGGCTTTCTCACCAAAAATGTGATCCATTTCCTCTTCATGTCTCTTCATGCTCTACTGTGAGTATGACAAATGAATTGAACAAGGTAACAATTTTTCATTTTTAAAGAATAGTATTACAAATATATAGTTATCAATATCCCCAAAATTCTCAATAGCCCAATTAATTACAATAGCAAACAAACACACTTTCATATTTCACATAAGTTGTTGTATGACATTTTTAAAAACCTATGCATTGATGGATATCTGTCACAATTTTTACAAATGTAGCAATCTTTCAACCTTGGTGTATAAACATATTTTTAAACAAAGTAAAACTCATCTTGGGTTAAGAACATAATCAAGAAATCTATATATCATTCTGGTGGAAGTAAAATAGTGAGCTGAAGAGTATAAATAAAGGGGTGCTCCTTTTGGAGGCTTTTTAAGGGTACAAATGCCCTGAGATTAACTTCCCAACTTCCATTCACATGTAGGAAGGTTGGGGGTTATAAAATGTATTTCACTTCAGGTAGAATTGTCCTTACATCGTGGTAGGGGCAGGCAAAAATGACCAGAGATTGTTAAAAAAAAATTCCAAAAAATCATATTTAAAAAACCCTTAAAATCAATTGAGATACTTAGCACATTAATTTTCCAAAGGTTGTTCTTCAATTGTAACCAGTCCTGAAGTCCATCTATCCTCTATGTGATAATTTAATAGAAAGGCTGGTTTTTTTTTTTCATATATGGGCTTATTCAATAATATTTGTTCAATAGTTATAGGGGAAAAACAACAGAATTTTAAAACTCAGTACATTAAATGAACAGTATAGCAGAATAATATCGAATCCAGTAATATATGAACTTAAAATCACAAAGTTATATCTTTTTTTAAATTTTTTAAATTTTTAAATTTTTAATTTTTTTTAATTTTATAATCTTTTATTTGATCATTTCCAAGCATTATTCATTAAAGACAAAGATCATTTTCTTTTCCTCCCCCCCACCTCGAGTAGCCGACACGTGATTCCACTGGGTATCACATATGTCTTGATTCGAACCCTTGCCATGTTGTTAGTATTTGCATTAGAGTGTTCATTTAGAGTCTCTCCTCTGTCATGTCCACTCAACCGCGCTCGGTGTTTCTACTTCCACAGTTTATCCTCTGCTCATGAATAGTGTTTTTTTCTCCTAGATCCCTGCAGATTGTTCAGGGACATTACACCGCCACTAATGGAGAAGTCCTTTAAATTCGATTATACCACAGTGTATTAGTCTCTGTGTACAATGTTCTCCTGGTTCTGCTCCTCTCCCTCTGCATCACTTCCTGGAGGTTGTTCCAGTCTCCATGGAATTCCTCTACTTTATTATTCCTTTTAGCACAATAGTATTCCATCACCAACATATACCACAGTTTGTTCAGCCATTCCCCAATTGATGGGCATCCCCTCGTTTTCCAGTTTTTGGCCACCACAAAGAGCGCAGCTATGAATATTTTTGTACAAGTCTTTTTGTCCATTATCTCTTTGGGGTACAGACCCAGCAGTGCTATGGCTGGATCAAAGGGCAGACATTCTTTTATCACCCTTTGGGCATAGTTCCAAATTGCCCTCCAGAATGGTTGGATCAGTTCACAACTCCACCAGCAATGAATTAATGTCCCTACTTTGCCACATCCCCTCCAGCATTCATTACTTTCCTTTGCTGTTATGTTAGCCAATCTGCTAGGTGTGAGGTGATACCTCAGAGTTGTTTTTATTTGCATCTCTCTGATTATAAGAGATTTAGAACACTTCTTCATGTGCTTATTAATAGTTTTGATTTCTTTATCTGAGAACTGCCTATCCTTGTCCATTTATCAATTGGAGAATGGCTTGATATTTTGTACAATTGATTTAGCTCCTTATAAATTTGAGTAATTAAACCTTTGTCAGAGGTTTCTATGAAGATTTTTTCCCAATTTGTTGTTTTCCTTCTGATTTTAGTTACATTGGTTTTGTTTGTACTAAAGCTTTTTAATTTGATGTAGTCAAAATTATTTATTTTACATTTTGTGATTCTTTCTATGTCTTGCTTGGTTTTAAAGTCTTTGCCCTCCCAAAGGTCTGACATGTATACTATTCTGTGTTTACCCAATTAACTTATGGTTTCCTTCTTTATGTTTAAGTCATTCACCCATTTTGAATTTATCTTGGTGTAGGGTGTGAGGTGTTGATCCAAACCTAATCTCTCCCACACTGTCTCCCAGTTTTCCCAGCGGTTTTTATCGAATAGTGGATTTTTGTCCCAAAAGCTGGGATCTGCGGGTTTATCGTATACTGTCCTGCTGAGGTTGCTTTCCCCCAGTCTATTCCACTGATCTTCCTTTCTGTCTTTTAGCCAGTACCAAATTGTTTTGATGACTGCTGCTTTGTAATATAGTTTAAGGTCTGGGACTGCAAGGCCCGCATCATATGTGTTTTTTTTTTTTATTTCCCTGGATATTCTTGATCTTTTGTTCTTCCAAATGAACTTTGTTATGGTTTTTTCTAAATCAGTAAAGAAATATTTTGGGAGTTCAATGGGTATGGCACTAAATAGATAAATAAGTTTGGGCAGGATGGTCATTTTTATTATATTGGTTCGTCCTACCCATGAGCAGTTAATGTTTTTCCAATTGCTCAAGTCTAGTTTTAGTTGTGTGGAGAGTGTTTTGTAGTTCATATAGTTCCTGTGTTTGTTTCAGGAGATAGATTCCTAGGTATTTTATTTTGTCTAAGGTGGTTTTGAATGGGATTTCTCTTTCTAGTTTTTGCTGCTGAGTTGTGTTGGAGATATATAGAAAAGCTGATGACTTATGTGGGTTTATTTTGTATCCTGCAACTTTGCTAAAGTTGTTGATTATTTCAGTTAGCTTTTTGGTTGAATCTCTAGGATTCTTTAAGTAGACCATCATGTCATCTGCAAAGAGTGATAACTTGGTCTCCTCCTTGCCTATTTGGATGCCTTCAATTTCTTTTTCTTCTCTAATTGCTACTGCTAGTGTTTCTAGTACAATGTCGAATAATAGAGGTGATAATGGGCATCCTTGTTTCACTCATGATCTTATTGGGAATGCATCTAGTTTATCCCCATTGCAGATGATATTAGCTGATGGTTTTAGATATATACTGTTTATTATTTTTAGGAATGACCCTTCTTTTCCTATGCTTTCTAGTGTTTTTAATAGGAATGGGTGTTGTATTTTTTCAAAGGCTTTTTCTGCATCTATTGAGATAATCATGTGGTTCTTGCTGGTTTACTTGTTGATGTGGTCAATTATGTGGATGGTTTTCCTAATATTGAACCAGCCTTGCATCCCTGGGATAAGTCCTACTTGATCATGGTGGATGACCCTTCTGATCACTTGCTGGAGTCTTTTTGCTAGTATCCTATTTAAGATTTTTGCATCTATATTCATTAGGGAGATTGGTCTATAGTTTTCTTTCTGTTTTTGACCTCCCTGGTTTTGGAATCAGTACCATGTTTGTGTCATAAAAGGAGTTTGGTAGAATTCCCTCTTTGCTTATTATGTCAAATAGTTTGTATAGTATTGGGATTAACTGTTCTCTGAATGTTTGATAGAATTCACTGGTGAATCCATCAGGTCCTGGGGATTTTTTCTTAGGAAGTTCTTTGATGGCCTTTTGGATTTCTTTTTCTGATATGGCATTATTTAAGAAATCTATTTCTTCTTCTGTTAGTCTAGGCAGTTTGCATTTTTGTATATAATCATCCATATCACCTAAATTGGTGTATTTATTGCCATATAATTGGGCAAAGTAATTTTTAATGATTGCCTTAATTTCCTCTTCATTGGAGGTGATGTTCCCCTTTTCATCTTTGATACTGTTAATTTGCTTTTCTTCCTTCCTTTTTTTTAATTTGATTGACCAGTACTTTGTCTATTTTGTTTGTTTTTTCAAAGTACCAGCTTCTAGTCTTATTTATTAAATCAATAGTTCTATCACTTTTGATTTTATTAATTTCTCCTTTAATTTTTAGGATTTCTAGTTTGGTTTTCTGCTGGGTGTTTTTAATTTGATCGCTTTTGAGTGTTTTTATTTGTATTTCCAATTGATTGATCTCTGCTCTCCCTTGTTTGTTAATATAAGCTTTCAGGGATATGAATTTGCCTCTGATTACCGCTTTGGCTGCATCCCAAAAGGTTTGAAAGGATGTCTTGCCATTGTCATTTTCCTCGATAAAATTATTAATTGTTTCTATGATTTCTTCTCTAACTAAACGATTTTGGAGTATCATATTGTTTAATTTCCAGTTAGTTTTTGATTTGGTTTTCCATGTACCATTACTAATCATTATTTTTATTGCCTTGTGATCTGAGAAGGCTGCATTAATTATTTCTGTTTTTCTGCATTTGTGTGCTATGTTTCTGTGACCTAATATATGGTTAATTTTTGTGACTGTGCCATGTGGTGCTGAGAAGAAGGTGTATTCCTTTTTATCCCTATTTATTTTTCTCCATATGTCTATTAATTCTAATTTTTCTAAGATTTCATTCACTTCTTTTACCTCTTTCTTATTTATTTTTTGATTTGATTTATCTAAATTTGATAATGGTTGGTTTAAGTCTCCCACTA
Organism: Monodelphis domestica; assembly: GCF_027887165.1. Lineage (NCBI taxonomy): Eukaryota > Metazoa > Chordata > Mammalia > Didelphimorphia > Didelphidae > Monodelphis > Monodelphis domestica. The sequence continues at coordinate 173,611,066 of NC_077231.1, forward strand.
ATATGGTTTTACTGTCTATTTCTTCCTTCAATTCTCCTAGTTTCTCCATTAGAAATTTGGGTGCTATATTATTTGGTGCATACATGTTGATTAGTGATATTTCCTTATTATCTAAAGTCCTTTTTAACAAAATATAATTACCTTCCCTATCCCTTTTGATCAGGTGTATTTTTGCTTTGGCTTTATCAGATATCATGATTACCACTCCTGCCTTCTTTCTGTCAGTTGAGGCCCAAAAGGTCTTACTCCATCCTTTAATTCTGACCTTGTGGGTATCTACCTGCCTCAATTGTGTTTCTTGGAGACAACATATGGTAGGGTTTTGGATTCTAATCCATTCTGCTATTCGTCTACGTTTTATGGGTGAGTTCATCCCATTCACGTTCAAGGTTATGACTGTCATTTGTGGACTCCCTGGCATTTTGATATCCTTCCCTAATTCTAACCTTTTTTCCTTCGGCTCTACCTTTTAGTCCAGTGATTTACTTTGAATCAGTCCCCCTTATCCCCTCCCTTGATATGTTTCCCTTTTTAGTCCCTTCCCTCCCCCCTCTCTTTCCCTCCCCTTTTGTTTTCCCTCTCCCCTACCCCCCTTGGTTTTCCCTTCTCTCTACCCTTATTGGGTAAGATAGAATTCAAGATCCCAATGGATCTGGATGTTTTTCCCTCTCAGAGTTGATTTCCCTGAGGGTAAGGTTTAAGTAAAAACTCTCTTCCTCTCCTTCTTATAAGAGTTTTCTTTCCCTTCCCTTCCCGTGTGAATCTTTGTATGAGAAACATTATTCTATTTGGTCTTTCTTTTCCCCCTATTTACACATTACATTTTCCCCACATGTTAGTATACATAGATTGATATAAATGTAGTCCTTATAGAAGAGGGTTTGAGTAAAAAAGAAGATAACATTTTTCTCCTTTTCCCTTTCCTTCATATTTACCTTTTCAGGTATTCCATGCTCTTTGATTTTCGATATCAAACTTTCCAAAGAGTTCTGGTCTTTTCATTGCAAAAACTTGGAAATCTTCTATTTTGTTGAATGCCCATACTTTCCCTTGGAAATATATAGTCAGTTTTGCTGGATAGCTGATTCTTGGTTGAAGACCCAGCTCACTTGCCTTTATGAAAATCATGCTCCATGCCTTACGATCATTCAGAGTGGAACTTGCAAGGTCTTGTGTGACCCTGATTGGCATTCCTTTATATCTAAATTGTCTTTTTCTGGCTTCTTGTGGGATTTTTCCTTTTGTTTGAGAGCTTTGGAATTTGGCAATTACATTCCTGGGAGTTGCCTTTTGGGGGTTTAGTGTCGAGGGTGTTCTGTGAGATCTGTCATTGGCTGTATTGCCCCCTTGTTCTAGAATCTCTGGGTAATTTTCTTTAATTATATCTTGTATTATGATGTCGAGTTTGCTGTTTATTTCTGGCTTATCTGGAAGTCCAATTATTCTTAAATTATATCTTCTCCCTCTATTTTCCAAATCTGTCACCTTGTCAGTGAGATATTTTATGTTCTCTTCTAATTTCTTGGCCTTTTGGTTTTGCTTTTTTAGTTCTTGTTTTTAAGGCCTGGTTTTCCTTTTCAGTTTGGTCATACTGGTTTTGTAGATGTGTGAATTTCTTTTGCATTATTTCCCACTTTTCCTCCCAGAAGGCTTCCATCTTTTTGATCATTTCTGATTCAAATTCTTCATGGGTTTGTGGAGAGTTTCCATTTCCTTTGGAAGGTTTTGGAGCATTTGCTTGTGTTTCCTCTTCTGTCTCCTCTGTGTTTTGTATTTTTGCTCCATAAAATGTGTCCAAAGTTGCCCCCTTCTTCTTGTTTCTTTTGGAATTTGGGGGCTTTTGTGCTTCAGTGTAGTTTGCCATCTCTATCTGAGTGGGGAGGATTAGCATTTCTTATCTCTGTCTGGTGTTCAGAGTTTTTAGCCCCAGGCAGATTGTTCTTTCTATGAAGTTGTTTTTCAGTCTTCCTGGGGAAGTCAGGAATTGCTGGTGTGTCCCTGGGTTGAATTGAGTGTGCCCTGAGGCAGGGACCTGAGACTGGGATGGAGAGATCCAATCAGGGGGTTATAAGCTCCCCCCGTCTCTCTGTTTCCCTGCTATCTGGGTGCCCCCTTGACTGGGTCAGGTTGTTTTCAGGAATCGGCCTTCTGAATAGCTGGCCGTTGGGTCCTTTTGCCAGCCCTGAGGGTTACTGTTGTTTCTGAAGACCCTGCTCTCTGAGGAGGAGGGGCCGAGGCTTCCCTAAGCTCAGGGTGAGGGCTCCTGATAAGAAGATTAGCTTTCCCTGGGTTGAACTGAGATTCTGATGGAAGGATTCAGCCAGAGGGTTAAGAGCTCCCCCATCTCTCTCTGTTTCCCTGCTGTCTGGGTGCCCCCTCGATTGGGTCAGGTTGTTTTCAGGATGTGGCCTTCAGAATAGCCGGCTCCCGAGGCCCTTTTGCCAGCCTTGAGGTTTGCTGTTGTTCCACAGGACCCTGCTCTCTGAGGAGGAGGGGCTGCGGCTTCCCAGAGCTTCGAGGGCTCCTCTCAGGTGGTTATGAGCTCCCCTGTACCTCTCTGTTTCCCTGCTGCCTGAGTACCCCCTCGATTGGGTCAGGTTGTTTTCAGGATGTGGCCTTCAGAATAGCCGGCTCTTGAGGCCCTTTTGCCAGCTCTGAGGTTCGCTGTTGTTCCACAGTACCCTGCTCTCTGAGGAGGAGGGGCCGTGGCTTCCTGGAACTCTGAGTGCTCCTCCCAGGGGGTTACGAGCTCCCCTGTCCCTCTCTGTTTCCCTGCTTTCTGGGTGCCCCCTCGACTGGGTTAGGTTGTTTTCAGGATGTGGCCTTCAGAATAGCAGGCCGTGGGGCTCTGAGGTTGCCTCTGCTGCCTTGGACTCGGCGCTCTGGGTTGGGGGGGATGGGTCCTAGGACCTTCCTTCTGCCTGCCCCTTAGGTCCGAGTGGTCTCGGGTTCTGCCTTTTGGGGGGGGGGCTTACCTTTTGATTCAGATCCAAGACCAGGAGGAGGACTCCTGGGGTCTATGTTGTTGATCGTTTTGAATTTTGGGGTCCTAGGAGCATTCGGTTTGAGATCAGTAAGGAAGGGTTTCAGGAGATCTGAACTTTAGCTTTCTCTAAGCCGCCATCTTGACCGGAAACCCCCACAAAGTTATATCTTAAAACAATCAGGAAAAATGCAATAGAGTACACAGATTTGTATAAACCACTGGAGTCTGAAATGCCTTAAAATATAGCCTCTAGTCTTTAAAGTTCCTTAGGTGTGTTTATCCATTTAAATGTCTATTGTCCGAAGGCAGAGTGGTAAGGGCTAGGCAATGGGGTCTGAACTATCTGCTCCGGGCCACACGGCCATAAAGTGTCTCAGGCCAGATTTCAACTAGCGACCTCCCGTCTCTGGGCCTGGCTCCCAGTTCGCTGGGCCACCCATTTGCCCCTTCAAAGATAAAGTTGAATCTTTGGGCTGAGTCTGCTCCCTGACAGGCAGGTAAAGTCAATGAATTTGCCAGAAGAGCCAAAAGGTATCCTCTTAAACAGCCCATTGCTATTAAGTTTCTGTTTGAAAAATCTGTTTCTTCTCCTCTCCCTTTCTCTCTCCCCTGCTAAGATTAAAATTTGGGGGAGACTGAGGCAGGTAGAAATTAATTTCTCTCTCCAAGGAAGATTATAGTTTTTAGAGGTTTATTAAAAGTTAAGGGTTAAAGAAAAGACAGGATAAGAAACATGTGCCTAGGCCAGAGTGGCCTAGACAAGATAATCTCACATCATGGAAGAGATGCCTCAGCTCCAAAACGGAAGTCCAAAAAGAGGAGGCACAAAACCCTTTGCAATCAGTTTATATCCGTCCTTGATCTCGGTGCACCTTAGAATTGCATGAGATTACAAAGCATTTTGGGGAAGCGAAGCAAGGGCTTGTGGGGATTGAAGTTCAGAGTTCTATTCTATTTTTTTTACAATTCCAAAGCCAGGTAGATGAAAAACGGAGAAAGAAAACTACAGACCAATCCCCCTAATGAACATAGATGCAAAAATCTTAAACAGGATACTAGCATAAAGACTCCAGGAAGTGATCAGGAGTGTCATTCACTATGATCAAGTAGGATTCATGCTAGGAAGGCAGGGCTGTTTCAATATTAGGAACAACATCCAAATAATTGACCATATTAACAAGCAAACCAGCAAGAACCACATGATTATCTCAATAGATGCAGAAAAAGCCTTTGGTGGTGGCAAAACATTGGAAAATGAGGGGATGCCCTTCAATTGGGGAATGGCTTAACAAATTATGATATATTTTGGTGATGGAATACTATTGTGCTAAAAGGAATAATAAAGTGGAGGAATTACATGGAGACTGGAACGACCTCCAGGAAGTGATGCAGAGTGAGAGTAGCAGAACCAGGAAAACATTGTACACAGAGACTGATACACTGTGGTACAATCAAAAGTAATGGACTTCTCCATTAGTCTCAATGCAATGTCCCTGAACAACCTGCAGGGACCAAGGAGAAAAAAAAACATTACCCACAAGCAGAGGACAAATGGTGGGAGTAAAAACACAGAGGAAGGACAACAGCTTGACTACAGGGGTGGAGGGGATATGATGGAGGAGAGATTCTGAAGGAACACCCTACTACGGAAACCAATAGCAGGGAAATGGGCTTGGGTTGAGGATACATGTGACACCCAGAGGAATCATGCATCGCCAATGGGAGGGGTTTGGGGAGGGGGGAGGAAAAAAAAGGTGATCTTTGTTTCTAATGAATAACATTTGAAAATGACCAAATAAAATAATTTTTAAAAAAATTGTACCAAATAATAATAAATAAAAATAATAATTACTAAAAATAAAGCCAAAGTAATTAACTTATTTTCTGAAAAAAAATGTATATTGTGTCCTTAATCATTTTCTCTTTAAAATAAAGAAGCAGTATAAGTATTAAATAGTTCTTGCTTTTCTTTGTCATCTATTATCAATATACCATTCTCTTGAAAAGCAGTTCTATCACTTTTTGGTCTCTCCTTCTTTCCCTGAATATATTGTTTATTTCCCTTAGCATTAATCAACATTCATATTCCATACATTATTTCTTGTGTATCATGACACTATTTAGAATTTATTCTTAGTCCCTTGGCCTTGATTTCATAGTACTTTATTTAAAATTTACACATGTATATAAATATATGCATAAATACATACATGCATACATATGCCCAGACATATATAGATATAAATAGGTATAGAAGCATATGCATAAACACATATGTTTTAATGTTGATCAGTGACTGATTCATTCATGTACATTTCTTTTTCACCGAAACTGTATTTTTGTTGTTACTTTTTCATTCTTGGTAACATCTTTAAACTCTTGGGTATATTTCCATGTATGAAACTTTGGGCTGTAGAAGCAAACTTATCCTTTCTCTGAGCTCTTTGAAATCTTCACTGCCTAAATTGGAGGAGCACATCAGAATATGTACAGTATTTCTTTATTCCTCATGGACTCTTTGATAGCATTGCTACCTCCTCCCAAGGCTCCCATCTTTTCTATTTCAAAACCAGTTCATCCTTATTGGTCAGAATGATAGTGAGTCTAACAGCTTTCTCTTTCTTTTGAAGAATAATCCTTTGCCCCAGAGGAATAGAGCAATGAAAAAATACAGAGCCCAAGCACAACACATGGAAAGGAAAGCTAATTGATTAGAACTGGAGCCTGTAATGTTCAGGAGCCAAATCTCCTTAATCCCTGTTCACCAAAGGTTTGTAGGAATAGGACAACCAAAAGTATAGTGAATTTAACCTTGTACAGGTAAAGCTAAATTTTAAGAAAACCTGAAGATTGTTTTAATTTTGTATTGGTGGTTGGTTGGTTTTTTGTTTGTTTTTTTTCCCCTAAACTGTATCCTTTGTTTTTCAGAAGTAGCTAGATGAAGCAGATGCCTTGATATTGTGTATGTGTGTGTGCAGGTGTGAATTGAGCATCTCTCTAAAAATGATGCCCTTCCTAAGCAAAATACATTTGTTAAGTGCTTAATATATTTCTGTGAAATTTAGGGTGAACAGAATTCTCTGAAGTCTCCTTAAAAATTCTGCCTCTACAATCCCTTGCTATTTTGACACGTTATATATGGGCTATTTTGTTTAATTTGTTATGCTAGTCATGGTTCAAATGCCAACCAGTACATAATTCTGTATTTATAGACCACGCAAAAGTCCCTAATTGAATATTAAATTATTTAATTAAGATGAGATGTCAAAGCAATACATATAAGGAAAATAAATGTGCAATAATGGTTTCTAACTATGATAATTCATGTGACAACTGGTCAAAGCTAGGATTTCAGTAGAGACATGGGTATTTTTTCAATTCCTTCATTATTCTTCACTCTGGTCTACTGGCTCTCTCCAAGTGGAATGTTTATCCTTGGTTTGTGTCTTCTGGAAACCTGTAGCCCAAATTCTCTGAGAATAGTTTTGATGGTGGCATCTCCTGTTCCTTGGCTAATATTTTTGATTCTTCCTCTCTGCCACAGCCATGTTAAATAGGCTCTTGGGGATGTCAACAAGCTATGTTTCTAGATCTACTCTGGTAAATGATACTATTAGAGCAAGGGCCCCCATTTTCTCTATGCAGTTCCTCAGATTGTTCCTAATTCATCAAATTTATGCCTCCTGATGCAATTGCTACATTCAGACATAATCCTTGTAAAATTCTGATATACCATGATTGCTCCAATAAACATATTCTAATCTGACTTACATTTTAGGCAAATGATTTGTACAGGAATTATTTGTGAAAAATTGATCTTTTATAATAGTGATAAAACAAATAAGGAATTATGATTCACTGGGGAACAAGACAAAGTTGGATTTAGCCTTTTGACCTTTGTTTCAAAATGTTATAGTGGGACAGACTGATTTGTGGAGAAGACATGGCTATTAGGAATTAACAAAATTATTATAAAATGATACTGATGTAGATGCATTATGGGAAGAAGGTGGCATAGGGTATGAAACTTCCCTCATCATCTTAATACCCTCTACAAATAACCAAAAACAACTCCACAGAAACAATGTAAAAAGGGGCAAAAACAGTCAGGAGTAAAGCTGAACAGCCTGGGATAACTAGAGAGAAAGGTTTCTGACTTCCCCTGCCTTTGTCCCAGGCCTGCAGATCCTGGGGACAGGTTCAAATCAAAGAGAGTGGAATAAAGAACTGGCAACCTCACCTTGTTTGCTGATCCCTGGAGCTTGTATCCCTTAGAATCCCACTGGAATCCATAGTTAGCGGGCCCTAGGAGCAGCTGTGTTTACTGTGTCTTGGGCTCTGGAGAACACTAGCCCATTGCTAGGGATTGAAGGACTTGGCGCTATAGAGTCAGGCCCTAAGGATAGGAACTCACACATAACTACTAACAAATGAGGAGCTTTGGAAGGTGAGGAATATGGACTAAGCACTTGCTCTGTCCTTGTTGGGGAAGTGGCAGAAGACTAGCAAGGAAGGAGCACATGACAGTGAATGTGGTTGCTAAGGAGCATGGAAGCCCAACAGCTATGGTTACTCCCAGGAGAGTGGGATCCTTCCTTGCTCCACAGGGAGAGGTAGACTGGCTGCTTGTAATTGGAATATCAAAACTGTCCATGGGGTCTGGTTGGAGCATCTGAGGTCAGTCATGGATAGAGACTTGAGTGGGAGACCCAGAATACATTCAAACCTGGATTATAAAAACTGGAATAGTTAAATAATATCCAGTTAAAAACAACACACAGAAAAAAGTCATGAAACCTGAGGTAGCATATTTCAACACACTAGGAAATGTTGGCCTCTAGCAAAAAGGCAAAAATGGAATTTACTGGTCTGGCTGCTGAAATTTAAATAAATAAATAAACAAAAATGAACAAGCAAAGGAGAAAGAACCCAACTATTGATAGCTATTTTAGGGACAGAGAAAGCCATGCCTCAAACCCAGAGGATAGTGAAGTAAAAACACCTACTTCAAAAACAGCAAAGAAATAAAATAAATGGCCACAAGCTCAAAAAAATGCTTTTTGAAGAGCTTAAAAAGAGAACTCAAAAACCAAATGAGAGAGGTTGTGTAAAAATATTAAAAAAAAAAAGCATTGCAAGGAAATCAAGAAAAGTTTGAAAGATCAGTCAAATGGAAAAAGAGAAACTCAGAAAAAAACTAACATTTTAAGAACTAGTATTGGATGAGGGGAAGCTAATGATTTCCTAAGACAACATGAAATAATACATCAAAATCAAAAGAATGAAATAATAGAAGAGAATTAATGAAATATAAAAAATGATCAAGAACATATATTGAGAGACAATATATGAATAGTTGAACTCTTGGAAAGCTATGATAAAAAAAAACAATTATAGACATTACACTCCAAGAAATTATCAATGTGCCCAGAAATTCTAGAATAAGAGAATAAAATAGAAATTGAAAGAACCTGCCAATTACCACCTCAAAGAGACTCAAAGATAAAATTGAACAGAAACATCTTTGCTAAATTCCATCATTCTCAGTTTATTGAGAAAATACTACAAAAACAAGAAAAAACAATAAAACATGGAACTATAGTTAGAATAACATAAGATTTAGCAACCACAATATTAAGAGAACACAGGACATGGAACGTAGCATTTCATAGAGCAACAGAACTGGGCTTACAGCCAAGATTAACATATCAAGCAAAGATGAGCATAATTATAAAAGGTAACACACTAAAGGAATTGTAACAATCCAGGGAAAAATCCCAGAACTCATCAGAAAATTTGATTTATAAGAAGCACACAAAGGTAATGAAAGACTAATTATAAATACTTGAATGTAATGGAATGAGTCAGAATGGTAGTGGAATGGACCAGGCAGAGGTAGGGTGAAATGGCTATCTCATATGGAGGAGGAATGAATGGAAGAACTGTCATGGAGAAAGGGAGGAGAGAGTGGAAGGTTGGTAGTACTAGAGCCCTACTCTCATCAGATCATCAGTGCTGAAAGACAGAACATATACAATTACAGGAGTAAAAATCTTCTTAAGGTATAGAGAAATAGGAGAGAAGGGGATGGAGTAAGGGAGGGCTTGGCAGGTTCCTTGGGCCCCTTATGGAATAAAAGAGGGAAGGATGGGTTAAGAGAAAGGTGGGCAAGGGGATAAAAAGCATGAAAGGGGAGGAATACTTAGAGGGGAGTATATATCAAGAGGTAGGGGGATAAGGTGAGCAGATATGGGAGGGACTCAGGACAAGATAGGGAATGAATTTTTAGAATCAAACTCATCAAGTAGTAGAAAGACACAGTTGTGGGGATAAGGAAGTGATGGCCAACTTGGAACTAGGAGGGCAAAAGGAATTTGGAAAGAACTATATGATGCAATGAACTTTAATATGAGTAAAACCAGAAGAACATTATACACACCCACAGAATTCATTCTAGAAGAATAAACTGTCACTGTTACCTCCAGAAAGTGAATAGAAAGGTGAAATATGAAAGAATTAATTTTTTATACATATTGGACTTTTTGAACATATCTTTTGCAATATGAGGAGGGTGGGGAGTGGTTGGGCACTTGTGGATGATATTATGTAGAGAAGAAGAAAAGTCTGCTAAACATATAGGACATTTGTGAGTTAATTTATTACCTTATTTTTCTTTGTATATGAAAATGCTTATTCCTTTTGGTTTTGAAAAATCTGAAATAAGAAAAATGATGTTGCGTAGGTGAATTTTAAATGTGATATTCTGGGAAATAATAATGAAATGGCATAATAAGCACATAAGAAAAATAAAAGACACTATCTACCTTCCCATGGCCAATGACATGAAATGGGTTTTCATTTTTTTTTGTTTGTCTTAAATGATTGTCCTTAATTACAATAAATTGGGTATATAGACAACTTGACAAAAATTTTGTTTTTTCATCCAAGTCATTTGTTATCATTTGGTTGAGGTCCAAATGGCAATTGTCAGGATTAGTCACTGACACATGTGAAATAAAGTAGCTTCATGAGTCCAGTTCTACTAAGGAAGGGGAGATATAATATCAATTACAGAAGATCAGGGCCTTGTTGGCAGCATTCATACAAAGTTTACAGATTGAATAAGCTTGGAGATTGACGAGAGGTGAGCTTGAAGTACCTGGGGTTGTAGCATGAGGATGAAAACCATGCTGCTTTATAATGTTCCATGCAATGCCAGCCACTCTGTGAGGGTTTAATAAATGTGCTGTAGTTATTATTCTTTAATATTGATGGAGGGTTTGGGAAGTTTTATTGTTGCTTTTACCTGTGCTTGTGTTTGCCTCATGAGATGAATTAAAGCTTCAGGGTTATAAATGGAAACCAGCTCCCAGGCACTAAATTTGCTACAGAGACTTTTCCCCCATGAAAATTATAATAGCATGTTAATATTCTAATGAAAAATTGCTGAGGAGTCAAACTCATAATTACAAATGGCTTAATTTAATAAAAATGTTGACTTGAGTAATTATTTACTTAAAGCTTAAATTTGCTGAAAAGCCTCTAGCAATTTTTTTTTTTACCAGCAGCATATAATGAAGTAATTGTGGTCCTCCTAATTAAATTCTTAGTAAGGCCACAATACTTCTAAAGCAAGTTGTTTTTCTTCCGTTAAAAGGCCTTAGAAAAAAAGGGCATTCTGAGACTTACTATTTGGCGCCTCTGAGAATAAAGCATTCTGAAGTCTCAGATCTTACCACCTTAAAGTGAGATTTGAAACTACAGAGTAGCTTCAAATCTCATGAGGCAGCCTATTCCATTTATAGCTCTAATATTGGTAAGATATTTTCTCTGTGCCAAAATCCATGGCCCTATTATTTGAACAGTAACATGGTCAATGGATAGGGCATGGAAGATGGAATCAGAAAATTCCTTACCTGACATGCTAGCTATCAGACCCTGGGAAAGTCATTTCAATCTCAGTTTCCCCTTAAGTAAATGATCAAATTGCATTTGAGGGCTTTTAAGGTACTTTCCAGATCTCAATCTATTATTTATGATTTGTGAACCATTGATCTTAGTTTTACTCTACAAGCACAAGTGAAATTAGTCTTCTCCAAGGCAACCCTTCAAATGCATAACATGCATAAAAAGAGAAATTGTGTTTCCTAAAGCCTTTTCTTTTCTAAGCTAAACATTTCTAGGTCCTTTTTTTTGCTATCTTTGATGCTACATGGTTAATCCTGAGAATTAAATTCCACTTATTTCTAAATTCCTCATTTTACACTTGCAACATTCCACCATATTGTCTTCCTGAGAATGTATATGAGTTATTTCACATTACCAGATTTATGACATGCCAAACATTTACAAATAAGCATATATATGTATATACACATATTTGCATATATGTAATTGGTAATGATTTAACAAGTACTTACTATATATTCTAGGTAGTAGTATTTGGTGGTATAGACATAAAGAACAAAACTAAATAGTCTTTTTTTCATTTTAATCTTGCAAATATGGAAATAATAAACAAACATGCTTACATATAAGTATAAAATTGATACTGTGTATAATATATGGGGGAGATATTAACTGCTGAAGTTTTTAATGATTTAGGAAAAGACTCTTGTAACAGATGCATTTGAACTGAATCTTAACTAGAACTTGGAATAACAAGAACCAAGAATAAATAAGAATATCATTGTCTTCCTAGGGGACATGGAGGAGGAATGAAGAATGCAAATAGGCTAATAGACTAATTTGCCTAGAGTCTGGAAATGAGGGACAGTAGTGTAAAACCACCCTTGGAAAACAGATTGGAACTGGATTCTAAAATCCCTGAAATGCCAAATGGAGAAGTTTGTATTTTATCTTAATACATTATAAGGAGTCATTGAAGCTTCCTGAAAACAAATTAAACATTCAAATGTATACTTTAGAAATATAATTTTAATTTATATGTGGAGGATGAACTGAAGTTGGGAGAGACTAGAAACAGAAAGGCCTATTAGAAGGTTCTTACAAATATCTGTACAAGGTAATAAGTTCCTGATTTATTTTTATGATTGCGTGAACCAAAAGAAAGGAAGAGATGAGAGAAATGTTGTAGGAGTAGGATCTAAGTGTTGGGGAAGGGGCAAAAAAGTAGATGTTTCTATATGCTAGTAATGTATAATGTCCTGTTAGAATGCATCATTTGATTCAATAATGCAGAGCTGTTCATGGGGAGTTTTACAAGCCCAAGTTATATATGAGAGGTATTTCTCAACTTGTCTGGAGGTTGCCTGGCAAAAAAGCATGCACAGGGAGGATTCTAGGTAATATATACTTCAGTCATTACTTCTAGAAATCTTTACAATAGTTGGGGAATCTTACAAAAATAAAGGAGAACTGTATTTTTTTCCCTATTAGTAGCATTCTTTAGCTACTTCTTATACATCATCTAATTGCCTATGATAGGTGACCTAATTCTGGAACTGGAGTCATTTATATTTTTACAGGTCAACTTCTTAAACCCAATCCTTCCAACTTTACATAAACACTTTTGCCAGCCATAATAGTTCTTCCAGGCACTTCAAGAACTGCTTTGAGGAGATGTTGTGCTCCATTCCTCCAAATTTACCATGGACAAAATATATAAACTTACTTCATAGGGACAAAATGAATGAAAATCAGAAATGTGTCAAGCTTACAATTATAGATTAAGAAGGAAAATCAATGGCCATCTAGTCCAACTCCCTCAGATAAGGAAATCAACATCAAAAGATTTTGTGAGGTCAAAAAGGTGGCAAGTGTCAGATCCAAAAGTTGAGCATAAGTTTTCTTAACACCAAACCCACTGAAAATTCTGTTATATCATTGTATGACTAGTTTATATCAGCCAGGTTTTGCAGTGGAAAGAGTTCAGGGCCTGGAGATTCATATCCCTGAGTATGAATCTGGCAAATTGTTAAGTAACTTGCCCAGAGTCACAGAACTAGGCGAGATTTGAATTTAGGAATATTTGGAGTTGTGGAGTTAAGAACTGATTCAACTATTTTTTGGGGATAAACGTGGAACTTATCCTTTGACCTAGCAGTACCACTACTAGAATGCTATCTCAAAGAAATTTTAAAAAAGGAAAAGGACATATATGAACAAAATATAACAACTCTTTATGATGGGAAAGAATTAAAAATTGAAGTATTGTCTATCAATTGAGGAATGGTATGAACATGGTATATAATTGTGATGGGATACTACTGTGTTAAAAGAAATGATGAGCAGAATTCTATCTGAAAAACCTGAAAAGAGTTATATGAACTGATGGAAAGTGAAGTGACCAAAACCATGAGAACAGCATATATAGTAACAACAATATTATATGATGATCAACTGTGAATGATGGTTATTCTCAGTAATAAAATGATCTAAGATACTTCCAAAGGATTTGTGATAAAAAATGCTATGTACCTCAGAGAAAGAACTAGTAGAGTCTGAACGAAAATGGAATAATACTCAAAAAAAACAAAAACAACTTTATTTTTCTTAGTTGTTATTTTTTTTTGGTAGGGGAGGTTCTAAGTTTTCTTTCACAGCATGACTAATATGGAAATATGTTTTATATGATTGCACATGTATAACCTGTATCTTTTTTGTTTTCTTTTGGAGGACATGAAAGGAGATAATTTCCTATTGCTATTAGACAACAAAAAATGTCAGTGAAAAACAAAACAAAACAAAACAAAATATGGCCTCCCCTGATGAATTTCTGGAAGGACATGGAGATGAACCAATATAGGCAGAGATGGATGGAATGCACTCTACATTTGTTGGAAGGAAATTCCCAACCCTAAGGAAACAAGTTTGAATTTTTGAGTATTATCTTCCTCAATAGCATTGAAGCCATGTGGAAGAAGCCATTGTTTTCACTTTTTTGTTCCTGTATTCCAGACAATATGTTTCAAAGGCTGAACTTGAATTTTAGTCTTCCATCATAATATCGCTTGACCTTGCATAGAGTAACTCTTTCATGAATGTTTGTTAAATAGAAATGGATTGAATTAAGATTTGACCTAATGCTCATTTTTTTAGAAAGTCTCCACTTGGCAATAGCATGGCTTCATACAGTGACTACTGGATTATGTCCAACAAGCCTATCCATGCAGGTAGGTCAGGTATATTCATTGATTGTTTGTTCAATTTGAATTTGTCTTTGAAATTCCATTTCATTTATGAAAGGGAGAATGCCCTGGAGTTTAATCAGTATTAACAGCATTATGACAGGTTATTTACTTGCCTGACACTTCTTCTAATTCTCAGACCTGATAATAGCTTCCCTCCCTCATGACACAGAACAATTTTTAAATGATTGACACTAAATGTTATTATACTGCTAGTGGACTCAGAATTAATTTTAATCAAAAGCCGTAGGAAAGGCTTTAATTATATTTCAAGACTGTTCCCCAAATATTGAAACACATTTTAGCAATACAATAAACTACTAATTTAAGTTTCCCAGACTGATCATTGCTGCATTAAAATTACACATTCCTCACAGCAACAGAAAAATTAAGTTCCATTGCATTTTAAAATGTAACTCTTCAAAATGTCAAATGCAAATGTTCATAGGCATCCAATCACCCCAAACCTCACATATATTAAAAAAAAAAAAAGCAAACTAGGCAGTATTTTTTTTTTCCTGGACTCTCCTCTTCCAATCTTGGAATCAGAAATTTAGAATTCAAGGAAATCTTTTTATAGAGTTTACAGATTAGGAATCTAAGTGGTAAAGTAAATCATAGAGGAGAAGTGATTTTCTAAAAGTAAAAAACATAATCAGTGAAAAAGTTTTGAATTCAGAGGAGCTCGACTCAAAATTCTTACTTTACTGCTTATGAAATATGTGATCTATGGCAAATCACCTAATTTGATGTGGACTCAGTTTTTTCATCTGTAAAATAAGGTAATTGTAATAAATGACTTATAAGGTCCCTTCTAGCTACTTTGATCCCAGAAAATTTGGCATTGGGGTTACTCCAAATCTAGCATGCTGTCCACTGAACTGACCTACCTATATTTTCCTTCAAGTTGTATTACCTGGCTCTTCAGGTTTTTTGTATTTAATCTTATCCATGACATATATTTAGATCTCTTACACCTCCCAGTAGACGTTACCAGTGGTTCACTTTCATGTCAGTTTTTATTTTCTTTTACTTAATTGTTATATTGTCTGGCATTGTCATTTCCCTCTTACAACAGTGCTAGGAAAAGTTGACATATATAAAAGTCATTAGATGACAACAAACCATAAAATCTCTATTGTGGTATCACCCATAGAGCATCTATTGCCTAGAGACCCTTTGAAAGTGCTTTCTTTATATTGAGCAGTAGCAAAAAACATACCCAAAAGAAAGTAACAAAAGCTGTTTTCTGTTTAGAACTTGAGCTTTTTCTGGTTTTGAAAGCATTTCATTTAAGAGCCTTCATCTGATGAATATCTTTAAAGAAAAAATCAGAGGTCTGTAGGTCTAAAATGGAAATATATTTGACAAGTACCTATTCATTTTTGCTTAAGGAATTGTATTGTATTCTGATGGAATATGAATGCCATAGATTTTATTATCAAAGAAAATGACTGATAAGGCAAATCCCAAAGCACTTATGCAAACAAAGCAAAGCAGAAAAAACTTCAATTTTTCCCTCTACCAGACAGAAAACTGGACTTTCTAAGACAATGTTTAGTTCCATGAAAGCAATTTTTCAGATTATTCACTCTAGCTAAGGATACTGAGAACCCAGTTACTTCAACCAAAAACTCAGTGACTGAGTAACATACTTTATGGGAAAACAAAGACATTAAAATAGGAACAAAGAGACCTTTAATTACTTTTTAAGCTGTTCAGTGGACTTTCTGGCTCCATTTACCTGATATACAATTCAGCAGGAAATTGACTCAGTCATTCAGGTTCCATATCCTCTGTTGTTTTCATATGTCAGCAGGCAAATTGGGCTACATTGTGAAATTTGGTTCCTCATTCTTGTCTCCAGAGCAACATTGCTTGATTGTAAGGTGAATTGGGTCTAGTTGCATGTGTGTAACTCGTAATGCTCTCTCCTCCTCTGTTCTCCACCACTTTCTTTTTTCTAAAAGCACAAAAGATCCATGCAGAAAAGCACAATAAGTTATGCTGGAAGCAACCTAAAGTTTTAAAGGACCGTTAAACCATAGAAATGGAACAAAATTGAGTTGTAGTTTTAATGCATCTAAGATCTAACCTTATCCTTTTCAAAAGGTAACATCAATACTAGATGCAAAAATGAGGTACAGTGTCAAAGTGTCCTTTAATTTTCCTGGCTATATAAAAAACATCATTTATGGGTACTTTCCTTTCTAATCTTGCTGTACTTGAGTAATACCAAAAAGCTTATCACAATGTCAGCCAGACATTTTTGATAAGACTATTTAAATGGTGTTAACTCTAGTGATAAGCAAAGCTACCCTGAAGAGTAAATATAGCTTTGCCTGAATTCTAAGAATTTATACATCCAGATATAACACTTGGGGGGGGGGGGGGAGCTTCAAATAACCAAAAAAGAGATCTAACTAATTAGAGAAACTTGTTGCCAAGAATTGAAAATTTATTATAGAGAGTAATGGCACTTCTAGGATCATTCTTCAAATTGTGAAGTAGAGGAAAGGGTACTGCATTTAGAGTCATAGGTTCTAGGTTCAAATTCTAGCTCTGTCCAGTTGTTTGACCTTCTGAATGACCTGTGGTAAATAACAACTTTTCTGGGTTTTTCTCTTAATTGTGCTTTTATCTCTAAGGACTTTGCCACTATGATTTGGTTGCCTTTTCAAATTAGGATTTCAGTTTGAGGCTGATAACTTTTGACCCTGCAATGTTCATCTGCCATTGTGGTCTTCTCTCTTTCTAGTGCCTCTGTTTTGGGGATGGGCCTAGGATGGCAATACTTCATAACCTACATTGACGTGCTTCTAATTATAGGAATTTTCCTACCATATTTCACCTTTGACAATTTTCTACTCCCTTTCCTTTCAGCTACCTTTTAATATAGTATTCCATGTTGGAAGGGCTGTGGAAAAATTGGGGCATTAATATGAGCTGTGAACTGATAAAACCATTCATGAGACCAATATGGAATCATGTCTGAAAGCTGCAGATTCTTTGACCCAACAATACCACAACTAGGTTCATATCCTGAAGAGATTAAAGATCGAGTAAAAAAAAAAACTATACAAAAATATTTATAGCAGTTTTTTTCCTGGTGGCAAAAAAATGGAAAAATGAAGATGTCCATTAATTGGGAATGGCTGAATAACTTATAATAAATGCTTTAGTGGAATTTTACCATTAAAATTTTTAATATGAGAAATGACTAACAAAATGATCACACATATACACACACAAAACAACAACAACAACAAAACAAACCTGGAAAGACTTCCAAGAAGTTATGCAAAGTGAAGTGAAAAGAATCAGAAGAATGTTGTCCACAGTAACTACAATAAAATATGATGGTCAACTGTGGATGACAACCCATATCAGCAAAGTAAGTATCTAGGACAACTCTAAGGGGTTCATGATGAAACAAGTTACTCATGACCATAGGAAGAACAGATTATGAATGCAGATCAAATCATACCACTTTTCACTGTATTTCCTCCATGGATTTTTCTCTAGTGTAAGCAATATGTGTCTTTTTACACAATATGATGAACATGGAAATATATATTATATGATAATATGTATAGAACCTATTGCATATTACCTGGCTTCTTGAGGACTGGGGCAGAGTATGAGGGAGTAATAGAGAATGGATTGCAAAATGTCAGAAAATGAATATTAAAAATTGTATTATCAGGTAACTTGGAAAAAATAATTTTTAAAAGAAGGGAAGGTCTGTAATAGAAATGACTCTATTCGGGCTTATATATTTATCCCTAGAGCATTGCACAGTGCTTTGCACATAGTAAGAACTTAATGAAAGCTTATTGCCTTCCTACCTGCAAATGGGTTTCCATTTCCCCATCTTTTAAATTGAAATAGTTGGACTAGATGATTTCTAAGATTCTTTCTAGTTCTCAATTTGTATTCCTTTGATAATAGACTTCTACAAATTAAAAAGGACAAATTTTAGATAAATTCAATTGAAAAACACAACTACATATATAATAACAAATAGCTGATTTTGTTTTGCAAACCAGTTATTTGGTATTGTATTGGTTAAAAAATGAACTATTTTGTTTTCTTATCACAGTCAGAGAAGGACCTATCAATTACTTATGGAAAGCTAGTTGGAAAATTTGTCAGTGTCTAAAGGAATACCAGACTTTTCAGTATGGGGACAGTCACTAAAAATCTTGACAAATCTTGAAAACTATGATTCTCAGAAGAGGTAGTAGGTACAATGTTAGAGCTCAAAAGAACATAGACATTTTCTATTTTTTCTCAATTAATCTTCATTTTCCTCTAAACATTTCATCCTCCATGAGACTTCTGGTCTGGCCCTTAACACTAGACATTTTTATAGGGGTGGAAGTTTGAGATCTTCCATTTATCATTCTCTAATGAACATATACACTTAAAGAACCTTAAGAATATCAGATTAGTATTCTCCTCTACTTTGTTCATGTGGGAATTATATTATCTTACAAATGCAATAAGGGCAAAATTCATGGAGTGGAGCCAAAATGTCAGAGAAGACACACACTCACCTGATCCCTACCAAATTACCCTTTAAAAACCCTATGATATAATGCCTCAAAATGAATTTTGGAGCAGCATAACCCACAAAAGGATGGAGTGAAATAATTTTTCAACCCCAAACAACTTAAAAGGCTGACATGTAAGATCTAGTATACTGAGGTAGAAGTTGAGCATAAACAGCACACCAAGGCAGACCCCACTTCAGCAAACAGCCCTTGGGCACAGTTGAATCAGCAGCAAAAGCTTCTAAAGATCTCAGTCACAGAAGGTAAACAGGGTAAAACAATCCCTCAGGAAGAGATTACAGGGGTCCCTTTTCTGACCCTAGACTTTTGTTGCACTGCTCATTCATAGATGCAGGTATCAATCATGGGTCACATTCTCAGGGTGAGAAGGAGCATTAGCACACATCAGTGCTTACAGCTACAGGGGAGCAGGATGCACTGGTCATAGCTCCAAAGCAGAAAAGGGTATTTATATATTTACTCATAGACCAAAGCAGAAGCCAGGAAAGCATTAAACATATATCTCCACATATTATACATTTTTGGAAGAAATAAAAGCATATAGATCTCCAGAGTCAGCTCTGAAAGCAGTTATACAATGAACCTGAAGCTTGGAATAATGCCCCCTTCACCACAATTATAGATCCCAACATTAATAGTTTTTTAAGTTAAAAGAAAAGAAAAAATCTGGAAAATGAGGAAACAAAAAAGAAAAAAGTAGTTATTTTGGTGACAGGGAAGACCAAAACATAAACACAGAAGACAACAGAGTCACTACTTCTGCAACCAAAGCCTCCAAGAAATATATGAATTGCTCTCAAACCTAACAAAGAGGGGAAGAAATGATTTTGAAAATTACATGAGAGAAGTAGAGAAAAAATTGGGAAAATAAATGAGAGTTTTATAGAAAAATCACAAAAGAATATCAACAGTCTGGTAAAGGAGATAAAAAATATGAAAGAAATTATTACTTTCAAAAAGAGAACAGGTCAATTGATAAAAGAGTAAAAAATATTCAATGAAGCAAAGAAGTTCTTAAAATGCAGCATTAGCTGAATGGAAAAGGATATGCAAAAATATATACTGAAGACAGAACTTCTTAAAAGTAGTATTGGCTATTTAGAAAAAGAGGCACACAAATTAGCTGAGGAAGATAATTCTAACAGAAGAGAATTGGCCAAATGGAAAAAAAAGTGATACAAAACTTAGGAAAATTATGTCTTAAAAATTAGAATTGGACAAGTGAAAGCTAACAACAAAAAAGTCAAAAGGATGAAAAAGTAGAAGAAAATGTGACATATTTCACTGGAAAAACAACTGATCAGAAAAATAAATCCAGAAGAAATAATCTAAAATTATTAGACTACCTAAAAGCCATGATCATAAAAGGAGCTTAGATATAATGTTTCAAAAAATTCTCAAGGAAAACTACCCTGATATTCTAGAACTAGAGGGCAAGATAAACATTGAAAGAATCCACCAATTATCTACTGGAAAAGATACCCAAAAGATAAATCTCAGGAATATAATAGCCAAATTCCAGATATCCCTGGTCAAAGAAAAAACATTGTAAGCAGCCATAAAGAAACAATTCAAATATCATGGAGCCAAAGTTAGACTAACAGAAGATTCTTCAGCTTCTACCTTAATGCATCAAAGGGACTAGAATAGGATACTCTAGAGGGCAAAGGAGGGAGCAGCTTAACTAAAAAACCCTTACTCAGCAAAACTGAGCATATTCCTTCAGAGGGAAAAAAAAAAACAGATATTCGATGAAATAAATGACTTTCATATATTCCATTTGAACAGATCAGAGCAGAATGGAAATTTTAATTCTCAAATATGACTCAAGAGAAGCATAAAAAGGTAAGCAGGTAAGAGAAATGAAAAAGGTCAAATTGTTTATATACTTGCATTATTAGAGCAGTTAAAAGGAATAAACACAGGGTGCAATGATATGAGTTGAATGTGATGAGATGATGAAACAGTAAAATAAAATTAAGGCATTAGATAAAGGAACGCATTGGGAGGAGGCAGAAGGGAAAAAGAGAATTATTCCACATAAAAGAGATAAGAATGGTCTCCCTTCAATGGTGAAGGGAGAATAGAGGAGCTGAGGAGGAGATCATGTGAACTTGATTCTCATTGGAATTGGCTCAGTGAGGGAAGAACATATATAGCCAATTGGGTATAGAAGTCTCTTACCCTACAGGAAAGTAGGAAGGGAAAGGGAATTTGAGAAGGAGGGTGGGACTAATAAAAAAGGATAAATTAGAGGAAGTAGTGGTCATAATTTAAACAAGGGGACTTTCGATGAAGAATAATACACAGTACTCATAATGATGCAAATTTTTACAAGTCTATAATAAATAAAGGCTTTATTTCTCAAATACATAGAGAAATTTGTTAAGTATATAAGAAAACAAATCATTTTCCAATTGATAGATGGACAAAGGATACGAGGAGGCTCTTCTTAGAAAAAGTGCTTAAAAATCTCTATAGTAATGCAGAAAAATTCCCTAGATGACTATTAATTAGAGAAATGCAAATTGAAACAACTTGAGGTTCTACTCCACCCCTATCATATTGGCTATTATGATAAAAAAGGAAAATGACAAAACATGGAGAGGATGTGGGAAAATTGAGACAGTAATGTACAATGACAGGGAGGGATTATGAACTGATTCAATCATTCTGGAGAGCAATTTGGACCTGTTCCCAAAGGGCTAAAAAACAGGAAATTTCCTTTTACCCAGTAATACCATGCCTAGGATTGTATCCCATAGAGATAAAAAAGAAAAAAACTGAAGGATCACTATTTACAAAACTATTTAAAGTAACTTTTTTTTGGAAAGGATAAAGAATTGGAAAATGAGGGTATACCTAATAATTGGGAAATGGCTGAGTAAGTTCTCACATATGATTGTGCTTTAAGAAATGATGAGCTAGAGGAGCTCAGAAAAACCTGGAAAGACTTTCAGGAAATGAAGCTAAATGAAATAAGCAATAAGAAGAACATTGTACACAGTGACAGGAATGCTGTACAAAGAACAACTGTGAATAACTTACCTATTTTCAGCAATACAATGATCCAAAACAAACCTAAAGGACTCATGAGAAAATGTGTCATCTGTTTCCAGAAAAAACCTGATAGAATATGAATCTTGACTAATGCAAATATTTTAAACTGTATTAATTTTTGTTTCTTTCTTTCCATAAAATGATTAATATGAAAAAAATTGCATGATTATATATGTAAAATCTCTATGAAATTATTTAGCATCTCACCTAGGGTTTTGGGGTGAGGATAGAGGAAAAGAATCTGAGACAATATATTTTAAAACTTGTTGGAAACTGGTTTTACATATAATTGAGGAAAAATAAGTTAAATTAAAAAATGAGCAACATTCACAATTCTTTGCTTCAGTGCTGTAAATCTTGAAATCTCTCAGACTTGTGAATGTTAAAATTTTCCCCATCAGGGAATTCTTAATTGGAACAAATTCCCTACTGAGAAACATTCCCCATTTTGATGTGAGAACTTGCCAGGATCAGAAATGGGAGGACCTCTACTCCAACCATACTTAAGACTGCTTTAGGGAAAAAAAAAAATCCTTGCTAAACAAAGAAAGTACTTGGATCCATGTTTATGGTGGGGCAAGGAGTTTTTTTTTCCCCTAAAGCAGTCTTTGGAACCCCAATGTTGTACTAGATTACACAAAACTAAACCAGGCCAGAGAAGCGTTATTGACAGCCATGAGAGCTTGCTCTGATAGACCTGAAAAATGGTCAAAATTTGAAAAAACCCGACAACATATTGATGAAACACCCTCCCAGTTTATGGACAGACTTATTGACGTAGGGAATACATATATGGACCTTGATTTATCCAGAGAAAGAGACATTAGACAAATACGTAGGCAATTTGTTAAGAATTGTTGTTCAGTGGTAAAAGACTACTTTAGAACTAGCTGTCCTAATTGGGACTCTATGGACCTCGATGAACTAAGGAGAGTAGCAACCTATGTCTATAAAGGTCATGCAAAAATACCTGAGGAAGATGATACATCAGTGGAAGATTTAAAGAAAGAAATTGAAATGTTAAAGAGACAATTGAAAAATAAGGGAAAGACTTTAGCCCCTTTGTGGGAATTCACAAATAAATCAATAACTTGCCACTTCTGTGAGAAGAAGGGCCACAAAATGATGGAATGTAGAACCTTTCTTAAGATGATTGGAAGGAATACACAGTTTAATAATAGCTTTAGAAATAACTATAGAAATGATGATAATGGTCATAGAAACCAGAACAACTATAATGATGATAATGGTCATAGAAACCAGAATTTTAGAAATTCTAGAAATTATAATGATGATTATGGAAATAACTATAATGAACATAGAAATAAGAACTTTAGAAACCAGAATTATAGAAATAGGAACTGGGAAAATAATGACAATGCTCCAAATTAAGAAAATGATAATACCCAACAACAAAATATAAGAAATGGAGCTCGTTCAAAAAATAGTTGAGGTGCCCTTCAGGGGAGTGCCCAAGGAATATCCCAAACACAATGATGGCATCTGGGGGGGGTGCTGGGGCACAGGAATCAGAGGATACAACCTTTGATTTTCTGGACCCTGATGTCCTCCTACCCGTTGTCCTATCCACTGCCCTCCCCATACTAATGAACCCCATGTTACCTTAAAAGTGGGTAACACTTATTATGATTGTCTATTAGACACTGGAGCTACCAGGTCTGTATTGAAGAATGTACCAGATTTAAAATCTTATTCCATTGATTCACAAAGTGTAATGGGAGTATCAGGAATACCCCAAAGAGTTGAAAAACTTGCCCCTAGAATGGTGTCTGTAGGACCCCTAGAGGTACAACATTCCTTTCTTTTAATGCCTGACTCCCCTTTAAATTTGCTGGGGAGAGACCTTCTATGCAAACTCAGAGCCACAATAACTTGTTCACCAGATGGTTCTTTATCATTGGAAGTACCAGAGGAATCTTTAAATTTACTCCCTGTACTTCTCTCGGAAAACCAGGAGGCAAAAGAGCCTTCCACTTTTGAAATACCTAAGGATATACTGGAGTCTCTTTGGGGGCACATCTTCTTCTGATGTAGGTTTACTTAAATCTGCTGTTCCTATGCAGATAAAAACTAAATCTAGCCCACCTCCTTCCATCCCTCAGTATCCCCTCTCAAAGAGGGCAATTGAGGGTATTACACTAGTTATTAACTCATTAATAAAACAGGGAATAATAATCCCTTGCAAATCTGAATATAACACGCCCATCCTGCCAGTTAAAAAACCAAAAAGAGGGCCTGATGGCAAGCACCTCTATAGATTCGTATAGGATCTGAGGGCAGTGAATAATCACGTTATAAAGAGACACTCCGTAGTTTCTAACATAAATACTATTATTTCCTCTATTCCTAGCACAACTACATACTTTACAGTAGTAGACTTGTGTTCAGCTTTTTTTTCCATACCTATACATGAGAAATCCAGGCATATTTTTGCTTTTACCTGGAAGGGCTCACATTATTCATGGAGTCGGTTCCCACAGGATTATGTGGAAAGTCCGAGTTTATTTGATCAAATTTTGAGCCAAGACACAGACAATATAACATTTAAAAATAGTAAATTAATCAAATATGTAGATTATCTACTCTTGGCTTCAACAGATGCAAAAACATGTCAAGAAGACAGCAAACACCTTCTTTTGGAATTGTACAAAAGAGGACATAACATCTCTAAGGATAAAGTTCAGTGGTGTCTCCCTAAAGTAGAATATTTGGGATTCATCCTGACTGCTGGTGCTCGTTATATTTCTCCAAAACGAATTGAGAATATTCAAAATTTAAACACTTCTACTACTAAGAAACAGTTGAGAGAAATTTTAGGAGCAACAGGGTTTTGCAGACAATGGATTCCTTGGTATGGGGAAATCACTAAACTCCTTATAGCATTAACAAAGGATTCGGTTCCTGAACCCCTCAAATTAGAGCCTGAACACTTGTCAGCTCTATCAGAGCTAAAAAAAGGCTATCATGTCTGCCCCTGCTCTAGGCATCCCAGATTACAACAAGCCATTTACTTTATATGTGCATGAGCAAAGAGGAGTAGCTTCTGGTGTGTTAACTCAGACTTTGGGACCTTCTCAGCACCCAATTGCTTATTATTCGGCTAAATTGGACCCAGTAGCAGGAGGAGCACCACCATGTCTTAGAGGAGTAGCTGCTACAGCCTTACTAGTAACAAAAACTGTTGATTTAGTATTGGGATGTCCATTAACAATAATGTGCCCACATGAGGTAGAAGCATTATTGATAAAACAGAACACAGGCATTCTCAGATCAGAGAATTACAAGATATGAAATAACCTTATTAAATAGTGAAAACATTACTTTAAAACGTTGTACTACTCTTAACCCTGCCACCTTGCTTCCAGATTTACCAACTTCAGGAGAACCATTACACAATTGTGAAACATTAGTGTCTGTGGCAGAAAAGCCTCAAGATACTCTATTGGACACTCCCTTAGACAATGCAGATCTGATTTTATTTACCGATGGTTCCTCTTTTATGAGGGATGGCATACGTTACACTGGAGCTGCCGTAGTCTCAGAATTTGCCACTGAATGGTCAGCTTCACTACCTTCTAACATTAGCACTCAAGGAGCAGAACTCATAGCTCTGAAGCAAGCTTGTATAATTGCCAAGGATAAAAAGGCAACAATTTATATGGATTCTAGATATGCTTTTGGCATTTGTCACTCAGTCGGAATGTTATGGCTCCAGAGAGGATTCTTAACCTCAGCTGGAAAATCTATAGCTAATGCAGAAATTATTAATGAAGTTCTTTCTGCTCTCCAGCTTCCTTAAGCCCTAGCTGTAGTTCATTGTTCTGTCCATACAGGTGGCACTGACCCTGTCTCTAGAGGAAATGATCGAGCAGATGCTGTTGCAAAGCTAGCAGCCATAGAAGGGCCTGAATTAATTTTAACATTAACAACTACTAATGATTTAAATTTACCACTTTCCTATAATGAAAAGGAAGTGGAAAAATGGAAACAAAAATTCAAAGCAAAACAGATTAATGGAGTATGGGTGTCATCTGAAGGAAAACCCCTGCTCCCTAGAAGTTTCTATAACCAAATTTGCCAATCTATTCATAAAAATGGTTATTTTGGCACCCAGGGCATCGTAGACTCTGTTAAGAGAGTATGGATAGCCCCTGGTATAACTACAGTAGCCTCTAAAGCGTGTTCAGCCTGCTCTACCTGCCAGGCATATAACCAACATGCATTTCATAGAAAGCCTTTGGTGGATGTCCTCTGGCTTACACACCTTTTGAATACCTACAGATAGATTTCATAACGATGCCAAAGGCTGGACGTTATAAATTTTGTCTAGTAATTGTAGATCAAATAACCAGATGGCCAGAAGCATTTCCTGTCACCCGAGCCATGGAGGATTTTGTTGCAAAGATACTTTTAAAGGAAATTATTCCTCGTTTTGGCCTGCCAGCACGTATTGATTCCGATAGGGGGAGTCATTTTACTGATTCTGTTCTAAATCAGATATATTCTTGCTTGGGAATAACTCCCAAATTTCATGTTCCATATCATCCCTAGAGCTCAGGCCAAGTAGAGGATGAACAAAGAACTTAAAACTATGATTGGCAAATTATGCACTGAGACCCAATTAAAAAGGCCTGAAATTCTCCCTCTGGCCCTATTTTATCTTAGAAGCAGGCCTATAAGGGACCTACATATCTCACCATTTGAGATGCTTTTTGGACATCTACCTATACAGGCTAAGCCTTTCTCCCTGGCATATACCTCACTATTAGGGGGAGATATTACTATTGCTTCCTATATACAGGAGTTACAGCACAAACTACGTAAACTTCATGCATCCCGAGCTGCAGTACAAGCCAGACCACTAGACTTTTCTCTGCATGACCTGAATCCAGGAGATAAAGTTTATATTAAGAATTTCAAGTGTACTGGAGCAACTCAGCCTTCGTGGGAAGGACCATTCCAAATATTGTTAACTACTCCAACATCCATAAAGATTGGAGAAAAGGACTCTTGGATTCACTGCTCACATGTGAAGAAAGCATCTTCTGCTGAGACTGATTGACTGAAACCTATCGCATTCATTGGAGATAATAATCCTTAGACAAGTGGATGCTGTTTTTTTTTTTTGAGAACACATTGAATTACTGATTTTTTTCCTTATTTTTATTATTTCTTTTCTTTATTTGTTTTGAATATTTGATTTTTTCTTATTTTTGTACTGAAGGTACACATAATTAATATTATTATTTTTTCCTGCAGTAATAGAAGTTAATATATATTCTTGCTATAATATCAATATATACCTAAAAGCTTTAAACTATGGGAACCTGCCATTTATTGATAAAATATTATAGGACTGTGATTAATGTTTATGTATGATTCCAGAAAAAGGGATATAAAACAAGGAGCACAGACTTAACCTGAATAGTGCCAAAAAGAGCACACATGAAATACTAATGTGAGACTCGAGGTTGCGATGCTTGACATATGTTAAGTTGTAGGACTTCCTTGTATCTACACTCTTTACGAAGTACTCATACAAGTACAAAGTTTGACTATCATGCTGGCTCCCTATATCCCTGAGAATGACAAAAAAATCAGATGAGGGAATGACGCTTCCCTATCAAAATAGAATTCTAATTCTTTTCTTCTTATATTATGGCAACTTCCTGTAGTCTTGGCTGCAAATGGCTAAATGACATATTACTGCATTCTGTCCTACAGACTTGTGGGATAGAAATTACTTTATATTGGACCTATACAAAGGCCTATTTTGAATTTTTCCTTATGTTTTTGATTATTTTTCTCTTCTTTTGTTAATTGACTCATACACCCTCATAACTCAACATTGCATTCTGAGTTGAACTGAATGTTTTTTAATACTTACTTCAGGGGGGATTGTATTTTAATTAAAAATCTATGAATATTTGTATTTTGAATTTTTTGTTTGAAATTGTATTTTTATAAAAATCCAAGAATTTTGATTTTTTGTTTAAGATTGTAACTTTATAAAAATTCAAGATTTTGATTTTGTTCAAGAAAAGATCTTCAAGAAAGATTGAAACTTTTATATCCAGAGAATGAACTGTGGCAGAAAGATGCCAGAAAACCTACACTTCATCAAGAAGATCAAGAATGAACTTTGGATATGATTGATTGAACTGAACTTTGATTGAACATTTATTGTAAATGTATACATTTATGCCAAAAGGGACTGCCCCTAATTTGACTTTCTGTCAATGTGCCTAGCAAAACATTGGTTTTGCTTTATTTTCTTTTCTATTTCCTCTCTCACTATTCTAATTTCTCTTAGAAAATTTGAATATCGTGTATATCTATAGTTAGAAGTGCGTTTAGGATTACAAATTGATTATGTTAAATGATCAATGGGGAGACTAGTCTCCCAATTATCATCAGGGGGGATTGTAAATCTTGAAATCTCTCAGACTTGTGAATGTTAAAAATTTCCACATCAGGGAATTCTTAATTGGAACCAATTCCCTACTGAGAAATATTCCCCATTTTGATGTGAGAACTCGCCAGGATCAGAAATGGGAGGACCTCTACTCCAACCATACTTAAGACTGCTTTAGGGAAAAAAAAAAAACTCCTTGCTAAACAAAGAAAGTACTTGGATCCATGCTCATGGTGGGGCAAGGAGTTCTTTGAGCCAGTCCTGTTTTTAGAATTGATACAATGAGATGCTAGGTACCTAAAAGCGTTGGGCAAGTTTTCTCTTGATGAGATTAGTTGACTCAGCTGTGTTTTCTCTCGTTCAGACTTACTGAGGATCTTGATCGACACAGCAGCATTTTTTCTGATTCAGACTTACTGAGGAGATTGGTCGACTTAGCAGGAATTCAGATGGGCAGTCCTTTGGAAAGCGTCTACAGTGATTGGTAGATGTAGAGACTTTGGGGAGGTGACATGGGAGAAAAACCCCTATATAAGAAAAAGCAGAATCCTTTTGGAGATATTCCTTTTGGAGAATTCCTTTTGGAGGATCTCTGATGAGGACTGCTTGGGAAGAATCTCTTGAGAGAGGCTCTGAAGAAGGGAAACTCTTGGAGGACAATCTCTAAGGAGGTCTCCCTGGAGCTCCTCTAAGGGGACTCTGTCCCTCTGGAGGCTCTGGAGAGAGGCCCTTTGGAACAGTCTGGCTGGAAGGCTCTCTGGTGAAGTCAGCTGAGATGGAACTGGCCTGGTGTTACTAGAATCCTTGTTTAGTCAGACCTTGGTGAGTGTTAAAAAACTGACTGATTTCTCTCTTAAGACTCAGGTCTAGGCCATATTGGCTTGAGGCCCTTCATACTTATTCCTTTCTTACTCTCTCTCTCTCTTTCTCTGATTACTCATTGTATTGTTAATTAAAATCTCTATAAAACCCAATTGACTTGGGTATTTGAATAATTGGGAATATTTCCCTGGCGACTACCTTATATTTGATTTAAAAACCAAGACACTGTAGTGAAACATATTTTCTGAGGTCAAATTTACTCACCCTTCCTTATATCTATCACAATTTATATCTTCCACTATTTTAATCACTACAGTTTAAGACCTCAACCATTTTAAATCTCACAGTGCTATTGACTACATTTAAACAAATGCATCTCTGTTATTGCTGATGGAGTATTTAGAACATATTTTTCTTCTGTCGAGGTCATATGTCACATATTTCAGCTGTACATAACTAATTTGTCACTTATTGGTTATTTAAATTGAATTTCATATGCACTTTCTTAGAATATTAATAATAATTAGGAACACCTTTCATGAAGTTCCCAAAGAAGAAACCAGGATTAAACTAGGAAACAAAGTAAAAATTCATACATACCCATATATTTTAAATATATTTATATGTATGCTTATGAGGGCTTATACATATGCATATTGTATAAATGTTATATATCTATAAATGTTCATATTTGGATAGGTATTTCAATAGCTAGGTTTTTTTTTTTGTGTGTGTGTGTGTGTGTATGTGTTTGTATATCCTTATTCTTGTGGCAAAATCAGAATTGGCAAACCTGTATATTTCTTATTTTGACTTCTCATTATACTATATGTAAATTAACATAAATTATATGGATTCTTTACAGAAAATAATCACTCTAATTATTATTATAATGATTAGAATGACATTATCAATGATGAGGATTGGATTTGTGGTTTCATTTTTGTAGAAAACTACCAGTGAGGATACTGTGCCTACCAAAGCACATCTGTATATAACTAGTCCTAAAGAGAGTTTCTAGGGACAGTGAGAGATTATTCTAATTAATCTAATTCATATAAATCAGCCTGGGGACTTCAACCCAGGTCTTTCTGACTACAAAGCTGGCTGTCTATCCACTACTAATTCCTGATTAAATTATTTTGTCATTTAGGTGCCAGTATCAGTATGTTTATTGTAAAGCAAGACTTCCATTTCAACCAGACTTTTTACTCCTTATCTTTCTCTTTTAGAACACAAGTGACTTTCAAAGGAGAACTAAAAAATAAAATTGGATAATATTAATGAAATATTTCCCCATCCAGAAAATAAATACACACCTACTATTACAAGATGTCAAAATCCAACTTCTGTTTTATGTTAATTCGTAAGGAAGTCAGTAGTTGATGCTGTTTTCAAATGGGTATATTTTCTGCAGGCAAGTGCAGGCAAGGCACCCGGTAAAGACAGGATCCCAACTGAGGTGTACAAGGCCTTAAATGGAAAGGCGCTCCAGGCATTCCACATAGTGCTGACCAGCATATGGGAAGAGGAAGACATTCCCCCAGAACTCAGAGATGCCTCCATCGTAGCCCTATACAAGAAAAAGGCTCACGAGCAGCCTGTGAGAACTACAGAGGCATCTCTCTACTCTCCACTGCTGGAAAGATCCTCGCCCGTGTTATACTCAACAGTCTCCTGTCATCTGTTTCAGATAAGAACCTGCCTGAATCACAATGTGGCTTCTGACTAGATCGCAGCACCATTGACATGGTCTTCACAGTGAGGCAAATGCAGGAAAAATGCCTTGAGCAGAACCCGAGTCTCTACATTGTCTTCATAGACTTGACAAAGGCATTCGACACAGTGAACAGGGATGCATTGTCGGTGATCCTCAGCAAGCTCGGTTGCCCAGCAAAATTCGTCAAACTGATCCAGCTCTTTCATGTCGATATGACAGGGGAAGTCCTATCTGGTGGAGAGACTTCTGATTGCTTCAACATCTCCAATGGCGTGAAACAAGGCTGTGTCCTCGCTCCAGTACTATTCAACCTATTTTTCACCCAAGTATTACGACATGCTGTGATGGCTCTAGACCTGGCCATCTACATCAAATACTGACTGGATGGCTCACTATTCTACCTTTGCCGCCTGACTGCAAAAACAAAGACAACAGAGAGACTCATCCTGGAAGCTCTCTTCGCAGATGACTGTGCTCTCATGGCCCACCAAGAAAATCATCTTCAAACCATTGTGGACAGGTTCTCCACAGCAACAGAACTGTTTGGCCTGACTATCAGCCTCAGCAAAACAGAGGTGCTGTTCCAACCTGCACCAGGGAGGCCAACGAACCAGCCATGCATTACAATCGACAGCACACAGCTTTCTAACGTCAACACTTTCAAGTACCTGGGCAGCACCATCGCCAATGATGGGTCCCTAGACCACGATATTAATACCAGAATCCAAAAGACCAGCCAGGAACTTGGGAGGCTGCACTGCAAAGTCCTCCAACACAGAGGTGTAAGCACTGCGACGAAGCTCAAAGTGTATAATGCTGTGGTCCTCAGCTCGCTCCTGTATGGTTGTGAAACATGGACACTGTACCGGAAGCACATGAAACAACTGGAGCAATTCCACCAATGCTCCCTCTGGTCAATCATGAGGATCCGATGGCAGGACCGAATCACCAATCAGGAAGTCCTCGACAGAGCCAACTCCACCAGCATCGAAGTCCTGGTCCTCAAAACCCAGCTACGATGGTCTGGACATGTCATCCGCATGGACCCACAGCGAATACCAAGACAGGTATTTTATGGTAAACTGTCAGCTGGACTCAGGAAACAAGGCCGACCAAAGAAAAGATTCAAGGATCAGCTAAAGTCCAACTTGAAGTGGGCTGGCATCACACCAAAGCAACTAGAACTCGTTGCCTCTGACAAAAGCAGCTGGCAAACCCACATTAACCATGCTGCCACCACCTTTGAAGATGAGTGACATCGACGTCTTGCCGCTGCGCATGATCGCCAAAACCGGGCCACAATCGCACCTCCTGTAACAACTGGAGTCCCATGCCCCATGTGCCACAAAATTTGTGCCTCAGCCTTTGGACTCCAAAGCCACATGAGGGTACACCGTAGATGAAACTGCACAAAGACAGTAGTCATTCTCGATCACCGAGAGACTACCGCTATATTTTCTGCATTTTGGAACCACTATTAATGAACTGCTGTTTGTGAGCAAAGCTTATTGAGATATGGGAAGAGGTCAGGTGTAGTGGGAAGACTATTCCTCTCACAGGAGAAGATCTGGGTTCTAGTGTCATCTCTGATACTTAATCCTATCCTTTAACTTCTTTGTATCTTAGTTTACCCAAATACAAAATGGAAATGATATGACTTATATCACCTATGTCAGTGAATTATGAGGAAAGCAAAGAACTATATTACCCCAAGTTCTTAGTAGTAATACCCTGAAGTTTAGAATTCATAGACTACTAATTAGGTGAATTAAAAATTAAAGGGTGTACCCTGGAGCTAAGAAAACAAAGTTATGCAATAGTATAATATGTAATATCCTTGAGCAGTTTATAGTGCGGGTGTTAATTTAAAGGAATGGAAATGTATGGAAATTAGTTCTTATGACAAAAAGTATTATAAGTCTAAAGTAGATATTTTGTGAAGGCTGAGTACTAGCCTCTTTCACCTAAATATGCAAAGAAATAAATCTATAAATCAAATAATATTGGGAATACTTCAATACATCGAGTCTCTTTTCAACTTAGTGTTAAATACACGGATGAAGGCCTACCCATAGTTTAGAATACAGTTTAGTGAATTCCTACTGACAAAACACTTTCCCCACCCCAATAAAACTCCTTTTCAACCAGGGGATGATGCTAACTGTTACAACTTTGCATCTTCTAATAGCTCCCCCTATACTTTTCTTCAAACAAAACCTTTACTTGGTCCACAGATACCTCACTGTCATATATCCAGATTTCTCCCCAGGTTGATCCCATTCTTAAATCCTCAGCCTCTCATCATCCACTGGCTCTTTCTCTGCTATTTATATAGACAAGAACTCCAATAGCCTTGAAGAAACTGACGTAGGCTGGCCTGGCCACCCCATGAAAACATTGTCCCCTATATACCTGTATTCTCAGACCACCATATTCCTCTAACAAGCTGAAGCTACCTCAACTTTCTATCCTCCTACTCACTTCTGAACCACTTGTAATTTGGTTTCGGATCTCATTATTCCTCTAAAACTTTTCTCTCGAGAGCTATCAGAGATCTTAGATGCCAAATGCATTAACTAAAATTTTCTCAATCCTCATTCTTTTTTACCTTTCTACAATCTTGGGCATTATTGATTTCTCTCTTCTCTCTAATACTTGCCTCTCTTTAAGGTTTTGGGACTACTCTCTCTTGATTCTTCTATTTTTCTGAACTCTCATGCTTCTTCTCAGTTTCTTTTTCAGGATCCTCCTCCAGACCACACATTCTAACTATGGATGTATTTCAGGACCCCCTTGTTTTCTCTCTTGTTACTAGTTTACTTGGTAATTTTTTCAGTTTCCATGGATTTAATTACTTAATGCTGACAATTCTTAAATCTATTTATTCTACCTTAAACTGTCTCTGATCTCCACACTTGCAACTTAAACTGCCTTTCAGACACCTCAAGCTAGAAGTCCAGTTGATATCTTAAACTGAACTTATTCAAAAGAGAACTCATTATTGTTCCTCCAAAAACTCCCACCCTCCTACATTTTATGTCAAAGTAGGGGACAACAGCATCCTTTCAGTCTCTCAGGTTTACAACCTAGAAGTCATTCTTGACTCCTCCCTATCTCAAAGCTCCATATCCAACCTGTTCCTAAGACCGGTTATTTCTACCTTTATAACTTTTCTCCCGAACATCCTTTTTCTCTATTCACTGGATAGGCCTTGAAATTAACCAGAATTATAGTTACCTGACTGCCTTTTGTCTCTTCCTCCTCCTCAACTCAAAAGCCAAAATCATTATCCTTCAAGGCCTGATCTAATTATTATTATTTTTAAAATTTTAAACATTATTTTATATGGTCATTTCCAAACTTTATTCACTGGAAACAAAGATCATTTTCTTTTCCTCCCCGCCCACCCTCCCACCACCTTTCCCTCTCCCATAGCCGACGCACGATTCCACTGGTTATCACATGTGTTCTTGACTCGAACCCATTTCCCTGTTGTTGGTATTTGCATTAGAGTGTTCAATTAGAGTCTCTCCTCAGTCATATGCCCTCAACCCCTGTAGACAAGCAGTTGCTTTTCCTCAGTGTTTTTACTCCTACAGTTTATCCTCTGCTTGTGGATAGCATTTTTTAGATCCCTGCAGATTGTTCAGGGACATTGCATTGACACTAATGGAGAAGTCCATCACCTTCTATTGTACCACAATGTATCAGTCTCTGTGTACAATGTTTTCCTGGTTCTGCTCCTTTCGCTCTGCATCACTTCCTGGAGCTTGTTCCAGTCTCCATGGAATTCCTCTACTTTATTATTCCTTTGAGCAAAATAGTATTCCATCACCAACATATACCACAATTTGTTCAGCCATTCCCCAATTGATGGGCATCCCCTCGTTTTCCAATTTTTGGCCACCACAAAGAGTGCAGCTATGAATATTCTTGTACAAGTCTTTTTCCTTATTATCTCTTTGGGATACAAAACCAGCAGTGCTATGGCTGGATCAAAGGGCAGAGAGTCTTTTATCACCCTTTGGGCATAGTTCCAAATTGCTCTCCAGAATGGTTGGATCAATTCACAACTCCACCAGCAATGAATTGGTGTCCCCACTTTGCCACATCCCCTCCAGCATTCATTACTTTCCATAGCTGTCATGTTAGACAATCTGCTAGGTGTGAAGTGATACCTCAGAGTTGCTTTAATTTGAATCTCTCTGATTATAAGAGATTTGGGCACTTTTTCATGTGCTTATTAATAGTTTTGATTTCTTTGGCTGAGAACTGCCTGTTCATGTCCTTTGCCCATTTGTCAATTGGAGAATGGCTTGATTTTTTGTACAATCGATTTAGTTCTTTGTAAATATGAGTAATTAAACCTTTGTCAGAGGTTTTTATGAAGAATGCTTCCCAATTTGTTGCTTTCCTTCTGATTTTAGTTACATTGGTGTCGTTTGTACAAAAACTTTTTAATTTGATGTATTCCAGATTATTTATTTTACATTTTGTGACTCTTTCTAAGTCTTGCTTGGTTTTAAAATCTTTCCCTTCTCAAAGGTCTGACGTGTATACTATTCTGTGTTCATCTAAATTTCTTATAGTTTCCTTCTTTATGTTCAAGTCAATAACCCATTTTGAATTTATCTTTGTGTAGGGTGTGAGGTGTTGATCTAAACCTAATCTTTCCCACACTGTCCTCCAATTTTCCAGGCAGTTTTTATGAAATAGTGTATTTTTATCCCAAAAGCTGGGTTCTCTGGGTTTTTCATATACTGTCCTGCTGAGGTCATTTACCCTGAGTCTATTCCACTGATCCTCCTTTCTGTCTCTTAGCCAGTACCAAATTGTTTTGATGACCGCTACTTTATAATATAGCCTGAGATCTGGGATTGTAAGGCCCCCTTCCTTTGTAATTTTTTTTTCATTGTTTCCCTGGATATCCTTGATCCTTTGTTCTTCCAAATGAACTTTGTTATGGTTTTTTTTTAAATCAGTAAAAAAAATTTTGGAATTTCATTAGGTATGGCACTAAATAGATAAATGAGTTTGGGTAGGATGGTCATTTTTATTATATTGGCTCATCCTACCCATGATCAGTTAATGTTCTTCCAATTGTTCAAATCTAGTTTTAGTTGTGTGGAGAGTGTTTTGTAGTTGTGTTCATATAGTTCCTGTGTTTGTTTCGTGAGATAGATTCCTAAGTATTTTATTTTGTCTAAGGTGATTTTGAATGGAATTTCTCTTTCTAGTTCTTGCTGCTGAGCTGTGTTGGAAATATATAGAAATGCTGATGACTTATGTGGGTTTATTTTGTATCCTGCAACTTTGCTAAAGTTGCTGAGTATTTCGATTAGCTTTTTGGTTGAATCTCTAGGATTCTTTAAGTAGACCATCATGTCATCCTAAAAGAGTGATAACTTGGTCTCCTCCTTGCCTATTTTAATGCCGTCAATTTCTTTTTCTTCTCTAATTGCTATTGCTAGTGTTACTAGTACAATGTCAAATAATAGAGGTGATAATGGGCATCCTTGTTTCACTCCTGATCTTAATGGGAATGGATTTAGTTTATCTCCATTGCAGATGATATTAGTTGATGGTTTTATATATATACTATTTATTATTTTTAGGAACGACCCTTGTATTCCTATGCTTTCAAGTGTTTTTAATAGGAATGGGTGTTGTATTTTTTTAAAGGCTTTTTCTGCGTCTATTGAAATAATCATGTGATTTTTGTTCGTTTGCTTGTTGATGTGGTCAATTATGTGGATTGTTTCCTAATATTGAACCATCCCTGCATCCCTGGTATAAATCCTACTTGATCATGGTGAATGACTCTTCTCATCACTTGCTGGAGTCTTTTTGGTAGTATCCTATTTAAGATTTTTGCATCTATATTCATTAGGGAGATTGGTCTATAATTTTCTTTCTCTGTTTTTGGCCTGCCTGGCTTTGGAATTAGTACCATGTTTGTGTCATAAAAGGAATTTGGACGAACTCCCTCTTTGCTTATTATGGCAAATAGTTTGTATAGTATTGGGGTTAGCTGTTCTTTGAATGTTTGATAGAATTCACTGGTGAATCCATCAGGCCCTGGGGATTTTTTCTTAGGAAGTTCTTTGATGGCCTGTTGGATTTCTTTTTCTGATATCGGATTATTTAAGAAATCTATTTCTTCTTCTGTTAGTCTAGGCAATTTATATTTTTGTAAATATTCATCTATATCACCTAGGTTGGTATATTTATTGCCATATAGTTGGGCAAAGTAGTTTTTAATGATTGCCTTAATTTCCTCTTCATTGGATGTGAGGTCCCCCTTTTCATCCTTGATGCTGTTAATTTGCCTTTCTTCTTTCCTTTTTTAAATTAGATTGACCAGTACTTTGTCTATTTTGTCTGTTTTTTCAAAGTACCAGCTTCTAGTCTTGTTTATTACTGCAATAGTTCTATCACTTTTGATTTTATTAATGTCTCCCTTAATTTTTAGGATCTCTAGTTTGGTTTTTTTCTGGGGGATTTTAATTTGTTCGTTCTTAAGTTTTTTGATTTGCATTTCCAATTCATTGATCTCTGCCCTCCCTAATTTGTTAATATATGCACTCAGGGATATAAATTTTCCTCTAAGTACTGCCTTGGCTGCATTCCATAAGGTTTGAAAGAATGTCTCACCATTGTCATTTTCCTCAACGAAATTATTAATTGTTTCTATGATTTCTTCTCTAACTAACCGATTTTGGAGTATCATATTATTTAATTTCCAATTAATTTTTGATTTGGCTCTCCATGTACCCATACTGATCAATACTTTTATTGCTTTATGATATGAAAAGGTTGCATTTATTATTTCTGCTTTTCTGCATTTGAGTGCTATGTTTCTGTGACCTAGTGAATGATCTATTTTTGTGAATGTGCCATGTGGTGCTGAAAAGAAGGTGTATTCCTTTTTGTCCCTATTTATTTTTCTCCATATGTCTATTAACTCTAATTTTTCTAAGATTTCATTCACCTTTTTTTACCTCTTTCTTACTTATTTTTTAATTTGATTTTTCTAAATTTGATAGTGGTTGGTTCAAGTCTTCCCACTAATATGGTTTTACCGTCCATTTCCTCTTTCAATTCTCCTAGTTTCTCCATTAGAAATTTGGATGCTATTCTGTTTTGTGCGTACTTGTTGATTAGTGATATTTCCTCATTGTCTATATTCCCTTTTAACAGAATATATTTACCTTCCCTATCCCTTTTGATCAGGTCTATTTGTGCTTTGGCTTTGTCAGATATCATGATTGCAACTCCTGCCTTCTTTCTATCAGTTGAGGCCCAAAAGGTCTTACTCCATCCTTTAATTCTAACCTTGTGAGTATCAACCCGCCTCATATGTGTTTCTTGAAGACAACATATGGTAGGGTTTTGGGTTCTAATCTAATCTGCTATTTGTCTACTTTTTATGGGTGAGTTCATCCCATTCACGTTCAAAGTTATGACTGTCATTTGTGGATTTGCTGGCATTTTGATATCTTCCCCTAGTTCTGACCTTTCTTCCCTAGCTATATCATTTTGAACCAGTGATTTACTTTAGGTCAGTCCCCCTAGTCCCCTCCCTTGGTATGCTTCCCTTTCTAGCCCCTCCATTTTGTGCTCCCTTCCCCTCCCCCGCTCCTTCCCTCCCTTTTTATATATCC
This sequence comes from Monodelphis domestica, assembly GCF_027887165.1. Lineage (NCBI taxonomy): Eukaryota > Metazoa > Chordata > Mammalia > Didelphimorphia > Didelphidae > Monodelphis > Monodelphis domestica. The sequence goes on from NC_077231.1 coordinate 173,649,481, forward strand.
CTCTTCCCTCCCACTCCTTAATTTCCCTTTCTTTCTTACCCTGTTGGATAAGATAGAATTCAGGATCCCACTGGATCTAGATGTTCTTCCCTTTCAGAGTTGATTTCACTGAGAGTAAGGTTTAAGTAATTCCACTTCACACTCTCTTCCTCTCCTTCTCATATGAGAGATCTTCCCCTCCCCTTCCCATGTGTATCTTTGTATGGGAAAGATTATTCTATTTAGTCCCCCCCACTATTTATTGAAGTAAGTCTTAGTATTGTCGACACTTCCCCCCTCCATTTTCCTTTTTTTCACCCCCTTTCACCAAATCTTCTTGATGCCCTAATCTTTCCTTATGCATGATTCTTCTATCTTCTCTTATGGTGCATACAATTTTTGAGAGTTACACAATACATTTTCCCCACATATTAATATATATAATTTGATGTAAATGTAGTCCATATAGAAGAGTTTGACTTAAAGAAAAAGATAAGATTTATCTCCTTTTCCCTTTCTTTCATATTTACCTTTTCATGTTTCTCTTGCTTTCTGTGATTGGATATCAAATTTTCCACTAAGTTCTGGTCTTTTCTTAGCAAATGCTTGGAAATCTTCTATTTTGTTGAATGCCCATACTTTCCCCTGGAAGTATATAGTCAGTTTTGCTGGGTAGTTGATTCTTGGTTGGAGACCCAGCTCTCTTGCCTTTCTAAATATTGTGTTCCATGCTTTGAGATCTCTTAGTGTGTTAGCTGCTAAGTCCTGTGTGATCCTTATGGGAGCCCCCCTATATCTGAAGCTCCTCTTCTTGGCTTCTTGTAGGATTTTCTCCTTTTCTTGGAAGCTCTTGAATGTGGCAATTACATTCCTGGGTGTTGTCTTTTGGGGATTTAGTATAGAGATTGTTCTATGAACCCTTTCTACTTTGCCCCCTTGCTCCAGAATGTGTGGGCAATTTTCTTCTATAATCTCCTGTAGTATAGCATCGATGTTTTTATTTCTCGGGCAGACCAATAATTCTCACGTTGCTTCTTCTTCCTCTGTTTTCCAGGTCTTTGACCTTTTCAGTGAGATATTTTGTGTTTTCTTCTAATTCATTAATTTTTTTGGCTTTGCTTTATTAATTCTTGCTGTTTTGCATGCTCACTGTCTTTGAGTTGCTTAATTCTGGTTGTTAGGGACTAGTTTTGCTTTTTAGCTTTGTCTGCCCTTCTATTAGATACTTCCAGCTCTTTCTCCAATTGTGAAGTCTTGTCTATCAGACTGCTGATCTATTTCACCCATTTTTCTTTCCAGAAAGTTTCCATCCTTTGGGCATGCTCACTGTCTTCCAGTTGCTTAATTCTGGTCTTTAGGGACTGGTTTTGCTTTTCAGCTTTGTCTGCCCTTCTATTTGATGCTTCCAGCTCTTTCTCCAATTGTGAAGTCTTGTGTATCAGATTGCTGATCTCTTTCTCCCATTTTTCTTTCCAGAAGGTTTCCATCTTTTGGGTAAGCTCCAATTTGAGTTCTTCCAGAGCTTGTGGATAATTTCCATTTGGGGAGGCATGTTTTGATTTTGTTTGGGTTTCATCCTATTTCTCTTTTTCTTTGGGTACTCCAGCCCTAAAAGTTTTCAATAGTCACCTTTTTCCCTTTCTTCCTGGAGGCTTGATTTTGGGCCATGTGAGCCACCCCTCTGGTGGTTTTATTCCCCTTTCCTTTTTGGTCTGGGGGCGGGTTTTCTGTGAATTTAGGTGGCCTCAGACTAGTTCTTCCCAACCTCCAAGGTTTCTTAGAGCACAGGCCCCTGTGCTCTGCGAGGCTGCCCCTTTGCTCAGTGCAGCCTCTTAGCATGGCTGCCCCTTTCCTCAGCACAGCCTCTCAGCGCAGCAGCCCCTTTGCTCAGGGCAGCCTCTCAGTGTGGCCTCCTCTTTGCTCAGTGCAACCTCTCAGCAAGGCTTCCCCTTTGCTCAGTGCAGGATTTTCCAATGAAAGAGCCCTGAGAGGTCATTTCCTTGCAGTCTTTAGATCTCAAGGACCCTGGTGTGCCCCGCCCAGACAGAGATGCTCCTCACTCACTCGCTCTCCCAGTGAGCACTCTGATACCTTACTATGGTTTGGTGGGGGGCTGCAGGGGGATGTGCGGCTCAGTTCACGTTTTTGTGCAGGCTTTTCCTCCTCCTTATAGTGTGGAAATGTTCAAGCCCCACGTACCTTTGTTTCTGTGGGGTATCTGAGAGTCCCTCTGTTCTTCCAAAGGTGATTTTTATGCTCTTTTGAGGTAGTCTATTTTGTTCGGTGCTGGGGAGAGGAAGCGATTCGCGTCTAGATTGCAGCCATGTTAACCCCTGTTTTTCTTTCTTAAACAAAATTTCTGCTAAACTGCTCTCCCCACTTTGTTGAACTCTTTAATTTCATCCTTACATTGTTTTAATGATCACTATTTTATAGCACAGTTTTAGATCTCATACTTCTGGACCCCCATCCTTTACATTATTTTTTATTAGTTCCCTTAATATTCTTGATTTTTTGTTCTTCCAAATGAACTTTGTTATAATTTTTTTCTAATTCTGTAAAAAAGTTTCATGTATATATGTAATATGTATATATGTATGTATCATATGTAATTGTTGTGTAGTAAACATACATGTAAATAATGTAAATTTTAGAGTACTATCATACTAACATAGAGTAGGAATTGGCTAACAATCTTAACATAATTTAGATCAGGGAAACAGAATAGTCAGGCCCAAAAATGGAAGTTCAAAACTTAGAGAGCCAATGATAGGGAAAGAATAGAACTAGCATAATATAGGACACCGAAATATCTTAAAATGTTAAATAAGTTGTAATAGCTAGAGAATTTAAGAAAACATAGGATAACAAGAGTTAGAAACATGTTACCATCGTTTAGAGATCATTAAGATATTGTTGCCAAGTAGTTTCAAATTAATATTGTTGCATATTGTTCTGGAACACTTACGCTAAAGTATGTTATTCAGTTGTATCAATCCCTTGTAATCAAAACACACCTACCCTAACTTTTCCCAGAACCTTGTCTTAGTGTAGGCTTAGGTAACTAAGGTAAGATAAGAGTAAAATATAATTGAAGAAAAAGAAATTTCTTATTTTGGGGTTGGGATAAAGAATATAGATAGAAATATAGCATTAAGAAAACAGTGGTAAGTAACATGTCTAACCCCAGTGCATTTGTCAAGTTGACAAAAACACACAAGATGAAATGGGAGATTTTGTAAGGAAAAAATTAATTCAAAGCGCAGTGGAGGTGTAAAGAAGGAAAACAGCCAAACTCAGCATTCCAGTCAGAGAACAGAAGGGGGATGGGTGAAATCCAACTGTCACTTGGTCACTATTTCTTCAGTTGAGAGCTAGAGGAAGGAGGCAGACTTCTCAAGCCAGGAAGAACTTGGATCTCTCGGAGGATCAAAAGCTTTCCCTGTGAACCCCGTGACACCTCTTCTTTGTTCTCAACAACAGCACAGAGTCATCTGTGAATACTGTAGAGAGGAACCTTGAAAGTAAGTGTTAAATTTTATTGTGGTTGGAATTGAGTATTTAATTGGTGGTCACAAGGGATTTAAGTTCAATTTCTAAATCCCAAAATGAATTACTAAAGTAAATGGAATTATGATAATTTATTTTTACAATAGAGGGAAAATATTTGGAGAGAGAGAGAGAGAGAAACAAAGAGACAGACAGAGAGAGAGAAAGAGAGAGAGAGAGAGAGAGAGAGAAAGAGAGAGAAAGAGAGAGAAACAAAGAGACAGAGAGAGAGAAAGAGAGAGAGAGAGAGAGAGAGAGAGAGAGAGAGAGAGAGAGAGAGAGAGAGAGAGAGAGAGAGAGAGAGAGAGAGAGAGAGAGAGAGAGAACACTCCAGCTTCCTCTAAACCAGCTAGAAATTCTAAGGCAATGGGCCTTTCTTGGAGGTTCACACATCTAGAAAGGCAAGGAAACTAAGTCAGCCTTTCACTCACCACAGTGACCACCTCAAAGGAAAGCAGTCTTTGGTCTCCTGCATGAGCTCCTCCAGGGGTCCAGTTCCACAGCCAAGTGTCTTCACTCCAAGTGTGAGTGTCTGTCTTCCAGACTCTCCTCAAGTGTCTGTCTTCTAGTCTCTCCTCTGAGTGACTCTTCTTCACTCGAAGCCTGAATGACTTCTATCCAGTCTAACTCCAAGTGACTGAATTGTCAATTTATAGATTGATCCTTGGGTTCTTCAGTTTCCACTATTTAACGACCTTTTTCTCTTGTGTCACCTCCCCTAAATTTTTACTTCTACCAATCACAGCAGACTCATCTCTCCAGGACTGCCAACTCAATGTATGAAATGGATGTCACACCTTTTGTATTTAGTTAACACCTTTTTTTGGTTAATTAACACTTTTTTGGTTATTTATCACTTTTTTGTAGTTAAAATGTGTAGATCTACTTTAAATTATGAGTTAACACTTTGGGGATTCAAATCTAAAAAATAGACAGGGGTTTACAATTCAATCTTTACAATCAAGGAAGAGCTAAGTACCTTCATTGTTATAATCTGGAGATAGCTAAATCCAATCTTCACAGAAGTCATCTACAGAGAAATCTATCAAATATCTCCTTCTATATATCTCCCTGACCTGTTCCTGGACTCCTGAATTAAGAGCTAGTTAGCTGAGGGATAGGGATCAACTAGCAGCTGGCCAGAAGAGGGTTAAAGGCTGAGAACTTGGGGGTGCCAGTCTGCCAGAGGGGATAAGTGTTAGGGTTTCCTACTCCTCATTTTCCTTGCCTGACACCTCTACTTCTCCTTCCCTGTGTGAACCCAAATAAACTGTACTTTAGAATTAGGTCTGGCTGGTTTCTGACACTAGAAAAGGGAACAAGATTTGGAGAGAATCACATCTCTCCCCAAAAGAGGAAGATTAGCTCAGGATCCCAGTAACTCAAACTGCCTAACCCAAGGAAGAACATTTCTTCTTGATAGTAGGTGACCCCAGGTTTCTAAAGGGAAGTGACAGTGGGTGTCCCCAAGGAGATGAGAGGCAGAAGAATCTATCCTGCCATAGCTGGGACAAAAGGGGAGGCAGTGAGTCATTTTACAAAACCTAATGTCTCCAGTTCTTGTCCTCCATCTCCCAGAGCTATTCTCTGAGGAGATATATTCCCTCTGTCATGGGGATAAGACTTGGCTACCTCTCTCCCAGAAAAGAGAGGGGAAGAATAATCTCTTCACTCTCTCTCTCCATTTCCCTCTCTCCTTCCATTCCCCCTGTTCCCCTCCCAATCCTTCTATTACAATTGACAAGATAACTCTTAATAATTTCCTCAATTCCCTCTTCATTAGAGATGATATCTCCCTTTTCATCTTTGATAGATACAGTTAATTTAATTTTCTTCTTTCTTTTTTATTAGATTAACTAGTATTTTATTTTATTTTGTTTTGTTTCTAAGTATCAGCTCCTAGTTTTATTTGTTATTTCAATAGTTATTTTACTTTCAATTGTATTGATTTCTCCTTTGAATTATAAGATTTCCAATTTAGCTTTACCTGTTGATTTTAAATTTATTCTCTTTCTGGCTTTTCAAGTTGCATGTCCAATTCATTAGCCTCTTCCCTCTCTGATTTGTTAATATATGTACTCAGGAATATAAAATTTCCCCTGAGTACTGCTTTAGCTGCATCCCATAGATTTTGACAAGTTGTTTCCTCACTGTCATGCTCTTCAATGAAATTAGTAAATGTTTCTTTGACCCACTAGATTTAAAGAATTAGATTATTTAGTTTCCAAATAATTTTAAATTTTTGTTTCTACAAGTCCCTATTGATTATTATTTTCATAGAATTATGGACTGAAAAAATTGTATTTATTTTTTCAGCTCTCCTATATTTGTTTGCAATGTTTTTATGACCTAGTGCATGATCATTCTTTGTATATGTGCCATATGCTGCTGAAAAAAAAAGTATCTTCTTTTTTATCTCTATTTATTTTTCTCCAGATATCTATTAGCTCCAATTTTTCTAAAATTTCATTCACTTCCCTTATTTCTTTCTTATTTATTTTTTGGTTCAATTTATCTAGTACAGATAATGGAAGATTGAGGTCTTCCTAGTATGGTTTTACTATTTCCTCCTTAAGCTCCTTTAGTTTCTCCTTAAGAAATCTGAAAGCTGTTTCATTTGGTGCATGTATGTTGAGTACTGATTTCTTCATTATTTATACTGCATTTTATCAAGATGGAATTAACTTCCTTATCTTTTTAATGAGTTCTATTTTTGCTTTAGCTTTGTCTGAGATCATTATTTTTACTCCTGTCTTCTTTGTCTCAGTTGCAGCCCAATTAATTCTTCTCTACCCTCTTAACTTTACCCTGTATGTCTACCTGTCTCAAGTGTGTTTCTTGTAGACAGCCTATGCTAAGATTCTAGGTTTTAATCCATTCTACTATCTTCTTCCTTCTTATGGATGAGTTCATCCCATTCACAGTCACAATTATTATTAATGTCTGTGTATTCCCCTCCATTTTGATTTCCTCTTTTGATTCTGCCTTTTTTCTTATCCCTCTTATTCTTCCTTCCAACTTTTAGCTTTTAGTCAGTCTCCCAACTTTCCCTTCCCTAATGTTACTCCCCTTCCAATACCCTCCCCTCTTATTATTCCTCTCTTACTATAGGATCTTTTAAATGACCCTCAATATCTCCCTCCCTTGTATTGCCCCTCTCCCCACTAGTCCATTTATTATCCTTCTACTTCTCTATAGGTCATGATACAATTTTCTGCTCCAATGTATATGAGTGTTCTTCCCTCTCTGAGTCAATGAGGGTTAAAACTTAAGTATTACCTGTATCCAAACTTTTCCAAACTTCCATTGGTTTGTTTTCTCTCCATCTCCCCCCATGTGCTTCTTTATAAAATATATATTTATCACATTTTTCTCTTTTCCCAATTCTCTTAGTATTTTCCTCTTTTTTTTACTGCTAGTTTTTTTTATATTTTTTGACATATCATCTTATACAGTTTGTCACTGTATCCTCTAAGTACCTTCTAGCTACCCTGAAGATAATAATTTTTCAGATTTACTAATATCATCTTTTAATATAGGAATATAAAACATTTGAACTTATTGGGTATCTTATTTTTTTTCTCTTTCTTCCTTACCTTTTGGTGATTCTCTTGACTTTTGTGAGTTTGTGCTTTTCTGCCTTGAGGGGCTTCTTCTCTGCTTTCCTGATTAACTGGATTAAGATGATCAAGTTGACCTGAGGCCAGATCTTCACCAAATGCCAGCAAAGGCTGAAGGTGAAAGTGAAAGTGAAAGTGTGGAGTCTGAAAGTAATTACCCTAGGTCTGTGATGGTGAACCTTTACATGTCTGTCACCACTGGAGCAAGTAACCATTTTCTTTGACATGCCGCCAAATGTGGACTCAGTGCACCTCAGAGCCTGGGAGCTGCCTGGGGAGCCACTGCCTGCAGCCGTGACTGTGTCCATGCCCTGGGCTGGCCAGGGGTTGGGGTGGGTGGGATACAGGGCCACTTCACACACTGACTGTGGAGGCTGGGGGTGGAGGGATGAGTGGGGGAAGTCAGGCTGACCAAGCCAGCCAGCTAGGGAGGGGCGGGATGGTGTGGAGCCAGGCCAGTGGATGACTGGATGGGGCTCCATCCCACAAGCAAAACAGAGGAGTGCCTAGAACTGATACCAGACACTTTTAGAACCCTGAAACATATAGCAATTGCTTTACTCACAATTTTTCCCTCTACGTACTTTTGTGAGACCTTATTCTCAGTGTTAAATAATATCAAAACCAACAAAAGAAACAGATTGACAGATGAAGTTAGAAGCACTTGCTTAGGCTTAAAATGTACAAAATATCAAACTTCAATTGAAGATTTAACCAATGAAATTCAGCAACAAAAAAGTCACTAATAGGTTAGTTAAAGAATTCCCCCTCTCCCTCACTTATCTTAGTTCATGGCACCCCATACAAGGTAAATAATATAAAGGTCAACAAAAGAAACTGACTGACAGATGAACAAAGAAGTCACTAAGCAGGTAAGTTAAATAATTAGTTTTTGTTTTATTAAATACAGTTATATACTCCAATTATACATTTTTGTTATTTAAACTCTAAATATCACAAAATTATGTTTTTTTTTTTCTTGAAGTGACATGCCACCTGAGTTATGTTCAATTTTTTGGCGAATTTTGACACACCAAGTTCAAAAGGTTGCATATCACTGCCCTAGGTCCTCCTCTCTACTCTTTTCTGCCAGCTGCCTGGTCAAAGACCTGAGCTTCCCATGGTGGTACCAAGGTACTCCATCCTGGTTGCAGCTTTTCCCCTGGCATCCCAGTCAGCCAGAGTCCTACTGTGGGTCTCAGTACAGTAGGTGGGGGTGTGGTGTTGGATCTTCCCCTTATATTGGAAAATTCAACTTTATCTGCATACCTTTCAGGTTTAATTGATTAGAGGGAAGCCTGTGGCTCTGTCTTGTTGCTGAGTTTGGCTTTCTGTCTATTTTGTACACTTGCTTTTCTGATTGCTTGCTAGCTTTGTGAGTTTGAGCTTTTTTGCCCTCTAGGGGCTTCTTCTTTGCACTATTGATAAACTGGATCAAGCCAGTTGAGCTGATCTGCAGGACTGAATGTTCCTTAAGGTCAAACTTTCTAGGAGCAGAGGTCTAAGATGGAGGTGTGGTGGCTAAAGGCTGAGATAAGCCTGTCCTCTTCTCTGCTTCTTTCCTCCAGTTGCCTCCTTGCCAGCTAGGGTCAGAGTCCTGAGCTTTGCATAGTTGTGGTAACAAGGTACTCTGGTCCTGGTTGGAGCCTGAGATTCTACTGACTGACCAAGTCTCAGCACAGAAGGAGAGGGATGGAGCACTGGGACCTTCCTTTTTTCTTTTCTTTACCTCCAAGAATTCAACCTTTTCTGCATACCTTTTAAATTGAATCAGACACGTGGGTCCCACAACTCTGTCTTGTTGGATTTGATTTTCTGTCCCTCTTGAAGTATTTTCTTTTTGATTGGTGTGGAAGGGTTTTCAAAAAGGAATCAATTTTTACTGTTTCTAAACCTCCATCTTGACCTGGCCATAACAATTTTAAACATGACAAAATCCATATGCTTATCTCAACAGATATAGAAAAATAACATTTATAAAATACAACACTCATTTCTATTGAAATACTAGAAAGTAGAGGCATAAATGGAGCTTTTCTCAAAACAATAAATGGTTTCTCTCTAAAACCATCAGCAAACTTTATTTGTAATATAGTTAAGCTATAGGCCTTCCTAGTAATATCGAGGGTGAAACAATAATGTCCATTATCACCATCATTCTATCCAGGATCCTATTTATAGCAATAAGAGAAGAAAAAAGAAAGTGGAGAAATTAGAAGATGCTGCAAGGAAAACACATTATCAACCTTTCAGATGGCATGATGGTATACTAGTAAAGAGATTATAGCACTGTATCACAAAGATCATATATTATTTCCAGACTGGTTTTTACTAGGAATTCAGTGTTAGTTCAGTAACAGGAAAACCACAAGTATAATTGACTTAATCAATAACAATACAACAATAAAAATATGATTATTTCAATAGTTGAAGAAAAATCTTTTGACAAAATACACAACCTATTCCTATTTAAAAACAGTATAAGGCATAGGGATTAATGGAACTTTTCTTAAAATGAGAAGTAGTAACTGACTAAATTCAGGATGAAGCATTATTTGTTATGTGAATGAACTAGAAAACTTTTCACTTTGAGCAGAAGAGATGAAAATGTTTATATCAGTATTATTATTCAGTTTTCACTAGAAATGAAAGAAACAACGATAGCTTTTTTGTCAGATAATATAACATTAAAGAACAAAATAAAATGTAGTCAAAATAAAGAACAATTTCAGTAAAGCAGAAGGGTATAAACTAAACCCTCATAATGCATTGGTATATTCTACATATTACCAACAAACTCCAGCTAGAAGATATAAAGAAATTCCTTTTTAAATAACTGAGTATACTATAAAATATCTGGGAGTATCTGCCAACACACACATAGAAACTATAGGAACAAAACTTCTTAAAAAACAACAAAAAAAGACACTCAGTACAAATAAATACATTTAAATATTTGGATTAATATTAATTGCTCATGAGTAAGTGTAGCCAATATAATAAAAATAATAAGCTTTTGAAATTAATTTCCTTATTTAACACCACAGATATTAAACTACAGAAGAAATAATAACAAAATTCATATGGACTAATAAAAGGCCAAGAATATCAAGGAATAATTGCAAAAATTGAAAGGAAAGGGACCACAATACCAGATCTCAAAATATACCACAAAGCTATAATCATAAAAATAGTATGGTATTTGATAAGATTAGAGTGGTTAATTAATGAACAAGATTTAATATTTACATGTACTGTAGGTCAACTAGGTGGCTCAGAGGTTAGAGAGTCAGGCTTGGAGACAGAAGGTTCTAGGTTCAAATCTGGCCTCAGACACTTTTTCACAATGTGACCCTGGGTTGTGACCCTGGGTAAGTCACTTAAACTCCATTGCCTAGCCCTTACCACTCTTCTGTCTTAGAAGCAGTACATCGAATTGGTATAAGACAAAAGGTAAGGGTTTAAAAAGTAGAATAAATCTCAGCAATGTATTAAAAGTAACATGTAGGAAGAAATGGTCAGAATAACTAGCGTTTTCTAAGCTTAAAAAGTTCACTATCTGATAAAAACTGGCAAAATGGAAAAGTATTTTGGTTATAGGTCAACATATTAAAATGTATACTTTGGTAATCTCAAAATTTTCACATGATTTAGATATAAATGTTTGTTATAATACCAGTAGCACATGGAAAACTAGGGAGAAGAAAAATTCATGATCAAACAAAAAATAAAGAAATTCAGGAGAATTAAGATGGAGAATTTTAATTATATAAATTTGAAAAAAATGCACAAATAAAATCAATGCACGTATCAGTCAAAAATAAAAGCAAGAAATTAGGAAAATATTTACAGAAAATTTTTTTTTGATATATGATCCAATACATAGGAAACTCAGTCAAGTTTATAATAATAATATTTATTTCTTCATTGATAAAAGGTCAAAGGATATGAAGTTTTCAGAAGAAATAGTCAAAGATAGTATGTCATATGAAATGCTCTTAATTTTTAAGAATAAGAGAAATGCAAGTTAAATAAAAAACTATGAGGTACCACCTCACACCCATTAAATTGGCTAACGTGAAAAATAAGGAAAATGATAAATTCTGAAGAAATGTTGAAGAATAGGTACACTAATAAAACATTGCAGAACTGTGATCTAGTCAAACCATTTAGGAAAGCAGTTTGGAACTAAACCCTAAAAACTTTTAAATTGTATATACTCTTTTACCCAGCACTTCTGTTACTAGGTTGATATCCCAAAGAAGGAAGGAAAAGAGACAATAAGATATCAAAAAAAAAAAAGATTTTTCTTCATGAGTTCTTTGGAATTATGTTAGATCACTTCACTTGCCTTTCTGCCCAGCAGCCCATTGCGAGTGCTTCTTCCCTCCCCTTTCTGGGGTAAGGTTTTGGCAAGAGGTAGGGGGTTGCTCAGATGCTGCCTGGAGGTACTGCACAGATGGCAGCCTATGGTGAAGGTGATTTTTGTGGTGGGATGGGAGAGGAGCCAAGTTTGAGGGGACATAGCTAACAGCATGGCACATTGTTGGAGGGGAGTGGAGGGCTTGGGCCGCTCTCCTCCCCCTCTCCACATATGCCTCTGATCACTTGTCTTTTGCCCAGCAGCCCAATGGGAGTGCTTCCTCCTTCCCCTGTCTGGGGTAAAGGGGAGCCATACTGGCTTAGGTGGGTGGGGACAGGACATAGCACTTGGTCTGGGGGGGTTGGCCCTCCATCTCTAAAAGGTTCACAATCACTGGTCTATGATAGTCATGGTATATCATTGTTTTTCCTTCAACTTCAGGGTTACCTTTTATTTTTATGTCTTTTATTATGGTTTCCTCTGCCATTGCCACTGTATTGTTGTAGTAGATTCACTCACCATTTTCTTATGCCTATAATATTGCAATAACTTGCTAAGTTTGTGTCTGTCACAAATGTTTTCCCACAATAGTGTATCCTTTACTCAACTGCTAGAGATCTTCTGAAAGTACAAGACTGGTCATGTATTCCTCCTAATAAATTCAAACTAGTGCCACCCTAACAAGTACAGGATTAAATATAAAATCCTCCATTTAGTGTTTGAAATCCTTCCTGATGCTTTCTTTCCACTTTTCCAGTCTTCTTACAGTATATGCATACTCATATATATTTACTCTGTGAACTAGTGACAATGATCTCCTTCTGTTCTTCAAGCAAGTAACTCCATCTTCCAACTCAGGGCAATGTTTGGTTTGTGTCCCATACCTGGAATACTCTCCCTCTTCATATCTTCCTCTTTGATTCTTCAGCTTCCTTTAAAGTCTAAGTTAAAAATCTCACTTTCTACAAGAAGCCTTTTCTTAGCCCTCTTAATCCTAGTGCCTTCTTGAAGCTTATAATTTCCTTTTTCTTGAACATTGTGTGTACATAGTTATTTGCATGTGGCTTTGAGAACAGAGATTGAATTTTACTTTTCTATTTATTGCAAATGCTTAACATTGGTACATAGAATGTATTCAATTAAAGTTTATTGATTATTTAAAATGTTTAATTAATATCTTACATTAAAACACTCAGCAAAAGAAAAACAACTGCTTGATTACATGGGCTGAGGCTGGGGATATAGACTCTAAATGATCATCCTAGTGCAAACACCAACTCCATGGAAATAGGTTCTGGTCAAGGACACATGTAATACCCAGTGGAATTGCATGTCGGCTTTGGGAAGGGTGGGGGAAGGGGAGGGAGGGAAATAATGTTCTAAATTGAATAAATGAATTAATTTTAAACAATGAATAAAAGAAAGAGAAAAAACCCCAAAACACTCAATTAACAGCCTCCTTCCCTCCTTCCTTCCCCTCCTCTCATTAAAGAAGACATAATTTGTCATTTTCCCCTCCTACATCCTAAGGTCTTGAAAGAACTAACATATGCGATCACCGTGGCTCACTGATTCTTGAAAGAGCCTAGAAAACAAGAGAACTATCACAAGAATAGAAAAGAGAAAAAATCCCAATTTTCAAAAAAAGGCAAGAGAATAGGGTGTTCCAAGAAGAGGCCATCAAAGTCTACTTTAATTTCAGGAAAAGCTCTTGAAAAGATCATTAAAGTCATTGTTGGTAAATATTTAGAAAAGGAAGTAGCACTTACAAAAAGGAAGGATAGCTTCATATAAAAGAGAAAATACCTTATCTATTTTTAAAAATATTTTGGACAGGATTACTATACTAGTAGATGAGGAGAATACACTGTTTATACTTTGCTGAAATTTCAGCAAAGTTTTTGATCAAGTATTCATACTTTCCTTTCCAAAAAGTATGAAATTATGAAGAAGATGGAGAAACATGGTTTATATGATAATAAAACCAGAAGGAATCTTAAGTGCTTAGCTAAAATGAAAGAATTGTTGTCAATGGTTCATTACTGAGGATAAAATCTGTAGTGGAGTACACTGTGGAATTTTGCTTGATCCCATGCTATTTAAGATATTTTCTCAATCATTTGGACAAAGACATAGGTGCTATTCTCATAAGATTTGGAGAAAATAGAAATCATGGAGGGTTAACTAACATACTGGATGATATGATCAGGATAGAATATTGAACTGAATCTATTATGATGAAATTCAATAGGGATAATGTAAAGTTTTACAGTAGGTTCACTAATTAACCTCACAATTTCAAGATGGAAGATATATGGAGCAGTAGCAGTTATTCTAGAAAAGAATTAGGAGTTTTACCAAACTCTAAGATCATATTAGCCAGCACTATCATTCAGCAGCTATGAAACCCAATGTAATATTGGACTATTATCATTGTCATACTTCTCAGGAGTAGGAAAATTATAGTCACACTGTATTCAAAGTTAGAAATTTTCTTTTGTATTATGTTCATTTTTGAGTGCCATGATTTAAGCTTAAGAGTGCTCAGAAGAGGACAAGAGTGTTGAATTATCTTGACTCACATGAAAATATGTTGAAGGAACTGGGCACATTTAACTTGGAGAAAAGAAGATTCATATACTTGTCTTCAAGTATTTTGTTGGATTGTCATATGGAGAAAGGATTAGCCTTATTCTATATGGTCCCAGAGGGCAGAACTAGTTTCAATGACTTTAACCTGATAAGAAGCCAATTTAGCTTTGATGTCTGGAAAACAAAACAAGTAAACCAAAGCAAAACAACTTCTTAATAAGCAGAAAAGATGAGGGGTGGGGATCACCCTTCCTTAGAAATGTTCAAGCAGAGAGACTAGATTACAACTATTCAGATGAATTATTATTGGGATACCTTTGGTGTATAGGTTGGATTTCAATGACTGCTTTTATTCCAATTCTCAAATTCTGTGATTATTTCCCCTATTCCTGGAATATTTTTGACATTTTCTGCCCTGATTTTCTCTACTTTAGTCAACACTACTCATCCATCAAGACCTGTCTCAATTTCATAATTCTCCATGAAACCTGCCTCCATTAACTGATTAGAAATTCTACATTTCCCAGGTATCACATAACCACTTTATCTGTACTTCCCTTATACACAATTCTATCTTGTATTAGTTATTTTTCTGTACAAGTTTTGAGTTTTATATTTTTTGATTATTGCACAAATGAAGAACAATCAAGTAAAAGTTAATGTAGGCTAGAGGTTTCTGATTCAATATTTTTTAAAGAACAATTTTGAAAAGTTAAGACCATTGATCAACTGAATAATCAACAGTGATTCTAGGTGACTAATGAAGAACTGAGAACCTCATTCCAGAGATATCATGATTAATATGGATAATAAGAAATTCATTTTCAGATGTGATTAATATGGAAATGTTTTGCTTGACTAATTCTTCCTTCTTTCCTGATGGGGAAAGTTAGAAGGGAGAAAAAGAAATACTTAATAAATAATTTTAAAAACATTATATACTAAAAGTTTTGAGAATTTATTTTAGTAAATTTACATAAACTTATTAACATTAAAAGGAAAAACATAAAAAAGATCTTAGGCTAAAAAATTGGGGGTTTATTTATAGTTCCTTTCACAAATTCTACATAGCCTTTTAGTTGCATTTTTCTAAGATGAAACAATAGCTAAATTAAAACTACAGAATCATTTAGAGATGTCTTATAAAATGACTTCTTCCTCCATCACTGAAATTTCCAAGAGATAGCCTTGGCCAACCTAAAAAAGAAACTACTTACCTTTTTTAGACTTTCAAATTGTTATGACAACTACAGAGCAATGAAGTGACTCCTTTTTATCATGATCTGACAGAGAGGCCCAAATTAAAAAAAAAAAACAGTTCAAATGCATCTTAAAGATGGAAATACCCATGCCCATCACCCATTTCACTTCCACAATCAATCTGTGGTCAATTAAGGGATTAAAAGGAATAAAATTTCAAATGATGTTTTTGGTATCATGTAGAAAATGAATTTTGAGTTGTTTTTCTTTTTGTCCTTTTTCTGTTCTTTTCTTTGGCCATTATGTAAACACAGCTAGAAAGGTTCTTTTCTTAATTACATTGGTTATATGTGTGTGTGTGTGTGTGTGTGTGTGTGTGTGTGTATCTATCTATCTACCTATCTATCTCTCTAGCTATCTCTCTATCTATCTATCATCACTTCTCATAGTTGTAACTGTCTGCCCAAGTTGCAATGCTAAACTCTGCATTACTTCATACTCCAAACTTCATTTCCAATCTCATGATGTCTATCTCAGCAAAAACTAACTGGAAGACTTAGCAAAAATTCATAAAAATTCCAGTGGGTTGTAAATAGGCATCTTTTGCTTTCCTCCACAGTTAGCTCTATTGAGTCCTTGAGGCAAATAAAAAAATTGTTCCACCCACTCCTTAGTATCTCCCCTGTGAATTCACCTCCTTTCTGAGTTTCAATTTTGCCCTAATGTCTTTGCTACTGATGAGGCTCTTCCAATTTCTATCCTATACTGTAAAAAAGCTATATAAGTTCTGGCCCTTGGGAGCTATCATAAAAAGACTAGAAATTGGAGTTATTCTTTAAATAAGGATAAAAATGCAAGCATAATTTTAAAAGAACCTCATTGAATTTAACTATAGAAACTATATGTGCATACTGATAGTTATCCATATCTTTAATAACTAAAAGTGAAAGGTGCCCTGATCCAGGTAATGCTGCCTTTTACCTACAGCAATGAGAAGATTAATAAGATAAGCAAGGACTAGAATCCCTTGGCAATAAGCACTAGGCACATAGTAAAAGGTTGTTCAATTGGACATTTTTATTGTCTTGCGCTTGTTAGCTGAGCTGGTTAAAATCAATAAACTCAAGGTCAAAAGTTCAATAGTACATTCAATTCACAAATGCTTATTAAGCTCCTCCTGTATACAGAGATCTGCACATTAAAAAAATAAAAGAGAAATCTTGCCCTTGCAAGGTTTATAATCTTGTTATGTGTCTATATGTATGTGTGGATATGTGGGTGGGGGTCAGAGTCAAAAATGATACATATATATATATATATATATATATATATATATACACACACACAATTAAATACAGTACAAAGTCAGCATATGAGAGGTACAAACTATCTCAGGCAATGTTGTTACCTGGTACAGTTAAGTCAAAAGGAGATATGGAAGACAAATTCATGACTATATCATTGCATCAATACAAGGAGTGAGGATAGCACATGACAAAAACATAATACAAATAGTTGCCACAAAAGAGTGGAACTCTAGGGTGATGGGTGTAGAAGTTCCAGTACCTTTATTCCCTAAAGATTCTCTATGGTTTGGGTGAAGATGACCTCCTGGTATCCCATCTAACAGGGCAGGATTCTGGCTAGATCACCCCTTTACTCACTAAAAATAGTTCCTATAGTAATATAAAGAAATTCCTTTAGGAAAGCAAGATTTTTGATACTCTACTTTCTCCCTCCCACAAAAAGCCACTCTTGCTAAATAGGATATGCATAATAGAAGCCAGAAGTGTGAGATATTTGGAAGAATAAACAAGCTGCTTCCAGAAACTGAGTTAGTACTTGGCATGGAAAACCCCTGCTTTGATACTGCAGGTTGTTTGCAAGGGCAATCAAGAGAAGAGAATAACTCTATACATGACTGAAGATAGGATTATTTGCATATGTCACTGCAGATATGCTGGTAGCTGGTTAATCATTGATACATAATCTAAGACATTCCTAATGCTAGTACAATTTGCTACAGAAATCAAGCAAACAAAACAGTCTCCTAAAATGTTATATTGAAAACATTCATTTTGAAAACTCTTTAGCCCTCTACTTAATAATTTTCAGGGTTTTTTTCTACCTCTTACTATACTTATATGTACCTCTTGGCAAATCTCAATGAAAATGTACTAAGTCCCTGTCTTGACACATTAGTGGAATTCCACAGGAATCTGTTCCAGACATTATTAAGGCCATCTGGGTTTTTTGGGGTAACCATTAGTTTGTAATAGAATCAACTAGGATGTCTAATTATTTGAGATATAGGTTTAAACCAAAGACTCAATGGTGTGTCCATTAGGTTTGTTCTACCCTCTGCCAACCTTGTTTTTTTCTTAGATATTTGGAAACAATATAGTTCATCATATACTTATCCTTATCCTAGAGGCATGATGCCATCTTAGTACTAATAGAACTCTAATAACTCCTACATTCCCACATACTGAACTTCATTCCATAGCTAAATATATAACAACCTGCTGTCAAAGACATTTATTTAGCTCCACAGATTTCCCTCCAACATCACTGTTAATCAGGGTTTCTAATGAATGTTATATTTTTGATGATACCATTTCTGGCCTTCCATGATAACTAATGACTTTTCCATGACTTTTTTTTGGTAACTTTTTACAAATTATCCCATCTCAAATAGAATGTAAAGAAAACTGTGGAATCTTTGGTGTCATATATATTTCCTACTATTATGACAACAACCAACAACCAACATCAAGAACATAAAGGGTATCATACAGAGTGGGAAAAATACTGAATCTTGAGTGTATGAACCTGTTTTCAGATCATAATCATGCGAGTTATACCCTGTATTACCTTTAGCAAATCTCACAGACTCTTAAGTACTTAAGTTCCTCATTTTTTTTGCTTTAAACACTGTTTAATCAAATTATTGAAATAGTTATCGACATAGATTTATTTTAAACCCTATAAAATAAATAAACATAGATTTATTTTATTTTAAACTTCTGTTTTAGAATCAGTATTAACTTGGCCCAGGGTCACACAGCTAGGAAGTGTCTGAGGCCAGGTTTGAACTGAGGGCTTTCAATTCCAGACATTGCCCTCTCTCTGCTGAGCTACCTAGCTGTCCCTGTTGACATATTTTAAAAAATAATAGGCCATCCTGAACTCTCTGGACGTTTTGAGGTTGGTGTTAAGAAGTGAAGGACCACTGGACTAGATGGATTGAGGCTTTTTCCAGCTCTAACATTTGTTGTTGTTCTGAGGTAACTTCCAGTCAGGACAACCTATTTTCTTCCTATTTCTTAGGATCTCTGACAGTTAACATGTATTGGGGTCCAACTGAGTACAAAACACCCTACTGGGGAAAGATGCAAAACATCACTTTGTACCACCTTCATGGAATTTGCAACCAACACAGATAGCTGTACTATACAATAATAAGAAGCCTCATTTTTAAAATGAGAAGGTTGGATATAAAAAATTAAGGTCCTTCCAACTCAAGATCTATATCACTCTCTTGTCAAACTCCCTTCTTATATCACTGCAAGATTTATGATATACTTTGCTTAAAATAAGGATTCTTAATCTGGGGTTAAAATTAGTTTCTAAACATATTTTTATAACCTTATTTTAATATAATTAATTTCCTTTATAATTTTATGTTATATCTTCTTTAAAAAACATGATTCTGAAAAGGGGCCAATAGGCTTCCTGAGACTGCTAAAAGAGTCTATGACAAACAAAAAGGGTTAAGATCCCATCTTAGAACATATGTATAAGGTACATATTGTCATCCTTATTTAAATGAGGAAATGGATATTTAGGCCAGCAGAATCCTTATTTGGCCAACTATACAGAGCTTTAAAAGATTGGTAGAATTTTGCTACCTGAGTATATTTTATTGGCCTGGGCCAAAATGACTACAGTATAAATAATTTCATTTGTGAAAGCTCTACGAACAAATTACAAGTTCTGGCAATTCAAACCAAGGTGAAAAGTCTGATCATAGATTCAGCTATAGACTTAATCTGTAACCCAAGGACAAGTTTAGCTAAATTTGGAAAAAAAAAACTTACCTTCAATTTATCCAGCAAATAATGTATTATTTTGACCACAGATACTCATTAAACTATTTACTAAGATGTGGAGGCTTTCTGTCTCAATTTAGTGAGGGATAGTGCATGCAAATGAAATAAAGGATCCTTGATGTTTTGAAGTATTAATAGATAGTTGGCCTGTGATCTTGGGCCTAGTCCTATGAGATTTCTTGTCCTTTGGACAGAGATGGGGTAGAGAGGACATTCACTGCATTTCTATGGAAGCATTGAGGGAATTTCCCATAGAGATAAGGTCCCATAACTACTCTTTTGGAAAAAACAAAAAACAATGAAGTTTTCTCAGTCCAGGATTTGTCCTACTTTAAGGCCAAGGGAGGGCCATTTTCATATACAGTAGGAGAAAGGGAATTAGGGAAAGTTCTCTCCTCATTAACAGCAGCCAAAGGAGGGATATTGATACTTTCCATGAGGAAAAGGGATCTGCAAGGGCTTATTGGACTTTCTTACCTCTTCCTGAGGAAAATTGTCTTACTTTGATTTGTTGAGGTATGGGTGGTCAGTGGGGAAAAAAAAGGAGATAAGTTGGGCCAAAATGAGCATTGAGCAAGATAGAGATAATGCAATGATGCATGAACAAACTGGAGGAGAAGTTTGCCATATACTACTTGACAATAAGCAAAAGTAGATAGAGAAGCAGAAGGAAATAAGGGAAGGGATCATGGATCAAATATGATTTGCATTTCCAATTCCTTGATCTCTGTCCTCCCTAATTTGTTAATATATGCACTCAGGGATATGAATTTTCCTCTAAGTACTGCCTTGGCTGCATCCCATAAGGTTTGAAAGGATGTTTCGCCGTTGTCATTTTCTTCAACAAAATTGTTAATTGTTTCTATGATTTCTTCTCTAACTATCCGATTTTGGAGTATCATGTTATTTAATTTCCAATTAATTTTTGATTTGGGTCTCCATGTACCCTTGCCAATCAATACTTTTATTGCCTTGTGATCTGAAAAGGCTGCACTTATTATTTCTGCTTTTCTGCATTTGAGTGCCATGTTTCTATGACCTAGTGTATGATCTATTTTTGTGAATGTGCCATGTGGTGCTGAAAAGAAGGTGTATTCTTTTTTGTCCCTATTTTTTTTCTCCATATGTCTATTAACTCTAATTTTTCTAAGATTTCATTCACCTCTTTTACCTCTTTCTTGTTTGTTTTTTGGTTTGATTTATCTAAATTTGATAGTGGTTGGTTCAAGTCTCCCACTAATATGGTTTTACTGTCTATTTCCTCCTTCAATTCTCCTAGTTTCTCTATTAAAAATTTGGATGCTATACCATTTGGTGCATACATGTTGATTAGTGATATTCCCTCATTATCTATACTCCCTTTTAGCAGAATATATTTACCTTCCCTATCCCTTTTGATCAGGTCTATTTTTGCTTTGGCTTTGTCAGATATCATGATTGCAACTCCTGCCTTCTTTCTATCAGTTGAGGCCCAAAAGGTCTTACTCCAACCTTTAATTCTAACCTTGTGAGTGTCAACCCATCTCATATGTGTTTCTTGAAGACAACATATGGTAGGGTTTTGGGTTCTAATCCAATTTGCTATTTGTCTACGTTTTATGGGTGAATTCATCCCATTCACAGTCAAAGTTATGATTGTCATTTGTGGATTCGCTGGCATTTTCATATCTTCCCCTCGTTCTGACCTTTCTTCTTTAGCTATCTCCTTGTGAACCAGTGATTTACTTTAGGTCAGTCCCCCTAGTCCCCTCCCTTGAGATGCTTCCCTTTCTAGCCCCTCCCCCTCTCCTTCCCTCCCTTTTTATACTCCCTCCCCACACCCCCTCCTTAATTTTCCTTTCTTTCTTTCCCTAATGGAAAAGATAGAATTCAGGATCCCACTGGATCTAGATGTTCTTCCCTCTCAGATTTGCTTTCACTGAGAGTAAGGTTTAAGTAATTCCACTTCACGCTCTCTTCCTCTCCTTCTCATATGAGAGTTCTTCCCCTCCCCTTCCCATGTGTATCTTTATATGGGAAAGATTATTCTATTGAGTCCCCCCCTATTTCTTGAAGTTAATCTTAGTATTATCAAAGGTTCCCCCTCCTCCCTTTTCCTTTCTTTGCCCCCATTTTCCCCAAATCTTCTTAATGCCCCAATCTTTCCCTATGCATGTTTCTTCTAACTATTCTTATGATGCTACAATTTATGAGAGTTATACAAAACATTTTCCCCACATATTAATATATATAATTTGATGTAAATGTAGTCCTTATAGAAGAGGGTTTGACTTAAAGAAAAAGATAAGATTTATCTCCTTTTCCCTTTCTTTCATAATTACCCTTTCATGTTTCTCTTGCTTTCTGTGCTTGGATATCGGACTTTCCACAGAGCTCTGGTCTTTTCTTAGCAAATGCTTGGAAATCTTCTATTTTGTTGAATGCCCATACTTTCCCCTGGAAGTATATAGTCAGTTTTGCTGGGTAGTTGATTCTTGGTTGGAGACCCAGCTCTCTTGCCTTTCTAAATATCATGTCCCATGCTTTGCGGTCTCTTAGTGTGTTAGCCGCTAAGTCGTGTGTGATCCTTATGGGAGCCCCCTTATATCTGAAGCTCCTCTTCTTGGCTTCTTGTAGGATTTTCTCCTTTTCTTGGAAGCTCTTGAATTTGGCAATTACATTCCTAGGGGTTGTCTTTTGGGGATTTAGTATAGAAGGTGTTCTATGAATCCTTTCTATTTCTATTTTGCCCCCTTGCTCATGGATCAAATATGAAGAGAACTCCAGAATCATGTTGCCCTTGCATTGAATCCTTTCATGCTGTACTGAATTATGAGGGGGGAAAAAGAAAAGGAAAATATAACCAAAACTTGTTGCTGAAGTCAGAAGGAAGAGAATTGGAAAAGGAAATCATCACTTTTTTGTTTTATTCCTAATGTTAATAAATTTGATTTTGGTTAAATATGTTTTCTTAAGCCTCATTAGTTACCTGGAGAACAGGGGATAGGGAAGCAAAGACTTTCAAAATGGATCAAATTTTATATATTCCAATAGTCTGAACCCTGGCTGAGAGGAGAGGCCTTAGTTACTATTACATTATTATTGAACATTCACAAGAATTAGACTATGTCCATATGAGTTCAGACTTGAGATCTTGAAACATTGGTCATAGATATCTGCTATTTTTAGCTGTGGACATCTATAGTCCACAAAATCTGCACTTACAGAGATATGAACTGGTAGCTGTCCTACAAATGTTCAATAGTCCAAGTTCCAGAAGACACAGAAAAGAAAGTTCTTCCCATCAGAATTGTTGGCACTGACAAATGGTCCCATATTGGAAACCAATATAGTTTTGTAATGGAAATGATGTTAAAGATGATGCATGGCCATGTCTTTACGCAACATTTCTACATGAATTGCAGGTGAAACCTCCTATCCCTATTAAAATGTGAACTTCTTGAGAGCAAGAACTATGTTGTGTTACAAGGGAATCACTTTAAAAGACTGATATATATTAATTTAAGGTCTCCAAGGAATCAGCTATGTAATTCCTAAATGAAAACTTAAGTCAGCCGTCAATCTTTTATGGAGTTTAATTACAATAGGAGGAAGTAATTAGAGATAGAGAGAGAGAAAAGGGAGAGAAGGAAATAGGGCTTAAATACCCCTTCTGTTTAGGCTGGGCCAAAAGGCCCAAGCCCTTAGATAGCTGGGGCAAAGAAAAGAGATCAGTCCCTATTACTCACATGACCAAAATGGAGAAACAGTCTCAGAGGCCCCCACCTTCAGCTTCCTTCAGAGCAAGCTTCTCAGAGCCCACACGAACCACCCCGACCAACTACTCAACCCCCCTCTGGAGTCTTCAGACCCCCTATCTTTAAGGAAACCATCCAAGTTCCTCCCCTCAGTTCTCCCATCTACCAATCACTGTTCATCAATTTCCCTGTGCCAATGGAGGCTCTAGCGTAACCCAGGACCGCCCAGAGGTTTCTGGCTTTTGCACATGTCTGTTGAAGGTCATATTTTCAAATGATTAAATCTTTGCTCCTTTGCTACAGCCCTTTCTAAATCCTGTTAACCTGAGTAGGGTAGAGATTGGAATAATTAAATTTTGATCTAGGCTGCAGCCCTTACTCAATCCTGTTAGGACTGAATAGGGTGGAGATTTATTCCAAGTATCTCCATTGTATCAATTCTAAAATCAATCATGACTCAAAGAAATTCCTGTTCTATGCTTAAGCATAGGTCAAAGTCCTTTCCATTGTTCAGCAAAAGGTTTCTGTCCTAAAGCAATCCCAAGAAGGGAAGAGAAGGAACCTCCCATGCCAATGGGGTTCCCATTCCAATAGACTATCAGTAAGAAATTTTCCAAGTATGAAATATCCCAATGGTGAAATTTCCAACATTTATAAGTCTAAGGAAATTTGAGGTTTACAGTTGTTTTTTCTGAATATCCATGGCTCTTATGTCAGTTCCCTTCACACAATAAACATTTACTAAATCATTTTTCAGGCAAGCATTCATTTATTCATTTGCATACTGTAAAATCTTTACCAGTGTGACTATAATAAAGTTGCTCTAAATATCTGGGAATGCAGGAGGAAAAAATATACAATGTGCTAAAGGTCATCAGATTAATATTTTATGTCAAAAATTGTATTTAAATATCCCAGCTACAATTGTCTTCATATATTGAATATGATATAGTATCAGCTGATTACCAACTATTCTAATGCTACTTTTTGGCTAGTTGTACATGTGTGTTTAATGTTGAGTTATTGTTTTTAATGTTTCATATAGTGAGATTGCTTATTTCCTTTTTATAACTCTAAAAAGAAATCCCCAAACCACTTATTAGTTAACAGTCTTTCATTTGTTAATTTCTTAGACTAGAAATGTCTAGAAATGATTTCAAGGACATTGTGGGCATTTTGGTATAGAATCTGAATCAGATGAAGGACAAAAAAAGGGAAAAATTTAGTTCTGTCACCTTCCTCAATAAAATTCAATTTTTAAAGTTGAGACTTTTTAGATTTTTTGGGAAAAAGAACAGGAATGGCAAAGCCTTTAGTTATAAAGTGACAGGAAACAAGGACTCACTAAACCTTATTTCTTTTATTGTCTGTCCTTCATACAGAAATATAATTCAATATGAGCAACAGATAATAAACTATTTTTTCTAGAAATAGTGATGAATTTATTTCAATTGATCCTCCTTTTTTGCCTAGTTTACCTAGAGACCTAAGATTGTGGTTTTTCAGGGGTCCTGGAAATTTATGGTATGTGTGTATAACAGAGTTCTTAAGTATTCAACCCATAATTATCATTCATACACCATATGATGTCCTCTAGTCTTGTCATATATCCTGGCTAACACCTCTTTTATGAACTAATAAGTAGTGGGGAAGGAGAAATTATTGTAAAGGACAATTCAATTGGTCATTATATTAACTCTTCTCATGCTGTTATGTAAGGGTAGTAAACCATTGATTACTCTACTCCTTTTAAAAGTAATCACTTTTCTCTATCTAGAACACTTTTCAATTTAATTGATTCACCAGAACTTGGAGTAAAATTGGACTGGGCATCTCTTTGAATCAATTAAAGACGTTTCAGCTGTGTTCCATAGCAAGTCTATTCTGACTGGGTAAAGGACTTGGCAATGTTCTGTGGGACTTCTATAAAACCAAAAAATTAGTTTAGACTTTGATTTAATTTCTGTTGGCAGAGAGGAGAGTGAGCTGCCTCCAAAAAGTCATAACTTTGGGAGAGAGGAAATAAATGTCTCAGCTTTGGCTTCTTCCTATTCTTTGCCAGAGAAGGGAGGGCCTTATGAGCCTTTTAGAAGCAGGAGGATTTTGGAATTTCCATCCTCATCCTACAAATGTCATCAGAATGGCTGATAGCAGTAGCTATATGGGGAGCCATAGAGAGTCTAGATAAAAATTCAAGATTTTAAGGAGTACAACTGAAGACATATCTAAGACATTTTGAAGACTCAAGGAAAAAACCAGACAAGAGTTTTGAGTTAAACCTTTGCTACATGTACCTTCCTTATTTGCTTATTTATTTCTCCACAAAACAAAAGCTTCTCCTAAATAAAAGCTTGTCTACTTTCCCCTAGACTCTACAAGTACTGACATAAGTTTTTGGTGTCTCCAAATCTATGTATTATTCTTTTGTTCTCTCCCTCCCACTTTTTCTCCTCTATAAAGACAGGTAATAAAATAAAATTTTTACATATATTATCAGATAACACATATTTGTTTGTTCTTCATCTTATGAAAGAAGAGACAGATTGCTTACACTAGAGAAAAATTAATGGAGGAAATAAAGTGAAAGATGGTGTGTTTCAATCTGCATTTGGATTCTATTCCTTCTATGGAAGTAGGTATCTTTTTTTTTTTTCATCATGAAGCCCATTGTAGTTGTCCTAGATTCTTGCCTTGTTGAAAACAGTTAACTAATTCACAATAGTTCATTCATACACCATTATTATCATCATTGTGTACAATGTTCTCCTGGTTCTTCTTACTTCATTTTGCATCAACTCATAGAATAATTTTTGTGACCATCTTGTTTGCCATTTCTTATGCCATAATAGTATTCCATTACAATTACATTTCACAACTTCAGTTTTTAGTTCTTTGCCACCACAAAAGGAATGGTTATAAATATTTTAGAACATGATTTCTTTTCCATTTTCCTTGATCACTATAAGAAATAAACCTAATTGTGGAATTACTGAGTCCAAAGGTATATAGAGATTTAGAACTCTCTGAGTATAATTCCAGATTTCTCCCCCAAATGGTGGAATCAGTTCCCAGTTCCAAAGACTTTTGTGAAGTGTGTTGTACCTTTTAAACTACCTTAATAGATCCTGTGTACACATACCCTCCTTAACAAAAAAAGATAATTAAGTCTGCAGACTGATGCCAAATGACAAACAATGAGAAAAAATATCACTGAAAGCTATATGCTTTATAGTACTAGAAAGATAAGCCACTATAATCACCGCTATGAGCTAACTGTACAACCTTGAGGAGATGTAATAGCCACACTCTAGGGTCCAGAATTAGACAAAATCCTCATATAGGTATACCCTAATTTTCTTTTGTTCTATATTTTGCCAACCCTGATTTTGTCAAATGTTTGTTGTTTCTCTTAGAAAAATAGCATAACTAAGTCAAACCTAAAGATGAGAGGTCCTAGGTTCAGATCTGACTTCAGGTACTTCCTAGGTGTATGACCCTGGGCAAGTTACTTAATCCCCATTGCCTAGTCCTTACCACTTTTCTGCCTTAAAACATAGTATTGATTCTAAGGTGGAAAGTAAGGGTTTAAAAAAAACAGCATACCTAGCTTTGTCCTATAAATGTCCTATTTACCCTATAACACTTTCTTCCTTGCAACATTGCTTGAATGGGGGAGAGAGAGAGAGAGAGAGAGAGAGAGAGAGAGAGAGAGAGAGAGAGAGACAGAGAGAGAGACAGAGACAGAGACAGAGGCAGCTAGGGAGAGTCAGAGAAAGAGACAGAGGCAGAGAGAGAAGGCTTACTGCCTGAGTACAAATGTAATCATCAGATGGCCAGATGAATAACGAAGAGATGCTTCCTTTACCAGGTAAAGCAGGTTATTTAGATCACATTCTCTCTATATCATCTCTCCTACTCTCCTATTTTTCCGTGTAACAATTATTGCAACCAGAGGGACATCTACCTTCAGTATAGATTTATCAGTAATGTGGAAATTCTTATGTGAGTACAGCCCTTAGTGATTCCCACCTGAACAAAAAGGTCACAACCATTTTTTTTTCAGATAGACCATGAAACTAATAACCCACAGTAGAAATTATCATTCATTCCAATAATTTTGAATTGGAAAGAGACCTATGTATGAAAGTGTGCCTGCTTCTCTGGTGGAGTTAACCTGAATAGTCTCTTTTTTTCCAATATCATATCTCATCAGTAAGAATAGATATTTTACCTGAAATATCAATGATACAGGGAAGTTCAAGTGAGGAAGTTCAAGTGGGGAAATGCAAGTTGCCATCTTCTATATCAATTAGTCTTAGGTGGTACAGGGGACTTCAGAGTCAGGAAGAACTCAGGTCAAACTTTACAAGACAAATTTCCTGGCTATTTACAACACAAGTTTTCTATTAATTTCCTTATGGTCACAGAGCCAGTATGTGCCAAAGTGAGGACTTGTTCTCTGTCTATCATGCTATATTCCTGTACCATATTCCTAAGGACCATTTTGAGATTAGAAATCACAAATATATACTACACATTTGTAACACAATTTTAGCACTTTCTCCAAAAGTGAACCAAATTTAAGAAATAAGAAGACCAACAGGAAGGTGCTGGTGTGCTTTCCCAGCTGTGGATAGTATCTTAGAATTTCAGCAAGAAGGGACAATGGGAGATATCTATTCCATCCCCCACTTGCCAACACTCTTTTGTAGACGACCAAATTGAGGTGCAGAAGGGCTAAGTGAATTTCTTAACTTGCAGACTAGAAGTCTTTGCTGCCTTTTACCATGTGGTCTTTCACTATGGTGCCTAAATATCTGATAGGCTGCTCCATATGTGCTCCTGGCGTTATATTCTCCGCAGATAAGAATGGGCCCCTCACACAGTGTTGTGCTGCCTACTAGCCATATGGCACTGGAGTAAATCTTTAGAGGATTATGCCAATATAGTATTATTTCTTCTAAATTCATCTTTCTAAATCCTGTTAATGATGCAACAGAAAAACTTCTGCAGAAGTTTCCAGAGAAGGGTTGTCCATCTGTTTCTTTCTCTACTTTTTATAGATAACTTTTGACTGTCTCTCATAGACTGTTGTATGTCAGAGTATTTTGGAGACTTTTTTGTCTGAATGAGTGCAATCACGTAGTATATGTGTATGTTGTGTATATATTAATGCAAGCATGTGCCTGCATTTACATATATATATGCTTATAAGAATGTTTATGTGTATGAGAGGCAGTTTATTTTAATGGATAATGGAACTTACCCTGGAGTCAGAATGACAGTCTCAATTCCTTCTGACACATAGGAGTGTGTTACCCCAGGCATTTCTCTTAACATTTCAGTTATCCAGGCAATTTTGTGTGTGAATGACTGCATGCATGCATTTATACACGTATGAGCACACATGATCATGTTTATCTGTCTGTTCATGTATGTGTATGTTTTCATGCATGCATGTAGCTGCACATATCCTCCAATATACACAGTGTGTGTGAGCATGCATATGTGTATGCATATGTGTAGCAGCTGACAGCAACCTTCAACCTGCACAATGACTCCTCTGAACAAGACTATTCTAAATTCAAAGGATGTTGTGAGTCCATTCACTCTCAAAACCACACTATCATCGAGAAGGTACCAGTATAACAATTTCCAATCATATATGACCCAATTCAAAGTAAAGGCATTTAATGAAATAGAATATGAAAATAAACAAGACAATATTTTACCTGTAAAATGAAGAAATATACTCCTAGAAATATTTGCAATACCAATAAGAAGAGTGAGCATACAATGAATATGCATGGGTTAGCACAGAAGACACATGCAGAGCCACAGCACATAGACAGAATACCAAGCATGTAGGGAATACATGTGGATAAGGTATTCAAATAAAGAGGAAAATTATATTTTTGACACTGAAAGGCTACTTTGCTTTGTGATCAGGCACAGTCTCTGCCAATCATGTAGTAACTGGTTCATATGTAGTCTCTGTTGGGCATGATGTCTAGTCATGACAAGGCTCAGTTGCACTATATGATTGTACAGCTGACCTCTGCTTTAGTTTCTGACGTCTACTGTAGTGTTCATCTTGTATTTGTATATGTACTAATCTGTATAATTTATCTAATTTCTGTTTGATGATTTCTTAGATGAATGGGTTTACTTACTTTTTACTATTAGTAATAACCTTTTGTGTAACTGATGTTTGCTGGGAAGGAATTATGTTGTGAGTATAAATCAAGTTATACATTCCTTTTTAAGAATGACCAGGGAAGTAGATTTCCTTCTAAAACAAAACTTCATAATCCTAGACTATACATAAGTGGGAAGTGTGGCAGAAAGATCTAATTCTAGCACATTATCCTTTTCTTGAATAATAGAGAAAAGAACACCTAATTTTGGTGGCATTACTGGGCTGGCCGTGTACCTTCCTATCTAGTATGCTAGTAGATACAAGAACTGTCCTTGTCTCTCCTCCTTTTCATCAAGAAGGGCCAGATCTCAGATAATATTTATTATTATCTCACCTCTACATGAATACATATAGTCAATACTTGAAAATATAACCCTTATACATATATGACAGATACATAATTTAGCATATATTTCTCATATTGTATCCTGTTTCCCAGCTTAATGGCATTCCTTATTTTATGGCATTTTCTTTTAAATTATGGATTATATTTCAATACTGTCTGTGGTATATCTGTCCCAAAACCTAAACAGATTTTTGGAGAGGACTTTTTAACTATGGCCACATTTTAAAAATATTTTCCAATAGTCAAATTAGGCAGGATCTTGGAACTGATAGCCTAAAAAATCAATAAGTACTTATCATATACCTCCTAGGTACCAGGGACTATGCTAAATGCTGAGGATTCAAAGGAAAAAATGGAGAGTCCTTGATATTAAAGGAACTAGGTTTTGTCTATTTTAATGGAGCTCTCCTAATTTGCTAGAAAAGGCAGGGTTGCAGAAATGTTTCAAGATATCCTTTAAAGATATGGGATTTCACTAGGTGGGAAATATTCTTTACTGATACTAAGTATAATACCTCTCTCCCTAATTAGTTAGTTTCATGACTGTCTGTTCCCGAAAAAATAATTAAAGAAATCAAAGTCTCTCATCTAATGGCTATATACCTGGAGGTAAGACTTTGCTTATATTTAAAATTTTAAAAGGATGATACCTTGACAATGGACACAAAATCTATCATCAGCTCTGTACTCAAAAGTATCCTTCTGGCAGGATATAATGGAGCTTTGACAGTATTTGGCATAGTCTTAATGATGTAATGATACATCTCACTTCCATGATGAAGCATTTGAGGACTTTAGTGTAGATTTCAGAAGGTCGAGGTCTAAATTGGAGCCCCCTTGGCAAGTTAATCATGGTACTTGGTTAACTTTTTTAAATTTAACTGAACAAAATCATGGTTGTACCATTCTTTCCCTTCCACTTATGAACATTTTCCCACAGGCTCTGTGTCTCACATGAATGCTTTCCCCCCCTAAGTCCAAAAGAAATCAACAACAAAAACAAACAAATAAATAAAATAAGGCCAGAAATCTAATGATATCTCATTGAAGCCTCTTCCTTGCTTCTCTTTTGCACTGGACTCTATTTCAAAATGACTTTTCTTTTTTCCCTAGCTATTTATTGACCTGTCCTAGGTTACTCAATGAACTTTGATATACTGTGTTGTTGCTAGTACTTGCCATGTCCATGATCTTTTCAAACTTTTATAGCTCTTTGTGTGACAGTTTCACCTTTACTATTACAGACAACTTGAATAGTCTTTTTCTACCCATTTATCTTTTAATACCCATCTTGTTACCAAAAAAATTGTCCAGGAAAGATATTGAATTTAAAATCCCTGAACTAGGGAATTTTTAAATGGGCCATGATATTCTAATACATCATTACATATTTTTCTTTCTCCAGTATTTTCTTCCAAGAAAAAGTTGGAATTACTGTTTTCTTCTTTGAAAAACACAAATGGCTTCCAGAAAGAGTCATAGTTATACAAATATTTTATATTCCCTATTGCTTGATGGCATAAACTACTTATTGTTTTTACTTGAATAATGAATGAGGCTTTAAGCCTGAATTTCCTTGAAAAAACAAAATCCTCGTATTCTTACCACCTTCCAGACTCAGGAAACTGGCAAGCATTCTACTGGCTTCATAATGGTGTTTTCATTGTGTGTGTATGTAAATACAGGGGCTTTTGCTATTTGTTTGTTCTTTGTTGCCAAAAAGGAGCAGTTTCTTCAAAATCATAGTCAGTAACATACTATAGAGTTGGAAGGAATCTCAGAGTCTGCTCAATACAAAATCAGCCTATACCTCCTTTGAACATGAAACTCATATTTATGGTCTCTGGGGAGAAAATTTCATTTTTCATTTGTTGCTTTCTATTACATACAATTTTAATCAAATGGTAAACCAGTACTTCTATGCAAAAGGTTGCAATGATATGAGAAATATTTTTGAGAGTCAATTATAAGAGCTAAGGAGATTTCATTTCTTAGATCCTGCATAACAGTGTTAATTTCAAACTTCAAAATAGCGACTCCATTGATCCACAGGTATTTTTAAAATGTTCACAGTGTTAGGCTTTATGAATTTCATTTAATATTGCTGAATAAATGAGAAAAACTTACGGTATTCTTATTCTAGATAAATGCTTCATGGAATTAAATAGAAGAATCTGATAATAGAAAAATGCCAAAAGGAAGAGTCTGACACCTAGTAACCAAATATTAGGATAAACTTTAGAGCCTAAAGCAAATTAATATAAAACATATTTCTTGATCAAGATTTTTAATCCCAATTCATATTTTTAAAAAACAGACATTTTAAACTAAATATAAGAGAGAAGATATCTACTTCCAGTTTCTCCAGAGGCCTAGAGACAAGTAGGTAAAAAGGGAAAAAAAAAACAAGTGATAGTACTTTGTTCTCTTGATAGAATATTGAGAGGTTTTAATAGAGAGAGTGTGGAACATATCTCTATTTCATTCTTTCCACTTAAGATATATAGAAAGTAAATGTATTTTCATTTGAATTTAATATTACTAATATTGCTGTAAACACATGTATACTGATTTATGTGTGGAAATTTTTCCATTGGAAAGCTTTCCAATGACAGATAGGGATACATTTCTCCAAAGGATCCAATAAGCTTTTCTCAAATTAGTATTTCTAGTTTGGACTCATTGAAAATCATTGGAAGTACTGTGATTTGTGCCAATTAGAATAAATTCACTGACCATGTTTTATCTTTCATGTACATTTTGTTTTAAAATTTATTAATACTTTTTATCTAGGTGGAATATGAGAATTGTATTGAAGCACAGTTCACTTGAACATTTGTGGAGATGGGCTTATGGTCTGTTCACTTCCATTGACACATATGCTCTAACTCATTTCCATGGGAAGTGACTGACTAAGAAACATGTGTCATAGGAAAAGGAAAGGGCACAGCCTAGTTCCATTCATGGTCCATTGTGATGGCTGTGATATTCGTGTATACTTGTTGGAATGTGTTTATGCTCCCATTATATTTGTTTTTGCATCACTTTAATTTCCATATATATGTTCATATATATATCTCTATCTATATATGCTTAAATAAATTCAGCAGTATCATATACTGAGTAGAGTTCTGAACAAGAGCTCAGAAGTAATAAGTTTAAAGTTCCACCTCTGTAAAAATGCATAGAAAAATTGCATTAAAATAATTATTGATTATATAAATGTAAATCAAAATAACAATGAAATATATCATACTTATAAGACTAGATAAAAGATGAACAGGTAAAAGGAAAAATGTTGGAGAGGATATGGAAAAAAATGAACATTAATATATTGTTGGTGGGACTATGAATTAATTCCACCATTTTAGAGAGTAATCTGGAATAATATTCAAAGAGTTATGAAACCATATGCATTTTTACTTATATAAACCCACTATGTTTATTTTGTAATGATCAAAGAAAAAGGAAAATAAACTATATATTCTAAAATATTTATAGCAGCTCTTTATGTGGTGGCAAAGGACTAGAAACATAATGGATGTTCATTAATTGGGTAGTGGCTGGACAAGTTGTGGTATATGGTTGTAATGGAATACTATTATGGCATAAGAAATGAAAAATAATATGATCCTGAAAAAAAGAAACAAAACCTAGAAAGGCCTGTATGCAGTAAGACAAAATGAAGTGAGCAGAACCAGAAAAGTGTTATATATAGTAATAACAATAATGTATGATGATCAGCTGTGAATGACTTAATGATTATCCATAAGGCAAGGATCCAGGACATCTCCAAAGGGTCCATGATGAAAAATCACAGGCACTGCCATAGAAGGAAAAGGAAAAGATGGTGTTCCCCAAAAAACAGGAAACACAATATCTCAAACAGGAAAATGGCTACTTAAAGAAGGAAGTACAAAGAATCAAAGAAAAAAATGGAGCAAAAATCTTAAGCAAAATACTAGCAAGATTATAGCAATATATTGCAACTTTCATATACTATGACCAGATGTTTGTTAAGCTGGGAATACAGGGATACTTTAATATTAGGAAAACTATCAGCATAATTGAAAATATCAGTTTTAAAACCCAACAGAAATCATGTGATTTTTTTCAATAAATGCAGAAAAAGCTTTTCACAAAATATAACACTCATTCGTATTAAAGACACTAGAGAATGTTGAATAGTCTTCAAAATGAAAAATAACATCTTTCTGAAATCATCAACAAACATATGGGGATAAGCTTGAAGCCTTTCCAGTAAGATCAAGAGTTAAACAAGGATGCCTACCATAACTACCAATATTCAGTGTTGTTCTACAAAAACTAGCTAGAACAATAAGAGAAGAGGAAACTAAAAGAATTAAAATAGACCATGAGGAGATGAAGTTATAACTCTTTGTAGATTACCTGATACCAAATCAACAAAAAAGCTAATTAAAATAATTGACATCCTTAAAGTTGCAGGATATAAAATAAACTCACATAAATCACAAGTATTTCTCTCTACTACCAATAAAGTCCAACAGCAAAAGACAGAAAGAGAAATCCCATTTAAAATACCTATAGATATTATAAACTACCTTGAGTCTACTTGCCAAAACACACCCAGAAACAGCATAATCACAATTACAAAACACTTTTCACACAAATAAAGTCAGATCTAAACACCTGGAAAAATTTTAATTGCTCATACTTAGGCTGTCAGTATACTAAAATGATAGCTTTTCCTATATTAATTGACTTCTTTACCAATTGAACTACCAATTGAACATACATCAAACTATCCAAAATTTATTTCATATAGCTAGAAAAATAATAACAAAATTCATCTGAAAGAAAAGGCCTAGAGCATCAAGGGAATAAATGAAAAAAATTGAAGTAAGGTGGCTTTGCTGTACTGGATCTCAAAATGTTATGGTACTGACTAAGAAAAAGTTTGGAAAATCAATGGAATAGATTATGTACTTGACACACAATTTTATATGATGTTAGTACCCTACTGTTTGACAAACTCAAAGATCAAAGCTTTTGGAAGAATTCAATATTTGACAAAATTTGCTAGGAAAACTAGAAAACAATATGGTAGACATTAGGCATAGATCAATGCCTCATGTTTTATACCAAGGCAAAGTAAAATTACAGGCATGATTTAGGAATAAAGGGTTATACTGTAAACAAATTAAGGGAGCACAAAATAGTTTACCGGTTAGACTTGTGGATAAGGAAGAATTTAAGTCAAAACCTGACATAGAGAGTGTTATGAGAAGTAAAATAGATGACTTTTACTACATTCAATTTAAAATTATCTGCACAAACTGAATCAATGAAAGATTAAAATGTAAATGAACTGGTAAAAATCTTTATAGTAAGTCTCTCTGACAAATATGTAGAAGATTAAGTCAAATTTATAAGAAAACACGGCATTCTTCAATTGATAGTCAAAAGTCATAAACAGTCAAATCTCAGAGGAAGAAATTAAAACTATCTTTAGTCACATTAAAATATTCAAATAACTATTAATTACAGAAATGAAAATTAAAACAACTCTGAGGTACCACTTCATACCTACCAGACTGACTAATGTGACAAAAAAGAAAATAATATATGTTGGAGGGAATGTGGAAAAATTGGGACATTGATATACTATTAGTGGATCTGTGGACAGATAACAACCAATTTGAAGAGCAATCTATAACCATGACCGAATAGCCATAAAACTGTGCATATTCTTTGATCCACCAATACCATTACTAGGTCTCTATTCCAAAGAGATTAAAGAAAGGGGAAAAGAACCTATGTGTACAAAAATGTTTGTAGCAGATTTCTTTTGTGGACAAGGACTAGAAACTGAAAAGACGAGCATCAGTTGGGGAAAGGATGAACAACTTGTGGTATATGCTTAAAATAGAATACTATTGTGTGTTAAGAAATGACAAAAAAGATGATCACAAAAAATCCTGGCAAGTCTATGAAGTGATGCAAAGTGAAGTGAGTAGAATCAGGAGAATGCTACACATAGCCACAACAATAATGTATGATATCAACTGTGAATGGCAAGTATTATCAATAAAGCAAGGATTCTAGGACAATTCCAAAGGACTCATTGTGAAAAAGGATATCCACAACCATAGAAGTAATAGATGGAGTTTGAATGCAGATTGAAGCATACCATTCTTCACTTTATTTCTTGCTTGAATTTTTCTCTAATGGAAGCAATATGTCTTTTGTTTCACAATATGACAAACATATAACCATGCATATATGATAACATATACACAACTATATAACAATATAATATGTCATATTATATACATTTTTGGAGTGAGGAGAGGCATGGTAGAGAGGGAGAGAATACGGTTTATAAAATTTCAGAAAACAAACTAGAAATTTTAGCAATATATAATCTGGAAAAATTAAAATAAAAGAATAAAGTATCTTTGACAACTTTCCCATTTGTAGACATTTTGAGGATAAAACCTTCATTGTTACTGCTCTGTCAGGAGAGTTTTCATGGAATCAAGTTCAAATAAACACCAAGTTATGTCCTCTATTTTATTGTTTCACTAACCCAAATTTAGTTCTGGAAAGTGCTAAGAGGTAATGAAATGCTACTCAGTCTTTCAGAGGGTCAAGTGTATATTATATACTTATTGCCCTTGGCCAAAAGTCATTATAAAACTTGCAGAATAAAACATTGATACAATGTGTTCATTAAAAAGTTATGAAATTTCTGACATAGCAGAATTAGAGTGGATTTCTGAGTTTACAAATATATAATATTTCCACAATGGTTTTGTGAAGTTCATAAGAATAATAACTTCAGTGTAGTTTAATTCACATTTAATTATAAACTGATGGGTTTTCAAATCATAATCTGAAAAAATAATAACATACTGGTTTCTAAATGTAAGATCACATATTTAATTTAGAAATGACCTTAGAGATTATTTTGTTCAATCAACACATTATACCTGTGAGGAAACTGAGATCTAGGGAGGTCAAACAACTTGCTTGAGGTCTCACAGATAATACGTATTAGCTAGGATTCAATATCAGGTCATTGGACACCAAATCCTTCCTGTGTACCACTTCATTTCATTACCTCTTAATGAAAAGCAGTGATCTTGCTTGAATTTGAAATAATTGAATTTGTTTTGAACAGCACTGATTCGGAGATATTTTGGCTTTCATGATTTAACTCAATAATATGGACTTTGCTGGGCTCTCTAAAGGACTATTTATCCTTTCTCCAGGAAGGCTGAAAATTTTATCTCAGGTTATGATAGTTAACCTGTAGCCAGACTCTAGCCCTAGGACATTACACTAATGACATTAGCTGGGAAAAGAGGGTGTTGATGTAGTGGGGGAGTTACAGCATTTTCTCTTTGGTTTTTAAATGGACTAGGAAACCTCAGCTGAGGTAGTAACTACCAAGGGATGGCTCTATTGTCTTATAATAAGATGAATCTGAATGTGTTTGTGCATAGAGCTCAGTGAGTCAGAAAGAAGAAAAAGCCAAAATTCTGAAAATTTCAACCTTGCTTGTGCT
This sequence comes from Monodelphis domestica, assembly GCF_027887165.1. Lineage (NCBI taxonomy): Eukaryota > Metazoa > Chordata > Mammalia > Didelphimorphia > Didelphidae > Monodelphis > Monodelphis domestica. Next base: position 173,686,730 of record NC_077231.1, read on the forward strand.
ACAGAAGAGAATGTTTATTCTCCTGCATATTCTAGTATTTAAACAAGCATTAGATTTTGGAGAGGCAAAAGATTTATCCACACACCATGTTGAAGTGCTCCTTCTGATGTATACCAGATAGGTATCATGTCAATTCATTTGATCTCTCAATGCCAGAGCCAATCTCTTGATATTATTACAATTGCAATTTTTTTTTTCTCACTGGATCGAGGGAGATCCTACAGTGCAAAATGAAAGAAGAAATATGTATACATTAGTTAGATTCAAAGTAGTTTAGAAAGGAAGGGAGCTAGCAGTTAAGGGTATGAGGAAAGGTTTCCTATAGAAGATGACATCTGAGCTTCAATTTAAAGAAGAGAGAGAAGTGGGGAATGAGAGAGGGAAAGGTTGGATTGTAAGCACTAGAGAGATGGTTGGTTTGGTTGGTTTACAATGTAGGTGAGGACAGTTATGCCTACTGATGCTGGAAAGACAAGATTATCTAGGACTTTCAAATTGAAATGCATGATTTTAAAAATTTATTTCTAGAGGCAATATGAAACCACTAGAGTTGATGGAGTCAACAAATTACATGTTTAGATTCATGTTTAAGGAAATTTTACTTGATAGATGTGCTTAGAATGGCTATAAAAGAACAGGAATTCTAAGAAAGTTGCCTGGAGTACAGAAGTTATTACTTCTCCAGGGTCAAATAGCCAAATATGTTATAGACAGGACTTGAACCCAGATCTTTTCCTGATTTCGGTTTCAGTTCTCTATTCACCACACTAAGCTGCCAACACTATTTCTGCTGCTACTCCCTATCCTCCTTTCCTTACTCCTTTTCCTCCTATTACCAGTTAATCTTTATATAGTATTTTAAGTTTTCCAAGGTCTTAGTCATTAGAATCTCATTTGAGTCTCACAATAATAAAGACAATATTATTATCTGTATTTTACAAATGAGGAAACTGAGGCTTATAGAATTTAAGGGACTTATCTAGACTCACACAATTTAGAATTATCTTAGGTATGATTTAATTATAGGTTGTTTTGCCAAAGCCAATTCTCTATCCATTCCACCATGTAGCTAAGATCACAGATTTATTTGAGAAGTTAAAGGTAGGCTATGTGATTTACTACTGCAAACACACAATGGACTCAGTTAAAGGGGGAGCAGCGGCAACAAAAAATAATTTGGGGAGTATATCTCCATTACTAGTTTATCTGTTGACCCCTCTAAATCAAATTCACCAACCAAAGTGGGATCAAGATTCACTTATTGAAATGAGGACCACCAAATTAAATTATCTAATGATATTATCACATATAGTCATGATAGAATGAAGAAAATTCTTCCTGGAACTTCTAGATCACCTTCATTTTATACATAAGGGCTGTTTCAGGATTAGGATAAATGAGATACCTAGGAAAATCATTTTGTATCTTTTTTTACTGATCTTATTTAAAATTAATTATTTGATTTCATCCTGTAACTGCCTAAATCACGGTTTTTTGTCTCTGAACTTCGTTCAGACAATCAGCTTGCTTGTAGTGAGTAAAGTTTAGAAACCCAGTTCTTTTTCTAATCACTGTTCTATTTTGCCATGAGGAAATCGCCTATCCTTAAGTGATGTTGGTCAACACCAGGGAGTCTGTTATCTTTACAAACCTGTGCTATCTTTTAAGGATGTCTAGTTTCTATCCAAAGAAGTCTGGTTCACTCTCTCTAACCTTGGAGGTGAACTCAATAAACTTTTCCTTGTCACAGGAGGGAAGAAGGAGGTTATTAGTCTCTCATGCCCAACTTTCAACAAATCTTGTTATTTCCCCATTCCTCAGGTAAATAACCAGTCATATTTTCCTCATCCATATGATGCTGCCAACCCTGTAACTAACTGTATTATTTCATCACCTGTCCTGTTCTATTATTTGTTCTAAGCTTATAAAAAAGAAGTTGCATCTTGATCTAGGGATCTTTTGGCCAATTGAGGCAGTGTTAAGACCTGCTAAAAAACTATTATCTTGCTCAGAGAATATGTGCCTTACTTTATCTTTGTTGAATTTCACCCAAGACAGTGTGTAATCTCTGTGGTGGTCTCTCTAGATAATTGAATTAAATTTTGTTTATTATTTTAATTTTGTTGTCTCAAAAATCCATGGTGTCTACTTTACTTGGCCTTCAGATAAAATGGATTAGAGTTACTTAAATAGAATTCATTATCTGAGCCCTCACCAACTTATTTCTCCTACCCTATACTTCTCAGCTCACTGTTGAACATGATATTGAGACTTCCTACTCATCTATTCATCACATATCCTAATAACAAGAACATCAATTTTATTTGGAATTTAAAGAATAGAAGGTAAAAAAAAATTTCTTCCTGCCTAGGATTTGTCAGATGTAGTCAGTGTCAGGTATCCTCACAAGATTATAGATTGAGATTACTACATTCTACTAAATCTAGGCAAAAACCAGAGGTATGCAGGTAAATGTTAATAATCCTCTCTTTGGGGGAAAAAGTATCTGCAATTAACTTTTATGGTTAATCTGCAGTATTGATGCTTTTTAAGTCTATGCAATTATCAAAACACTAAATCAAGACCTGATTTTCAGTATTCACTGATTTTTGAGATGTAAATGCTTACACTGAAAATTTAACTATCAATTCTCCAGAGCAAGTTTGAACTAATACTAGTACAACTTTTATAGGACCTCTTTAATTTACAACTGACTCCCTCTTAGAATAAAATATATTGGAGGACCACACATAGGATTTTCACACATGGTAGGGCATCTAATATTAAATACTAGATAGTATTACACCTTGCAGAAGAGAAGAATTAATGAATTAAAAGATTTCTTAGCAATAAAAGAATATTACTTATAGCATTTGAACTTATTTGACTTACAGAAAAACAAAAATTAACAAAATCTAACTTTTCTGGATTCTATTTGTTGAGCTTCCTTTCTCTTCCCTCTTAAGTGATCATGGATAGTAGAGATCTATTGCTATTGCTTCTATTATATTTTCTATCTGATGGTCAGTAGGGAATAAGGTTTGGGATGGGAGGGTCACTGCTCTTTCTGTCTTGCCTTTCTTTTCTTCCTATTTGCTAGTAGAAAAGAATTTTCTATGTGTTTTATTCTTCAACTTTTAATGTAAGCCAAAAAGCAATCATTCACTCTTCTACCCCTAGCAAAGAGAAGTATGGCAGGTACCCTCCAGTTGTGGGCAAGTATTGAATAGTAATCCATGTCCATTTCTCAGGAATCATTTTGCGCCTCTATATTAGGATTATTGTTAAGAAACTTATTTTCACTATACAGAAGCCATTTTTGATGGATTTATATTTTGCATTGAGCTAGGAATTTCCCCTGATAGCCCATGTACTTGATAGGCCTCAATATATACTGACTTTTTATGTTCATTATTGACTTAGAAATTTTCCCAATAGTATATATCCTATAAAATTCTCATTAACTCTCTCTCAGCCCAAGCTAAGATTTTAATTAGTGGATTTCTTCTTTTCATTATTCCAGAAGATATTGAATGTATTGCCCTTGCCTCGATAGATTTGGAGTAAACAAGCTCAGTAAGTCAGAGTGGAAAATTCAAGTATAGAATTTATATAACATATTCCCTCTTTTAGACTCAATAACAAGTAAGACAGGGGAACATTTTTCCAGTGAACATTATTACCCAGACTCCCAAGGTATTTGACAATAACTCAATGACTGATGCATTCATAATTAAAATTGTAAGCCAAAATCAATTCTCTATCAATGAATTGTAGCTCTCTTATATAACTGAAGTAGCTTAGTGCCTTAATGAAACAAGCAAATAACTATAGGAAGCAAATTAAAATCAGATAAACTTACTGAAGAACTGTGTGAATGTGTAGTTTATCAAGTTGCCAGAAAAGATGTAAAGTGCTATACTACTCCAAAATTAGGGAATCAGGCTTCTTATATAGCCCTAAAATAATATGTTATGGTAAAAATGCAAGATTATAACTATTTAAAAATGGTAATTTGTGGCTAAAGAGGATCCTCCCTACCCTATACCAGCAACTGATCTGGAGATCAAAATATCACTGAAGGAGAAGACAGAAGTGTCAAACAGAGTGTAGAGAAATACAGAGAGGCTTGATGGACGTACTGACATATTTTAGGACTTCAGGGGCAAAAAGATCTAATAAAAATTTAGGAGATTTTTCTTACATATAGGGCAGATTTTGCAAAGCAATCTTCACATTTTTCTGAAATAAACATTGTTTGCCATATTATCCTGTGAGCTCACTAGTGACAAATATGCCCTATGTTTGCCTGAAAAAAATCTAATTAATATTAGACATGTAATTTTACTGGGATATGGAGTTCTCAATCTAAAATTCATCTCCCTCCCCTGAATGAAGATTAATATCGGCTCTACAACTTATAATATTAGGGATGTTCCTGACTTACTGAGAATTTGGGTGATTTGCAAGGCAGGATTTACAATAAGTATGACAGAGACTTGTACAGTCTTTCTCAGTCCATCCATTACACCATTCTGCCTCCACTAATGTGTAATTCAATAAATTAATGTGCATACACACATATGTATATGTATACCAGGCCACAATTGTGTATAGTTTTATGTGCTAGAGTTGATGGAGCTTCTTTGACAATGGATTCTTATTTTTGTTTAAAAAGTCAAAATTTTCCATCTGTTAAAGATTTGTCCTAATGACCTCAAAATATTTGCCTAATTTTAGTCACTGATGAATGAATGACTGGGTGCCAGTAATGGATGAGGTCTCCTTGGGCCACCAGATGCATGGTTTGTAAAGACAAGGGTTTTAGGTTATTTAGGTTATTGGACTATTACCTTTCTTACTTTTTGTGCACTGATTTGTTCATTTTACTTTGTTTCTTGTGATTTTTATTTTTTCTATTGTGTTATTGCTGCTTTGCAGTTGTGGTTATTATTTTAAAGGTATAACTCAAATTCTTAACTTTCAATCACCTTTGTAAATTTCATCCTTTTCGATGAAGATTCACTTTGCTCAAAAATATTGACATGAAATAGTGGCATGTGAAAATGCAACTGATAATAATAGTTTTGAGAAGTTGAAAAGAATGAATTGATCCTATATTTGGAAATCTAGATGAAATGAGTTAGATGTTATAGATGTCATAGATGTATGTCATAGATGAAATGAGTTAGATACAACAGAGAGACTCATCCTGGAAGCTCTCTTTGCAGATGACTGTGCTCTCATGGCCCACCAAGAAAATCATCTCCAAACCATTGTGGACTGGTTCTCTACAGCAACAAAACTGTTTGGCCTGACTATCAGCCTCAGCAAAAAAGAGGTGCTGTTCCAACCTGCACCAGGGAGGCCAACTAACCAGCCATGCATTACAATCGACGTCACGCAGCTTTCTAACATCAACACTTTCAAGTACCTGGGCAGCAGTATCGCCAACCACGGGTCCCTAAACCATGAGATCGATGCCAGGATCCAAAAGGCCAGACAGGCACTTGGGTGACTGCGCTGCAAAGTCCTCCAACACAGTGGTGTAATCACTGCAACGAAGCTCAAAGTGTATAATGCAGTGGTCCTCAGCTCGCTCCTATACGGTTGCGAGACATGGACACTGTACTGGAAGCACATGAAACAGCTGGAGCAATTCCACCAATGCTCCCTCTGGTCAATCATGAGGATCTGATGGCAGGACCGAATCACCAATCAGGAAGTCCTCGACAGAGCCAACTCCACCAGCATCGAAGTCCTGGTCCTCAAAACCCAGCTACGATGGTCTGGACACGTCATCCGCATGGACCCACAGCGAATACCAAGACAGGTATTCTATGGTGAACTGTCAGCTGGACTCAGGAAACAAGGCAGACCAAAGAAAAGATACAGGGATCAGCTAAAGTCAAACTTGAAGCGGGCTGGCATTACACCAAAGCAACTACAACTTGCTGCATCTGTCAGAAGCAGCTGGCGAACCCACATTAACCATGCTGCCACCACCTTGGAAGATGAACGACATCGACGTCTTGCTGCTGCGTGTGAACGCCGACACCAGGCCACAACCGCACCTCCCGTAACAACTGGCATCCCATGCCCCATGTGCCACAAACTTTGTGCCTCAGTCTTTGGACTTCAAAGCCACATGAGGGTACATCAATAGATGATAATGCACAAAGACAATAGTCATTCTCGGTCACGAGACACTACCACTACTACCACTACTAGGACAAAAAGCAGGAAAAGATGTATTAAGAAAAGTACTCATTTTTGCAAACCTGCCCTATTAAAAAATCATATCTTTCTATTTTCTATCATTCATTCATCACTTTAAGAATTGCTTCATTCCCAGCTTTATCTAGGATCAGTGATTCTCTAATACATTGTGTGTTGTTTTTTTCAAGTTAAATGCTATTTTTCTTGAATGTGTCCCATATGATTACATCCTGATCTGAATGCTAACTCATCCTTTCTGATGCTAGTCATACTACTCAAATTAATATTTACTTGAAATCTCCATTATGTAATTGTCCTTTTTACTTCTATTTAACAAAATTTAATGAGCTCAAAGTCTTGCACCTTAAATTTATTTATCAATCAGTAATTTGGAACAATTTTGGTTCTATGTCCACAGGATTGGGGCAGTTAGATGTGGTAGCTGTTTTAGTGTATACTAAAAAGTCCTCATTGTCAGAGGGTAATAGTCCAGATGTGTAACGATTAATTCATTTCTATATAGTGACATTAATCTAGTTAAACTTTCATTTGCATTTTTAGCCTTATGTTAGGAATATTAGAATTCATATCAGATGTCAATCAGCACAAATAAATTAAGGACACATTATTTTCCATTAATGATGGCATGTGAAGAATGGAAAGAAGATTAACAAGAAATCACAGAAAAATAAGGAGATAAAAAGGATAAATATTTCTAAAAATCAAATAAGAATTATAAAGGATAAATGGGGAAAAGAAAAGAAAGATATTAATAAAATATGAAAAGAGAATTTGAAGTCTGGAAAAAAAGGTCCAAAATATTAAAGAAGATAACACCTTAAAATCACATTGGTCAAGTGTTAAAAGAGGTAGAAAATGTCCCTGAATAAAATAATTCCTTAAAAATTAGAATTGATCACATATTGCCTAAGAAAATGATCATAACTAGGACTATTGAAGGGGATCTACTTAAACAGAGGGGATGGGTGTAGTTTTTCTAAATTATGATGATTTCTTTAAAAAATTACTTTCCTCCCCTCCAAGCAGTATAAAATGTATCATCTGAGAGACATATGAATATATAAATTATACCTTTCATGTTTTCATTTTTCAGTTCATTTTTTGAAGGTAACATTCACAACTTATTCTTCAGTTATTAAATTTGTGGTTATTGTATAATGTCTCTATGTTCTTCTCATTTTACTATTAATTATCTTTTATAATTCTTTTTTATAAGTTTTTTTTTAATTAAGCCTGTCATTGTTTATGATGTAGTAGTATTTCATGATGATCATATACCACAATTTTTTTAGTCACTCCCCATTGGTGGGCAACCTTTCAACTTCTAGTTCTTCACCATTGCAAAGAGAGTTGCTATAAATATTTTTGAATGTATAAGTTCTTTTCATTTTTCTCTGATCTCGAGAGACAGACCCAGTTCTGGGTATAATTACAAATTATGAAGCAAAATGGTTGGATTGGTTCACAGCTCTATCAAGAATGTATTAGTGTTTACATTTTTCCATATCACCTCCATCATTCTCCTTTTGCCTTTTCATCATTATAGCCAATCTGATGGGTATTGTAGTATTTAAAATAGTTGGTGATCTAAACTGTGGCAGCTAAAAGAGTTGGGGTCATAAACTGTAGTGAGTAAAAATAGTGGAAGATATAAATTATAGTAGATATAAGAGTGGGTGAGTAAATTTGACTGCAGAAAATATGTTTCACTACAGTGTCTTGGTTTTTTAATCAAATATAAGGTGGTCACCAGGGAATATATTCCCAATCATGAATATGCCCAAGTCAACTGGGTTTTATAGAGAATTTAATTAATAATACAATGAGTAATCAAAGAAAGAGAGAGAGAAAGAGAGAGAAAGAGAGAGAGAGAAAGAGAGAGAGAGAGAGAGAGAGAGAGAGAGAGAGAGAGAGAGAGAGAGAGAGAGAGAGAGAGAGAGAGAAAAGTATAAGTATGAAGGGCCTTAAGCCAACATGGCCTAGACCTGAATCTTAAGAGAGAGAGAATCAGTCAGTCAGTCTTTTATCACTCACCACAAGGTCTGTCTAAGCAAGGATTCTAATGACACCAGGCCAGCTCCATCTCAGCTGACTTCACCAGAGAGTTCCAGCCAGAGTCCTCCTCAAAGAGCCTTCCAGCCAGAGACTGTTTCAAAGGGCCTCATTCAAGAGCCTCCAGAGGGACAGAGTCCCCTCAGAGGAGCTCCAGCGAAACCTCCTTATGCTTAGAGATTGTCCTCCAAGAGATTCCCTTCTCCAGAGCCTCTCTCAAGAGATTCTTCCCAAGTGATCCTCATGAGAGATTTCTCCAAAAGGATTGTCCTTCAAGAGATTCTGCTTTTTCTTATATAGGGGGTTTTCTCCTATGTCACCTCCCCTAAGTCCTTACATCTACCAATCACAGTAGACGTTTTCCAAAGGACAACCCATTCTAAAAACACTGCTGGGTCAACTAATCCCTTTAGTAGAAAACCTCTGAGTAAGTCTGAACCAGAGAAAACACAGCTGAGTCGACTAATCCCCTCAAGAGAAAACCTCTGAATAAGTTTTCACCTCTTTGTTCCTGGCAAGTTTACAAGTTGCCCGACCTTTATAGGTACCTAGCATCCCATTGTATCAATTCTAAAAACAGGCATGGCTCAAAGAACTCCTTGCCTCATTATAAGTATGGGTCTAAGTACTTTCATTGTTTATTTAGCAAGGAGTTTTCTGCCCTAAAGCAGTCTTAACTACAGGTGGAGTAGGGGTCCTCCCATTTCTGATCCTGGTGAGTTCTCACAGTAAAAATGGGGAATGTTCCCAGTAGGGAATTGTTCCAATTGAGAATTCCCCAATGGGGAAATTTTTAACATTCACAAGTCTGAGAAAATTCAAGATTTACAATCCCCCCTGATGATCATTGGGAGACTGGTTTCCCCATTAATCATTTAACATAATCATTTTGCAATCCTAAATGCACTTCTAACTATAGATATACACAATATTCAATTTAATTTTTTTTAATTTTATAATATTTTATTTGATCATTTCCAAGCATTATTCATTAAAGAAAAAGATCATTTTCTTTTCCTCCCACCCCCACCCCCAGTAGCCAATGCGTGATTCCACTGGGTATCACGTATGTCTTGATTTGAACCCATTGCCATGTTGTTAATATTTGCATTAGAGTTTCGTTTAGAGTCTCTCCTCTGTCATGTCCCCTCAACCGCCTTAGTCAGGCAGTTGCTTTTCCTCAGTGTTTCTACTCCCACAGTTTATCATCTGCTTATGAATAGTGTTTTTTCTCCTAGATCCCTGCAGATTGTTCAGGGACATTACACTGCCCCTAATGGAGAAGTCCATTACATTCGATTATACCACAGTGTATTAGTTTCTGTGTACAGTGTTCTCCTGGTTCTGCTCCTCTCACTCTGCATCACTTCCTGGAGGTTGTTCCAGTCTCCATGGAACTCTTCCACATTATTATTCCTTTGAGCACAATAGTATTCCATCACCAACAGATACCACAATTTGCTCAGCCATTCCCCAATTGATGGGCATCCCCTTGTTTTCGAATTTTTGGCCAAAACAAAGAGCACAGTTATGAATATTTTTGTACAAGTCTTTTTGTCCATTATCTCTTTGGGGTACAGACCCAGCAGTGCTATGGATGGATCAAATGGTAGACATTCTTTTATCGCCCTTTGGGCATAGTTCCAAATTGCCCTCCAGAATGGTTGGATCAGGTCACAACTCCACCAGCAATGAATTAATGTCCCCACTTTGCCACATCCACTCCAGCATTCATTATTTTCCATAGCTATCATGTTAGCCAATCTGCTAGGTGTGAGGTGATACCTCAGAGTTGTTTTGATTTGCATCTCTCTGATTATAAGAGATTTAGAACACTTCTTCATGTGCTTATTAATAGTTTTGATTTCTTTATCTGAGAACTGCCTATCCATGTCCCTTGCCCATTTATCAACTGGAGAATGGCTTGATTTTTTGTACAATTGATTTAGCTCTTTATAAATATGAGTAATTAAACCTTTGTCAGAGGTTTCTATGAAGATTTTTTCCCAATTTGTTGTTTCCCTTCTGAATTTAGTTACATTGGTTTTATTTGTACAAAAGCTTTTTAGTTTGATGTAGTCAAAATTATTTATTTTACATTTTGTGATTCTTTCTATGTCTTGCTTGGTTTTAAAGCCTTTCCCCTCCCAAAGGTCTGACATGTATACTATTCTGTGTTTACCCAATTTACTTATGGTTTCCTTCTTTATGTTTAAGTCACTCACCCATTTTGAATTTATCTTGGTGTAGGGTGTGAGGTGTTGATCTATTCCTAGTCTCTCCCACACTGTCTTCCAATTTTCCCAGTAGTTTTTATCGAATAGTGGATTTTTGTCCCAAAATCTAGGATCCCTGGGATTATCGTATACTGTCTTGCTGAGGTTGCTTCCCCCAGTCTATTCCACTGATCTTCCTTTCTGTTTCTTAGCCAGTACCAAATTGTTTTGATGACTGCTGCTTTGTAATATAGTTTAAGGTCAGGGACTGCAAGGCCCCCATCATATGTGGTTTTTTTTTCATTATTTCCCTGGATATGCTTGATCTTTTGTTCTTCCAAATGAACTTTGTTATGGTTTTTTCTAAATCAGTGAAGAAGTATTTTGGTAGTTCAATGGGGCACTAAATAGATAAAAAAGTTTGGGTAGGATGGTCATTTTTATTATATTGGCTCGTCCTATCCATGAGCAGTTAATGTTTTTCCAATTGCTCAATTCTAGTTTTAGTTGTGTGGAGAGTGTTTTGTAGTTGTATTCATATAGATCCTGTGTTTGTCTCAGGAGGTAGATTCCTAGGTATTTTATTTTGTCTAAGGTGATTTTGAATGGGATTTCTCTTTCTAGTTTTTGCTGCTGAGCTGTGTTGGAGATATATAGAAATGCTGATGATTTATGTGGGTTTATTTTGTATCCTGCAACTTTGCTAAAGTTGTTGATTATTTCAATTAGCTTTTTGGTTGAATCTGTAGGATTCCTTAAGTAGACCATCATGACATGTGCAAAGAGTGATAACTTGGTCTCCTCCTTGCCTATTTTGATGCCTTCAATTTCTTTTTCTTCTCTAATTGCTACTGCTAGTGTTTCTAGTACAATGTCGAATAGTAGAGGTGATAATGGGCATCCTTGTTTCACTCCTGATCTTATTGGGAATGCATCTAGTTTATCCCCATTGCAGATGATATTAGCTGATGGTTTTAGATATAGACTGTTCATTATTTTTAGGAATGACCCTTCTATTCCTATGCTTTCTAGTGTTTTTTTTTTTAATTTAAACATTATTTTATTTGGTCGTTTTCATACATTATTCATTGGAAACAAAGATCGTTTTCTTTTCCTCCCCTCCCCCCCCGCCTTTCCCTCTCCCATAGCCGACGCATGATTCCACTGGTTATCACATGTGTTCTTGACTTGAACCCATTGCCCTGTTGTTGGAATTTGCATTAGAGTGTTCATTTAGAGTCTCTCCTCAGTCTTATCTCCTCCAACCCTGTAGTCAAGCAGTTGTTTTTCATCCGTGTTTTTACTCCCACAGTTTATCCTCTGCTTGTGGGTAGTATTTTTTTTTAGATCCCTGCAGATTGTTCAGGGAAATTGCATTGATACTAATGGAGAAGTCCATCACCTTCGATTGTACCACAATGTATCAGTCTCTGTGTATAATGTTTTCCTGGTTCTGCTCCTTTCGATCTGCATCACTTCGTGGAGGTTGTTCCAGTCTCCATGGATCAAAGGGCAAACAATCTTTTATCGCCCTTTGGACATAGTTCCAAATTGCCCTCCAGAATGGTTGGATCAATTCACAACTCCACCAGCAATGAATTAATGTCCCCACTTTGCCACATCCCCTCCAGCATACTTTGCATAGCTGTCATGTTAGCCAATCTGCTAGGTGTGAGGTGATACCTCAGAGTTGATTTGATTTGCATCTCTCTGATTATAAGAGCACTTTTTCATGTGCTTATTAATAGTTTTGATTTCTTTGGCTGAGAACTGCCTGTTCATGTCCCTTGCCCATTTGTCAATTGGAGAATGGCTTGATTTTTTGTACAATTGATTTAGTTCTTTATAAATTTGAGTAATTAAACCTTTGTCAGAGGTTTTTTATGAAGATTGTTTCCCAATTTGTTGCTACCCTTCTGATTTTGGTTACATTGGTTTTGTTTGTACAAAAACTTTTCAATTTGATGTAATCCAGATTATTTATTTTGCATTTTGTAACTCTTTCTAATTCTTGCTTGGTTTTGAAGTATTTCCCTTCCCAAAGGTCTGACATGTATACTATTCTGTGTTCGCCTAATTTTCTTATAGTTTCCTTCTTTATGTTCAAGTCATTCACCCATTTTGAATTTATCTTGGTGTAGGGTGTGAGGTGTTGATCTAAGCCTAATCTTTCCCACACTGTCCTCCAATTTTCCCAGCAGTTTTTATGAAATAGTGGATTTTTGTCCCATAAGCTGGGATCTTTGGGTTTGTCATATACTGTCTTGCTGAGGTTGCTTGCCCCCAGTCTATTCCACTGATCCTCCTTTCTGTCTCTTAGCCAGTACAAAATTGTTTTGATGACCACTGCTTTGTAATATAGTCTGAGATCTGGGACTGCAAGACCCCCTTCCTTTGTATTTTTTTTTTCATTATTTCCCTGGATATCCTTGATCTTTTGTTCTTCCAAATGAACTTTGTTATGGTTTTTTCTAAATCAGTAAAAAAAATTTTTGGAAGTTCCATGGGTATGGCACTAAATAGATAGATGAGTTTGGGTAGGATGGTCATTTTTATTATATTGGCTCGTCCTACCCATGAGCAGTTAATGTTCTTCCAATTGTTCAAGTCTAGTTTTAGTTGTGTGGAAAGTGTTTTGTAGTTGTGTTCATATAGATCCTGTGTTTGTCTTGGGAGATAGATTCCTAAGTATTTTATTTTGTCTAGGGTAATTTTTAATGGGATTTCTCTTTTTCTAGTGTTTTTAATAGAAATGGGTATTGTATTTTATCAAAAACTTTTTCTGCATCTATTGAGATAATCATGTGGTTCTTATTGGTTTGCTTGTTGATGTGGTCAATTATGTGGATGGTTTTCCTAATATTGAACCAGCCCTGCATCCCTGGGATAAATCCTATTTGATCATGGTGGATGACCCTTCTGATCACTTGCTGGAGTCTTTTTGCTAGTATCCTATTTAAGATTTTTGCATCTATATTCATTAGGGAGATTGGTCTAGTTTTCTTTCTCTGTTTTTGACCTGCCTGGTTTTGGAATCAGTACCATGTTTGTGTCATAAAAGGAGTTTGGTAGAACTCCCTCTTTGCTTATTATGTCAAATAGTTTGTATAGTATTGGGATTAACTGTTCTCTGAATGTTTGATAGAATTCACTGGTGAATCCATCAGGCCCTGGGGATTTTTTCTTAGGAAGTTCTTTGATGGCTTTTTGGATTTCATTTTCTGATATGGGATTATTTAAGTATTCTATTTCTTCTTCTGTTAGTCTAGGCAGTTTGTATTTTTGTATATATTCATCCATATCACCTATATTGGTATATTTATTGCCATATAATTGGGCAAAGTAATTTTTAATGATTGCATTAATTTCCTCTTCATCGGAGGAGATGTCCCCCTTTTCATCTTTGATGCTGTTAATTTACTTTTCTTCCTTCCTTTTTTTAAATTAGATTGACCAGTATTTTGTCTATTTTGTTTGTTTTTTCAAAGTACCAGCTTCTAGTCTTATTTATTAAATAAAGAGTTCTATCACTTTCGATTTTAATAATTTCTCCCTTAATTTTTAGGATTTCTAGTTTGGTTTTCTGCTGGCGGTTTTTAATTTGATCGCTTTTGAGTTTTTTTATTTGCATTTCCAATTGATTGATCTCTGCTCTCCCTAGTTTGTTGATATATGCACTCAGGGATATGAATTAACCTCTGATTACCGCTTTGGCTGTATCCCAAAAGGTTTGATAGGATGTCTCGCCATTGTCATTTTCCTTGATGATATTATTAATTGTTTCTATGATTTCTTCTCTAACTCAATGATTTTGAAGCATCATATTGTTTAATTTCCAGTTAGTTTTTGATTTGGTTTTCCATGTTCCATTACTAATCAATATTTTTATTGCCTTGATTGCCTTGTGATCTGAGAAGGCTGCATTTATTATTTCTGCTTTTCTACATTTGTGTGCTATGTTTCTGTGACCTAATGTATGGTCAATTTTTGTGAATGTGCCATGTGGTGCTGAGAAGAAGGTGTATTCCTTTTTATCCCTATTTATTTTTCTCCATATGTCTATTAATTCTAATTTTTCTAAGATTTCATTCACTTCTTTTTCCTCTTTCTTATTTATTTTTTTATTTGGTTTATCTAAATTTGTTAATGGTTGGTTTAAGTCTCCCACTAATATGGTTTTACTGTCTATTTATTCCTTCAATTCTCCTAATTTCTCCATTAGAAATTTGGGTGCTATATTATTTGGTGCATACATGTTGATTAGTGATATTTCCTAATTATCTAAAGTCCCTTTTAACAAAATATAATTACCTTCCCTATCCCTTTTGATCAGGTGTATTTTTGCTTTGGCTTTATCAGATATCATGATTACCACTCCTGCCTTCTTTCTGTCAGTTGAGGCCCAGAAGGATTTACTCCATCCTTTAATTCTGACCTTGTAGGCGTCAACCAGCCTCATGTGTGTTTCTTGAAGACAACATATGGTAGGGTTTTGGATCCTAATCCATTCTGCTATTTGTCTATATTTTATGGGTGAGTTCATCCCATTCAGGTTCAAAGTTATTACTGTTATTTGTGGACTCCCTGGCATTTTGATAACCTTCCCTAATTCTATCCTTTTTTTCTTCGGCTCTACCTTTTAGTCCAGTGATTTACTTTAAATCAGTCTCCCTTATCCCCTCCCTTGATATGTTTCCCTTTTTAGTCCCTCCCCAAACCCCTCTCTTTCCCTTCCCTTTTGTTTTCCCTCTCCCTTTCCCCTCCTTGGTTTTCCCTTCTCCCTACCCTTATTGGGTAAGATAAAATTCAAGATCCTAATGGATCTGGATGTTCTTCCCTCTCAGAATTGATTTCCCTGAGAGTAAGGTTTAAGTAAAAACTCTCTTTCCCTCCTTCTTATAAGAGTTTTCTTTCCCTCCCCTTCCTGTGTGAATCTTTGTATGAGAAACATTATTCTATTTGGTCTTTCTTTACCCCCTATTTACACATTACATTTTCCCCACATGTTAGTATACATAGATTGATATAAATGTAGTCCTTATAGAAGAGAGTTTGAGTAAAAGAAGAAGATAACATTTTTCTCCTTTTCCCTTTCCTTCATATTTACCTTTTCAGGTATTCCATGCTCTTTGATTTTCGATATCGAACTTTCCACAGAGCTCTGGTCTTTTCATTGCAAAAACTTGGAAATCTTCTATTTTGTTGAATGCCCATACTTTCGCTTGGAAGTATATAGTCACTTTTGCTGGATAACTGATTCTTGTTTGAAGACCCAGGTCTCTTGCCTTTCTGAAAATCATGTTCCATGACTTACAGTCATTCAGAGTGGAACTTGCAAGGTCTTGTGTGACCCTGATTTGCATTCCTTTATATCTAAATTGTCTTTTTCTGGCTTCTTGTAGGATTTTTTCTTTTGTTTGAGAGCTTTGGAATTTGGCAATTACATTCCTGGGAGTTGTATTTTGGGGGTTTAGTGTAGAGGGTGTTCTGTAAGCTCTGTCAGTGGCTTTATTGCCCCCTTGTTCTAGAATCCCTGGGCAATTTTCTTAATTATATCTTGTATTACAATGTCGAGTTTGGTGTTTATTTCTGGCTTATCTGGAAGTCCAATTATTCTTAAATTATCTCTTCTCCCTCTATTTTCCAAATCTGTCACCTTGTCAGTGAGATATTTTATGTTCTCTTCTAATTTCTTGGTCTTTTGGTTTTGCTTTATTAGTTCTTGTTTTAAGGCCTGGTTTTCCTTTTCAGTTTGGTCAAACTGGTTTTGTAGATGCGTGAATTTCTTTTGCATTATTTCCCACTTTTCCTCCTAGAAGGCTTCCATCTTTTTGATAATTTCTGATTCAAATTCTTCATGGGTTTGTGGAGAGTTTCCATTTCCTTTGGAAGGTTTTGGAGCATTTGCTTGTGTTTCCTCTTCTGTCTCCTCTGTGTTTTGTATTTTTGTTCCATAAAATGTGTCCAAAGATGCCCCCTTATTCTTGTTTCTTTTGGAATTTGGGGGCTTTTGTGCTTTAGTGTAGTTTGCCATCTCTATCTGAGTGGGGAGGACTAGCTTTTCTTATCTCTGTCTGATGATCAGAGGTTTTAGCCCCAGGCAGATTGTATTTTCTATGAAGTTGTTGTTCTGTCTTCCTGGGGAAGCCAGGAATTGCTGGTGTGTCCCTGGGTTGAATTGAGTGTGCCCTAAGGCAGGGACCTGAGACTGAGATGGAGGGATCTAGCCAGGGGGTTATAAGCTTCCCCGTCTCTCTGTTTCCCTGCTGTCTGGGTGCCCCCTCGATTGGGTCAGATTGTTTTCAGGAAGCGGCCTTCTGAATAGCTGGCCCTGGGGTCCTTTTGCCAGCCCTGAGGGTTACAGTTGTTTCTGAATACCCTGCTCTCTGAGAGGGAGGGGCCGCGGCTTCCCTGAGCTTAGGGTGAGGGCTCCTGATAAGAAGATTAGCTTTCCCTGGGTTGAACTGAGATTCTGATGAAAGGATCCAGCCAGGGGGTTAAGAGCTCCCCCATCTCTCTCTGTTTCCCTGCTGTCTGGGTGCCCCCTCGACTGGGTTAGGTTGTTTTCAGGATGTGGCCTTCAGTATAGCTGGCTCCCGAGGCCCTTTTGCCAGTCCTGAGGGTTGCTGTTGTTTCAGAAGACCCTGCTCTCTGAGGGGGAGGGGCCATGGCTTCCTCGAGCTCTGGGCGAGGGCTCCTGATAAAAAGATTAGCTTTCCCTGGGTTGAATTGAGATTCGGATGGAAGGATCCAACCAAGGGGTTACAAGTTCCCCCGTCTCTCTGTTTCCCTGCTGTCTGGGTGCCTCCTCAACTGGGTCAGGTTGTTTTCAGGATGTGGCCTTCAGAATAGCCGGCTCCTGAGGCCCTTTTGCCAGCCCTGAGGTTTGCTGTTGTTCCACAAAACCCTGCTCTCTGAGGAGGAGGGGCCATGGCTTCCCAGAGCTCCAAGGGCTCCTCCCAGGGGGTTACACACTCCCCCTTCCCTCTCTGTTTCCCTGCAGTCTGGGTGCCCTCTTGACTGGTTCAGGTTGTTTTCTGGACGTGGCCTTCAGAATAGCAGGCTGTGGGGCTCTGAGGTTGCCTCTGCTGCCTCGGACTCAGCGCTCTGGGTTGGGGGGGATGGGTCCTAGGACCTTCCTTCTGCCTGCCCCTTAGGTCTGAGTGGTCTTGGGTTCTGGCTTTTAGGGGGGGGCATACCTTTTGATCCAGGTCCAGGTCCAGGAGGAGGACTCCCGGGGTCTATGCTGTTGATCGTTTTGAATTTCAGTGTCCTAGGAGCATTCAGTTTGAGATCAGTAAGGAAGGGTTTCAGGAGATCTGGACTTTAGCTTTCTCTAATCCTCCATCTTGACTGGAAGCCCAATATTCAATTTTCTAAGAGAAATTAGAATAGTGAGGGAGGAAATAGAAAAGAAAAGAAAGCAAAACCAATGTTTTGCTGGGTGCATTGACAGAAAGCCAAATTAGGGGCAGTCCCTTTTGGCATGAATGTGTACATTTACAATAAATGTTCAATCAAAGTTAAGTTCAATCAATCATATCCAAAATTCATTCTTGATCTTCTTGATGAAGTGTAGGTTTTTCCGGCATCTTTATGCAACAATTCCTTCTCTGGATATAGGAGTTTCAAGCTTCTTTCTTGAAGATATTTTCTCGAACAAAATTCAAAGTCTTGGATATTTATAACAATACAATCTTAAACAAAAATAATTCAAAAATTCTTAGATTTTAAATTAAAATACAATCCTCCCTGAAGTCGGTGTTAAAAAAAATATCCAGTTCAACTCAGAATGCAATGTTGAATTATGGGGTGTATGAGTCAATTATCAAAAGAAGAGAAAAAAAAAACATAAGGAAAAAATTCAAAATAGGTCCTTGTATAGGTCCAATTTAAAGTAATTTCTATCCCAGAAGTCTGTAAGACAGAATGCAGTAATATTTCATTTAGACATTTGTACCCAAGACTATAGGAAGTTGCTATAATATAAGAAGGAAAAATCTAGAATTCTATTTTGATAGGGAAGCGTCATTCCCTCATCTGACCTTTTGACATTCTCAGGGATATAGGGAGCCTGCATGATAGTCAAATTTTGTACTTGTATGAGTACTTCTCAGAGAGTGTAGATACAAGGAAGTCCTACAACTTAACATATATCAAGCTTCGCAACCTCGAGCCTCACATTAGAATTTCCTGTGTGCTCTTTTTGGCACTTTTCAGGTTAAGTCTGTGCTCCTTGTTTTTATCCCTTTTCTTTTTGAATCAGATACATTAACAATAACATTAATCACAGTCTCATAACATTTTATCAATAAATGGCAGGTTCCCATAATTTAAGGTATGCATTGACATTATAGGAAGAATATATATATATATATATATTAAAATTGTATTACTGCAGAAAAAATATTAATTATGTGTACCTTTAATACAAAATATGAGAAAAAATCAAATATTCTAATCAAAATAAAGAAAAGAAATAATAAAAAATAAGGAAAAAATAGATAATTCAATGTGTTCTCAAAAAAACAGCATCCATTTGTCTATGAATTATTATTTCCAATTCATATGATAGGATACAGTCAATCAGTCTCAACAGAAGATGCTTTCTTCACATGTGAGCAGTGAATCCAAGAGTCCTTTTCTCCAATCTTATAGATTTTGGAGTAGTTAACAATATTTGGAATGGTCCTTTCCACGAAGGCTGAGTTGCTCCAGTACACTTGAAATTCTTAATATAAACTTTGTCTCCTGGATTCAGGTCATGAAGAGAAAAGTCTAATAGTCCGGCTTGTACTGCAGCACCAGATTCATGAAGTTCACGTAGTTTGTGCCGTAACTCCTGTATATAGGAAGCAATAGTAATATCTTCCCCTAATAGTGAGGTATATGCAGGGGACAAAGGTTTAGCCTGTATAGGCAGATGTCCAAAAAGCATCTCAAATAGTGAGATATATAGGTCTCCTATGGGCCTGCTTCTAAGATAAAATAGTGCCAAAGGGAGAATTTCAGGCCATTTTAAATGGGTCTCAGTGCATAATTTGCCAATCATAGTTTTAAGTTCTTTGTTCATCCTCTCAATTTGTCCTGAGCTCTGGGGATGATATGGAACATGGAATTTGGGAGTTATTCCCAAGCAAGAATATATCTGATTTAGGACAGAATCAGTAAAATGACTTCCTCTATCTAAGTCAATATGTGCTGGTAGGCCAAAAAGAGGAACAATTTCCTTTAAAAGTATCTTTGCAACAAAATCCGCCGTGGCTTGGGTTGCAGGAAATGCTTCTGGCCATCTGGTTAGTTGATCTACTATTACTAGACAAAATTTATAACGTCCAGCCTTTGGCATTGCTATGAAATCTATCTGTAGATGTTCAAAAGGTGTGTATGATATGCATGTTGGTTATATGCCTGGCACGTAGAGCAGCCTGAACATACTTTAGAGGCTATAGTAGTTATACCAAGGGCTATCCATACTCTCTTGACAGAGTCCACGATGCCCTGGGTGCCAAAATGAGAAATGAATAGATTGGCAAATTTGGTTATAGAAACTTCTGGGGAGCAGGGGTTTTCCTTCAGATGACACCCATACTCCATTAATCTGTTTTGCTTTGAATTTTTGTTTCCATTTTTCCACTTCCTTTTCATTATAGGAAAGTGGTAAATTTAAATCATTAGTAGTTGTTAATGTTAAAATTAATTCAGGCACTTCTATGGCTGCTAGCTTTGCAGCGGCATCTGCTCGGGCATTTCCTCTAGAGACAGGGTCAGTGCCACCTGTATGGGCAGAATGATGAACTACAGCTAGGGGTTAAGGAAGCTGGAGAGCAGAAAGAACTTCAGTAATAATTTCTGCATTAGCTATAGATTTTCCAGCTGAGGTTAAAAATCCTCTCTGGAGCCATAACATTCCAACTGAGTGGCAAATGCCAAAAGCATATCTAGAGTCCATATAAATTGTTGCCTTTCCATCCTTGGCAATTATACAAGCGTGCTTCAGAGCTATGAGTTCTGCAACTTGAGCGCTAATGTTAGAAGGTAGTGAAGCTGACCATTCAGTGGCAAATTCTGAGACTATGGCAGCTCCAGTGTAACGTATGCCATCCCTCATAAAAGAGGAACCATCGGTAAATAAAATCAGATCTGCATTGTCTAAAGGAGTCCAATAGAGTATCTTGAGGCTTTTCTGCCACAGACACTAATGTTTCACAATTGTGTAATGGTTCTCCTGAAGTTGGTAAATCTGGAAGCAAGGTGGCAGGGTTAAGAGTAGTACAACGTTTTAAAGTAATGTTTTCACTATTTAATAAGGTTATTTCATATCTTGTAATTCTCTGATTCGAGAATGCCTGTGTTCTATGTTTAATCAACAATGCTTCTACCTCATGTGGGCACATTATTGATAATGGACATCCCAATACTAAATCAACAGTTTTTGTTACTAGTAAGGCTGTAGCAGCCACTCCTCTAAGACATGATGGTGCTCCTGGCGCTACTGGGTCCACTTAAGCAGAATAATAAGCAATTGGGCGCTGAGAAGGTCTCAAAGTCTGAATTAACACGCCAGAAGCTACTCCTCTTTGCTCATGCACATACAAAGTAAATGGCTTGTTGTAATCTGGGATGCCTAGAGCAGGGACAGACATGATAGCCTTTTTTAGCTCTGATAGAGCTGACAAGTGTTCAGGCTCTAATTTGTGGGGTTCAGGAACCGAATCCTTTGTTAATGCTATAAGGGGTTTAGTAATTTCCCCATAGCAAGGAATCCATTGTCTGCAAAACCCTGTTGTTCCTAAAATTTCTCTCAACTGTTTCTTAGTAGTAGGAGCACTTAAGTTTTGAATATTCTCAATTCATTTTGGAGAAATATAACGAGCACCCACAGTCAGGATGAATCCCAAATATTCTACTTTAGGGAGACACCACTGAACTTTATCCTTAGAGATTTTATGTCCCCTTTTGTACAATTCCAAAAGAAGGTGTTTGCTATCTTCTTGACATGTTTTTGCATCTGTTGAAGCCAAGAGTAGATCATCTACATATTTGATTAATTTGCTATTTTTAAATCTTATATTGTCTGTGTCTTGGCTCAAAATTTGCTCAAATAAACTCGGACTTTCGACATAACCCTTTGGCAGCTGACTCCATGTATATTGTGAGCCCTTCCAGGTGAAAGCAAAAATATGCCTGGATTTCTCATGTATAGGTATGGAAAAGAAAGCAGAACACAAGTCTACTACTGTAAAGTATGTAGTTGTGCTAGGAATAGAGGAAATAATATTATTTATGTTAGAAACTATGTAGTGTCTCTTTCTAACGTGATTATTCACTGCCCTCAGATCCTGTACGAATCTACAGAGGTGCTTGCCATCAGGCCCTCCTTTTTTTTTTTACTGGCAGGATGGGTGTGTTGTATTCAGATTTGCAAGGGATTATTATTCCCTGTTCTATTAATGAGTTAATAACTAGTGTAATACCCTCAATTGCCTCCTTTGAGAGGGGAAACTGAGGGATGGAAGGAGGTGGGCTAGATTTAGTTTTTATCTGCACAGGAACAGCAGATTTAAGTAAACCTACATTGGAAGAAGATGTGGCCCAAAGAGACTCCAGTATATCTTTAGGAATTTCAAAAGTGGAAGGCTCTTTTGCCTCCTGGTTTTCTGAGAGAAGTACAGGGAATAAATTTAAAGATTCCTCTGGTACTTCCAATGATAAAGAACCATCTGGTGAACAAGTTATTGTGACTCTGAGTTTGCATAGAAGGTTTCACCCCAGCAAATTTAAAGTGGAGTAGATGGCTCATAAATTTGACAAAGATTTCTATATATTTTAGATATGACCTTTATCTCAGAGTCTGTCTATAAAATTATTTTTGCAGTTTTCTCCTTTCCTCCTAATCTCAGCAACATTTTGTACAATTTTTTATTTAATGTACTAAAAATTATCAATTTTATATCTCACATTTTATATATATTTTTTATATCTTCCCTTCTTGACATAAATTCCTCTTATATCCACAAATCTGATAATGTTCCCTGTTCTGCTAATTCAAACATATCTCCTTTTATGTCTAGATCAAATGTATCAATTTTGATTTGATCTTAATGAATGATTTAAGATACCATTCTATATCTAATTTCTGACAAATTGAATTCTGTTTATCAAGGCAATTTTTATCAATGACTGGTTTTTTATCCTAAAAATCAGGATTTATGCTTTTGTCAAATGCAAATTTGCTATTATCTTTTACTAATGTTTGCTATATGTGAGCCCTGATCAACTGATTTACCTATCTTATTCTAAATAATTACTAGGTAGTTTTGATAAATAATTCTTTTACTATAATTTAAAATCTGATACTGCTAGATGTCCTTATTTTACATTTTTCCAATGAATGTTTTTATATTCTTGATCTTTTGTTTTTAAATGTTATTGTTTGTCTCAATAAAGTTATTTATTGGTAATTTAATTGAGATGACTTTAAATAAGTAGATTAGTTTGGTAGGATTGTAAATTTAATTATGTTGGCTCTGCCTATAAACAAGCACTATTCTTCCAGTTATTCAGATCTGGCTTTTTTGTGTAAATAAATATTTATAATTTCATTTCCATTGGTGGTATACTTACCCTTTTCATCTTTTGATTTGGTTTTCTTCTTTCTTTTTTTTATAAAGATATTAACAAATGGGTACATATTTTAAATTTTTTTCATAAAACCAAATCCCTGTTTTATTTGTTGACCCAATGTTTTGCTTATACTTAATTTATCTCACCTTTAATTTTTGGATTTCTAATTTGCTGCTTAATTAGAGATTTTTGATTTGTTACTTTTCTAGGTTGTTAAAATTGCATTGCCAATATTTATACAGTCTCTCCTTGATCAATTTTCTAGGTCATTTGTTTTTGCAATAAGATTCTTCATTTTCTCTTTTATTATTTGATGGTTTTGATTTTGCTTTGTTTGAAGCCCTGAGGGCATGATTTGAAGCTTCACCTTTCTGCTAGACCTGAGTACTTATATCTCAGTGGTAAATACCAGGTAAACTCTGTAGGCAGCAAAACATGGAAGAAGTTGCAAACTCTATTCAAGGGTCCCCACTAACCCACAGGAGGATTTTGACCACTAACCAGGGAAGGACCTCAGGGATCTAAATACATTGAGAAGACAGCTGCTTTGTGTCATCAGTAGAGAAAGCGTGTGGAAGAAACACATTTTGATGAGTGTGGTTGTTGAGAAATAGGGGTCCTAATCACAGTCCCATAATATTTATCAATAAATGTCAGGTTTCCATAGTCTAAAGCCTTTTGGTATGCATTTATATGCTAGGTAAATGGATATCTTAGCTTATTCTATTGCAAAAATCAACAAGAGTTAAAAAATCTTTTCAGTACTGGTGACATGTGCTTCAAATACAAAAAAAAATAGAGAAAAAAATGAATACTGTATTGCACATATAGGAAGAAAAACAAAAAATTATTAAAAATGTTTATATTTTACAATCATAGAGGTAAAGTATAGAGGATACTTCCTCTTTAACTTGTTATGATCCTCAGTTGAATTCAAATGAGGTATAAAAGCAATGGAGGCACAGAAGCAATAATACATTCAAGAAAATAAAAATTTACAAGAGGCACAAAATGTTACAAAAGGCAAATCAAGTCAATATACTAAATACAATATACAAAACTAATACAGGTTTTCTTTTTTAAGGTAACATATGTATTGTTCTGCAAGGGAAATTCATTCAAGTACAAGGATCAATCAAGTACAGTGTCACAGAAGTACAGACTTAACCTGAATAATGCCAAAAGAGCAAAGAAACCAACCCATGTAGGATTGATGAACTTCTACACCAATACAAAATGACTTGAACCCAGTGTAAGATTTGAGGTTGAGGTTCTTGACATATGTTAAGATGCAGGACTCCTTGTACCATACTCCTTGTGAAATACTTTCTATCAAAGTACCTAACAGTTGTATGTTCTGGCTCCCCTATCCCTGAGAAATGATGAAAAATCAGAACAGGGAATCACACTTCTCTTTTATGCAAAAATTTTTCTCTCTTATAGAATGGCAACTTTATGTAGTGCTGGCTTATAATGGGTAAGTGCAGTGTTACTTCATTTTGTCCTACAGACTTATGGGACAGAAATTTACTTTTGTAGGACCCTAATACAAGGGTCTTTTATGAATTTATTCTTGTTTATCTCAGAAATTTTTATATACATAGGCTTTTGATATTTTAATTCTGATTTTGAATTTTTTATTACTCCCAAAGTTTAATTTTTTTTTCCTTTATTTATTATTCTTTTTTATATTTTTGGTTTTTCTTTTGACAATTGACTCATACATCCCCATAACTCAATCATGTATCCTGAGTTGATCTGGGTGTTGGTCAACACCCTCTTCAGGGGAAATTGTATTGTATTTTCATAAAAATCCAAGATTTGAAATTTTGTTCGAGAAAAATTTCAGTGAAAGAAGCTTGCTAACTACTTGAATCCAGAGAATGAACTGTTTGGAGAAAATATGCCTGAAGAAGCTTACACTGCATCAAGAAGATCCAGAATGAACTTTTGGATGCAATTGATTGAATTGAAGGGGATTGAACATTTATTTTTATGTATACCTTCATGCCAAAGAGGACTACCCCCTAAATGTCTTTTTGTCAATGAGCCTAGGAAACAATGGTTTTGCTCTCTCTTTTGTTTCCCTCTTATCTCTAACTATTGTAGTTTCCTCTTAGAAGGTGCAATATTGTATGTACCTATAGTTAGAAAATTTTTATGTGTAAAAGATGATTATGTCAAATGATCAATTGCGGAAACTAGTGTTCCAAATGATCACAGTGGGGATTGTGAAGATGGGATTAACTCTCCCCTGCCCATTTTTAAATTTAATTACCAGAAGTGTATATACTCCACTTATCCTTAAGTGGGGAAGGTCTGTGACTCACATTTGTGATAGTGGGTGATGAATCAAAACCCACTGACTGCTCCCTGGGCAGTCCTAAACAAAACTTTAGCTGTAATTGGTCCATGTAAAATGAAATGAAGTGACAAAAAGGAATGGTCTTTAAAAATGCCAAGAGCTTCCTGCGAAGAAGTCTTTTGCCTTGAACTTGACCCTGAAGGAGCTTTGGCTGAGAACTGCTTCTATTTGGATGACTATGTGGGTGAGTGAGAAAGGTTGACTCCCTTTCCTGGCTTTCCTGGAGGTATTAGCCTCTGGAGGAGTCCTACATCTGGGAGGAGGCCTCATGGTTAAACATGGAACCCTGCCAGAGTAAAGCCATGGCTTCAGCAATAGTTTAACTCATTAAACTAGATTTCTTACTCTGCCCTCTTTCTCATTTCTCTACTTTCATACTTTCCCTCTATTTTGTAAATCAATTGCTAAAAAATCATTTGGATTTTTTCCTGGTGTCCATACTCTTAAATAATCTAGTCCAACCCCTTACATTCTGCCCTAAAATAACCTAACTCATGTAAATTTTAAGTCCAAGATTTCTCTTCTGATTTGCTATAATTAATCATTTTATTTGTGACCCAGTACATGGCTCCTAATAATACTATTAGCTTGAGCTCCAGCATTTACTATAACCTTTGAGATTCCTCCTGAAAGCAATTTGACTTTTTTTATCTTACTTTTATACATCTCAAGTAAAAGAGCTAATAATTCTATTATTTTTGCTACAGTCACTTAAGACAAGGTCTTTTCTAGCATTATCCTATGGATTAGTAACCCCTGGAAAAATTCTTTATTTGTGCTGGTCAAATTTTTCCTCTTTCCCATCAGACTTGTTTAATGTATGTTGCTTTTGCTTTATTCAACCTCTCACATGTATACCACACTTACCACACTACACACACACACATACACACACACACACACACACCCAGGAAGAAATCCTTTCCTTTTAACAACTGTGTAAAGTTAAGTAAAAAAGCACAAGTTCTAGTTTTGCATATAAAGAAACCAAGGCTTAGAAAGTTTGTGACTCATTTGCAGTACATTATAAGTATGTTGTAAAAATAATCTTTATACTCTATTTTGTGAATACTCTAATTTTTACATAATTTCTCTATTATGTACTAATTTTCTTATTAACCTAATTAGGGTTATTTCCTCAAATGCTTATTTTGAAAATGGCATCTGAAGAATTTTTATATGTCAGAATACATGGAACAAGCCTTTAATTGCTAAAGGCAAGATTGGAAACCTTTTAGGTCCCATGTGTTTTTGTCCACTAGAGATTTTCAGCCTTGATTGTGACATATGCCACTTAATTTATCAAAATAAGTGTCAATGAAAATGAAAATTTTGGCTATTTAAAATTTTCATATTATCAAAAAGTAAGGCTAAAAAATATTGCCCATGTCCCCATCACCTCTGCATGTTGCTCTCTAAAAAGTTACCTAGTCCTAGTTCCATGCATAGATTTAGAAATGGATTGAATATGAACACTATTTAATTATCTGTGATTTTTGATCAATTATACTATATGGAATTGACAAAATTTCAAAAAAATGAATTCATGTAAAATTTAATTCCACTAGTATTTGACAATTGTAAAAACAGTTTTCAACTTTATTGAATTATTTCAGTAGCAAGATTATAAAAACCTTTAGTTAAACTACAATTAAAACTATTCTTGTTAAGAGGTTTACTATAAAGCAAATTCATTTCTCATTCATATAAAGAAACAAGGCTCTTCTAGGTTCTTTGATGTTATAGAATTTATCTATATAAAGTGATAAAAATAAAACTTTATCGATAAACTTTTAGCATGTATAATTTCATGTTACTTCTTGCTATTAATATGTTCTTAATACTCAGTTCTGAAACCAATAAACTCATGTGTCTCTTTCATGTGTTCTGGGTCCATTTCTTTCATCATTCAACACTCACTCCTAAAAACCTTATTAGCTTCCTAGGTTTCCATTATCCTTAGAGAACTAGTGTGATATAGTGGAGAGTGCAGATATTTCCAGCATGAATACATGGATTCTAATTCCACTTACTAGTTGTTTGATCCAGGGCAACCAGCTTAAGTGTTCTGTACCTCTGTTTTCTCATCTATAAAATGGTTGCTAAGATCTCTTCCAATCAGAGACTTATGATCTTATTATCATCTTTATGAAGATTATATAGGTAAACATACATACATATATACATACATACATATTAACCAATCTCTTTCATTAGCTTAAGTCATATCTCCACGTGCCCAATTAGCACTTCAAATTGAGTGTCTTAGTTATCTGAAAGCTGAAAGAAATCATTATCTTTTACTTTGAACCTACTTCTTTTCTAAATTCACCTACTTCACCTATTTTTGTTAATTGCAAATCATATTTTAAATTATATAGGATCAATTCACAAAGCCATGCTTAATTCTTTACTCTTTTTATGTCTCAGTATTCAAACAGTTCCTCATTTTGTTGATTGCATCTTCACAACCCTTGCATTTGCTTCTTCTTTCCATTCTATTAGTATTGACTCTCATCAACAGTGATCTTGACTACTTCAATAACCTTTTAATTTGACTCTTTGCATAGAGCTGCCAAAGAAATATTCCTAAGCCATCATGCTCCCTTACTCAATAAATTTTAGTGGCTTCCTCTAGAATCAAATATGAACTCTTCTGTCTAGCATTTACTGACCTTTAAAACCTGAATCCAACTTAACTTTCCAGCCTTATTATGTACTCTTTTTCTTCACATGCTTTGATTCAACAAATTTCCCTTCTTATTATTCCTCATACATGACTCTCTATTTCCTGCCTCCATTTATAAAACCAGTTGTACCTTATGCTTGGAATGCATTCTACCTTAACTCTTCCTTTTAGAATACCTAGCTTCTTTTAATATTTTAATACCTTTTCATGAAAACTTTAGTAACACTTGTGATTCTTTATGTCTCTCTCTAAAAATTATCTTGCATTTATTTTGTATACATTTTATATAAGCCTATTTAATATATGCTTTGAATATATTGTCTTCCATAGAATTTTAGCTCCTTGAATGTATCAATTATTTTATTATTGCCTTTGAATCCCCAGTGCCTATTGTAGTATCTGGCAAGTATTTAACAATTTTGATTGACTTATTAGATTGATTTCTAAGAGTTTAAACTAAAGGCAATTAAATAAAAATAATTTTCACAGAAAAGTGTATAATGCATGAAAGCAAATTTATTTATTCCAAGCAACTCTGATATACTACTCCACACCTATCAGATTAGTTATTTTGACAGAAAAGGAAAATGAGAAATCTTGGAAGGGATGTGGGAAACTTGAGACACTAATGTACAGGGAAGTTGTGAACCAGTTCAATCATTCTGGGGTACAATTTGAATATATGTCCAAAGTGCTAAGAAACAGTGCATATCCTTTGACCCAATAATACTATTCCTAGATTTGTATCCCAAAGAGATAAAAAATAAGCCAAAATGGATAAATAACTGTATGTAAAAAAAAACTATTTAAAATGGCTCTTTTTGTAGAGGCAAAACATTGGAAAATGAAGGATACCTATCAATTGCAGAATGGCTAAGTGATAGCAAATGATTATAATAAACTATTGTGTTATAAGAAAAAACAAGCAGGAAGAGCTAAGAAAAACCCTAGAAAGTCTTAAATGAATGGAAACAAAGTGAAATGGGCAGAACCAGGAGAACCTTGTACACAGTAAGAGGAATATTGTACAATGAACAACTGTGAAAAACTTAGCTATTTTCAGCAATACAATGATCCTAAACATCCCAAGGGACCCAGGATCTGTTTCCAGAGAATGGACTGATGGACTCTGAATCCATACCAATGCAAAATTTTTACATTTTCTTTATTCTTTTGGTTTGAGATTCCTTCCAAAAGAGGATTAATAAAAATGGTTTATATGATTGCACATGTAAAATATGAAATTGCTTACTACTTTGGGGAGGGAGAGTGGAAGAGGGAGAGAATTTGGGACTAAAAATTCTTTTTTAAATGTTGGAAACTGTTTTTATAAATAATTTGGGGAAATTAAAATAAGTTCTGGAACCTATACTACACAAATACAGAGTTTAAGAACCCAAGGATATATCTATGTCACACTGAGACTTTACTGTAGCAAAGAATTAAGAAGGCATTCAATCTCCTGCTGCTTCAATACCTACAATAGAACATTATGCAAAAAGAAGTGACTAGAGAAATCAGAAAATATATAATTTTAATAGCTAGAGATATAGTTTTGTTTTTCATTGTGTCTAAAGTAAATTTCTCCTTTTTCCTGTGTCACTCATGTGACATTGTCTGGAGACCAATCACTAGTGAGAGTTGAGATAAATGGGCTACCAGAAATTAAGAATAAAGGAGACAGGAAACAACACACAGACACTGGCTCCCTTGGCAGCCCTGGAAAATTAAGAAACTATGATTGGTTCCTGGAATGTGATGTGTCAGAGTTAATGGATAGAGAAAATAATTTATAGGCTGAGACTGGGAGGAAGTCAGAGTCTTTGACTTGTGCTTGGAGAAGCAGAGCGGCCCCTTGACCAAGTTTAGCTAGAGACCCATAATAGTATCTACAGATTAGAAAGATTAAGCACTTCTCTACTTCTGTCCTACTTTCCCCTCCCTACTACTATTACTTCTCCTCCTCCTCCTACTATTACTACTACTTTTGCTTTAATAAAGTTATTAAGCTAAAACCAGCCTCATAATTTTAAATATTAGAATTGCTTGCACATTTAATCACTTAAAAATCTCTATCAACTTGAATCCATTAAAATAGCAATGAGTGCACTCGGCCTATTATAAGGAAAATAACTGCACAAAATCTATTATTATATAAAAAAACTTGAACCAGCCATTTAAGAATGATGGAGAGGGGGATAGTTTTGACTAGAAGAAATAATTATCATTCATCCTCATGGCTGGTTAATGCCTAAGGGATTGGAGATAAAGAAAGAGTTCCTGAGTAGGAGATAGACATATAGATAAGAAATAGACAGATAGATGATATGAGTATGGATGTGAATATATATATATATATATATATACATATATATATATATACTGTAAAGATTAAAATTTAGGGGAGATGTGGAGACTGAGGCAGGTGAGACAGGTAGAAATTAGTTTCTCTCTGCAAGAAGTATTATATTTTTTAGAGGTTTATTAAAGGTTAAAGATTAAAGAATATACAAGTAAGAAACATGTGCCTAGGCCAGAGGCCTAGACAAAATAACCTCACATCACGCAAGAGACGCGCCTGCTCCAAAACGGAAGTCCAAAAAGAGCCAAGAGAGAGAGTGTCAAAAGCCTTTGAATCAGCTTAAATACCTTCTCGATCTTGGCCCAGGTGAGATTACAAGGCATTCTGGGGAAGTGGAGCAAAGGCTCGTGGGGATTGTAGTCCTGTATTCGAGTCTATTTTTTACAATACTTACACATATATATGTGTATATATATTCATATATATAATATACCCATTTATTAAGACCTTACAATGGGTAAACACTGTTAAACACAGGATAAAAATATTAATATGTTATACTCTCTATCCTCAAAGAGGTTTGCATCATAATGGAAGGAGACAACACATAAAAAGAAAGATGAAAAGGAGAAAAATAAGGAAATCTACCCATGTAGGAACAATATGTATGGGAACTAGTTGAAGAAATCTAGAAAGTTTGTCTAACTAGATGTATTTTATATCCTGCAACTTTGCTAAAATTATTAATTATGTCTACTAGGTTTTTAGTTGATTTTCTTGGATTCTCTAGGTATACCATCATGCCATCTACAAAGAGTGATAGTTTAGTTTTATCAATGCCTACTTTGATGCCTTCAATTTCTTTTTCTTCTCTAATTGCTACTGCTAGCACTTCTAGTACAATCTTAAATAGTAGTGTTGATAAGGGGCATCCCTGCTTCACTCCTGATCTTATTGGGAAGGTAACTTGTAACTAGATGTAAGAGAACATTGACTGGCATCCTTCATGAAATAGCAAACTGTGCTAGGCACTTACCAATCCCAATAATAGAGATAATATTTAGCATGTATATAGCATCTACTATGTCCCAGGCACTGTACTATGTGTTTTACAAATAGATCATTTGACACAAAAACCTTGGTAAATAATTGTTATTAACATGATTTTATAGATGAGCAAACTTAAGAAAATATCAGTTAAGTAATTTTTCCCAGTGTCAAATGGCTAATCAATGTCTGAAGCTGGATGTGAACTCAGGTCTTCCTGACTCCAAGCCTTCACTACCTAGCAAACTGTTAGCAATAATGATAGCAGAAATAAAGTTAAGGAAAACTTACATTATGGGATCTGATAAATATAATGTGCATTTATCTAAAAGGATAAAAATACCTAATTTCCAAGGGAATTGAATCCTTAATTCTAATTCTAATCTAGACCAAGGTTTACTCCACTAAACCAAAGAGCCACTTCTTCCCCACAAAATTTAATTTATAAAATCATCAATTTAGAGTGAAGGGTAGTATTGGATTTAGAGCCTGTGTGCCTGGATTCAGATTTCTGGTCTAACATTTACCACCTCATAATTTGGGGAAAGTTATTCAGCCTCTCTGGGGCTTCATTTATTAATCTGAAAAATAATAATGTCGGACTAGTTGGGCTCTCATATCCCTTCCAGCACTAAATTGACAATCAAAACTTTTAACTTTATAGATTAGGAATCCATAGCATAAATGGTTATGTAAGTTTTACAAGGTCACACAGAGAGTATCAGTGCTATTGTTTGAACCCAAGATACACCAATCTCTACGTCTTTCATTATCACATATAATTATTCCATATTGTTTCAATTTTACCATGATAGATTTCTGGATAATAAATATTTACATTAAATTTTGAATCCAATTTAACTATTGAGATTCTGTTGAACTTTAGTTAGCATCAAAGAGTCCCTAAACCTGTTGTTACAATTTCTTTCTAAAACTGGCCTTTAAGTAATCAGGACTAGCTTCGCATTTCATTTCCCCTCTTGTATATCTCTCTAGCTAAACTAATGTCTCTGTCAGATGTATTTATGAATGAAAAATACCAAGTTCATTCCTTGCCAGAGATAAATCTCTAAGTCATCTCTCAAAGGGGAAGCTGCCCAGTGTTTTCCAGCTTTTTGAGTTTAGCCTTGAGCTTGCATTGTATTTGAACATGTCTTATTTCTTCTTAACTGCTTGTGAGATGATTGTTCCTCTGAGAACTAGAACTGTCTTCAGTCCAGCCAAATGTGTGTGATATAATAGAAAGGATATTTCCCCAGACTAGGATTGAAAATTCCTTTGTGTTAAGGAACATGTTAAACCTTTTTGTCTGTGGTTAACCCCTCTGAGTGAAGCTATACAAACTTAGGCAGAAATATATTTTTCCAGGGTCTTCCCATCAAAATAAAAATGAAACAATTATGAAGTTAAAAATATCTAAAGAAAATACAATATATCTTGAGAAAATAACACAACATCTGTGGTGTTTTGTTGTAGTATATTGTAGGTTCAATGTGAAAAGCCAAGTAGTATAATTTAATCTTGACTCCTTAGCCACTCAGAAAACATATTTTATATAGAAATGTGAAGTTTATTTTTCTTGATGGAAATTTATTTCCTGTTTTTTTCCTCAAAACACATAAACAAGTATATATACCCCACCCCATATAAACACACACAAATACATATGAGGAAAATGAATCAAGCAAACAGCATTTTTGCTATCTTCAAAGAAAAAGTATTTCAAGTAGACATGGTTCAGTTTTCCAGTTGCTGATACCTCCTGATACTATTTTCAGTTTAGATCCACTATTTGCTTCTTTAGCCTTTAAAGGAATGTTGTTTAGTAAAAAGCTGACCTCACATGCTTAAATCAAATGAAATTAAATCAACCTTATGATTCTTTAAAATAAGATAAACCCAAGAAATTACAAATAATGGGAATGATGACATTTAGAAAATTTGTGTTTATGTGTATAATTATACTTAATAAGTATTATGTGAGATATCAAAATGTTTATATATAGTATACATATGATACCAACATTCACATATATATGTATTTATGTCTATATGTATATTTATATGTATACATATGTATATGTTCGTATGTGCTTCAGAACAGGGGGCAAAATAGAACTCTTGATTATATCTTTGCATAAGTTTGCCAAATATATTCCTTCTGAAATACTGAGAGCCTTTCATGAATTCTCTCAGCAGTGCTGGGTTATTTTTTTTTCTTCTGTTCCATGGTTCCAAGGCAGAAGAGTGACTCCTTACTAGGCAATGGGAGTTAGGTGACTTTCCCAGAGTCACACAGCCAGGCAGTGTCTGAGTTTAGAGTTGAAACCAGGACCTCTCACCTCTAAGTCTGGTTCACTATCCACTGAGCTACATAGCTGCCCCATTTGGCCAGTTTTTACATGGATCAAATGGATTGCCTGTTGGATACCCCTTGTTCTCACCAAGTCATTAACTCATTTTCTTTTTTTTTAAATTCATTTGTCTCTTTTAACAAATTATTTTACATCACTTTTCAAATCTCTGTACTGTTGTTATGTCTAATTATAAACAACTTACAATCTATAGAATGGAGATAGGAATACATAAAGATATTTATGTATTCATATATAGTTCGTACTATATACATATAATTACCTTATATGTACTTATATTAAAAAAATTTATTATGTTTCAGTGACAAGCTAAACTAATTCAATAGCATGATGGAAGAATGATTTGTATTATAGAAGAAAAATAAAATGTACACAATAATATATGATCAGAAAAAGGAAATGAATTTGCCAGTTGATTAGAGTAAGTAATAAATAAAGAACATCCCATTTTCTCCATTGGTAACCCTGCAATGGCAGATATTTCTAGGAAGGCTTCTGCCATGTTGACAAGAACATGTCAAGGTTATAGTAAATATGCCATGAGATGAGAAGGCCTATTGGATTAAATAACCATATTATTGAGATCCCAGTTCCATAAGACTATTTTTATTGTGGGAGACTGGTTTATAAGAATGAATAGCTAAACCTTTTGTAAAACCTCAATGAGCCAGTTAAAAGTTTGGATTGCTTTTTTGGTAGAGGAGGGAAAGTCCAAGGAGGAATGGGGATTCTATACAAACAGTTATTGAACAATTTTGAGGTTACTTGACAGATGATTCAGGCCTTAGAAGTAATTATCATGAGGTGTCCATATCAGGGGTTGTTCCATTTGTCATTATACTAACACTGGAAATAAAAATGGTTACGTTTCTTAAGTAGGTTAAAAAACGAGACCACAAGTATCTTTTATTAGAATCAAGATTATTATTTCTTTTTCAGTTCCTCTGAATTTTTAGAAGTTCACTTTCAATCACACCTTCAAAAAAAAAGAGAGACAGACAGAGACAGAGAGAGAGACACACACACAGAAAGATAGAGACAGAGACAGAAAGCCAGAAAAAGAGAAAGACAGATGGATAGATGGTGAGAAATAGACACACAAAAATAAAAAAAAAAGTCTCTCTGTATGTTGTGTACTGTCTTGATAATAATGAAGAAAGTTTATGACCCTGAGTAATTTTTCCAGTGGAATTTTTGTTTGATCAGAGTGATACTGTGAACTCTATTAATCCTACAACTTCTGGATAGGGAAACATAAATGAAGATAAACCAGGTAATCAAATTTTCTGACTACTCATTGCTGATCCCACATCATTGTTCCTATATAGATCAAAGGCTCTTAACCTCATTTTGTGTGTATTGGACCTCTGGTAATTCCTATGGACCTCTTCTCAAAATAATGTCTCTAATGAGTGAAAGTATATATAGAGGATTACAAGAGAAACCAATTTCCAAGTTTTCCAGAAGGATTAATGCTAAAGAATGCTTCCTACCTCCTAACAGAGAGTTAATGGATTAAATATGAAGAATATGGTGCATGTTTGACGAAAAAGGTCAAAGCTTATTCATTTGGATTCACTGAGACAGAAAGAAGCAGCCAAACTGTAAAATGCTAACTCTGCTGCTCCATACCACAGAATTGTAA
This sequence comes from Monodelphis domestica, assembly GCF_027887165.1. NCBI lineage: Eukaryota > Metazoa > Chordata > Mammalia > Didelphimorphia > Didelphidae > Monodelphis > Monodelphis domestica. Next base: position 173,722,288 of record NC_077231.1, read on the forward strand.
ATGATTACTGGTTTACCTTCCTCTTGTTAGCCCATGCTTCTACTTATCAAGACTTGAACTATATATTTTCCCCCTTTTATCTGCTCCTACTTGTTCTATGTTCCAGGAATATGTGTTATAATTTTATATATATACATTATATACCAATAAAAAGGACCTCATTTGATCTATATTCAACCCTTCTCATAAGTTGGAAATTGCTCATAATATCAAACTTCATTAATTAAAAAGTATTTCTTTTATTAACATATTTAAGCACTTCATGACTTTTCTTAGTCTTTTCTGAGCTACCAGCCTCACTCCTCTTGTACTTTGGGCCATTATTAATAACTTAATAGCATTAAAGAAACAAAGAGAAGCACTGCTCTGATGCAGACACAATATATTACAAGTGAGAATTTCCGACCAAGATAAATTTTAGAGCTAATTTTTAACACAAAATAATGTAATGACTCACACTAATGATTTTTAGAGAGAAAATTAGCATGATTGGCAAAACTTCTGCAATACTTTACAAAGCCTTGCAAAATGCTATTGATTTAGAATATAATTAATTAAAAATTTAATCTATTTTTGCATTTATTTTTTCAATTGCTGATCATGTATGTATACATGAATTCATGTGTATTGAGTTTGCATAAAATGAGATACTACTATAAACTGAAATAGTTATCAAAGTATATCTTCTAAAAGTTCTTCAATGCTTGATTAAGACCCTATACTATAGATCTTTATACTATTAATAGCTTTCTATTATCAGTTTTCATGAGTTTTGTATGACAAAATATTTTTATGTTTCCCCAGAATTCCAAAGATGCTATTTTTGATCTTTGGATAGAATATACTTCTCAAAATAAGACTAACCCCATTAATCTTTAGCCTATTTTTGTGGATTCCAAAGTTATTTTTATTTTTAAAAGTTTTAAACCAATTCATGGAAAAGATGTATGGGGAATAGTATGATTTGCTAAGACCTAGCCCAGAAACAATCTCATATATAGCTCTTTTAAATGAATTTATTGCCTCCATTTTAAGACAAAATTAAAAGTATAAATAATAAAATGTGTCTGGCTTCATGGCTAGATTTGGATATTTGGGTCACTAAACTACCTCCCAGGCTCTCCAAATTTAGGAATGCCATTCTCAGCTCTGGCATTGCCATCCTTTTATTACTTCTCACGATCCAGCTCAGTTTGAATGATATTTATTAAACCATCATTTCTGGGCAAGACTTGGTTATAAAAGCTGGTCCAGGAAATAAGACACTAGGGCACACCCTTTACTTCTGATTCCAAGCACACAGACAAGTTCCTGCAGCTTAAGAAACTTTGGTTTCCTTCCCCTCTCTTTCCTCTTCTTCCCACTATACCATCAATAGAAATTTCTTTCTCTCAAGGAAGGAATGAAAATTTAAGATAAAGTTTATTAAATTTCTTTAAATTTCCTGTAGGGTGAGAGGGAAGGGAGGTGGAACTAGCTATTCTCTCTTTATTTTGTCCACCCTTCTCCCCTTCAGTTACTTCCAAGAGAATTCACCTTAGTATCCACGATGAGAAAACAATAACAACAAACAATAGCCAAATACACACACACATACACACACATGCACACATATACACATGCACACACATACATACTCACACACACAATCAACATCCTTCCCTCCATTCCCTAACTATTCTCAAAACAATTCCATATTCACAAACCAAAAAAAGATGTGTTTTTGCATATTATCATTACTAGTTCTGAACAAAAATACTTTAAGAGACTTTCCTTTTCCACACAGCAAGATTCAAAATTTTGAAGCAATAGATGGTAAAAAAAGTGACCATTTCTAGGAAACAGACACTTTGTTTCTCTATACAGAAGGAGAATACCCAATAAATATTCACAAACATGGAATTTGGAGGACATTTCTAGTTGAGTAGAAATATGCAAATGTATAAAAGTGACATATAAATCAAAGACTTAATTGTTAACAAGTTGACAATTGATTATAAAATTATAGATACTTGAAATATTACGATAAGACTTAATGTTAAGTCTAAAGATACAGACTCACTTTAGTGTCTATAAGGAGGATGGTGGAATTATATCACCAAGTGATGATTTATTCTAGGCCCTGTTAAGCCCCTAACAGCATGAGAGAAAGAAGCACTTAATGATAAAGAAAAACCCTGCTGCCAAGTTTTGCCTGTTAGGAAGAGGAAAATGTCCCTAACCAAAAGCAGCAGGGCCTTGCAATTCTTAGATGTAATTTGTTCTTTGGCCTACTTAGATCCCATGTATTTCTTACTGAAGTCACTCTTCATAGACGTCTTTGTTAACTCTGCAAGTTAGAAGCAAAAATCATGCCCAGATAATGAGGGTGTTGTTGGTGATGTTTCCCTTTCAAGGGCTACTTGAAGCTACTTCAATTCAACAAGATATTCAAAGAAAGCCCCCATTCTAAAGCCCATTTTTATTATTCTTATTATTGTTGCCATCAATTCTATAATTAATAATAATAATAATAATAATAATTAAAATTTATAGAACACTTTAAGATTGACAAAATGAATTACAAATATATTGTTCTATCTTCTCAAAAACCTGGGAAGTATGGGCTAATTATTATTATCCCTAATTTAAAGATGAGGACATTAAAGCAGATAAAATTGAAAGGACTTTCTCAGGGTCACTCACATAGTGAGTGTCTGAGGAAGAATTTAAGTCGTCCAGGCTACATATTCAGCAAAGGAGAGTTACAAAGCTTCTCATTGCAAATAGTCAGTGAATAATGAGTCACTCTGCATAGTTGATAAACATTTTGTAAGGACCTACAATATGCTAGGCACTATGTTCAACACTGAGAATACAAAGGAATGTAAAAGAAAGATCCTGTTCTCATGGAATTCACAGTTTAGTGGGCGATTGTAGAATTATACAGAAGAGGAGTAGAAGACAATAAAAGAGACAATCAAAATGTTAGTCAAAATTACAATACCTCAAGGACCAACGATTTCTTAAGTGTGGGTATTTCTCCATTTATACAGATCATAATCTATCTACAACTCTTACATTGCTAATTGTCTGTTTCATACACTATTTTGTGATTAATTATATACTATCCCACATTTTATTGTTTGATGGATTCTATGTCACTAACCTGCTCCATAAACTCTCATGATTCCCTACTGCCTCCAATATCAAATACAAACTTCTCTTTGCCAGTCAAAGACCTCCAAATCCTGGCTCTAAATTACATTTCTCTGATTTAACCTATTCCCTTCCATAAAGGCCTTGTACTGGAAAATGGACATTTTTGCCTTTTCTCACACCTGATGCTCAATTTCCCAACCCTCCATATTTTTTCACAGGCTGTTTGTCCTCTATGGCTGAAACACACTCTCTTATTACTTCCACATCAATCAGAATCTTTAGTGTTCTTCGAAACTCTCTTCTCTAGGTAACATTTACTGATTCTTGAACTTAACTGTCACCCCATCACAGTCCACCACCTCTTACCCTAAATTACTTTGTATTTAATTTGGATATGTTTATTATTATTTTTAATGAACATCTTATCCCAAATATTTTGGTCTCTTTGAGAGCAGGGACATATTTATTCTTTTTTCTATCTTTAGTATCTGACATTGAACCTGGAACATAGGCATTTCCTCATTAATGTCTTCGTCTTTGCTTTCCAATTGCATCTCCAACTTATACTTCTATAAATTTCCCAGAAGATGAACTATTTTGAGCATCCATCCAAATACCTTCTTGTTTACTAATTCCATCAACAAAACCCATCAGTGATTTGATCATTAATATTCAAGTCAATTCAGTTAAAAATATTCAAGTTCTTACTATAATCAAGGCACTGTATTATGTCTGAGGATACAAAGAGAAAAGTAAATCAGAGCTTTGCCTTTCATGAACTTACATTCTACAGAAGTAAGATACACATATAATACAAGGAATATAGAGGAGAATGTGAAATCTAACAAATGGCGAGATCAAAACGTTGGTCATTGAAGGAGGAAAGAAATCTTAGAGGAAGATTTATGAAGAAAATTTGTCATGTCCAATGGTGCTGTATTAAAAAAATTTACAGAGGCAAGAAGGGGAAAAAAGACTCAATTCATAGAACATCTAGAATTCCAATTTGGCTAGAAAGTAGAGATTTGTGTAGGGCCTTAAATGCTATGGTGAAGTATTTATATTGTATCATATAGTTTTGGTTCAATCAACAACTCTCAATAAGTCAATTGTCCTGTTACCAAGTTACCAGCTTCTGATTTAATCATGTTTATAAAATAATCATAATTTTTACTGTTAGACTTTCTATAGGAACTAATGAAAGTCACAGTGTTATTTAATAATTTGCCCAAATGAATTATACTATTATATATAAGAGGCTAAGTTTCTGGATTACAGTTCTTCTTAATTTATTTCAATTTAATTCAGCAAACATTTATTCCTATAATGTGTAAAACCCTGTGATATGAATGAGGAATAAGAAAATTAAAAAAGAAACTTATTGATCTTGAGACTTACATTCCATTGAAAATTTTATCACATACACTGAACATGAGGAAGATTGAGATTCAATCAAATTGATCAGAAAACATGTAATTAGCAATTATTACATTTTAGATACTACACTATATGTGGAGCATATGAAGACAAAGAGAAAATATTTCCTGGCCTCAGGGAACTCAAATTCTATTGAGAAAAGAAGCAAGTTCATAGAAATATTCTATTAAAATGAATATAAGGTAAATTTTAGCAGGTCACAAACAAAAGTAAATTCTTCATGTTGAAATTTTTTTTGTTTGTTCGTTTTGTTTTTGGTAAAGGAAGCGGTAAGTTTAAAAGAAAAAAAAAGCATCGAGACGGGTAAAGCTAAAAGGAGGGTGAACTCCAGACCTGAATGAAAGCAAGTATAGACAATTATAAATGGTAAAAGTATTTTTGTATGAGAGGAATGATAAGAATGCCAATTGACTTCTAAATAACAGTAATATAAGGAGAAAGTGCTACTAATAAAGTGTTCTAAAAAATAACAAAACAACTTCACAGAGGAAGTAATACCTTTACTGAGACTAAAGAAGGATGAAGATTCTAAGAAGTAGAATTGAGGGCAGGATTTTATTTAAGGAATGAGAGACACCTTGTATAAATGCATGGAAGTGGGATATATATATATATATATGATGGTTTTCTATTAAAATCTATTCTGTCATCTTGTTTGGCTCTCCATCTTCCAAGATGGCACAAAAACACTCTAAGAATTGACAATGAGTTAAGATTTCTATTGTGATTTTCAATAAGTCTTGTTCATTTATAAATCTCATAAATGTTTCAACATCTTGAACTGAGAGATCCAAAGACTAAAGACAAATATAATAAGAAAGGGGAGAAAAAGTGGGTAGTGTAAATAATGATTCAAAAGATATAAATTAAACCTGAGGCTGAAAATATTTATGGGGCCAGATGGGCCAGATGGTTAGCACAATGGATAGAATGCCAGACCTAGATTTAGGAGGACCTGGTTTCAAATTGGACTTCAGACACTTCCTATCTGGCTGATCCTGCTAAAGTCCTTTACCTCAATTGTCTTTCCCTTGCTGTTATTCTGTCTTAGAATTGATACTTATATGGAAGGTAAGTGTTTAATTAAAAAAAAATGAATGAACTAAAATGCTTTATTTCATTAATCTCTCCTCCCATTCTGACCTTTTAAATAGCAGAGAAGAAAAGTAATCTTTTGCCCCCCCAAAGGGAAAGAATTAATGAATTAGTCTATAAACATAGTTGAATAAATCAGTTCTTGATTTATACTACTGCATTATGTTGTTCTTATTATGAAAGTGCTCATGGATTTTCCATCTTTCCAAAACAAGGGGATACTTTACTCTCCTGGAAGCAATTTTCACTTAACAAAAAAAAAATGGCAGTGTGAAAAGTGAAAGATTTCCCCTAGTTCTTAGAGAAATATGATGAGAAGGTTGGAGTATTTATATATTATATAGAATGTAATGGTTCTAAAATGTTTAATTTCAGTTAACTGGGTATTGAAAAATGATTGGAATAATTAAATAAAATTCCCTAATAAAGAAATATGGTAAATAAAAAATAACAGAATTGGATTATTTGGGAGAACTTATGTTAGTAAACTTATTAAGAAGAATATATATCATGGTGCTGTGCAGAGAGAATAGGACTTGATGCCATGAAAACTTTGGTTCAAAATCTGCCTCTGATATGTTAACTACTTGAGCATATGGAAATCATTTGACAATTCTAAGGTTCAGGGAAATTAAAAAAAAATCATTTATATATATTTCTTCTGTTTATCAAGAAATTATTTGCTTTACCTCCTGCTATACTCCCTCAATTAAAAAATAAAAGCAAATCTTATAATAAATCTTCCATATGCATATTTTTATTCAGTTCTTTCAATCCTGACTGATTCATTGTGACTCCATTTTGAAGTTTTCTTGGAAAAGATACAGGAGTATTTTGCCATTTCTTTAACCAGATCATTTTTAAAGATAAGAAACTGAGACAAATAGAGTTAATTGACTAGCTCAGGGTCATACAGGTAGTAAGTATCAGAGGCTATATTTGAATTCAGCAAGGTGAGTCCTTAGTTTACAGCCGTGGCACTGTACATTGTGCCACCTATGTGCCTTTCCATATGCATAGTCAAGTAAAAAAATCCTTAACTGCTTTGTTAAAAATTTTTTTTTTCTTACTTTATTTAAAGTTTGCCATATCTCTGGTAGAAGAAAGCTGGCATGCTTTGTCACTGGTCCTCTGGAACTATGACTCACTACTGAATTGATCAGAGTTCTTTAGTGGTTCAAAATTGTTTCTTTTTAAAATTCTGGTTGTCATTGTGTAAATCATTCCTTTAGTTTTGCTCACTTCACTTTACTTCATTTCAAAGAGGTATTCCTAAATTCCTTTTAAACTTACAGTACAGTAATAGTCCATTAAATTAATGTAAAGTAATTTGTTTTGTTTTTTCTCAATAGGTAGGAAACCCTTTAGATTCCATTTTTTTTTGCTACTACAAAAGAAGCTTTTAGAAATGTTTTTGTGCAAATTGATTTTTTTCCTTTTTCTTTGATTTCTTCAAATTATGTCCTTAATAAAGGTGTTGCTGCATCAAAGAGTAAGCCTAGGTTAGTAACTCTGGGGACCTAATTACAAATTGTTCTTCATAATTGCTAGACTAAGTCACAGCTCCAATAACGTTGCATTAGTGTGTCTGTTTCCCATATTCCCACTATTATTTCATCTTTCTCCCTCTTCTATAATCATTCCTAATCTCAGATGGCACTTCAGGGTGGTTTTAATTAGCATTTGTCTAATTATTATTGGTTGGGAACCTTTTTGGGGGCAGGTAGGTGGTGAAGTGGATAATTCAGAGATAGAAGTTATGAAGAACTAAGTTCAAATCTGGCCTATTACTAGCTCTGTTCCCTTGGGCAAGTCATTTAACTATTTTTGGTCTCAATTTCTCCATCTAAGAAATGATATGGGAAAGGAAATGGTAAATCACTCAAGTATCTTTACTAAGAAAAACTTAAATAGGAGTCATATAAAGTTGGACATGACAATGTCAACCTGAAAGAACACAGAACTATCAAAGTAGTTAAAATAAGGGTTTTTAACTGAGATAGAAAGATGAATCTTGGAATCCACACAGAACTTCAGTTCTGGGACTTCCATTGAACAACAGAATGCTTATATAGATTTTGGAGGGGGGGGTCACTTATACCATGTCCCTCACTTGGAACTTGCAGTAGCCATAGGCTAAAATGGCTAGGAGAGGTCTAGACACAAAAGGAGAAAGTAAGAAAACAAAAAAAAAATGTACTTAAGAGGATTAGATCTACTAATCCTATCTAAAGTAATCCAGGAGTGCTTGAGTGTTTATGGTTCAGTCAGGGACAAGGGTCAGTAAGGGAATTCCTTACAGATGGGTTTTCAGGGACAAGGGTAAATTTGTAGTTTCATAAAATCAGGTTGTCAACTGAAACAATTTAAAAACAAACCTTTTTTCATGTGCTTGTTGACTTGGATTTCTTCCTTTTAAAAATATAAATTCATCTCCTTTGACTATTTACATATTGTAATATGGCAATTTTCTTATAAATTTGAATGACATATTTACAAATCTTGGAGCTTTTGCAAAAAAATGTTTTTTTTCTAGTTAACCCTTTCTCTTCTAACTTTAATTGCATTGGGTTTTATCTGTACCAACAATAAAAACAAAACAAAACAAAATCCTCCAAACAAAAACCTTAATTTTAAAAATATATTCAAAATAGCTCATTTCATTTCTTCTGATCTTGTCTATCCCTTTTATTTTGATAAACTCATCCCATTTCTATAGATTTAAAGGGTAGTTTCTTCCCTGGATTTCTTTATGAAATTGTCATACATATTGATTTGGAGTTTTTCTTAATAAGGGATATGAAATGTTAGACTATGTCTAATTTCCATCAAATGGCTTTCTAGTTTTCTCTGTATATTTTAGCAAGTTCTAATGCTAAAACTGGACATCTTTGGTTTCATTGAATGCTGTTATTGTTTTTATTTACTTCTACATATATCTAATCTACTTCACTGACAAAACTTTCTATTTTTAATTAATACCTAAATATTTTGAGGATTATTGCTTTGTACAACAGTGAAGGGAGACTCCATTTCACACTTTTTTCATTAGTTTCCTTGAGACCTTCTGTTCCTTTAACTGAATTTCATTATTTTTGTGAAGCAGGATAAAAAAGATTGATTGGTATGGCACTGAATAAGTAAATTTAGGTATTATTGTCATTATTATTATATTGGCTTAGCCTAATCATAAACTAATAATGTTTCTCAAATAATTTATGTCCCTCTTATATTTTCTAAAGAGTGTATTATAGGAGCTGAGTCGCAGATTAGAGGCAACTTGGACTAACCCTTGATTTACTCCTGCAAAGTATTTTACATTATAATTTCAAATCAAATTTTGAAGTGACAGAGGCAAGAAAAGGTCAGGCTGTGCTTTTTTTCAGCCTAAAATAACTTATGAGGTTGGCAAAAGTGTCTGACCCTAGGGTAGAAGCATGTCCATAGCCCACACACACAGCAGCAGCAGCAGGAGCAGCTTTGAAAACTCTCAGCCTAGAGATGGTAAGGGGGTCAGACAACTGATCAGAAAGGGGTTACAGAAGATACTTTGTTAATACTGGGGATAGCTGATGCTGATTGACAACTCTGTTGGCCACATGCCTTTCGGGGAAGAGAAGACTCCATGCAAACAATTTTGTACAGAAAGAAGTCACAGAAAATAAAGGAAAGAAGATTTCTTGTAGGCCATGGGATTTTAACTGGGACTTAAAGAAAACTAGAGAAGTGGGGAGATAGGGAAAAGGAGTGAAAAAATTCCAGCCATCAGAGACAGCTAATGAAAGTCATCAGAGCTAAAAGTTGGAGTGTCTGGTTCTAGGAAGATCAAGGAGACCAATGCCACTAAATCTCAATGTATGTGAAGATCTGGAGAAAAAGAAGGTGATGTAGGAAAAGTGAGATTACTGAGTGACTGTCAAAGTAAAACAGAATTTTATATTTGATTCTGGAGCTAATAAGAAATGACTGGAGTATGGTCAACAGAGGGTATCATGATTAGATTTAAGCATTAGGAAAATCATTTTGTCATTTGAATGGGAGATGAATTAGAATAGCAGTACACATGAGACAGGGAGACCAGTAATCTGTAGGCTATTGTCTTTTGTGCATGAGGTGTCAGGGGTCTACAATAGAATGATAACAGTGCCAGAGGAATGAAGAGGATATGAACAAGAAATGTTATGAAAGAAGATTTAACAGAATTTGGAAACGATTAGATATGGGTAGTGAGAAATAGTGAAACATCAAGGATGACACCTTGGTTACAAGCTGGCTGACTAAGAAGATGGTAGTGGCTTCAATGTTAATAGACCATTGAGGAAGGTGAAAAGGCTTGGACAGAAAGATACTTAGTTCATTTTTGGAAATGCTGGATTTCAATATGTTGGATGTCCATTGGATTCAGTTTGAAAACTAATAGACAGTTGGAAATGCTAGAGACTGAGGGTCTGAAGAGTTGTTACATTTAGATAAACTGATAAAATAATTCATGGGAGATGATAAGTTCTTCAATATAAATAGTGTCATATGAGAAGAGAAGAAAGCTCAGGATAGATATCTAGATGAAAATTCAGCAAGGAGACTAAAAAGTCAGACAGGAAGGAAGAGAAGCAGAAGAAAGCAACATTTCAAAAATGGAGAGAGAAGAGAGTATCAAGGCGAAAAAAAAAGTTATAAACAGTATCGGAATTCACAGCATAATCAAGAAAGTTGGGGATTAAGGAAAGCAAATACTATTTTTTATGATTGAGAGATAATTGATTGGTAACTTTTGAGGATGAAGCTTCAATTGAATGATAAGGTCAGAAACCAGGCTTCAGAGTCAAGAAATGAATGAGAGGGAATGATGGAAGGTTAACCACTTTTAATGGCTTTCTCAAAGAACTTTAGCTATGAATGAGAGAAGAGATATAGGATGACATATACTGGAGATGGATCAATCAGTTGAGGATTTTTTTGCTTTTAATTAATTTATTTAGTGAATTTAGAACATTATTCCTTGGTTATAAGAATCATATTCTTTCCTTCCCTCCCCTGCCCCCAACCTTCCTGTAGCTGACATGCAATTTCACTGGGTATTACATGTGTCCTAGATCAAAACCTATTTACATGTTGTTGGTGTTTGCAGTAGGATGTTCATTTAGAGTCTACATCCCCAGACATGTCCTCTCAACCCATGTAATCAAGCAGTTGTTTTTCTTCTGTGTTTCTACTCTCACAGTTTTTCCTCTGAATGTGGATAGTTGTTTTTCTCATAGATTCCTCCAAGTTGTTCAGGATCACTGCATTGCCACTAATGGAGAACTCCATTGCATTGAATTGTACCACAATGTATCAGTCTCTGTGTATAATGTTCTCCTGGCTCTGCTCTCTCTCTGCATTAGTTTCTGGAGGTCATTCCAGGTCCCATGGAATTCCTCCAGTTTATTATTCCTTTGAGTACAATAGTATTCCATCACCAACATATACCACAATTTGTTCAGTCATTCCACAATTGATGGACACCTCCTCATTTTCTAATTTTTTGCCACCACAAAGAGTGCAGCTATGAATATTCTTGTACAAATCTTTTTCCTTATCTCTTTGTGGTACAAACCCAGCAGTGCTATGGCTGGATCAAAGGGCAGACAGTCTTTTAGCGCCCATTGGGCATAGTTCCAAATTGCCCTCCAGAATGGTTGAATCAATTCACAACTCCACCAGCAATGCATTAATATCCCAACTGTAGCATACCAGGAATATTGGCATCTGGGAAGTATGATTGATGTATTGATATTGTATTACCGGATGCATGGTCAGATCTCTTGATGGTCAGTGTATGATTCATGAGCTGGCTCTTGACTTGGCCACGCCTCCTCTATTACAGTAAGGTCATTAACATAACCCAGAACTTTTGCTCAGAGCACACTCATTTGCAAAGCAGTGGGTTGGATTTACCTCCACCTCTTTGTTTTCTTCATTATCAATTCAACCAATGTTAAACGCCTATGCTATGTTACGTATTCATTGAACACTTCCCATTCCACACCTCAATAAATGGGAGAGTGCAGCGCATTTTCCCTCTCTTGATTCCTGCATCTTTGGAGTTTCTCCTCCTATCTCTCTTTATCTCTACCTAGGAATTCTTTCTTCCATGTGTTCGCTTATTTCTCATATTTTCCTTTAATTAATTTTCAAAGGAAAATATTATAGGAGAAAGCACCACTCCCCATATCAATTAATTTGTCTTTGAGTCTTCATTTATCACCCATTTTCCTCAGACTTCCTTTTCCTTCTCAAGTTAAAACGCACAAAGGAAAATTATATAACAACCGCTGCCTGGATTGTTATACCAACTTTGCCATATCCCCTCCAACATTCATTACTTTCCATTACTGTCATGTTAGTCAATCTGCTAGGTGTGAGGTGATACCTCAGGGTTGTTTTGATTTGCATCTCTCTGATTATCAGAGATTTAGAACACTTTTTCTTTAACTGAAAAATGCCTATTCATGTCCCTTGCCCATTTATCAATTAGAGAATGGCTTGATTTTTTGTACAATTGATTTAGGTCTTTATACATTTAAGTAATTAGACCTTTGTCAGAGATTTTTGTTATGAAGATTGTTTCCCAATTTGCTTCCCTTCTAATTTTGGTTGCATTGTTTTCGTTTCTACAAACCCTTTTTAATTTGATGTAATCAAAATTATTTTACATTTTGTTATTTTTCTAGGTCTTGCTTGGTTTTAAAGCCTTTCCTTTCCCAAAAATCTGGCATGTATACTATTCTGTGTTCACCTAATTTTCTTATAGTTTCATTCTTTATATTCAAGTCATTCACCCATTCTGAGTTTATCTTGGTGTAGGGTGTGAGATGTTGATCCAAACCTAATCTCATCCATACTGTCTTTCAATTTTCACAGTAGTTTTTATCAAATAGTGGCTTTTGGTCCCAAAACCTAGGATCTTTGGGGTTATCATAGATTGTCTTGCTGAGGTCACTTACTCTAAGTCTATTCCACTGATCCTCCTTTCTATCTCTTAGCCAGTATAAAATTGTTTTGATGACCACTGTTTTACAGTATAGTTTGATATCTGGGACTGCAAGGCCTCCTTCCTTCATATTTTTTTTGTCATGATTTCCCTGGATATCCTTGATCTTTTGTTCTTCCAAATGTACTTTGTTGGGTTTTTTTTTTCTGATTCAGAAAAAAAATTGATAGTTCAATGGTTATGGCATTAAATAAGTAAATGGTGTAGGATTGTCATTTTTATTATGTTAGCTCATCCTATCTATGAGTAATCAGTGTTTTTCCAATTGTTTAGATCAAGTTTTAATTGTGTGGAGTGTGTTTTATAGTTGTGTTCATATAATTCCTGTGTTTGTCTCAGCAGATAGATTCCCAAGTATTTTATATTGTCTTGGGTGATTTTAAATGAAATTCCTCTTTCTAATTCTTGATGCTGATGTGTTGGAGATATATAGAAATGCAAATGACTTATGTGGGTTTTTTTTGTATCCTTCAACTTTGCTAAAGTTGTTGATTATTTCCACTAGCTTTTTTAGTTGATTCTCTAGGATTCTTTAATGAGACCATCATATCATCTGCAAAGAGTGATAGCTTGGTCTCCTCATTGTCTATTTAAATACCTTCAATTTCTTTTTCTTCTCTAATTCCTACTGCTAGTGTATCTAGTACAATGTTACACAATAGAGGTGATAATGGGCATTCTTGTTTCACTCCTGGTCTTATTGGGAAGGCTTCTAGTTTATCCCCATTGCAGATGATGTTTGCTGATGGTTTTAGATAAATACTATTTATTATTTTTTAGGAAAGGACCTTATATTCCTATACTTTCTAGTGTTTTCAGTAGGAACAAGTGTGGTATTTTGTCAAAGGCTTTTTCTGCATCTATTGAGATAATCATGTGATTTTTGTTAGTTTTCTTGTTGATATGGTCAATTATGTGTATGGTTTTCCTAATATCCATCCTTGCATTCCTGGTATGAATCCTACCTGGTCATAGTGAATAATCCTTGTGATCACTTTTTGCTAGTATCCTATTTAAGATTTTTGCATCTATATTCATTAAGGAGATTGCTCTGTAGTTTTTTCCTCTCTTTTTGACCTTCCTGGCTTTGGAATCAGTACCGTATTTGTGTCATAAAACAAATTTGTCAGAACTCTTTCTTTGCTTATTCTGTCAAATAGTTTGTATAATATTGGACTTAGTTGTTCTTTGAATGTTTGGTAGAATTCATTTGTGAATCCATCTGGACCTTGTCATTTTTTCTTAGGGAGTTCTTTGCTGTCTTGTTCAATTTCTTTTTCTAATATGAAGTTGTTTTGGTAGTCTATTTCTTCCTCTAAGTCTAGGCAATTTATATTTTTGTAAATATTCATCCATATCACCTACATTGCCATATTTATGGCCATATCTTTGGGCATAATGGTTTTTAATGATTGACTTAATTTCCTCTTCATTAGAGGTGAGGTCTCCCTTTTCATTTTAGATGTTGTTGATTTCTTTTTCTTCTTTCCTTTTTTTAAATAAGATTGACCAGTACATTGTCTATTTTATTTTTTCAAAGTACCAGCTTCTAGTCTTATTCATTAAATCAATAGTTCTTTGACTTTCAATTTTATTAATTTCTTCTTTGTTTTTACAATCTTTAATTTAGCATTCATCTGAGGATTTTTAATTTGTTCACTTTTTAGTTTTTTGAAATTTGCATGTCCAATTCATTGACCTCTGCCCTCTCTAATTTGTTTATATATAAACTCAAGGATATAAATTTTTCCCTGAGTACTGCTTTGGCTGAATCCCATAGGTTTTGAAAGGATTTCTAATTGTTGTCATTTTTTCAATGAAATTATTGTTTCTATGATTTGTTCTTTAACCAATTCTGGAGAATCATATTGTTTACTTTCCAATTAATTTTTGATTTGCCTCTCCATGTACCCTTACTAATTATTATTATCATTGCATTGTGATCAGAGAAGGTTGCATTTATTATTTATGCTCTTTTGCATTTGTTTTCCATGTTTTTTGCCCTAGTACATGGTCAATATTTGTGAATGTATCATGTGCTTCTAAAAAGAAGGTGTATTCCTTTTTGTGCCCATCTATTTTTCTCCATATATCTAATAACTCTAATTTTTCCAAGATTTCATTCACTTCTCTTACCTCTTTCTTATTTATTTTTTTAGTTTGATTTATCTAGTTCTGATAGAGGAAGTTTCAGGTCTCTCACTAGTATAGTTTTTCTATCTATTTCATCCTTGAGTTCCACTGGTTTCTCCTTTAGAAATTTGGATGCATACATGTTTAGTACTGATATTTCCACATTGTCTATTCTGTCTTTTATCAGGAAGTAATTATCTTCCTATCTCTTTTAAATAGATCTATTTTTACTTTGGTGTTGTCAGATATCATGATTGTGACTCCTGCTTTCTTTTGATGCCCAATAGATTTGGCTTCATCCTCTTAATTTTACCCCATGCATGTCTACCTTATCATGTGTGTTTCTTATAGAAAGCATATGGTATGGTATTGGTTTCTAATCCACTCTGCTATTTTCTTGTGTTTTATGGGTGAGTTTATTCCATTCACATTCAGAGTTATGATTACCAGCTCTGTATTTCAAAGCATTTTGATTTCCACTTCTAGACCTGCCTTTTCTTCTTTCACTATTTCCTTCTATATCAATGTTTTGTATTTAATCAGTCCCCCTAATTCATACCCTTATTTTACTTCCCTTTCTACCCCCCTCCCTTCTTATTCCCCTCTTATTTCCCTTACAATCTCTTTAAACTACCCCACCTTCTCCTTCCCTTGTACTGTTTCCCTACCCACCAGTCCATTTGTTAACCTTCTGCTTCCCTATAGGGTGCAAATCAATTCTTTGCCTCAATGTATTTGATTGTTTTTCCCTCTTTCAGTCAATTTCAATGCATGTAAGAGTTGAGTATTTCGTATCTCCAACCTCTTTACCCTTCCAGTGTATTGATGTTTCCCCCCCTCCCGCCATGTCCTTCTTTGTGACATAAATTTACCACCTTTTGTTTTTTTTCCTATTTCTTTTAGTATTAACCTCTTTTTTTAGTTTTAGTTGTATATATATGTACATATATATATATACATATGTATGTATTTATGTATACATATATCTATATCTATATCTATATATATTTATGTCTTGGCATTTCTTCTTATACAGTTTGTCACTGTTCCCTCTAAGTGTACTTCTTCTCGCTGCCCAGGTGATAATAAAGTTTTTTAAGAGTTACCAATGAACTCTTTTCTTATAGGGATACATATCATTTTAACTTCTTGAGTCTCTTAAAAAAAAGTGTTTTTTGTTTTCTTTTGTTTTTCTTTTTTCCTTCTTTCTTAATTACTTTTTGATGATTCTCTTGAGTTCTGTGCTTGGGCATCAAATTTTCTGTTAAGGTCTGATCTTTTATTTACAAATGCTTGGAATTCTTCTATTTTTTTAAATGACCATACTTTCCTCTGAAAGAATATAGTCAGTTTTTCTGGGTAGTTGATTCTTGGTTTTAGACCTAGTTCCCTTGCTTTCCAGAATATCATATTCAATGCCTTTTGGTCCTTCAGTGTAGGTGCAGGCAGATCCTGTGTTATCCTCACTGTGGTTCCATGGTATCTGAATGACTTTTTCTTATCAGCTTGCAATATTTTTTCCTTGGTCTGATAGTTCTTGAATTTGGCTATACTATTCCTGGGTGTTGTTAGTTGGGGATTAAGTACAGGAGGTGATCTGTGGATTCTTTCAATCTCCACTTTTTCCTCTTGTTCTAGAATATTGAGGAAGTGTTCTTGGATAATTTCCTGTAAAATAATGTCCAGCCTTTTTCTTTTGTCATGGTCTTCTGGTAGACCAATGATTCTTAAATTGTCTCTCCTGGAACAATTTTCTAAATCTTCAGTTTTGTGAATGAGGTACTTCATATTTTTTCATTTTTTCATTCTTTTGGTTTTGTTTTATATTGTCTTGCTGCCTTGTGACATCCCTTGCTTCTAGTTATTGTATTCTGGTTTTTAAAGACTAGATTTCATTGCTGGCTTTTTCGTCATCCTTCTCCTTCTGATCTTTCATCTCCTTTGTCTCATTTTCAAGCTGATTAATTTTGGTTTTCAGGACACTATTTTCTTGTGTTAGTTCAAGTGCCTCTTTTTCCAGATGGCATCTTGCTTTTTAAGTTCTTTTCCCAGTTGTCTTCAGCCTCTCTTAATTGTGTTTTCAATTGTATTTTGAGTTCTTCCAAAGCCTGTATCCAATTTGCTGGGGTTTCTGTTTTTTGTTTTTGTTTTTGCTTATTTTTCCCTCATCCTTCTCTGTTCTATTTTCTCTTTGTTCATTGCCTGTATAGAATCTGTCGATTGTAATGTCTTTTTTCTTTTTCTGTTGTTTATTCATATTTATCCCATTTTTACTCCCTGTAGTTGCCTGCACTTTTACTCCTCTCATTTTTTTTTCTTGGATTTGTGGTTTTGGGCTTTTCTGTTAGCCTTCACCCTTGGCGTTTAGTCAGCAAATCACTCAGGGCAGTCTGGGGGGGGGGTTGTAGCTTTAGCTTCTCTGCCTTCTGAAGGCTTTGATGGCATTAAGTTTAGCTGGATTGAGCTGGATATGCCCTGGGGCCAAAACCTTGGGAAGTCAGGAGCAATATGGAGTGCCTCTGTTGCTGCACTGAGACTGCCTGCTCTATGCTTCTTCTCCAACTACTTCCCCACCACCTGTGTTCAATACTCTGAGTCTGGCACAGCTTTACCCACCAGGAACTCCCTTCAGAGCAGCACCCTTGCCCACCCAGAGATTCCAGCTGCTACTGGAGGCTTAGTGTTTTAGGTGGGGAAGCGGCCTGGGACCTTCCTTCTTCCTTCCCCATAGACCTGGGTGTTCTAGAATTCAGGTTTTTGGGAGGTGCACCTTTTAAGTTGAGTCTAGCAGGAGGGTTTCTTGGATCTGTCTTGTTGTTAGGTTTGATTTTCAGTCCCCTGGGAGCATTTAGTTTGTAATTGGTAAAGAAGTGTTTTCAGAGGTCTGAACATTTTCTGCCTTTATGCCACTATCTTGACTCCATCTCAAGTGAGGATCTTTTGAGAAAGATTCAGTTACTTAATTTATAAAATGGTGATATGATAGTTACCATCCCTTAGGGGTAAGGTGTGGGCCAAAAGAGATAAATTATATAAGAGACTTTGCAAACATTAGGACATTATATAATGTCTAATAATTGCTAATACTACCACATCTTATTGTTATTATTATACATATCCCTATATATTCACATAGTAAGAGGGAAATAAAAATGTAGACTGTTACTTTCTCAGTAACTTATGTTAACTTTCTACATAAAATACCAAGAATTTAAGTGACTTGCTGAGAATTGTAGAGCCAGTATGTGTTAGGACTAGGGCTTGAATATGCTTTTCTGTTTCTAAGATCAGTTTTCTGCCCACTATAGCATGCTGTCAGTATTTTAGTGGCCTAGTGGGAAGGATTGCCAGAAGAATTGACTCTTACTCATTCCTACTTTGATGTGGCTTGGTTTATTGTCTCAATATATCTTTTAGTACCCCTTCTCTAGAATGATTTGTTTCCTAGGCAATCCCTTTGTTGTGACAATGTAGTTGTTCAATTCCTCTATTCTGGGATGGTGCCTCTATGAGTCACCTCAGTCACCATCCACTAGTCTTGGCAAGAGTAAATTCCCTGAAGACAAAATAGGAGCACATTTGAATATTTCTGACAGTGAGTTAATTATCATTATCTGTTGCCTACATACTTTGTAATGATTGATATTCTCAAGAGGCAATATTTCTTAATTTTAAATTAATTCATTAATTGGCCAGTGAAGACATCTTAATCTGGTTGGTTGTCTCTATCCACCATCCAAAAATTGAAAAAAAAAAGAGGGCTTCCCTCCACTGGCTGAAGTCCATATGTACCACTTGTAAGCTTACCACTAAATTCCTCCCCTGAACATTCCAAGATATCTCTGATTGATAAATAACTACAGAGGAGGGGGACTTAGAGATCTCAATTGCAACACCTAATAGCCTTTACATATACTTCTTCACACACATATTTCTGTGTGTATACATGTACATATATAGGCATTGGATTATTTTATAGAAGTTTGTCTTTAAAATCAAGGAGACTAATGTTCAAATTTTTCATCTGACATGAATAAGTTATGTGTCTCTATGAAAGTCACTTGACCTTTTATGGCTCCAAGATCAGTAACTGTTGTACAATTTATATTTCTATTATTTCACCAGAGTAGTTTTTCATACCAATGGAATAACAGGAACATTCTAGTATAAATATTTGCATACCTGTATAGATGTGTATATGCATGAATGCATCCATGCAAGATGACTTTCTGGGTGTAGATGGTGAAGCCTTGTGATGCATCCTGCCTGCAAAACATCATTTAAATTTGCAGAAAGAGTGGTTATGCAACCCTACATAACTCTATAAGGGGTTGAGTTGGTTCAAAAGCTTAGTAGTGAAGAAATAGTCTTCATTTCTCCTTCTAGAGATTATTCATTTAGTTCTACTCTCTTTTCAGGATTAACCTCAGGGAGGGGAAAGAAAAAAAAGGGTTTGGAAGCATTAAATATGTGAGTGAATCCTGATCTTAATATACCTCTTGTTTCCAGATTGAGTCCTGAGATATTTCAAGGAATTTCTACTTGAATGAGTTCAGCATGGAGAGCCCCCACTTTCCTAAACACCAACAACAATAACTACTGAACAATAGTTATCAAGCATCCCCAAACCCCCGGTAAAATTTTTAGCCTATCACAACCATCACTTAGGGAAGCAACTCCTGTGAAGAAAGGGCTAGACATTCCCTCCAACTGTCTTTAGCACTGTCAAATGTCTCAACATCAGATACAGATATACTTTTGCTAATGTAAGAAACATTAGAAAAGAAACATTAATTATTACTTTACCAAAGTATGCTGAAACCATGAACATTTCCATTTTATTTGCAGCTGAAATCTTCCATAAATACTGTGTCCCCCATTAGAATATGAACTCCTTGAAAGTAACAACTACCCTGTTTTCTATTTCCATCACTGATGTTTAACACAGGGGTTTGCCCATTATTATAGCTTAATAATTGCTTCATTCATTTTTCCCCGTTTGATCAGTTCTCTTGATAGCTTTACTCACTCTTCCTTTGCCCATCCCTGAATATTTCAGTCAGCCAGGTGGCACAGTGAATAGAACACTAGGTCAGAAGTAGGGAAGATGCATTTGAATTTGACC
This sequence comes from Monodelphis domestica, assembly GCF_027887165.1. Lineage (NCBI taxonomy): Eukaryota > Metazoa > Chordata > Mammalia > Didelphimorphia > Didelphidae > Monodelphis > Monodelphis domestica. The sequence goes on from NC_077231.1 coordinate 173,742,252, forward strand.
TCAAATACTTACTAGCTGTATGATGATGGACAAGTCCCTTATGCTCTACCTTATTTTCCTCTACTATAAAATGAAGTTAATGCTACCGCAGAATAGAGATATTATTTTTAAAGTGTGAAGTACGATGTTTGTATGGAGGTAGATGCTTAATAAATGCTTGTTTTCTTCCTTCCTTCCTTGCTTGCTTCCGTCTTTTCTTCCTTCCGTTCCTTAGAAGTAAGGACTCAAAAATCTAAGGTGAATGGAAAGTTTTGCTAAGGAAAAATGAAATACTCAAGAATTTGGAGTGGATTAGATCTGACCATATTCTCTAGTATTTCCAGTTGTGTAAATATGCCATTATGTGAATCACAGAATAAACATTAAAGGACATTCTGAAACATCTACTAACAATAACAATTTTATATTAATATTTTGTATATAAATGGCATAATTTATCTGGTATCATAGTTCTTTATAATGCAAACTCTGAAACTATAATCAGATTTTTATATCCCATAATGAAATGCTGAATTTGAGCAAGAATTTAAAAGTCATACAGCTGAAGATTACTTTTTAGTATATACAGAGTATAAAAGACATGCATTATTCATTTTAGCAGTTAGTTCATTTGAATTATCATTAAGGACACTATTACTACAAAATATGGCATAATAGAACTTAACTCTGCTTTGTATATCCCAAAACAATTTCATTTTCAAAAATTAAGTGGTTATAGTCTATAAATAACATGTACTATATATTTTGCATTTATATGTCTATAGCTGTCAGTGATTACTAGATATATTGACATGATGTCTCAGAATAGAATAGAATAGAGCTGAAGCAATGTTGGAGTTGATCTTATTCAGCAGATGAAGAATTCAAAGCCCAGGGTGATGAAATGATTTGCCCAGGCCCATTAGTGGCAAAGGTAACAACAAAACCTTAGTTTTCTGACTCCACATCCATGAATGAATTAAAGAAAAAATTAAAAGACCTTTATTAAATCTTAACTGTGTACAACATTCTGTGCTAAGTACTAGAGATAAAAATAGAAAAACTAGGCAGCTCCATCAGAGAAGAAACAAGGGAAGGGAATATTTATTAAGTGTCTAGTGTGCCAAATACCTGGCAAAGAACCTTGGAAATATTATGTTTTTTGAACTTTACAGTAACTATGAGAAGTAGGTATTTTTCTAATCCTAATTTTAAAGTTGAGGAAACTGAGGCAGATGGAGGTGAAGTGATTTGCCCAGGGTCGCTCAGCTTGTGTCTAAAGTGGGATTCAGAGTCCTTTTTTTTTCTTTAGGTTCAGAGTCCTATACACTGTAAAACGTAACTCATTTAATGAATGAGTTTTTAAGATCTCACTAAGGACAAATTGCTGTGCTAAATGCTTGGAATACAAGTAGAAAAGTTCAGTGTTTGTATTAGAGAATTTTTTTATATTAGAGAAACAAGTGTTCTGTATATTTGTTATAACTGAATTTTATTTTTTTTGTTATAACTGAAATTTATCCATTTCAGTGCTAAAACTGCTTTTCATGAACCCCTTTTAAAAAAGTTACCATTTCTTTTCATTTTTATATAAAACATAATATGATATTTAACAAAACTAATATATAAGATTTATGATAAATATATAATGATTATCATAAATATTCTTATGAAAGAGAAATAAATTATCACATTTGTTATGTCCAAAAATCTAGGCTTCATTCTTTTTTTCCCTTTCTCCACCTCTGATCCCTTCACAAGAAAGTAGATAATATGATATCAGTTGTACATATATTATAACATATATTTCCCTGTTTATCATGTTGTAAAAAAAAAGACACACTTTGTTTATATTAGGGAAGAATTCATTTTGGAAATAAAGTAAGGAATGATATGCTTCAATCTGCATTTGGACTCAGCTCATTCTATGGCAATGGGTATCCTTTTTTGTTATGAGTCCTTTGGGGCTGTCCTCATACTTGCCTTGTTGACAATACTTAAGTCAATCACAGTTGTCATTACACATTACTGTCATTGTGTTCAACATTCTCTTGGTTCTGCTCACTTCCCTTTACTTCATGTAAGTATTTCAAGGTTTTTTGTAACCATCTTGCATGTCATTTCTTATAGCAAAAAAAATTCCATTACATGTACCACATTGATTAGCTGTTTCCTAATTGATAGACATCCCTTTGGTTTCCAGTTCTTTACCATCACAAAAGAGCTGCTATAGATATATTAGAACATAGTTTCTTTTCTTTTTTTCATGATCACCTAAGGACATAAACTCAATAGTTATGTAATTGATCAAAAGTTATACATAATTTTATAATTCTTTGCATATAATTCCAGATTGCTCTTCATTTGGTTGGATCAGTTCATAGTTCCACTAGTAATATAGTAGTGTCCCTGTCTTTTCACATCTCCTCCAAAATTCAATTTGTCATTATCCCCTTTTATCATTTTAGCTCATCTAATAGGTATAAGATGATATCTCAGAGTTGTTTTTGATATGCATTTCTCTAAATAATCTTCTTTCATATAGTTAAGGTAGAAGTGATTTCTCCATTTAAAACTTTCTGTTCATCTTTTGGCCCTTAATCATTTTCTTGCATATTTGACAAAGTTCTTTGTATATCTTAGATATGAGGCCTCTATATGAGAAACTGTCAACAAAATTTTTTACAACACTGCTTTCCTTCTAATTTTGGCTGAATTAGTTTTATTTGTACAAAACTTTTCAATTTAAAAGTATTTTAAATTATTCAAATTATTCATTTTACATTTCACAAGGCTTTCTTTCTCATTTATTCAAAAATTCTTCTCCTATCTACAAATCTGTTAGGTAATATGTTCCCAGTTCTAATATGCTTATAATATCATCCTTTATATCTAGGTTATATATCCATTTTAGTTTTATCTTGGTATAAGATATTTGTATTTATCTAGTTTCTGCCAAACTTCTTTCTAGCTCTCCAAAGAAATTTTACAAATTAGTGAATTTTTATTCCAAAAACATGGAACTTAACTTTTGTCAAAATATTATGATTAATCTTTTATGACTTTTTGTATGTATATTCTGTTCTACCAATCTACTTTCCTATTTCTTAACCAGTACCATATAGTTTAAATAATTATTACTTCATAATATAGTTTGAAATCGGTTACTGTTAATCTTCTTTTCTTAAATTTTTCATTATTTCCTTTGATATTTTTGACCTTGCCTATTTCCAAATGAATTTTGCTTTCATTTTTTTCTAATTCAATGAAATAATTTTTGATAATTCAATTATGATGGAATTGAACAAGTAGATTAATTTAGGTAGTATCATTGTTATAATTTGATGGAATTTTTAATAAATGTTTCTATTAAATGAATTCTAGAATCATTTTAGAAAGATAGAAAATTAGTGAGATCTTTCAGTGAACCACTATGAACACCATCCCTACTGAATCTAAAGAAAGTTATTTAGTTTCTCTGAGATGTCTTTTCCATATTTACAGATGGACAGGTGAAAAATCGGCTTAAAAAGTGTTGAAACTATGTGAAGCCTGATTCTATTAGGTTTGATACTGATTTAAAGAGAAAGTTAGAAAATGCATATGCTCCATCATAAATATTTCTCCAGAAAACATTTCATTTTTTTTCAGTCCCACATTGTCCATTTTAGTAATGGAATGATAAGTTTTATATTCTCTGTTAACTATGTTAAAAAGCCAGCCTCTGATTAAGTAAACCTATTTGAATGTGTGCATGAAGATTTCATAAGCTTATATTATCATAATGTTAAATTCTAAAAATAACGTAATTTATTACAGCAGATTCCAGATCTAATATTGTGTACAATTTTACAATTCTACTGATTCAACACTAATAAGATGAGATCTGAATTGTTTTCCTTTGGCAATGCCCTGAGTAATCCACATTCCTGGCTCCCATTTCTGACAAAAATACATTTATTAAATAGCTGACTGGGGCTAGGAGTGCAGCCTGTGGCCACAAAAATTTTATTTATGTGGAACTAACTGGCTCATTGGGAACAAACCCTTGACCTTCTCCTCATTAGAAGCGTGGTCTAACTGACTGTGTAGGAGTAACACACTGGCCAGTGCTAAAGGGATTTACAGATGTGCTTTATAACACAATTCCAAACTAATTAATTTAGCCACACTTTTTGTTAAGAAGTTGAAAAGTGCATTAAGAGGATAATACATGTTATCACGAAGATTTTGCATATGCAGTATATATTCCTCTCATTTGATCACCACTACTTTTTGCATGTGTGGAAAAAAGGGGATAAACAGTATCTACAAAATCTGAAATGGAGATGCCTGTTTTCAGTCAATTTTACATTGCTAATAAACAAGGAAAACCATTATTCTTTGATTTATCACCATACCGAGTGTTGTGCTATAGTTTATGGCAAACCTTTGTTCACTTAGCAAATAAAGCATGCACATTGTTTCAATTTCTTTATTATCCCAGTTGAGCAATAAAACTATTTGAGGTAGTAGATTAGCAACAATAATAGAACCAAAGCTGGAAGGTTTTCATGGCTTTCTTAAGAAATTTATTTTTATTTGTGTGGTAACAGCCACCTTTGGTATAAATCTCTTAATGTGACACTTAGACTTCAGAGACCATTTAAAATGAGAAGCAATAAAGCATTAGCATTGGTCTAAAAAAGAAAGTCCTGTGCAAAAACTACCCTTTCATTGGCTTAGATATCTACTAGTGCCATTGACTCCTTCTATCCCCATAGGAGTGTATATTCTGTTTAAATGGAAATCCAGAGAAGGGGGGAAATCTATAATTCATGGTACAAATCACCATTAGAATTTTACATTTTCAATTACATTTTAAAAGGTTTTAATTCAATAACATTCAATTTTAATTATGTTCTAAGAATAGTGATATGAGAGAGCTTTAATTCATTTTAAAGAGACTATTTGCCAGACAAGCTGTCAGCCTATCCCTCAGAGCTCTTCATAACATTATGTATTTTCAGTTAAATAGTTTAGCTCAGCAGATAAAGTAAAAAAGGTTTTAAATAGGGACAAAAAGTTTTATATCCTATAGAAGTCACAAATTAATGTTGTAATGTGGACAATTTTCTTGGGTTATTTGTACTATCATTTCTCAAACCATGGAATGGGAAAAACAATCGATCTCAGAAAATAACATTGAAATCAGTGATGTGCTGGAAAATGTTTAACAATTGGCTCTCCAAAACATGAAACATTTTAAAGCTTAATCTGCAATTAAACTTCACATTTTCTATATCATTTTTAGGTCTGGAAAAATCAACAAAAGCAATAAATAAAAACCTGATTGGTAGTGTTGTTTGGTTTTAAAGGTGTAAATGCTCAAATTGAAAAATTAACAATTGGTTCTCATTTTGAATGCTCCTGGAAACTTTCAGATTCAAGGGTAGTAAATCAAATTAGGCATGTAATGCTGCAATAACTCTTTTCTATAACATTTAGGTTTAAAAGTACTTTCTGATTAGCATCAAATATCTGTGCCATGTATACATTACTACCTCATCATTGGGTATTTTGAAAAGCTTGAATGCCCATAGTAAGTCTATGCATTAAGTAATACACAACAAAGTTTCACAGCAAGGTACCCTTTGCCACAATCCTCCCCTTTTTTTTATAGTTAACATCAAACCTATGCCTTCAATTATCCCTTTCAACAAGAAGACTTCCCATAAGAAAGAGTATAACACTAACATACAAACTATAATTCAAGCAAATCAGTTAATTTTCTATCCTCTTGATTCTGGCAAAAGAGCAAAGCCACACTCAGAAAACAACAAGCAAAAAACCCTCTTATCTACTGTCCTAGAATCAATAATGTGTATTGCCACTGTTTCTTTTGTCATGATCTTCCAGTAGACCAATGATTCTTAAGTTGCTTCTCCTGGACCTGTTTTCTAAATCTTTCATTTGGTGGATGAGGTGTTTCATATTTTCCTCAATTTTTTCATTCTTTTGATTTTGTTATATAGTTTCCTGCTGCCTTGTGAAGTCACTTACTTCTAGATATTGTATTCTAGTTTTTAAAGACTGAATTTCATCCCTGGATTTTTGGTCATCCTTCTCCTTCTGGTCTGATTTTCTTTGGAGGTCATCTTTCATTTTCTTTGCTTCATATTTCATCTTCTTTGCCTCATTTTTAAGCTGATTAATTTTGGCTTTCAAGACACTATTTTCTATTTCCATATGATTTATTTTGCTTTTGAAGTTCTTTTCCCATTTGTCTTCAGCCTCACTCAATTGCATTTTTGAATTGCATTTTGAGTTCTTCCAAAGCCTTTGTCCAATTCTCTGGAGTTTCTGTGTTTTTGATTCTTGTTCCTTGATTCCCCTCTGTGCCATTTGCTCTTTGTTCATTTCCTGGAGAGAAGCTGTTGATTGTAATTTCTTTTTTCTTTTTCTTTTGATTACTCATATTTCTACCTTCTTCCCCCCCACCCCCCCAAAGTTGCCTGTTTTCTTGCTCCTCTCATTTTGTGCTGGATCTGTGAATTTGGGCTGTTCGGTGCTGAAGGGGCTTCTTCTCTGTTCTGTTGTTTGATCAGGTAGTCTGCTCTCCCCCAGATGATAGCAGAAGCTGAAAGGAGCTGGGCTTCCTGCCCTGAGGTCAAGGTTGTTGCCTTTAGTTTGTTATAGCCTTTACCCCTTGGAGCTTAGTCAGCAAGGTTCTCAGATCAGTCTGTGGGATGGGTGTTGGAGCTTGAGCTTCTCTGCCCTCTAAAGGTTTATTATCTGCCCTAGTGATGACATTGAGTCAAGACAGAGTTGATTTGCAAATCTGGCTGTGCCCTGAGGCCAAAAACTCCAAAAGAGGGGGGGCAAGATGGAGTATCTTGGCTGCAACTAGGGTGGTTGCTCCATGTTTCTTATCCACCTGCCTCTATGCCACCTGTGTTATATGCCATGAGCCTGGTACAGCTTTGCCAACAAGGTACTCCCTCCAGAGAAGTGCCCTTGCTTGCCCCCCCAGAGATCCAGTCACCTATGGAGGCTCAGTACTGTAGGTGGTGGAGGGGTCCTGGGACCTTCCTTCTTCCTTCCCCTTAAACCCATGTGTTCTAGAGTTCAGGCTTTTTTGGGGACTTACCTTTTAAGTTGGGTCCAGGAGGAGGGTTCCCTAGCTCTGTCCTGTTGTTAGATTTGGTTTTCAGTCTCCTGGAAGCATTGTGTTTTTGAGTGGTGAAGAAAGGTTTACAGAGGTCTGAATTTTTGCTGCCTCTAATCCACCATCTTGACTCCGCCTCTCTCAGTGCCACTGTTCCAAGGGAGATAAGGACTAGGCAATGGGGGCTAAGTGACTTTCCCAGGATCATAGGTTGGAGGTGTCTGAGGCCAGATTTGAATCCAGGACCTCCCATATATTGACATGAGTCCCAATCCATTGAGTCATCTACCTAGCCATAGGGGTACTCTTTGCCTAACATTTCACTGATTTGTTTTTCAATGAGTACAGATAGGAATCAAATGACATGTGATTTATTTCTCTTAAGTCTCAAATGAAATTATTTCCTTTTTTATAGATATTATTTTATATATATATATATATACACATTAATATAAAATATATATTTCCTGTTTAGTTCAACATTTTCCTCACAACAAAAGAGTTAATCCAAATATTAATCCATCAAGGTTATGCATTTATTCATCATTAATCTCCTCCCTGGGGAGGCATGGCTACTACTTGTTAAATCCCTCAATCAAACAGTGAGAGTCCTATGTAAATGCTGTAGTTGGTTATGTATTTCTCACCTTCAGGGCTCTTTAAAAGTTGTCTCCAGCTTGTCAAGAGTGGTGGATTTATGGATGTACACAATTAAAATTCAACTCTGAAAATTCATCTACTTGGGATATTTCTCTTTATCCCCTGAATTTGATATATTTCAGTTATCACCAGGCACATGACCTTGTGCATAAGGCAGATAGCTCTTCAGAAAAGCAGACACAGATATTCTTAGATATTATATTCAATGTTTATTCTTAACAAAGAATCAATAAGCATATTAGCAGTATATAACAAGTAAAACACAATGCATACTGAGTGTCTAGAAAGCTGTAGCTCGATTAGGACCTGAGCATCATGGTCTTGCATTATTTGAATGCAGGAGTTCTAGAAAGTATGATTTTTGAGTTTTTTTAGCTCTCACCACCTCTCTCCTTGGAATGGGCAAAAGAGTGAATAGTCAATACTCATTATGAAAGTGAGAGAAACTAGGGAATTCTGATCATAGGACTCACTGCATAGGTACTGGATCCAAGTAGACTCAGATGACTAAAGCCCTCATAATTGATGTTTTCTCTTGGAAAGGACCTAACTCATTAGATATTAGATTAAGTGGAATACTCAGGCTCTGAAAAAAGCCCTGCTGTTTTCATTAGTCTTACTATCCCTCTAAACCAGGGGTTCTTAACTTGGAGTCAATGGACCCTCAGGGATCAGTGGATAAATTTCAGGGGTTTATGAACTTAGGTAGGGAAAGGAAATCTTTATTTTCACTTATCTTCAACTAAATTTTATTCTTTCATTTATGTTTTTTTATTTTTTTTCTTATAAAGGATTTTATGGCTTCATCAGACTGCCAAAGGAGTCATTTGTCTTTCTGCTACCCTCCTCCCCTTCAGACAGACACACACACACACACACTCACTCACTCACTCACTCACTCTGCTCTGGCCCTTGACTTAGGTAAAACATTCTCTAGTGATATCAGCTACTTGTCACCAGTCAAAAGCCCAAATCTCCCATACTTCAAAATTAGATAATTCTTTTTCTTCCTCTCCTCATCCCTCTTCCCCTTGTGTATATATTAAGAAGGTGTAAGGGACACTACACAGAAGAAGAGACAGTTTGATAAGGTTGTGACTCTTTCAGGGTCAAATAGGCAATGACTGTCAGCAATAAGAATTGGGGTTCAAACTCTTGAAGATAGAAACTTTCATTTTTGCCTTTTTATTTCCAGTATTGAGTTAAATGTCTTATTTATTTTGGAAATTTATTTTTGGAAATTAAATGAATTGTTTGGTCTCTGACATCTGATAGGATAAGGCAAAATCCTTTTTTTTATATTCCTCTCAAACATTTTCTGAAGAATTTTAACCTGTATTAGCCCTTTTGGTCCTCATTCAAAAGGTCTTGAATCTCCTTTACCTATTTATCTTATGAACTGGCATGACTTGTGTTTGTGCTTTTTTGTTTGGTTTTGCTGCAACATTGAATTGTTTAGATTCTATTATTATTAGCTTTATGCTGTAAATCTGAAGTACTTGTGACATTTTGTTAGATAATTTACCTGACAAACATGTACTGCATGGCTATGCAAGGCAGTGCCCTTGAGATTGATTTGTGTGTGTGTAGGAGGAGTGGTAATGGAAGGGAATATTGTTTTTCTTTTTTATGAAGGCTCAGTTTGTTCATTCAGTCAATATTACTATTAAAAATACTTCTGATGCTCATCTCAGAGTGTACAGAAATAAAAACAATATTCTGCTTTATTTGATAAGTGAACTAGTATAAGCTGTAGCCCAACTGTCCAGGAATAGCCTGGTAAACGACAGAATAATGAGTTTCTCCACTTATTCATATTATAGAATTGATTTGAAATGACTGCATATTTTAGGAACTGAATTCAGAGATAATGATTACCATTCTTTTCCTTCATATAAAATTAAACTAGGAAAAGCTTCATCTTTTACATATAAAATTTGAATATTACATAGGGTTTCCTTATACTGATGATGTTCACCAGATTTATTACTCTCCTCAATCTCCATAAGAACTAGAAGATTAAGGCAGGAGTTACAATCATGACATCTGACAAAGCAAAAATAAAAATAGATCTGATTAAAAGGGATAGGGAAGGTATAAAAGGGAGTATAGAGAATGAAGAAATATCACTAATCATCATGTATGCAACAAATGGTATAGCATGCAAATTACTAAATGAAAAACTAGTGGAGCTCAAGGATGAAATAGATAGTAAAACTACACTAGTGGGAGACCTGAAACTTCCTCTATCAGAAGTAGATAAATCAAACCAAAAATAAATAAGAAAGGGGTAAAAGATGTGAATAAACTCTTAGAAAAAATAGAGTTAATAGATATATGGAGAAAAATAAATAGGGACAAAAAGGAATACACTTTCTATTCAGCAGCACATGGTATATTCATAAAGATTGACCATGTACTAGGGCATAAAAACATGGCAAACAAATGCAGAGACACAGAAATAATAAATGTAACCTTTTCAGATCATAGTTCAATAAAATAATAACCAGTAAGGGTACATGGAGAGACAAATAAAAATTTAATTGGAAATTAAATAATATGATTCTACAAAATTGGTGAGAGAACAAATCATAGGAAGAATTAATAATTTCATTGAAGACAATGACAATGCTGAGATATCCTTTCAAAATCTATGGGATGTAGCCAAAGCAGTACTCAGGGGGAAATTTATATCCTTGAGCTCATATATTAACAAATTAGAGAGGGCAGATGTCAATGAATTGGGCATTCAAATTAAAAACCTAGGAAGTGAACAAATTAAAAATTCCCAGATGAAAACTAAATTAGAGATCCTAAAAATTAAGGGAGAAATTAATAAAATTGAAATCAAAAGAACTATTGAACTAATAAATAAGACTAGAAGCTGGTATTTTGAAAAAACAAACAAAATAGAAAAAGTACTGGTCAATCTAATAAAAAAAATAAAGAAGAAAACAAATTAACAGTATCATAGATGAAAAGGGTGACATCACCTCTAATGAAGAGGAAATTAAGGCAATTATTAAAAACTATTTTGCCCAATTATATGGCAACAAATATGGTAATCTGGATAATATGGATGAATATTTACAAAAATGTAAATCATCAATATCAAACATTCAAAGAACACCTAATCCCAATATTATACAAATTATTTGACATAATAAGCAAAGAACGAGTTCTACCAAATTCCTTTTATGACACAAATATGGTATTGATTCCAAAAGCAGGCAGGTCAAAAACAGAGAAAGAAAAATATAGACTAATAAATCTCCAGCCAGTCATCATGAGGGTTATTCATTACGATCAGGTGGGATTTATACCATGAATGCAAGGATGGTTCAATATTAGGAAAACCATACACATAATTGACCATATCAACAACTAAACCAACAAAAATCACATGATTATCTCAATAGATGCAGAAAAAGCCTTTGACAAAATACCACACTTGTTCCTACTGAAAACACTAGAAAGTATAGGAATATAAGGTCCTTTCCTAAAAAATAATAAATAGTATTTATCTAAAACCATCAGCAAACATCATCTGCAATGGGGATAAACTAGAAGGCTTCCCAATAAGATCAGGAGTAAAACAAGGATGCCCATTATCACCACTATTATTTAAAATTGTATTAGAAACACTAGCAGTAGCAATTAGAGAAGAAAAAGAAATTGAAGGCATCAAAATAGGCAAGGAGGATACCAAGCCATTACTATTTGCAGTTGATATAATGGTCTACTTAAAGAATCCTAGAGAATCAACTAAAAAGTTAGTGGAAATAATCAACTACTTTAGCAAAGTTGCAGGATACAAAATAAATGCACATAAGTCATCAGCATTTCTATATATCTCCAACACATCTCAGTAGCAAGAATTAGAAAGAGAAATTCCATTTAATATCACACTAGACAATATAAAATACTTGGGAATCTATCTGCCAAGACAAACACAGAAACTTTATGAACATAATTACAAAATACTTTCACACAATTAAAACTAGATCTAAACAATTGGAAAAAACATTAAATGCTCCTGGGTAGGATGAGCTAACGTAAGAAAAATGACCATCGTACTCAAACTAATTTACTTACTTAATGCCATATTCATTGAACTAATAAAAAAACCTTTTTACTGAATTAGAAAAAAAAAACCATAGCAATGTTCATTTGGAAGAACAAAAGAGCAAAGGTATCTAGGGAAATAATGAAAAAGAATGCAAAAGAAGGTAGCCTAGCAGTACCACATCTTAAACTATACTATAAAGCAGTGGTCATCAAAACAATATGGTACTGGCTAAAAAAAAGAAAGGAGGATCAGTGGAATAGACTTGGGGTAAGTGACCTCAGCAGGAAACTTTTTGATAAGCCCAAAGACCCCAGCCTTTGAGACCAAAATCCACTATTTGATAAAAACTGCTGGGAAAATTGGAAGACAGTATGGGAGAGAATAGGTTTGGATCAACATCTCACACCCTACACCAAGATAAACTCAGAATGGGTGAATGACTTGAATATAAAGAAGGAAACTATGAGTAAATTATGTGAACACAGAATACTAAACATGTCAGATCTTTGGGAAAGGAAAGATTTTAAAACCAAGCAAGAGTTAGAAAAAAATCACAAAATATAAAATAAATAATTTTGATTACATCAAATTCATCCAACCTTTCTGGAGGACAATTTGGAACTATGTCCAAAGAGCACTAAAATACTCTCTTCCCTTTGACCCAGCCATACCACTGCTGGGTTTTTACCACAAGGAGATAATAAGGAAAAATGCATGTACAAGAATGTTCATAGCTATGCTCTTTGTAGTGGCAAAAAAATTGGAAAATAAGGAGATGCCCTTCAATTGGGGAATGACTGAACAAATTGTGGTATATGTTGGTGATGGAATACTATTGTGCTCAAAGGAATAATTAAGTGGAGGAATTCCATTTGAATTGGAATGACCTCCAGGAATTAATGCAGCTTTAAAGGAGCAAAACCAGGAGAACAATGTACACATAGACTGACACACTATGGTACAATCGAATGTAATGGACTTCTCTATTAGTGATAGTGCAGTGATCCTGAACAACCAGAGGTATATGAGAAGGAACACTATCCACATTCAGAGGAAAAACTGTGGGAGTAGAAACACCAAAGAAAAACAACTTCTTGATTACATGAATCAGGGAGGATATGATTGGGGATGTAGACTCTAAATGATCATCCTAGTGCAAATATCAAACATATGGAAATAGGTTCTGATCAAGGACACATGTAAGAGCCAGTGAAATTGCATGTCAGCTATGTGAAGGGTGGGGTGAGGGGAGGGAGGGATAGAATATGATTCTTGTAACCAAGGAACAATGTTCTAAATTGATTAAATAAAATTTTAAAAGAAGAACTAAAAGAATGTATAAGATCTTTTGAGTAGTTAGTAAATCATTTCATTTGAATTCTATTTTTGAATTTTTTTTAAAAGTCACAGTTTGGGATTTTAAAAATATTGATCTTTTGCTTTTACCCTAATATCGATTCCTCATTGTTATTTTTTTTTGTTTGTTTCCTAACCTAAGTTCTTATCTGCTTCCTGGATAGTTTCGGCACCCTCCAATATACATTTTTGCCTCCATATACTTTTGTTTCTTTCATGTTGATGCTATATAAATTTTTCTTAGATCTTCCATTTCCATATGTCATTTTCTCTTAAAAAGCATAGAATTATTCAAATGGACTACTGTCAAAACGAAATAATTTTTTGATTTCAGCTTTTCTGATTACCTTAGTCCAACAGGTTTACCCAATTTTATCTATTAATTCTTCACATCAAAAATATTTTACTCCAGTCAAGATGATTTCACTCACTACAATATGCCTCTGTTCTTTCATTACCTTCTCTTTTTCTACCCTTATCAAAGTCAGCCAGGTAAATCACCATGCACTTAAGTGTTATTGTTTATATGGTTCTATTGCCTTTATGTTTTCAATCTTTACTTCTACCTGTTCAAATTCTCCCAATTCTTCAAAGCCTATCTTAAATCTCATCAAATAAATAAATTCCCTTTACCATCTCTGAATCATGTTGATAGACCCTTTCTCTGAACCAGAAGTACTGGATTTTTTTGAATAATGAATCTCATGAATTTCATTGTAATATTCAAATATATGCTATCTTATATTCAAAGTAGGCATTTATAAACAGAACTTAAATGATATATAATTACTTCTTTATAGATTACTTTCCTTTTTTGATGCCTTCAAGACTAATTCATAAACAACTTGATTTCAGAAACCATATTGTGCATTTTTTTACTTGTCTCAGAATTTTGACAAATGATGGGCACATCAGAATTGTAATAAATATTACTTTTAAAAATTTTCAAAGATCTTATACTTAAGAGATGGTATACTGTGATACATATAGTCCTGGACTTGTAGCTGAGAAGAATGTAAGAATGTGATTCAAAGTCCATTGCAGAAAGATAAGGGTTTCATTCAATATGGTAATACTGATCAATATGGTAAAACTCTTTGAGAAACAAGCAGTTTTACAAAATAATTAGTGGATATCATAGGCTCTGTGAGTACTGATCTTATGAATATATTCTATTTACTTCCAGAACAATACAGAGCTTTCTTAATAAGCCAAAATAGCTAAAATGATTTAGTTTAAGAATCAACAACAACAAAATAGCAATGTTGAATATTTACTGGTCAGATTGTTCTTGTCTAGAAGGTAAAATGTTGAATGCAAAAACCATTGAATCAGTTTACAAGAGCATAAATACCTTAGATAGACACTGCAAATGGACCATATTCTAGGCCTTGAATTGAACAGAAAGAAGATAACAAGCTTATAGAAATTTGAGAAACTGCATAGAAATTTCAATGTTATTGACAAGCATTCTAAACCATGTCTCATCCTTTAAATAACATTATCTGACAGAGATGGTATGTAGATATTACTCATGGAATTAAAAAATTAATTAATTAAAAACAAATAAATTGATAAATTAAAAATAAAAATAAATTAAAAATAAATAAATTAAAAAATATTTCACAATTCAAGTGGCCCACAGTTCAAGTCAATAAAAAGATACATGGATCAAGGAACTATATGACCATAACAACAAAATACTTTTTACATAAATAAAGTCAGATATAAATAATTGGAAAAACACTAATTGCTCAGCCAATATAATTAAAATGTCAATTCAACCTAAATTAATAAACTTATTCAGTGGCATACCAATAAAACTACCTAAAATTATTTCATAGGACTAGAAAAAATCATAAATCAATTCTTCTGGAAGAATGAGAGGCCAAGAATATCAAAGGAAATACTGAAAAATATATGAAAGAATGTGAGTTTACTGTACCTTATCTCAAACTGTATTATAAAGCATCAACCATCAAAATAATATAATACTGACTAAGAAATATAGTAGTAGAGTAGTGTTGGACAAATCCAAAGTCCAAATTTGGAGAAAAAATCATTTCTTGAAAAAAAAAATGCTGGGAAAACTAGAAAATAGTATGTTAGAAATTAGGCATAGACCAATATATAATACCATAGCTCATGGTAAATTAAAAATGGATGCAGGATTTAGAAAAAATGGTGATGCCATAAACAAATTAGGGGAATAAGAATAGTCTAAATGTAAGATTGATGTGTAAGGGAAGTATTGAGGTCCAAACAAGACATAGAGAACATTACAAAATGTAAAATAGATAACTTTGACTACATTAAAATAAAAAAAAAGTTTTTATAAAAACAAAACCAATTTAAACAAGATTAGAATGGAAACAACATGGAAAAACATTCTTATAGCAAGTGTCTTTGACAAAGCTCTCATTTCTCAAATATATGGAGAACTGAGTCAAATTTATAAGAATACCAAAAAAAAATCCCCAATTGACAAATGGTTAAAGGATATGAACATGCAGTTCTCAGATGAAGAAACTAAAACTATCTTTAGTCATATGAGTAATTATCTAAATAACTATTAACTCCTTCAGGAAACTTCCAGGTAAACATGGCAGCAGCCTAGACCCAGGACTCTTCCTCTCCTCAGCACCTACCAATATAGACTACCTCAAAAGATCAAATAAAAACAAATTCATATGAACGAAGGAGCTCTACAGGAGGGTGCATAATTGAAGGTATGTGGGATTTGGGCATTTGCACACTATAGGTGGGTGTAAAAGCTTCCACCAAAAAGTGGGATGATCTACCATCCCCTACCCCACCATGGAACCAGATTCAGAGCCAGCACATTCTAGAATCAGTGAGTGAGCAAGGGGCACCTCTAGAGCAAGTGAGGGGCACCTCTAGGTCCGTAGCAGCTGATTAATACCACCAAAGACCTAACTCTGAGAGAAGCTAGACTTGAAACCCCAGGAGGCTGAAGAGCACAGACCATGGACACCTGCAGGGAGATAGCACAGAGAAGGGCAGCAAACATTAGAAGCTGCAGAGATTCAAGTGTTGGCCTCAGGCAAAATCCTTGCTCCTTAGCTCCATATACAGAAAGCCTGCCATCCTCACTCAGATTTCTGACTGGAAAGGGAAGGAAAAACCACCATAGTGATGGCAAACAGTACCCAGGAACAACTTCCAACCCCAAGAAAAATAACAAGAAGGGGTTGATCATGGATAATTTCTATGGAGGAAAAACCCAAGCTACAGAGAAAATAGAAGAGGAAATACAAATAAATGCACCAAAACCTTCCAAAAATGGAAATTGGCCACAAGCTCTGGAAGAATTTAAATTGGAGATTATCAAAAAGATGGAAGCCATCTGGCAAGAAAAGTTGGAAAGATTTCAAAAAGAAAATAACAGTTTAAAGGCCAAGAGCTCCTAATTGGAGAAATAATCGGAAGCCAATGAACTTGTAAAACAGCAAGGATTAATAAAGCAAAGTCAAAAGACTGACAAAACAGAAGAAAACATAAAATATCTCACTGACAAGATAATGTATCAGGAAAACCAATCATGAAGAGACAATTTGAAAATCATTACTCTACCTGAAAACCCCAAAACAAACAGAAATCTTGACATCATACTTCAAGAAATTATCCAAGAAAACAGTCATTATATTCTTGAAAAAGAGGGCAAAATAGACATTGAAAGAGTTCATAGAACACCCTCTACACTAAATCCTCAAAAGTCAACTCCCAGGAATGTAATTGACAAATTCAACAGTTTCCAAGCTAAGGAGAAAATTTTACAAGAAGCCAAAAAGAGACAATTCAGATATCAAGGAGCACCAATCAGGACTACACAAGATCTGGCAGCTTCAACACTAAAGGACCACAAGGCTTGGAATATGATATTCAGAAAGGCAAAAGAATTGGGTCATCCACCAAGGATCACTTACCCATCAAAACTGACTATATACTTCCAGGGGAAAGTATGGGCATTCAACAAAATAGAAAAATTCCAAGAATTTGTAAAGAAAAAAACCAGAACTAATTGGAAAGTTTGATATCCAAACACAAAGATCAGGAGAAACATGAAAAGGTAAATAAGAAAGAGAGGGAAAAAGGGAAAATGGTTTTTTATTCAAATTTTCTTCTTTAAGGGCTTCAATAAGATCAACTGGTTTATAGTAATATATGGGGAAATGTTATTTGTAACTCTCAAAAATCATATTCACTATTTTAGTAATTAGAAGAATAATTAACAGGAAGAGATTGGGGGTAATAAGTGGTATAAGATGATATGCAAAAAAAGGGAGGGGGGAATCAAGGATGGCACCAAGAGGTACTTGAAGAAATAAGATAAATAGGATAGCAACAAATTGGGAAACAATCTTTGTAACAAAAACCTCTGACAAAGGTCTAATTACTCAAATTTATAAAGAACTAAACCAATTTTACAAAACATGAAGTCATTTGCTAATTGATAAATGGGCAAGGGACATGAATAGGCAATTTTCAGTTAAAAATCAAAATTATTAATAAGCACATGAAAATGTGTTCTAAATCTCTTATAATCAGAGAAATGCAAATCAAAACAACTTTGAGGTACCATCTCACACCTAGCAGATTGGCTAATATGACAGCAAAAGAAAATAATTTATGCTGGAGGGGATGTGGTTAAGTTGGGACATTAATGCATTCCTGGTGGAGTTGTGAATTGATCCAACCATTCTGGAGGGCAAATTGGAACTATGCCCAAAGGGTATTAAAAGATTGTCTGCCCTTTGATTCAGCAATAGTACTGCTGGGTTTGTACACCAAAGGGATAATAAGGAAAAAAAAAAACCATGTACAAGAATATTCATAACTGCACTCTTTGTGGTGGCCAAAAATTAGAAAATGAGGGGATGCCCTTCAATTGGGGAATGGCTGAACAAAATGCTAGTACATCAAAAATTCTTAATTTATCTCTCCTTGACCTGTTTTCTAGATCTTCCATTTTGTGGATGAGGTGTTTCATATTTTCCTCAATTTTTTCATTTTTTTTTAATAGTTTCCTGCTGCCTTGTGAAGTCACTTTCTTCTAGTTGTTGTATTCTAGTTTTTAAAGATTGAATTTCTTCCCTGACTTTTTGGTCATCCTTCTCATTCTGGTCTTATTTTCTTTGGAGGCCATCTTTCATCTTCTTTGCTTTATCTTTCATCTCCTTTGCTTGATTTTTAAGCTGACTAATTTTGGCTTTCAAGGCACTATTTTCTGTTGTCAGATGATTTATTTTGCTTTTTAAGTTCTTTTCCTAGTTGTATTCAATCTCTCTTAATTGTTTTTTGAATTGTATTTTGAGTTATTCCAAAACCTGTGTCCAATTTCCTGGAGTTTCTGTGTTTTTGCTTGGTGTTCCTTGATCCTCCTCTGTTCCATTTGCTCTTTGTTCATTACCTGGATAGAAGCTGTTGATTGTCATTTATTTTTTCCTTTTCTGTTGTTTACTCATATTTCCCCTTTCTTTCCCCTGTAGTTGTCTGTAGTCTTTCTCCTCTCGTTATTTGTTAGATCTGTGGGTTTTGGCTGTTTTGTCCTGAAGGGACTTCATCTCTGTTCTGATGATTGATCAGGTTAGTCAGATCTTCCCCCACTGATAGCAGAAGCTGAAAAGGAGCTGGGCTTCCCACCTTGTTGTCAAGGTTGTTGTCTGTAATTTGTTTCAGCTTTTACCCTTGGAGGTTAGTTAGCAAGGCTCTTAGATCAGTCTGTGGGGGAGGGCGTGTTGGATCTTGAGCTTCTCTGCCCTCTGAAGGCTTCTAATATGCCCTATTGATGAGATTGAGTCAGGGTGGAGGAGCTGATCTGCAAATCTGCCTGTTCCTTGAGGCCAAAACTTTCAGAAAGGGGGGGAGGGAGGAAGATGGAGCATCTTGGCTGCAACTAGGCTGTCTGCTCTGTCTTTCTCCTCCAACTGCCTTTATGCCACCTGTGTTCTATGCCCTGAGACTGCTTTGCCAGCAAGGTACTCCCTCTGGACTAGCACCCTTACCCACCAAGAGATTCCTGTCACCACTGGAGGCTCAGCACTGTAGGTGGGGGAGGGATCCTGGGACCTTCCTTCTTTCTTCCCCTTAAACCTGTGTGTTCTAGAGTTCAGGCTTTTTTGGGGATGTTCCTTTTAAGTTCGGTCCAGGAGGAGGGTTCCCTAGCTCTGTCCTGTTGTTAGATTTGGTTTTCAGTCCCCTGGAAGCATTGTGTTTTTGAGTGGTGAGGAAGGGTTTACAGAGGTCTGAACTATTGCTGTCTCTAAGCCACCATCTTGACTCTGCCTCTACCAAGAGAATTTGAAATACATTTGGTAATTATCACAAAATTCTGTATAACTAAAGGAGAAAAATTGGTTGATAATAGTATATAATGGGTCTGTTTTAAAATTAAATTGAAAAGAGACTGAAGGTATATTTTTGACATCATCATGGCCAGGTTGTCATCAACAAGATTGAATACTTAATTAATTGGAATTGGAATTGAGATTTTATTGACAAAGGGAACTTCAGGCTCATGAAACTTCTTCAACAAAGGGACCAAAACACCTTCTCTGGAAATTACAGTCTTAGAGAATTACCTAAATAACTAGAAGAAGTTTTTGGTCCTTAATCATTTGGGAATATGTTGGATATTTAGACAATAAGTTGTTTCCTAATTGTAATAGGTTGCTTTGGGGCAGTATGGTATAATGTTATAATTGAAAGGCCACTTAATTATTTTATGGATAAATGCTATATGCATACAGGTGTAGGAAATAGCACTGTCTATCATGATGCTTCCTCCTCTTTCTCATGCTTCTTTTCAATGGAGTGAAGATAGAAATGGTTCTGGAATAGTTACTCTTTTATTATTCATTTGCGTTTAATGATTTAATGTTCTCGAGAAAATTGAGCATGTAGAAGATGACTTTTTTTTTTCAATTAGGTCCTTCTTCTGTTGGCTTACTAGCAGACAGGACAAAAAGAATGACCTTATCTCATTCCCACACTGTTTTTATTTTATTTTTTCTGCAATGTCTCTATATTTTTAAAGTCTTTCATTTTATGTAGTCTAGAGGTTATGCCTATCAGTATGGAGATATTTATTTAAAATATTCTTTGATTCTATGGGCCAGCTGGATAATATTGAGAATCATTTTTTCTACTATATACCTCAGTACCAGTTTTCTTGTTGAATTCTGAAGGATATAGTGAGGTCTGTATTTTTGTAGTACAGTGAGTTATCATTTGTTAGTTTATTAAAGATAATAAACTTCTTAGGTATAATTCTAGCCACCAGTTTATATCTTTCTAAGATCTTATATCTTTTCTAAGATTATGTTGTGTTATATCCTAGCAACATGCATTGAAGCCTTGCATTGTTTCTATCATTTCCTTGCACAATCCCTATTGATCAATAAATTCAGCCTCTTCAAGGATAACCCACCCATTATTTCTGTAAGTAATATCCTGATCCTTAATTGCTATCAAAATCCCTCAATTTATAGAAATGAATCTTTATAATAGTTATTTTCTGACATTTCTGTGTCATAGTATCATTGTTTGAGTTCATATGAATGACTCATGGAAGGCCTTTTAATCCAATTTCCTTTGGAGTTTTGCTATTTCATAGATTCTACATGGAGGTAAACAAATTTTAGTTTCTTCCCTTAATTCTATCTGAACCTTTTCAAGAATAAGGCATTGAAATCAGCAATAATCCAGTCTCCAACTTCTCAAACAAGTGGTCATAGAATCTTTGCTTGAATATCTTTGAGTAAAAGATAGTCCTACTTCCTAAGGTATCATTTCATTTTAGTCTAGTTGTAATTGTTAAGAAGTCTTTTTTCTTTTACTAATTATTAATTTTCCTTTTCAACTTCCATGAACTATTGCTATACAATGTTTATGTTTGTGTTTTCTCAAAATTAGAGCAACCATAGAAGAGAAAAGTAAAAGAATGATAAAAATGTGACTGAGTCTGGTAATAACCAATAAATTTCAAAATAAGTAATTTCACTGAATTCACCTTGTGTATATATAGTGAATTAACCTCACTTCTATTTCAAATATGACTTTTTGAATGTATTAATCATATTTTGGATGAGTAACTTCAATTTGATTAAATGACAGAGAAAAGATAATACTCTTTTTTCTAAGATTTTATATAGTTTTATTAATTCCTTAAAATTTTATGAAAAATTAAAATTACCTTTTAATGTGGGAAGACTTTACTGAAGAACATTTGGACTAGACCAAATGTCAATCATGAATGGAGCTCCAATAGAATTATTCCTTAAAATAAAACTTCAGACACCTAAAGGCTGAGTGAGTTAATGTCTCAGCACTACCAGCATCACTAAGGTGTAGAAAAGTGGGTAATTTGCTATGGTAAAGGGGTTTTCCTCAAGGAAATACCTTTAATAAAGGGAATTATAGATAAACTTTTAAAATTCTCCTGATATTGGCATGTTATCACCATTCATAATATGCTATAACCTATTTATACTCATTATGTGTCTATCCTCTTTCATTTGGAACATGTTCAGTTTTGATTCTTCATAAATTCCAGTGCTACTATGTCACCTACTGGGTAAAATAATTTCTGGATATTATAACTATTGGAGTGAGATTTTCTTCAGGTTTTTAAGCAATAAGTTATTTTGGTCTAAGTTTATTATATTATTTTATGGATCCTATCAGCTACAGAACATGTTTTGGGAAGAACATAATTCACTGAAATTTTAAAAATAAATTAATATGTTTCTTGTTACATTAAAATACTCAGTTAACTCCATTCCTCACACTCCTCTTGACATTAGAAAAGGCATCATTTGATGAAAAGATATATGCACATTTAAAATTGTGTTATTGATCTCTATTAGTTCTTTCTCTGTAAGTGGCCATACTCAAGTCATCCTTCAAGTAATATTTTTGTTGCTATATATAATGATCTCTTGGTTCTGCTCATCTCATTTCATAACTTTCTGTGGTTCTTTCTATGTTTTTTTTTCAGAATTAACCAGTTTGTCATTTTTTATGACATAAAAATATTCCACCACAACTATATTCAACAATTTCCAATTGGTGGATGTTCCTTCAGATTCCATTCTTTGCCACCACAAAGAGAGCTGATAAAGATATTTTAGAATGTGTAGTTTCTTTTCCAATTCCCTTGATCACCTAAGGAAATAAATCTTATATTGGTTTTGCTTGTCAAAAAGATATCACAATTTTTTAATTCTTCAAGCATAATCACAGATTGCTTTCAAATGGTTTGGTTCACAGCTTCACCAACAGTATATTATCCATTTTTTTCCATATCTCTGACAACATTTTTAATTTTGCTCAATCTGATAGATATGACATGATATCTCAGAGTTGTTTTCATTTGCATTTCTCTAATCAAAATTGATTTAGAAACTTTTTCATATATATTATATATGTATATGTTCTGTAGTTCTATACTCTACAGTTATAAGTTAATCTACTTATTCCATGCCATCCAAATTAAATTACCAAAAATTATTTTAGTGAAATATTAGATGAATATAACTCATCTGGAAAGAAACAAAAGGCCAAGAACATTAAAGGAATTAATGAAAAATATAGTGGAAAATTGTCTAGCAACATCACATTTTGAACTATATTATAAAGCAGTAATTATCAAAACTGTCTGGTATTGGCAAAGATATAGAAAATTAGATCAGTGGAACAGAAGAGATAAAAAATAGTTATAAAAAGTTATAGTAATTTAGTATTTGACAAAGTAAAAATCAAAGTTTGTGGTATAAGAATTCCTTACTGGGTAAAAACTATTGGGAAAACTGGAAAGTAATCTGGCAAAATGGAGTCAAATATCTTACAGGATTAATCAAGGTAAAATCAAAATGAAAACATAATCTATGTATAAAGGGAGATACAAGCAATTTAGGAAAACAGAGCATATCTATCAGAAGTATGGAGAGAATTGATGACTAAACAAGAGACAGAAAACACTGTGAGATATAAAATGCAAAATGCTGAATATCGTGAATTAAAATGTTTTGTGCAAATAAGATATGTACATAATATTAGAAGGAAAATAGTAAGTAGGAAAAATAATTTATAGATGGTTTCTCAGATAGGCCTCATATCTAAAATATATAGAGAAATTTGTCAAACATATAAGAATATTAACCATTAACCAAATTTGTAAATGGCCCAACAATATGAATATATAGTTTTTGGGTGAAGAAATCAAAACTATAGTATTTGGTTTTCAGGTGCTAATTTATTGAGAGTTCTCAGTCTTACACCACCATGGCATTTTCATTAATTCCTCAAATGCCAAATGCCCTTAAATAACCAGTCTACTATTCAGAACAAAGCACTAATTGGTGAAGAGTATGAAATAATAGGGGAAAACAGGCTTTTATTCTTGTTGCAGACAACAATGATAATAATTTAGATAACATTAAACATTTATAGAGCTTTTTATAAATATTATCTCATTTAATCCTCAGAAGAAACAACTATGGGAAGGGGTGCTATTATTATCCCTATTTTATAACTAAGAAAATTGCAGCAGAAACAAAGAATTAAATGATTTTCCCAGGATCACACAGCTAATCAATGCTTTAGATTTGAATAGATCTGCGGTCTTTGTGACAGTAGATATTTTTCAATAGAATACTTCTCTTTCTCCTCTCCCTCATTTTCTATCTCTTTATATGTATGTGTGTGTGTGTGTGTGTGTGTGTGTGTGTGTGTGTGTGTGTGTGTGTGTGTAATATATATAGATAGTTCTTGAGCTGATTTTTCAGAGATAAGGTAAGGATGGAGAGCAGCCTAGACATGGGGGCCAGTCAGTTCCTAAGTACCTCTGCAGCCATGCCATTAAAATTTGTGTATTGGATGCTTTTCTTAGGCTATTTTACATCCTCAATTTCTATAATTGCCTGTTTATTCATCTCCCAATTCTTTTGCTTACTTTCTTGTGGCTGAAAATTTCTCTGAACTTGAAAGCGCAGTTTATAATGCTGATGCCCCAAGCTTTCTGTCAGTTCAGATCCCAGATGACATTATGCTATCTTCATATGATACTTTGATGTGAGAAAAACTCCCTGATTCACCTCCTTGGTCTGATTGACTTCAACAGCTCTCACACTAAATTGTACCTGAAAATTATTGTGAAAGGGCTAGTCATTAAAAATATTTGCCTGAGGAATCTCAGTTATGTGTAAGGAATTAACATGAATTATCTGGTCATAAAGAGATGTCTTTTCATGATGAAATTAAACTGTTCTTGTAGAAAACACTCATATTATCTTGACCACTCTACATATTTCAGATGTAGGAACTATTTATATCTAAACATTAATTAGAGGTTATGTACATGGAATTGATAATAAGTATTGAAAAAATAACAGCACTATAAGAAAGGACAACAGAGCCTGTTATTTGTAATAACTTTTAAAATTCAGTTATTATTTCACAAGAAGTTAGCAATAAGAGGAAGCTAAGTATTGTAGTGGATAATACTGAAGTGGGAAAGGAATTTAACCTCTGTCTATCTCAAATTTCCTCAACTGAAAAACTAATTTCCAGGATTACTGTGAGGATCAAACATGAAAGCACTACAAAAATGGTATTATTTATAAATAATTGTTGGTGTTATTATTATTATTATTATTAGTAGTAGTAGTAGTAGTAGTAGTAGTAGTAGTTTGGCATGCCATTTTTTATTATATTATTTGGTTTCTTTTTAGAGCTCTGAAGAAAGATAATATAGTGACCAAATGCCATAAAAAGACATTATCTCCCTGAAAGAATTTGAATTTGAATTTTACCCTTAGTAGAAATGTGACACTGGGCAAGTTACTTAACTCCTGCCTGCCTCTGTTTACTCTACTATAAAATGAGGATAATAATAGCATCCATCTCCCAGGGTTGTTGTGAGGATCAAATAAGGTAGAATTTATAAATAAAGCACACCATAGACCTTAAAGTACTATGTAAATACTCTTCCCAAAACAAAAGATATGAAAGACCAAACCCAGCATTTTCAAGAATCTATTTTCACTTGGCTATATTATATCAGGAAAAGGTGAACTTGTAAACTACTTTTCAAAATGTATGGCTATATTAGGAGATGCAGTTCCATTTCCAATTTCAACTGCAGCAATCAGATAAAAGTATAATAGGTTTAGAACTCCTTGACAGTGACTTACTTCCCAGAGATTACTGCCAAAACTATGGTCCCTTCTATAAATTTGCATTAATATTAACTCTGCTACAATGATACAGAGATAGACTGGCAAATGGATTTGAGCTTGCTGATGAAAGAATGATACTTATTAAGTTGAATGAATCTGTATAATGTAAACAATCATCTCCAAGACTTTACAAGAACTCCAAGTCATACATACAACTAGTTAGACAAAAATGACTGGTTGAACAAGCCTAAGAATGCGCTGAAATGGAATACTGGCAAAAAGGGTTGCCAATAAGATTTGAAAGATATCTTCACATCTCACATTCAACTATGGGATTCATTCTTATTGAATTTTCAATAGCTAGTATTTATTTAATGCTTATATTTTGTTAGCTTTATAAGCATTAACCAATTTTATCCTTAAAATAAACAACTTTAGCAAAATGTGCTATTATTATCCCTGTTTTACAGTTGAGAAAACTGAAGCAGAAAGGGGTTAATAACATAACCAGGTTCATATAGCTAGCATGTTTATGAGGCTGGATTTGAATTCAGTTTTTAGTAATTCCAAGCTTAGCACTCTGTAGATTGCACCACCTCATTGCATCTATAAGATGATGACTTAACACTTACCTCAAATATTTTCACCTATATTTATTAGACTATGTGATCAATAAGGTGATAGTGATAAATTTTTGAGCTTCACCTTCCTCATCTGTAAAAAGAGGGACCTGGACAAGGTTCTATCCAGCTCTAAATCTATTATGAAATCTTCAGCATATTTTTTGTATGCTTACACTTTGTAGATTTTATTACAAGTCATTCTATGCTAGAAATTTTGGAGTTGAATGAAGTTGGCTTTCTTCCACTGTAACTAAAACCATGTGTCACTTAGGGTCCAGAATAGACCAGAATGCAAATGTTTCTTGTTTCATTAAAAACAGTTATCAATTCATTAAAGCATCTACCTGGAACATTAAAGTGCTAAGCCTAGAATCAGGAAGAATGACCTGGGGTCAAGTATAGACTCAGATACTGTGACCCTGGAAAAATCACTTAAACCTGTTCACCTCAGTCTCCTCACCTGTAAAATGAGATGAAGAAGAAAATGGCAAACCAATTTAGTATCTTTGCCAAAAAAAAATGCCAAAGTGGGTCATGAAGAGTCAGACATGAATGATGGAGAATAAATGTTCCTTGAATGGTGAAGCAGAAGAACTATTTCCTCAAGTTGTATTGGCTATTGAATTTTTGGAGATATAGGCTATGACTTAACTAAAGAAGATGAATTCATTGGCAATTAGACATTTGCTACTATGATACATAGATGCCCAGGCAAATGGGTACCATATTATTGGTAAAAGGTTGATATTAGATAAGAATAAAGTTTCACATATTCATACTGTGATACAATAAGATGATAATATAACTTTTGAGTCTCCTGTACATTTTGAATTTTAGTAATTGGAGTGCTGGTAGCATATGAGTTCTTTCAAGTCAGAAATATTTTGTTTGATTTGTTTTATTTATTCATTTGTTTTGTTTTGAGGTGTATATTGGTATCCAGTTGCATCTATGTATGAAATAATCCATTACCTGTCACTCATGAAGTTATAACAGATGCTATTAAAAAATTCAAAATAGGCAACAGAAAGTCAGGTGGCAACCATAGAGATATAAGATCTTCACTTTCTTAAAACCTTCCTCACTACAACAATAAGAGATTTTATCTTCAATATATGCATTTCATCTCACTAAATCAATCAATCAATACACATTCATTCCTACTATGAAATAGGAATTATATTCATATTTATGATAGAAAAAAGGCAAAAAGAAAAAGGCCATACCCCTACCAATTCTCTGGAAACTTATATACTAATATGGGAGGTAACAAATACAAGTTAGAATATTCAAGATTAAGAAGAATAGAGAGGAGATAACTTCAAAGAGATTATACTAGCACCTAGAATCCTAGAAAGGGCTCTTGAAGGTATTGGTGTTTAAGGTGAGTCTAAAAGAAAGTCTGGGAACCTAAGAGGAGGAGGATAAGAGAAAGAGCATTCCAGGAATAGGGTACCATCAATGGGGAGGGATGGTACCAGGAGATGGAATATTTTATGGCAATGACAAGTAGACCATTATGGCTTGATTTTTAAAGTATGTAGAGTTTGGAGATGTAAGTGGAATAAAAGATGATAGAAAATGTAGGAAGGGACATGGTTGAAGAAATTTAAATGCAAAAACAGGATTCAATACTTGATATTTCAAATAATAAGTAGGTTCTATAGTTTATTGAATAAAGGGGTTTCAATTTTTGCATCTATATTCATTAAGGAAATTGTCCTATCATTTTCCATCTCTATGTATCAACAACATATTTGTCATAAAAGGAATTTGGGAGGACTCCTTCTTTGCCTATTTTCTGAATAGTTTATATAATATTGGGAATAATTGATCTTTAAATGTTCAATAAAATTCACTTGTTAATTGATTTGTCCCCAGGGATTTTTTCTTAGGTAGCTCATTGATGGCTTGTTCAATTCCTTTTTCTGAAATGGGATTATTCAAGTATTCTATTTCTTCTATTAATCTCGGCAGTTTACATTTGCAAATATTCCTCCATTTCATTTGGCTTATCAGAGTTATTTACATTGAACTGGGCAAAATAGCTCCTAATGAATACTTTATTCTCCTCTTCATTGGTGAATTTACTCTTTTCATTTTTTGACACTGGTAATTTGATTTTCTTCTTTCCTTTATTAAAATAAATTAGCCAGCGCTCCATCTAATATATGTTTTTTTTCTTCACAAAAACAACTCCCAGAATTATTTGTTAGTTTAATTGTTTTCTTACTTTCAATTTTATTAACATTTCCTTTGGTTTTTGGATTTCCAATTTAATGTTTAATGGCAGGTTTTAAACATTTTTCCTTGTTTTTTTTTTTAGTTCCATGCCTAATTCATTGATCTGCTTTTTCTATTTTTATTATATTAAATTAAAAAGATTTGTATAAAAACAAAATAAACATAACACATATTAGAAGGGGATATTTTATTTGCAGTGAATATTTCTGATATGTCTCATTTCTCAAATATATGGAGAAATAAGACAGATGTATGAGAATACAAGTAATTCCCCAATTGACAAATGATTAGAGACAATGAACAAACAGTTTTGAGACAAATAAATGAAAGTTATCAAAATGATATGAAAAAATGTTCTAAATCACTGTTGATTAGGGAAATGCAAATTAAAATAATGCTGAGGTACCACTTCATACCTATCAGATTGGCTAATATGACAGTAAAGGGAAATAGTACAGGTTGGGAGGTGATGTGGCAAAATTCAGACACTAATACATTATTGGTAGAAATGTGAACTGATCCAACCACTTTAGAGGGGAATTTGGAACTATGGCCAAAAGTCTCATAAACTGTCCATATGCTTTGTTCCTACAATAACATTACTGTATTCCAAAGAGATTTTTTTTTAAAGTAGAAAGGACCTGAAGAAGTCTGTATCTCTGTTGTTCGCCTTTCACATCTACTTGTTGTTTGACTTTTACTGTTTGTCTCGTGTCTTTCTATATTTGACATCATGGGCCAACAAATGTCTTGTCTCTAGGTATTCTTAAATTGGACACTGACAAAAAGGAAAATGGAGGAGTTGCAAGATTGAACTTCCCACAATCAAAAATCCTCAGCAGAGGACAAAAGAAAATATCTAGTCAATGATTTTTTTCTCTTTCTTTCTTTGGATGGGCCCCCGAAGGAGAGAAAAAGAGAAAGATTTAGAGCAGAAAAGGGAGATTTTTACTTCACAGTTAGAGGCACTTTTCACTTAAGATTAATTCTAAGGATTGATGCATGAAACTTGGGAGGATAGCTAATGATTTTGATATGGTACAAATGTAATTTCATGTATTGTGGTAATTGTCAGTTAAATGTGAAATGTTAGCCAGATTCTATTGAGCACAACTAAACTCATGGTTAGAAATTTGTTTTGTTATATCTTGCAATGCATAATGGTTTCAGTGAATTTGAGAATTGTCTAAATGTGATTGATAGCCAGCTTGACACAGAGAGGGAATGTTTTATTCTATAAGGACAGAAATTGTACTGGTTATTTCATAGATGTAAAAGTCATCCAGAAAAAGTTATGTTGTTGAGAAGAACTTATTCTAGAATTTAAACTTGGGATTTTTAAAAAGCAGATATTATTTTAATGTATGTGCTATCAGAACTAGTAACAAGAAATCATATGATACACAAGAAGTTTTTAAAGTGGTTAATCTGTGCATGGGAGTTAATAATAGAAGTACTAAGAATTTGGTATATTACAAAAGAGGAAATTTCTAATTGGTGTTGTCTTTGACTAAGGTTATATGAATTGTTTTTTAAAATGTGCACAATGTATAGGAAGGAATTTTTGATCTAGAGATGAACATATATTTAGACACAAAATCCTGGAAACTAAATGCAAATTATGTGTGTCTTTGTACTATAGGGAGAATTAAGTTTTCCACCTAAATAGGTTAAGGGTATATGATATGCAAACTGTATGTCCTTAACAAGACAAATTTGACCAGTCCTGAAATCAAGAAGGGCTTGTCATGAGGATTAAATGCAATTCAATACAGTACCTTTCCACTACTTACAATAATGGTAAAAAGGAGAAGCCAGAAGAAATAAGAGTAATGGATAGAGATACTAGTTGATACTATGAATTCTACTGTGAAATAGATACAGTAAATTATAAATTGGAATAATGTTGATAGAATTTAATCAGGTGGGTAGCAATGTTTTGAGCTAAAAGAAAACTAAACTGGAGGTTCTATTCTACTTTAGACAGAGGTTTGAGAGGAATACAGGCAAATGCTTTGCACTTCAGTTTGGTGACACAATAAAAGATTGCTAAAGGACTTAATAAAAGTTATTTGGAAGTTGTGGAGTTCAAACTAAAATCCACTGAGAGTTAATTATTGCCAAAAATACATAAGAATAATTGACTGATCGGCCTCGTAGGGATCTGAAAGGCTTATTTGAGGGTACAGAAATTTGTTTCTGGACTGGTGATAAGCAGAATTTCTCTCAGCTAAAATGGGTGAGACTTGTCTTTTGAGGAAAAAGGAAAGCTTCTGGGAACTAAAGGTGACAAAGTACACAAAGGACAGAGAATGCCCTGGGATGGTTACAGAGGCATATTCTGGGCTCATCTGGGAGTGGACCTTTTCTGACCATCTAGGCTGTTAATCCTTGAGTGATACAATGATGACATGAGCCAGTGATAGCTTTGGCCTGTATGTGAAGCTCTCACTATGTGTCCTTTGGGACATGAGGAAATATTTTCCCTGTCTGCCATTTTATTTGTGACAAATTCCCATAATCAGCACATAATGCAAATTGCAAAATTAAAGTTTCCATTTCCCCAAACAACCTATTAGGTTAATAAGTGAAAATTCTTAAATTGTTAGGGAACATACTTTGAAAATTAGGTGAATTTTATTAATAAATGGCTTGTATTTGTAGCCTTAATTTACCACAGTTGAAGTCTGGATCTTGAGCTTGGAAATATAGCTCAAAGCTTTCTTGAATTTTCCCCCAAATCTGGGGTAAATGAATACATCTATAAAATATTGTTACTCAAGTGTTTATAGATGTTTATAATTAATGTGTAATTTGCAAAAGGATATTCTTTAACAGAAACATCACATACCAACTCTTCAAACAACTCAGGAATCTGATTTCCTAAGGAAATCTAGTCCTGTTAGAAGATGATTTCTGAAGATGAAGTCTGTTGGCTAAGATACCCAAATATAAATGTGTTAATATTGTACTGATTTTCTCTGTTTCTATCTGGTGTTCTAGTTTTTACCCCAGTCCTGGTTTCTACACTTCTGTCTTAGGTGCTGACTCTCCCCCTTGTGACCTGTCTGCCAATCAATGGAAGCAGTCACTGGACATCCTTCAGATCTCCAAGCAGGTCTCCACCTAGCTAGAACTAAGGAATTCACTGAGGACATGGCCCTAAAGACCCTGTGTCCCCAGTCTTTCCCTCTCTGTTCAAGTTTTGGCTACTCCCCTGTGGGATATGTGGACCTTGCATTTGTAACCTTGTCACTTCTCTAGTTGCTTCTAGGGTAGAAGCACTCATGGGAGTCACCTAGATGCCACTGTAACCTCAGCAAATATTCCAGCCTGAAGCCCTGGACATTGCCTATAGTCAATACCTCTCTCCTGACAATAGGAAGGGACAGCTCTACAACCATTCTCAGCTCTGAAGAAGGTACAGAAGATTAAGACCATCAACCCTTTTCCTTAGATATTTGGAGAGGGGGGAGATGACACGGGCATTGTACCCCCAGAAACTTGGGCAAACTATTGTCAGGGAAATTCTTCTGGTCCCTTACATCCTCATGACGCCTAGTGACAACAAATACATTCTCCCACTCGAAGGCATCCAATGGTTGTGTGCATCCTCAGGTTTGACCCCCTGTGTATCTAAAGGCTCCTTAGACTCCAACCAAGATCTCTGCTTACTGGTCATTGTTTTTCCTAAGGTCTTACTTTATAACAGCAAGGGTCTTTATCAGAAAGGGCTAGATCTTCTATTCCTCCAGCAGGGTGGACTCTGTGATGCTCTAGAAGAAGAATGCTGTTTTTTATGCAAACCACACAGGTCTAGTTAGGGATTCCATGATAAATCTACAAGAAGGCCTGGCCAGCAGGAAGAAAGAATGCAAGACCCAGAAATCCTGGTATGAGCAGCTCTTTTACAAATACCCATGGCTGACAACCCTCATTTCTACTTTATTGGGTCCCTTCTTCATCCTCATCATCTTGCTGACCTTTTTGCCCTTGTATTATCAATAGACTTGTGGCTTTTTAAAGGAGCGCATTAACACAGTCCAACTTATGGACCTAAGGCAGCAATACCTGCCCCTAAACAACATCCATGCCTCTATGAGGACACTGTACCCATGAGTAGGATTCCTCATTGTCCTAAAAGAAGTGCGGAATGAAGAAACATACTGATATCCTGAGAAATTACCCTCCAGACAATACCCTAATTAGGGTCTCTTGTCCCAAGAATTAAAATTATCATGTCCTTATTTATGTACTGCCATAAAGATATGTTATCTCAAGACTTCAGGTTTCACTTACCTGACCTAGGTCACCAGCTGACCATATGTTAAAAGGAAACATCTGGGACTAAGACTGATGTGTCTTCACTTCTGGTGCCTGATTCTCAAGATGACCCCAACCCTTAGCCCCTCTATATAAACCAGGCCCATACAATGCTCGAGGTCTTCTGCTTCTTTTGGAGAGCCAAGCTATAGCTTGAATAAAGTACCTCTTGTGTATTGCATTACCATGTGTGTCTCCTTGGAATCTGAACCAGAACTGAAACAGACTTACTGGTACAAAAATATTTATAGCAACTTTTTTGGTGATAGTATAGAATTAGAAATTCAGCTGGGAAATGGCTGAACAAATTCAAGTATAAGAGTGATGAAATACTATAAGAAAGGATGAGCAGGATGATTTCAGAAAAAGTTGGGACAACCTACATGAACCAATGCGGTGAATAAGTAGAAGGAGAACATTGTACACAGTAATAGAAATATTGTGGAATGATCAACTTTGAAAGATTTAGCTACTTTCAGGATTAAAATGATTCAGGACAATTTTGAAAGACTTCTGACAAAGAATGCTCTCCACCTCTGAAGAAGGAATTTTTGGATTTGGAATACAGATAAAAGAATGCTACTTTTCACTTTAGCATTAGAGTTTTTAATTTGGAGTTTTAATTTTATATGGATATTATCTTACAACAATGACCAATATG
Source organism: Monodelphis domestica (assembly GCF_027887165.1). Classification (NCBI taxonomy): domain Eukaryota; kingdom Metazoa; phylum Chordata; class Mammalia; order Didelphimorphia; family Didelphidae; genus Monodelphis; species Monodelphis domestica. Next base: position 173,775,514 of record NC_077231.1, read on the forward strand.
AAAATGTGTTTTTCATCATAAAAATTTGCTTATCATATCTGGTAGGAGGCAGTCAAAGGAGAGAGGGATATAATTTGCATCTTGTAATTTTGGAAAATATGTTGAAATTTGTTATGATGTAATTAGGAAAAAATAAATATTTAAATTTTTTAAAAGAAAAAAGGGGTGACATGGCTATTGTAAATTTTTAGAAGATCATTTAGGTAGCTGAATGAAAGATACATTAGAACAGAAATGTATTTGATAGTATTTATTTCCTTAGGGTAACTTATTTGGCTCAAAGGCACCATTCTTTCCTCAGTGACATACCACTGTATTAAGGAACAAATTAAAAGTTTTAGTGACTAAAATAAAAAAATAAATAAAAAAGAACAAAATCTAGCTTTTCTTCCTATATCCATATTCTGTTCTAAATTTCTATTTCCTCATACCACCTAAAAAGGTCACTCCCTATATTTTTTCTCCCATTCAGCACACACACATACCTATGCACACACACACACACACACAACTGGTCAAATTTGACAATAAATGTCTTCATAAACTATTAAAGTTTAATACTGTACTAAGAAGTTTGGGACAAACTATACATATGAATACACACACACATGAACACACACAACTTTTTATATTCCTGTTTATATAATATAAATATTTATATAGATGATTGAGATATAAAACTATAATTTCTGGAGATTTTGAGTAATTTCTTCTAGTGTAATATAGAGGTGAATAAATATTGAGTCTGATTACCCCCCCCCCACTTATTTTATAACAACTTATGTGAATGATCTCTGAAAATATTTTGGCTTAAAGAGGGGAAAAAGATTAAATTAGCCATTAAGCCTTTTACACTGTCAGCTTATAATTTTTAAAAATGATTAAAAGAGGACAATTAAAATTTTGTAGCGAACAAACCATTTAAATCTCTTCTTCCTGATTAAAATAGCAACTAACTAATTTCTTTGCTCCATTTTCCTTTTTTCCTTTCCTATCACTTTTAAACTTTTCCTCTCACTGCACATATTTGTAGCTATTTCCTAAGCATGTTGTAAAGATTAATAACTTAATTAAAAGGCATATGGAGCGCATTTCTAAATTCTTGAAGAAAGGCACTTTAAGTGATGGTAATAATAGCCCAATGATCATTTTCAAAGGGTGATGACCTTTTTATGACATAACATTAATTGCCCCTAAAATTACTCAATTACTTCTCTTTTAAAAGTGAAATGTTGAGTTTGATAACACTTTTGTAGATACTGTGTGCATAATTTTTCTTAATATTACATTTTACTGAATTTCTAGATTCAGGCAAAATAATCTCTATTACCCAAACTTCTACTGTAGTCTTTTGCTGTAAGATGTTCTTAAGCATCTGCAGGGAAAAGACAAACCAGCCACCCCAAACTTTAAACTGCATAAAGAGATATTAAAAATGTAGCAGATACCTGAATGTGAAATGAATTTTATGGTAAGAAAGTCACTATTCTATGCTAGGGTGAGAGTATGTAAATGTGGAAGTAAACATGGAACAAGAATCTTCTCATTATGGGACATTTTATTATTCTTTCTGTTAAATTAGAGGTTTTTGTAGAATTTATTAATATTTCTCTATGATGAAATGTCAACTGAATTGGTTTGAATATACAATCAGTCTATTAACTGGAAAAAAATCAGGTTAAATTCTTCCATGATCATACTTGAGGTTTTCCCATTTTATACTTGCTAAAACACCTTGTCCTTTTGTGAGCTGTCAAGTTTCCTTTCAGAATAATTTGGCCAATACTATATGGCTGTCAAGGTACATGGAAAGATCCTATAAATGCTATAATTACAATGTTCTTACACCAATCAAGAAACTCTGCTTTTGTAAGAACTGCTTTGTAATAGAGGAAAGCAACTCAAGCAAGAAAGGTAAAAAAAGAATGAAAATTGACAGTAATGTTATTCCAGAAGAGTATTACCCTTTGTTTCTAAGTATCCCCTCTCTTGCTTGAATCTTCAAAACCTCATAAATTATGACTAGTAGTGTAGATATTTGAGAGGGAGTATAATGTTGTCAAGACAGAAAACATTTATCAAGCATCTACTATGTGTTAGATCCTGTGCTAAATGCTGAGGATTCAAAGAGAGGCAAAAACAGTCTTTGATCTCAAGGAGGTCACAATCCAATGGGGTAAAAATAGGCAAATAACAATGTACAAATAAAATATATGCAGAATAAAGTGGAGATAATCAAAAGAGGAAATGGGCTTACATTAAGAAGAAACAAGAAAGACTTTCTATAGAAGATGAGGTTTAAATAAGATGTAAAGAAAGTTGAGGTCAAATAGGTGACAGAGTACATATAGTGCCACAGCCAGAGCCAGGAAGCTTCATCTTCTTGCTTCAAATCTGGTCTAAGAAACTAGCTGAGTGGCTTTAGGCATATCTCTTTTCTCTCTTGGCCAATGTTTCCTCATTATTAAAATGAAATGGAGATGGAAATGGCAAACCATTCCAGTATTTTTTCTAAGAAAACCACAAATGGGGTCAAGAAGAATCAGACATGATTGAAAAAAAACATTCAACAACAACAGGGGATACGGGTGAAGAGGAAGAAAATTCCAGCATGAGGGAGAACCAGTAAAAATGCCTGGAGTTGGAAGATGGAATGTCTTATGTGAGGAATAGCAAAGAGGCCACTGTCACTAGATCACAACATGTAGGGTGGGAGGCAAGATGTAAGACTAAAAAGGTAGGAGGAAGACTATTCTGAAAAGCTTTCATAGCCAAATAGGGGACTTTGTATTTAAGCTAATAGGCAGCCCCTGGAATTTATTTATTACTGGAAAAGAAAGGAAGAGAGATGGTCAGACCTGGACTTTATGTGCTGAATGGAGGATAGACCAGATTATGCCGAGATTTATAAAAGAGAATAATCAGAAAGCAATTTTATTAGTTCAGCCATGAGATTAGGGCCTGGAAAATGCAGGGGCAATGTCAGAGGAAAGAAGGGAACACATACAAGAGATGATAGAAAGGAAGAATTAACCAGATTTTAAAACATATTGGCATAAGAGGAGCTGAGAGAGAAATTAAGTATAGCATTTAGATTAGAAACCTAGCTAACTAGAACAATAATAGTATCCTTCGCTGTAGTAGGAAAAGTATTAAGATAGAAAGATTTGGGTTGAGGAAGATATTAAGTACAGTTTGGAAGATATGAAGTTCATCTTATACGTGAAAGAATATAGTTTGAGATATTAGAGTCACCTGTAGATGTGAAACTAAAGGTATATTTTTTAAAAAGGATTCCATAGGTAGATGTATGAATCATCATATAGAGATGATAAATTAATCCCTGGAGTTGATTAGATCACCAAATGAAATAATATCCATGGAGAAGAGAATATCCATGGATATTATTTCATTTGGTGATCTAATCAACTCCAGGGATTGATTTACCATCTCTATATGATGATTGGTCACGACAAAGCTTTAGAAGACAACTATAGTTAATAGATATGATTTGGAGAAAGATTCAGCAAAGGAGACAGGAATGGTAAGTTACATGGAAAACCAAGAGAGAATAGTTTCACAAAAATCTTGAGAGAAGAGAGTATCAAGGGAAAGAGTGTGATCAATGTCAAATGATGTAGAGAAGTCCTCTGGCATTGAAGGACCCAGTGGATAAGATACTGGAAGAGAGAGAAGGATAGGAAAAAGAGAGAAAAAAGAGAGAAGTGAAAGACTGAGGGAGAGAGAAAATGATTATGGGGGGTTCATTAGCTCAAATACATAAGAGCAAGCAATATCAATGGTATATGAGGGATTAACTATAAGGCAAAAATATTACATCTTCATCGGATAATGAAATGCCAAAGAAGAGGGTTATTATGACATCCATGGTTCTGAGATAAAAGAAGGAGAGAAAAGGTATCTGGTAGCAAATTCATTCTATTTTCTTAATAATATTAAAGGGAAAATTAAAAAAAATTAATAGAAAGTGGTAAGGCAATAGAATGGTAGGTTTGAAGAGAAATGAGAAAGTTTGAAACAGTCAATGTAGGGGGTAAGGTAAAGAAAAATTAGGGAAGTATTAAAAGGACTTTCTTACTGCAATGAGAGCTGAGTTAATGGTATATATTTTTAAGATTTCAAATCACCTTCATTTCAGACATCTCATTCTAAAAGTATCACCGTATTTGGGGGCAGTGTATATTTAGACTACTGTGATCTATTTTTCTTATCTTATAATGAACTGAATTATTCTGGTTCTGCCACTTGAAGATTTTTTTTTGGATGATTGGACAAAGCAGTATGATTATGATTGTCTAATAGGTGCCAACAATTGCAATTCACTAGTGTAGAAAAAAGATCAGGATCTAATGGAGGTGTGGGAATGGCAACTGCTATTTACTCAACAAAAATGTATAACTATCAGTCAAAGCTAGGAGACATCTGGAAAGAAAATGAGGGTATCAGTTCTGGAATAATTTGAAGCTAGACAAAATTCCTCATTGAGATGAATAAATTTTTAAAATGGCCAAAGAAGAAAAAGTGATCAGTAAAGCAGAAACTATAGCAACAGCAAGCAAGTAGGAATGGCAGAGCAAAGAACAATGATATGGACATTGCTATATATGGTAGTGAGAAATGCTGTAGTCTCTTGGCTCCAATTTATAGCTAGTACCTCATCCTGTGACTAAAATAAAGTGGGATTTTGGAAGTCTAAATGAGAGAGATTGAATACAATGGAGACCAATATCTTTAAGAGTAAAAAAGAAACTCTACACCTTTGGCTATTCATTGTACCAGAAGTCTGGAGAGCTAAGATTAATTAGTAGATTTGCAAGTGAGTATCTGTTTGACCTTGGGCAAATCATTTCATTTCCACGAGTCTCAATTTCTTTTTCTGTAAAAGGAAGATATTAGATTGCACGATATATATGATCCTTTCTAGATGTAATATTTTCTTAACCCCTATGACTCTAGGTAAGACTATACTCAAAGAGGGAGAACTAAATAAAAGATGAAGATTTAGTTCCCTGCACATTTTCTTAGAAGAGTACAATGATTTGACAAGACATATAATTTTTGCCTTTTTCTCTCTTTTGTTATTTTGAGCAATTATGTTTCTTTGGAGTTTTTATTTTTGACATTTTTTTTGGTGCAGGAAGGTCATGGCTAAGAAATTCTTCTTTTAATAGAAATCAACACATGCAAGTCTCAGTGAGATGTCTGGGATCCTAAGAGCAAAAGAAGGGTCACAGTAAGTTTCCAAAGCAATACATGAACCCATGTTCTCCTAATTGATACCAGCACTTTACCCATTACACCAGGGTATTTCTCTCATAATATTCAGTAAGAAATTGCATAGAAAACCAAGAGAAGGGCTACATTCTTGTTTCACTCAGAAACAATGTAAAATACCAATTGGAAACCATTATTCCTTTTGGTAGAAAGGAGCTAGGATAAGGGAAATGATCAGTTTTGTCTGACTCCAGGTGACTCCATCTGGATTTTTTTTTATTTTGCAGAGATTCTGGAGTGGTTTGCTATTTTCTTCTCCAATTCATTTTATTGATGATGAAATGGAGGCAAGTAGGGTTAAGTGGTTTGCCCAAGGTCACACAAGTAGTAAATGTCTGAGGTTGAATTTGAATTTAGATCTCCCTGACTCTTATGGTAATCTGTAACACAGAGTAGCTAGCCTTACACCTAACACAACAGCCTACTCTATATGAAGTCAAGGAGACCCACCCCATTTTTGAGGACTTTTAAATCATTAGTGTAGCATTTTTAGCTTCTTTGTCATTTGATCCTAGAATTTAGAGCTCAAATGGAAATTTTAAGATCTTCCCCAAAATATTGATTTTACAGATAAGAACTCTAAGATAAAGAGAAGTTTATAAACTTACTCAAGGTCACACAAGTAGTGGACACTATATCCAAGATTCCAGATCAGATCCCTTAATTAGAATCTATTGCTCTTGTAACTACACTGCAGTGCATCAGAAGCTCAACTTGGAGTCAGGAAGACTTGGATTCAAATCCAGTCTCAGAAACTTTTCAGATGCATAACTGAACAAATCATTGTTTCATTTCCACATCATTGCTTCATACTCTGCCAATCTCATGTATTTCCTCATTTTATGTTTTCTCATTTTACAAATGAGGATAATAATAGCACCTAACTTCCAGACTTATTAGTTGGAACACATGAAATATTTGGAAATAACCTCATAAACTTTAAAGTGCTATTTCAATGCTAGCTATTATTATCCCTATTGTTGTTGTTTTATTAGTATTTTAGAGCTAGAAGATCCTTCATATCATCCATTCCAAAGCCCTCTTTTTAAAAGATGAAGGAGTGAGTATCATTAAGTTGTTTAAGATTGAAATAAACGGTAGAGCCAATATTCCAATTCCAGTCTGTCTCAAAACCCAGTGTCCCTGGCACTATTTTCTGACGATCTTCTTAGAAAGCATAGGGCATTCTGGGAGCTCTAGACATGCATTTTTCTCTTTATTCCTTCCCAATTCCTCAAGTTTCTTCCTGTCTAATTTGAATTTCAGATAAAACCTTTCAAAGACAAGAGACCCTGAGAGTTCCATAATCATGATACTATGTGGGGAGGTAGTAACTTTGAGTTCAGGTTTTTTTTCCCTTAAATTGGGAAGAGAGAAGGACATAGGGTCCAAAAGCAAATGACATTTCCAGGAAGTTCTGCAGTAGTTCAGTAAAACATCCAGGTTCATTCTGTAAAAGAGCTACTACCTATATGATGAGGATCTGAATCTACCTCTATCAACTCTAACCACAAAGTGTCTTGACATTTTCCTGTAGGAAGCCAAATACAGAAATAGTATAGATTCATCACTGTTACATTTGAATATTTCTTCTTTAATGATTCTATAAACACATTAGGGTTTGCTTTTTAAAAAATATCTTTTACCAGCTATTCAGAATATTTTTATAAAAAGCTTGCATACTTCAAATTCTCCTATTGGGTTCACAACCACCCTCATTACCTTCAAAAAGTTTTTACTAATTGCTTAATTGCACATGGCATTAAACAAGCAAAAGCAAAACAAAAAAGAAGATAGTCTTCATTGGTCCCTGCATTTTATAGGCTTTCAAACAACTTAATGAGTACTCAGAGAATGAAAAGCATGTTTTTGTCCTCTAGAATGCATATAAAATGTAGAAACTATCCATTCTCAATAAATATTTGATTCATTAATAAAGAATTTTACAGTCTAAGAGGAAAGTCAAGATAGAGGCCAACATAAGATTGCCATAAATATGTGCTCATGAATGCAGCAATTATCTGAGTGCTTTGAACAATTGGAGAAAAAATAGAACACATGTTGGAAGCCAGAGCATAGGAGGGTTTATTGATGAAAGGAGTATTGGTCTATGATTTCAAAGGATATGTGTTTATTTAATTATTAATGAATCATGAATGTTAATTGTTTCCACACATGGAAGTTAAATCTTCCATTAATACCCCAGTCACATATTTAGCACTGGACTTTACGTATGGTTTGAAAATTTTGGGGAAAATCAGTCAGAATTTAGGGAAAAAAGTATTTTTCTCATTTGACCTTCACTATAAAGATTTCAGAGTTGTAAAGTTCTGGGGACTTGGACCCATGGGAGAACACTTCAATTTAGAAGGATTATGTCTCAAAATACCAAAGCTTCTAGCATCTATCTGTGGGAGGCTGTTTGGGGACATTGTTCCTTAAATTATTACCACTACCAGATGGCCTGTCCATGAGTGATGATGCTTCAATGCTAGGAATAATGAAAATGATGGGACTTTGGGGATCAGAGATGCTACTCAGAGCACCCAGCATGATGAGAGTGCTGGCACAGGTACCAAATCATAGCAGCAAAGACACCCACTGGGAAAATACTTACCTTTCTTAGAAAATACTTTTTCCCAATTGGTGCATTTTACAGATAATTGAAGATGTGTATGAACCATAATTGAAATAGGTTTGTCTTTTCCCCCCATAAGAGTTTAGCTTCATGCTCTCATATGACTACAAGTTTATTAATTTCAGACCCGTATATATTCTATGACAATTGCTTCTGAGATACTGGCTTGCTCTCAGCTGAATGCTGGATAGCTTAATGAGACAGTATCACCCTAATTAAAATGCACCTAGGAAAGTATCACTGTGACCAGGATTTCCAAGATGGTTAAGACAAATTAATATTGTCAAACCCAAGAGAGATATTATAAATTCCTCTTTATGCTTCCTTTATGTCTTTCAAGGACAATTTACCCCCTACAGATACAACTGATGTTTCAAGTGTCTCATTGTCTCATTCTGCAAAATACTTTAATGCTCTACTTAGCAACCTCCAATGTGTTTTTCATTGTTTAATAATTCTTTGCTTCTGAAGAATATGCCTTAACCACAACTTCCAAAATTATGAGGTGGATTAGGAATTAAGAAAAGATTTAAAATGACATGTGCTGTTTTTTTATTTATGCTTTATGGAAATGCGGCACACAGTTTAATGAAGAGTATGACCTTAAAATCATCACATTTACAAAAAATTTTTTCAGCTGAATTGCTTAGTTTCATTTGTTAGAAAAGTACTTTTAAAGAAAAAGCTGACTGTTAAAGTAAGCAAATCAAAATTACACTTATTTTATCTCCCTCTCCCTTTCACATATGTGTATATATACATATACGCATATATATTTATACTCACACTTACACTCACAAACATATGTATATACATACATATACTTAATCATGTAAAAGGGTTCTTGACATAAAAAAACAAAAATTGATGAAAAATTATAAATTCTTTATTTTCACGTCATGTTTAATATGAAACTTGTAATTTTCAGAGAGATTATGAGTTTAAAGAGGCAATAGGACATAGTGGATAGAAGTTTGATTTTGGAATTAGACAGTCTTTGTTTCAAGAATTGATTACGAAACCAACTGGGTATTTGAACATGAACAAACCATGTACTTCTTAGTGTCCAAAATAACTCTAAGTTACTGATGGGTAATGGTGATATTTCCTATATTATTGAAATTCTAAATCTGCATATCTTTTCTTCCACCCCACCAAAAGTATAATGGTTAAAAAATAAGACCATCTATACAGAGTAATGAAAAGGTGAAAACTCCAGTATTTGATATATAACATTTTTAGAAAATAATCTTTCAAAAATAAATGTAAAATCCACCATTGAATTCTTTATATACCTTTGTTCAATAGGCTAAGAGATTAAAGGATAAAGATTGCTATTTTTATTTTTAATGAATTAGTTTAAGAGACTATGTTAATCTAGTAATTAATAAAACTGAGCCACATAGTTGAAAATAAGTTGGTTTCACTATAATAAAATGCTCCTGTACAATATACAGGGTAATAGAAGGTTCACTTATTATTTTTCCAATTATAGTAATAAAACACTGGCTACTTCTTTTATGTGGTCAATGACAGCTTGATTTATACAATATTTGGAAATATGTTATATAATGATAAAACATGATATTCTGTTCAGTGATGTAGGAAATGAGAACATGAGATACACTGGCCATAGTCTTGAAATATGAAGGAAATATAGGTCAAAGAGGGGCATATCTTTCAGACTTAATCCTTTTTCTGCACATTGTTGCCTTTTAACTGCATTCTCCCCCTTGATGTTTTTCTCATTAAATAGAACATGAAAAAATTACATGTGTGCATACCAGAGATTATACAATATTAGAACTATAGAGACCTATAGAACAGTTTTGATGTCCATGAACACATATCTAAAATATAATGTAAGTTTCTGACACCTTCTTAAGGACCCCTTAAACCTAAGAAAAATTGTGGAGGGTCACTGGTTCAAGAACATATTTTTCCATTTATTTGAAAATAATATAAAGCAAAATATTCTCGAGTTCATTGCTCTTTCAAGTCTAGTGATTTCATAATGAAAAAAGAATTAGAATATCTGGATTCTAACAATGTAAATAGACATTATTTAATACTATTAATATACTTATTTCCCCCAAATATAATATCCTTTCATAATCAGTTTTATCAATATAAAAATTAGAAAGCACCTACTTTTGTATATATGAAGATTTTGAAAATCATATGGGCTCTCATGTACTAGAAGTTTGAATTTTCCATATTTTTCAAGGTATTTGCATTACTGATGTAGCAACAAAATTTTGTCATGATCTTCCACAAGACTTCACAACTGGTTTTATCAAAGGTGTTGGTCATGTCAATGAAGGTTGTGTGCAAAACTGTCTTTCTCCTAGCGTTTTTCTTGGAGTTTTTGGACAGTAAACACTATATCAAACATTTTGTCCCTTTCTGAAGTCACACTGACTCCTGAGTGTGTGACCATTTTCCAGGTGAACAATAAGCCTCTAAAGTATACTATGTCAAGTATCTTGCCAGCAATGACTAACAGAGAAACACCCACACTGAAACTGGCAAAGGGCAACTTATTTGCTTTTCCTTAATTGTGATGGACAAGGGAGGCAACTTTGATTTGTTCAGGGATTACCTCCTATTACCATATAAACTGGAAAATTTCAGTCAGCTTTTGTATGAGCACTGTACAGAAGCAGTACCAAGTACTTTGCCACAGCAGAAAAGTCTACTGACACTTAAAACCTCTCATTCAGTTGGAAAGGTATGGTCATTGCATATGTTACAGTCACAGGTGAGAGCTAGGTGGAACATGAACACCAAAGTAGGAAAGCAGATTTAAAACTAGTCATTGGTGACCTCTCATATCAGAGATACTAATTCTTTTGTGAACACCATATGTATACCCAATGTGAAAGGGCTTCTGAAAATTAAGGAGGAGTTATTACTTCAAGAACCTGAGGCTTAGTCAAATATATAAGAATATGAAGACTTCCGGTTAAGATGGCGGCTTAGAGAAAGCTAAAGTTCAGATCTCCGGAAAACCCTTCCCGACCGAACTCAAACTATAAGCTCCTAAGGCGCCGAAATTCAAGATGATCAACAGCATAGACCCTGGGAACCTTCTTCCTGGACCTGGACCCGGATCAAAAGGTACGGCTCCCCTCAAAAGCCAGAACCCGAGATCACTCGGACCTAAGGGGTAGGGGCGCAGAGTCCAAGGCACCGGGAAGCCGCAGCCCGGCCGGCTCAGAGAGCAGGGTCCTCGGAACAACAACCCTCAGGGCCTTCTATCTGAGTCCCAGTGAAAGTCACTGCCTGGAGCTCCCACTGCAGAGAGCAGGGTCAAAACAACAGCAACTAAAATCAGAAGGGAAACAACAAATTGGGAAAAAAATCTTCATAGAAACCTCTGACAAAGGTTTAATTACTCATATTTATAATGAGCTAAATCAATTGTACAAAAAATCAAACCATTCTCCAATTGATAAATGGGCAAGGGAAATGGATAGGCAGTTCTCAGATAAAGAAATCAAAACTATTAACAAGCACATGAAGAAGTGTTCTAAATCTCTTATAATCAGAGAGATTCAAATCAAAACAACTCTGAGGTATCACCTCACACCTAGCAGATTGGCTAACATAACAGCAAAGGAAAGTAATGAATGCTGGAGGGGATGTGGCAAAGTAGGGACATTAATTCATTGCTGGTGGAGCTGTGAACTGATCCAACCATTCTGGAGGGCAATTTGGAACTATGCCCAAAGGGCGACAAAAGAATATCTACCCTTTGACCCAGCCATAGCACTGCTGGGTCTGTACCCCAAAGAGATAATGGACACAAAGACTTGTACAAAAATATTCATAGCTGCGCTCTTTGTGGTGGCCCAAAACTGGAAAACGAGGGGATGCCCATCAATTGGGGAATGGCTGAACAAACTGTGGTATATGTTGGTGATGGAATACTATTGTGCTCAAAGGAATAATAAAGTGGAGGAGTTCCATGGAGACTGGAACAACCTCCAGGAAGTGATGCAGAGCGAGAGGAGCAGAACCAGGAGAACATTGTACACAGAGACTAATACACTGTGGTATAATCGAACGTAATGGACTTCTCCATTAGTGGTGGTGTAATGTCCCTGAACAACTTGCAGGGATCCAGGAGAAAAAAACACCATTCATAAGCAAAGGATAAACTATGGGAGTGGAAACACTGAGAAAAAGCAACTGCCTGAATACAGAGGTTGAGGGGACAGGACAGAGGATAGACTTTAAATGAACACTCTAATGCAAATACTATCAACAAAGCAATGGGTTCAAATCAAGAAAACATCTAATGCCCAGTGGACTTACGCGTCGGCTATGGGGGGTGGGGGGGAGGAAAAGAAAATGATCTATGTCTTTAACGAATAATGCTTGGAAATGATCAAATAAAATATAATTTTTAAAAAAAGAATATGAAATATTTCCCAGTTGACAAAAGGTCAAAAGATATGAACAGGTAATTCTCAGATGAAAAAATTTAGACCATTATTAGTCATAATAAAAATAATCCAAATCACTATTGATTAGAGAAATGAAAATTAAAACAATTTCATGGTACCTTCTCACACCTATCAGACTGGCTAAAAAGGGAAAAAAGGGAAAATTATAAATGATAGAGGGGATGTGGAAAAATTGGAGCACTAATACATTGCTGATAAAGCTGTGAACTGATACAACCATTTGGGAGAACAATCTCAAACCATGCATAAGGGGCTATCAAACTGTGCAAATCTTTTAATTCAGTGACACTTCTGCCAGGTCTGTATCTCAAAGAGTTAAATATAGGGGGAAATAATCTACAGGTGTACAAAAAATATTTCAAGTAGCTATTTTTGTGGTGGCAAAGAACTGGAAAATGAAAGGATGTCCAACAATTGGGGAATGGTTCAATAAGTTGTGATATATGCTTGAATTGGAATATTATTGTGCTATAAGAAATGACAATCAAGATTACCACAAGAGAAACTGGAAACCTTTAAATGAAGTGATCAAAAGTGAAATAAGAAGTACCAGGAGAAAGTTGTTCACAGTAACAACAATAATACATTATAATCAAGTCTAAATGACTTTGTATCAACAAAGCTTTGAGCCAGAACAACTTCCTAAGGCTCATGACAAAAAAAAAAGAAGATATCCACAAAACCATGAAACAGAATTCAAATGCAAATTGAAAGATACCATTCTTTACTTTATTTCCTCCATGAATTTTTCTCTAATGTAAGTAGTATGCATCTTCTCTTAGAACATGACAAACATGGAAATATGTATTATATGTGTACAACTTATCTAATGTTATTTGCCTTCTTGAGGAAAATAGGAGGGAGAGAGAAATTTTAGATTGTAAAGAAAACGTTTATTAGAAAATAACCTGGAAAATGCATTATTTGCCCTTACTTCTCTTTGCCTTTCTAATAAAGTGCCCTTGGAACTTATCATCTGTCCTAGGAGCATTCAAGAGAGCGATATCAATGATAATATTATAATGCGAGACTCTCAATGATAGACATGTAACTGGCAATGACATTTAAAATGGCATTGTGTTCTTTTGAACTTATGCAGAAATGATCAATAGAAATGAGCATGATTATAAAAATCAATGAGAACAAGTCCATTTGGCATATAATTGGTATTAAAAATGGCAAATGATCTGGAAAGAAAGCTGGATTGGGAAGAAGACCTGGGTTTCTTACTGCCACTTACTCTCTGTGCTTAGACAAGTTGTTACCTCTCTTGGACTCAATTAATTTATGATGAACAAGTTAGCCCACAAGGACACTTCCCACATCAATGGTCCCCTTTTAGTGACACATTGAATTCCAGATTCATATCTGACATTCCCACTGGCCCTCAGATCTGGTATATGTGTTGGAAGACAGAAGGTTCAGTTTTCTAACACTTAGGAAGCTGAGGAACAGACTATTGGGAATTCAGCAAGTGTGAAGCAAATTCTACATGACTAAATTAGACTGTAATTAGGAAGAATTTGTAGATGTTTATATTCTATAGGTCCTTTTCCTTTCTCTGGTGAGTAGACCAGGAAACAGTGTTCTTCAGTTCCATTCTTCTTTCCTGTTTCTTTGGATGCTTTGTTTTCAACTTCAAGATCAATTTGGACCTACCTTTGCCCAGGGGTTGTAATCTGATTTAATTTCATTTGCAGTGATGCTTGTGCATTATTATCAAGAATTATATCTTTAATATGTATAGATTATCTTGATGGATTTGCAAGTTTCTACTGATAATAAAAGAATGTTCTTCTTAGTAATATCTCTGCAATTTAAAACAAAACAAGTTTTAAAAAACCCTTTTCTTTAGCTGGGTTCTTCTAGTCCAGTCAGTGTATATTTTATGTAGGTTTAGATCCTGAGAATTATCCCTTGCCAACTCAAGATGAAAAATGCTGTGGAACAACATAGAAAGAACTGATGGAGTCTGAAAGCAGATTCAAGCATACCATTTTCCACTTTGCTTCTTCATTAATTTCTTCTTGTATTTGTGACATTTGTCTTCTTTCACAAGACACATATGAAAATATATATTGCATGATAGCATACATATCATCTATTTTGCATTACTTAAAATTGTTTCCACAAATAATTGGGGACAATGGCAATAAAATATTACTGGGGAAAAAGAATTATCTTTTGTTGTCTATATATTTACTTTTGGATAACAATTTAAAATTGACAAAAAAACTATTTCTCAAAACAACACAATGAAGTAGGAGATATAAGCATTCTATACCCCCCCCAATCAAATCTATTGAGGAAAAAACTAAAGTTTTGTGACATAAAATAATTCTCTTCACCCAAACTAGTAAAAGACTTAGGAAGTATCTGAAACAAGCAATTAATCAAGTATGTCAGAGAATTTTAGCATAGCAATTTAAAGATATGGCTTATGTTCATAATTGGTCATATTTTTCTCTGCACCATCTTGGAGCTCTTCTCACTCCACTCAGACTGATAGACCTCCCTTGCAGGATAAGAACTGCTCAAAGTCCACTCTTACTTCTCTGTCTTGTATCTGGGGGAAAATTACAAAACATCAATAAAAATAAAACTACTGAAAAAAGTGTCATTTAAGGCAAATCTATATGCCATAGCTCAGGTCAATGACCTCAAACTCCAGTCATACTGAATTAGATTTAAAGCAAGAACATCAAGCCTAATTCCTAGTTTTCTTGATAAGGAAACAGATCCAGAGAAAACAAAGGACTTGTTCAAGGTCACAGAAGAAATAATTGCTAGAAATAGAATTTGAACCCAGGACATGGAAGCTAGGTGGCTCAGTGGAAAGAGGCCAAGAATGGAAATGAGATGTTCTGTTTTCTAAACTGGCCTCAGATAATTTCTACCTAGATGATCTTAGGCAAGTCACTTAAGTCATATTGCCTATCCTTTACTATTCTGCCTTAGAACCAATACATGTTTTAGAATCATTACTAAGACAGTAGGTAAAGGTTCAAAAAAAGAATTTGAACTCAAGTACTCTGAATCTGCCCTTTCTGGATCACTGTCTTGTCATGATAGAGAGGTGTGCATAACTCAACAAAGCTGTGAGTTATGCTGTACAGGGTTACACAAGGCATAAAGAGTTCTGACAGAAGGGGATTCACTGGAAAATGGAATGGCACACTACTCCAGTATCTTTGCCAAGAAAACCCCATAGACCATTTAAAAATACTTAGTTATGACAGACACATTACCTTGCAGACAAAAGTGCATGTAGTCAAAGCCTTGGTTTTTCCAGTAGTATTGTATGGCTGTGAGAGTTGAAATATAAGGAAAACAAAGCATCACAGAATCAATACTTTTGAATTGGGGTCCTGGAAGAGACCTTTGAGTGTTTGTTGAGACAGCGAGGAAATCAAGTCAATCAATACTTAAAGAAATTGACTATTTGTGAGAAAGTCAAATACTGAAACTGAAGCTTAAATAATTTGGCTACATAATGAGAGGGCAGAACTCATTGAAAAAGTCTCTGATGCTGAGAAATTTTCAAGACAAAAGGAGAAGGGGAAAGGCAGAGGATGAAATGGATAGTTAGTGACCTGGAAACAATGAACCTGACTTTAAGCAGATTTTGTGAGTCAGTAGATGTCAAAACAGTCAGATATGCTATGGACTATGTGGTCAGGAAGGATCAAATGCAATTGAATGACTAAACAACTCTAAATTCAAATCCATTGCTGGTCTCTCCATCTACTGAGACTCTACTTTATCTTCTTCATCTTTAGTTTATAGAATTCAAATAATTTTATGTGTTTTTGATAACAATTCAATATAGGAAAAAAAAACACTTGTCAAGGGCTAAGTACTGGATATAAAGAAGAGCAATAGATAATTCTTGCTTTCATAATCTATTGAGAGAACATCCAAACAACTATTTTGAAGAAACTAGGTTGTGCGACTGCTAGAAAGCTGGAGCTACTCAGATTCACCTGAGATCAAATCCAGTCTCAGATAGTTGCTGGATTTTGGGCCCTGAGTAAGTCACTTAACTTCTGTTGCTTATGTCCTCAACAATAAAATGGAGATAATTAATAACATCTACCTCACAGGATTGTTGTGGAGAATGGAGAAATGGAGAAATGGAGAAATATTTGAAATGTGCTTAGCACAAGGTCTGGTTTATAAATAATAAATAAATCTTAATAAATGCTTGTCTTTTCTTTCACTCCCCAACTAGGTACAAATAAGCTAAAAACAAAATAAGAATGAATGTTTCTTCATGAGCATTGACATCACTGTGATCACTGAACTGAGTTTGATAGAGAATCTTAACATTTTCCTTAATTCACTTTCTCCTCTAGTTTTTGTTACTAGGATAAATATTTCTTCTTTTATCTTATTACAAAAAAGTTTCTGTTATGATTCTTCCCTAATAACTGAACAAAAAGACATAAAAAACTGTCAAGGGAACATTGACATATTTCAAGCAAAACTTCTGTTAATCACTTACTGAAATATAAATAAAAATCTTTTTATTAGTGAGCAGGCATTTCACATTGGCCCATTTGGGCTCTGAATCTATCAGGTGCTTACTGTATACGAGGCAGTTACCTAAGCAGCAGGGATGCAAAGAAAGACTAAAACGAAAGAAAATAAAAGATTCTTCCCCGTCTGTTATACTAAGTAAATAGATCAAAGACATATAATTTTATTACTGTGGGGATTTCTTCCACTAGACAGATAGTAACTGGTCTATAACTTATCATCAGTATTTCTTTTGGAAAATATTTCACCATTTCAATAACTAAGCACTGAATTCTTTCCCTGCCCTGTTTCTATTTGAAAATAATATTTTAATTTTCTCATACATTGTCATAATCATAGCCACTGTCATCTTAGCATTTATCATCTGTTATCCCCAATGACAACAGAGAGAAGTCAATCTTAGAGATACAGTATATTCAAAAAGAGAAAAAAATATAAAGTGTAAATTAGTAAATATAAAGTGTAAATTAGTGTAATCTGACTTTAAAAAGTTCTTTCTCTCACAGTGTAAAATACCACGCTTCTATTATTCTAGTATTGGGTATTAATTCATAAAGCCTGAATGTTATATATTAAACTTGATAGCTTTTGTCAGTTTCAAATGCTTAAAGATAAAATAATCAGAGAGCAGTCAATAAGATCAGTCACAATCTCTTTATTTGCTTTACCTCAAATAAGCTATGTGGTAGGAATTGTCAGAGACCTAATCACATCAAAATTGTCAAGAAAAACATGCCCAAAAGAAAATGCAAAAATTCTATTGTGTTTTACTTGCTTTGAGTGGAAGATATGTGGCTGTTAACCAACAAGTGACAGGAAGGTTAGAGTGATTAATGAGGATGGAGGAGGGGAGTTAGAGGCAGCAAGTCTCAACTTGAAATATGTAACATTTTCATAAATTGTATTTCCCCAAAGGAGCTACCTATCATGCCTCTTTCAGTACCAATCACATCAATTGACTGGGTACCCGCCACACTCCAAATTAGAGCTCTATTCCCTAGGCAACTACTGAATTCTGAGCTTTACTGTATCATGTATAGTTCAGATGAATTAATATGTCATCAATTGACAGTTGCCCTTTATTTCCTCCTTGGTCTCATCACAGTCTGGTTCATATATTCTGATTTATGCTCTTTACCTTGGTGGGGCAGGATGAAGAAGGAAATAGTTTTTGGATACCTCCATCAGGACTAAATGGGTAATGTCTGCTTTTAACTTTGCTACCTCATATTTCTCATCTTTTTTTGAATTATAAAAATACATAGCTGTTGGTTGAAAAGATTTAAATTGTAAAGGATCTTAATGATTTCTCTTCCCCTCTTTTACAGTCACTGAAGTTCATTTAGGGTGTGAATTTCTCAAGATCAAAAAGGTAGTAAATTAGCAAGTCAACTCAATAAGCATTCATTCAGAGTCTACTATGTTCTGGCAACTAGCCTAAATGCTGAGGATACAAAGAAAGAGAATGAAGGAGTAGGAAAACAAAAAGACTGAACAATGCCTCCATTCAAAAACCAGTAAGTGGCAGAATTAAATTTGGAACTTGTCTTCTGATTCCAAGCTCAGAGTCCTTTCCTCTCAATCTTTTATCTTGAATACTTAAATTAATTTTATTTGTAATCATAAAACTTTTTTTCTAGGATTGACCAAAGTACAGGAAAATGAAATATATTTTATAGACTATGAACAATGTAATAGGGACAAAATAGCAATGCTAAGTAAAGACAAGTAGAGATTAATATAGACCAATACTCCTTTAAAGTAATATGCAATACTATTAATATATTTTTAAGCCTTACTGTCCATCTTAGAATCAATACTATGTTTTCATTCTAAAGTCAAAGAGTGATAAGAATGAAACAATTGAGGTTAAGTGACTTGGTCACACATCTAGGAAGTATATGGGGCCAGATTTTAAAAAAAAATATATATATATATATACATATGTTACTTTGCCAAATACATGAAATAACAATTTTCAATTTGCATTTTCTGAAATTATATGTCTATGTTATTCCCCTCCTTCTCTCTCCTCTTTTTTTTCCAGAGATGAGAAGCACTTTGATTGGGTTATACATGATTATCATGAAAAATTTACTTCCATGTTGATCATTGTTGTAAGAGAATACTCACCAAACATCAAAATAACGACATTAATAAACTAAAATGAAAAATAATATGCTTTTATCTGCATTCTGACTCCAAAAATTCTTTCTCTGGAGGTGGATAGCATTCTTTTTCACAAGTCCTTTGGAATTATCCTGGATCATTGTTTCAGGAGTAGCTAAGTGTTTCACAACTGATCATGGTACTGTATTGTTGTTACTGAGCACAATGTCCTACTAATTCTGTTTATTTCACTCTGCATCAGTTCATGTTGATCTTTCCAACTTTTTCTGAAATGATGATGCTCATTGTTTCATGTAGCACAATAGTATTTCATCACCATCACATATCACAACTTGTTTAGCCATTCCCCAATTGATAGAAATCCCTTACTTTTCAATTCTTTGCCATCACAAAAATCCTACTATAAATATTTTTTTGTACAACTAGGTCTTTACCTCACTTTTTTATCTCTTTGGGATAAAAATATGGCAGTGACATTACAAGATCAAATGATATGTGCAGTTTTATAGACCTTTGAGTACATTTTCAAATTGCCCTGCAAAATGTATCATTTCTCATTTATCATTTTTTTACTGTGATATTGGCTAATCTGATAGGTATAAAGTGATAGTTGTTTTAATTGGCATTTCTTTAATCAAGAGTAGTTTAGAATACTTTTTTTCATATATTATTGATAGCTTTGATATCCTTTGACCATTTGTCAACTGAAGAATGACTTGTATTCTTATAATTTGACTTAGTTCTCATGTAGTTGAGAAATGATAACTTTATCAGAAATTTGCTGTAAAAATGTTTACCCAATTTTTTGTTTCCCTTTTAATCTTGGTCACACTGATTTTGTTTGTAAAAATACTTTTTAATTTAATATAATCAAGTTATTCATTTTATATATGATAATGCTTTCTCTTTCTTGGTCATAAATTCTTCCCTTCTCCATACATCAGCCAAGTAAATTATTCTATGTTCCCCAATTTGCTAATGGTATCACCACTTACATTTAAATCATACATCCATTTTGATATCTTATCTTGATATAAGGAATGAGATGTTGATCTATACCTAGTTTCTGCCATACTATTTTCTGGTTTTACCACTATTTTTAAAATCAAATAGGAAGTTCTTATCCCCAAAGTTGGCCTTTTTGGCTTTATCGAACACTACATATCTGTGGTCACTTATCCCTGTGTATTGTATACCTAATCTATCCATTGACCTGTCATTCTATATTTTTGATAGCACCAAATTGTTTTGAAGATTATTGCTTTATAGTACAACATGAATTTTGCTACTTATAGGCAACATTCCTTCACATTTTTTCATTAATATCCTTGAAATTCTTGACCTTTTATTCATCCAGGTGAATTTTGATAATATTTTTTATAGTTCTATAAAATAATTTTGACAGTTTGATTGGTATGGCACTGAATAAGGAAATTAATTTGGGTAGAATTGTCATTTTTTATTAGCTTGACCTACTCTGCATTTTTTCATATGAGCAATTAATAGATTTCTAGTTGCTTAGATCTGATTTCACTTGCATGAAATATGCTTTACAATTGTTTTCATATAATTCCTGTGTTTGTTTTCAAAAACAGATTCCTAGTTTCTTTCTATTGTCTAGTTATTTTAAATATTTTAAATGAAATTTCTCTTTCTATCTCTTGCTACTGAACTTTGTTGATAATATGAGAAATATTGATTATTTATGTGTATTTATTTTGTATCCTGCAACTTTGTAAACTCATTAATTATTTCAACTGTGATCTCAGATTTGAACCCAGATATCCCATCTCTAGGTCTGGCTCTCTATCCACTGAGACATCTCTGATGATATATTTTAAAAATTACTTATTTTTTTAACATTATTTAAATTCCAAATTCTTTCCCTCCTTCATTTCCTTCCATCAATTGAGAAGGCAAAAACTATGATATCCATTATCCATATGAAAATATGCTAAGTGTATGTCCCTATTAATAATGTTGTAAAAAGAGGCAAGAAAAAATATGAAAACATATTTTTATCTGAATTCAGAGTTCATCAATTTTCTTTCTGGAGGTGGATAGTTAATTTTTTTACCATGAGTCCTTTGGAATTAGCTTGGATTCTTGTCTTGATCAAAATAGCTGTCTTTCAACATTGATCATCAATATAATTTTACTGTATTTTATATAATGTTATCCAGATTTTACTCACTTAATTTTTACCCAGTTCATATCAATTTACCTCTTCTTCAGCCATTTTCCAACTGATGGCTTCTCCTCAAGTTCCATTTTTTTTTTGTCTCCACATAAAGAGCTGCTATAAATATTTTTATTCATATAAGTCTTTTTCTTTTTCTTTTATCTCTTTGGAATACAGATCTCATAATGCTATTACCACATGAAAGGGTATACAATGTTTTTAGCCCCTTGGACATAGTTCAAAATTGTTATCCAGAATAGTTGGACTAGTTTGCAAAGCTACCAACAATGTAGTAGTGCTTCAATTTTTCCATATCTCCTCTAGCATTTTGTCATTTCCTTTTCTCTAATGATAGTCAGTCTGATAGGTATGATGTGGTACTTCAAAGTTATTTTAATTTGCATTTCTCTCATTGTTAGTAATTAAGAGCCATTTAATGTGATTATTGATAGTTTGGATTTCATCTTCTGAAAACTGACTCTTCATATTTTTTGACTATTATTTAGGGACTGGTTGATATTGTATATTAAGTAAACCTATTCATAGTAAATTGTGATAGCCTAGAAAATAGGGAGATTTTGTATAACTATTTCAACTACTCAAAAAAAGAATATTGATAATTAACAAATATATCTAAATTTAATGAACTGAAAGGAACAACCAATTTCATGATTTTAATAATGTTGTTTGAGGTTCTTTCCAGGGACTTCTGAATTTTATTCCCAATGATTGGGAACTCTAAAGGAAGGGATAATTATCTTTACATCAATATGAATTTTGTACATCTGGATAATCCATCTATTCCTTCTGTTTTGATCTCTGAAACCACAAGAAAAATGTTTTTTATCTTCAATTTTCTTCAAGCATCCCTTCAATTTTTTTAACATAGTTATAATAATTTTTCCCTTCAATGACTGGTGGATTCAGAATGTATGCTAGATGGACTTAAATAACTTAAATAACTCTTTCCCCAATTCATGGCATTATCACTGCAGGCACAGAGTAGGCACCATGTTGGCCTGGTTTGAAATTTCTTTCTCCTTAATTCAGTTCTATATTCATAAAATAGATATTTTTACTATTTTGTGGAATAATGGGAACTATAGGTCAAAATAGAGGAAAGAAAACATGTTGGTTCTCTGGATACTGGTTATTGGCCCTCTATAATTATAATTTGACACTAATGACTTCATACCCATTTTTTCTATTCTTGGGTATGTGTCTTGCCACAAAAAGGGGAAATTGTTCAGACATTCACAGAATTCTTCCATCTGGGAGGAAACACATCTCTTGTTTCACATCACTATTGATATAATACAACCCCATCAACATCACTTCACAAGCTTAGGCACCTTCCCATTATTTTCTTGCTAATTTCTATCTTCATGTTATCTTGAATAAAAAAAAAAACCTTTCCTTTCATTGTGTTAAAGAAAGTAACACTCAGCATTTTCAGATATATATTTGGAGACTACAAATGTTGATGCCTAAAAGTCACCTACTGAAAAACAATTTCTCTTTGACTGTGCAGAAGCTGTCAAAGTACTTAAATTCCTTCCTAAGTGCCTCTCTTAAATTCTCAAGAATCTCTTTATGGCAAATTGTTGGAATTATTCCAATGAGCCTATACTTTCCCTGGTCATATCAACGATGGAGAGAATAGTTAGGGGATGTAGTTTATGGATTCCTTCAGGATTCAACATTGCTTGGGAGATGAGATGAAGGAAATGAGAAATGGAACATTTCCTTATTGATATAACTCTCATTTAGTAAGAATCTATTGTGTACATGAAGCACAGTGTTTTCTTTTAATTCACTGATAACCCATCTCAATCTATCGTCCATTCCCTACCATGCTACAGAAATGTGAAAGTTTACTAAATCTCTCCTTTAACCAATTCAAAGTTTTAGCCTTCATCTTACTTAGTGTCTCTACTGCATTTGATTTTATTAACCTTTTTTTTTCTGCATAGGATCCTCCTTTGGTTTCCAAAACCCTATACTCAGTAGAATAGTTTTTCTGCCTCTATTTCTCTGTTTTCTTGACTAGCTCTTCCTATGACTACAGGTCTTTTTCTTAACTTCTCTTTTCTTTATATTATTTCACTTGACAAAATCTTGCACTTACACAATTTTAATTATTATTTATTCTGAGATGTCCCCCAAATTCATTACTGACTTATTTCTCCAGCTCAAGTTACATTTCTAGTTGCCCTTGGATGTCTTTACATGAATGTTTCCTCCACAAATGAAACTCAATATGACTGAAAAGCTTTTGATAATTTCATTCCAATTTCCTTTCTGCCTTTTGACTTTACTGTTTCTATCTGATATCACAATTCATTTAGTTTCCCATGTTTAAAAATATGCTATTACTTTTGATTATTTTCAGTCACTAAAATTTCAAATCCAATCAATAATTCTATATATTATTTCAATATAATATTTTCATGCTAGTCTAATAATTGCAGGATTTGTTGCTATCATCTTTGTGGTACAGTATAAAATTGTAAAATTTGTATAACTTTATACTTGATGCAGTCATCATTTTTATAATGGTACAATAGAATAGGCAGACACACAAATATTACTTAATATTCCCATTCAGAAGTCATTTATTTCATTCAAATATTATTTTTCTGATAATTCTTTCAGTTCTTTATTTTCTTCTATATTTACTTTTGTTATATATGTATACATGTATATATGTATATACATGAAAGTAATGCTAAATATTTATACCACTGGGTGCTATCATTATTTTCATGTAATTCATCTAACTTAATTTTTTTAATTGCCAGAATATCTTTTGCAGCAAATTTAATATTACTTCATTTCATTATCTGTGATTTATTTAAACTATTAACTTCCTTGTTAGTCTTGTTCCATTAAAATTTTTAATTGTCTTATTTGAGTTATAGTTTTTAGTTATTGAAAGCTTGATCTGCGTGTTCTATTCTCATTTGAATTCTGTCTCTAACTTTATTTTGCAAAGTTTTCCCATTAAACATCTCATTCTTGAGTTTTTTCTTATGATATATATATATAAACTGGAGAATTTAACAATCACATAAAGGGTTTAAATATTTAACTTATGTTTTACTTTTCTTATTAAAAACATACAAAGGAAATACACATGGAAATTAAAACAACTCTGAGACACCTCCCAGATTGGGTAACATGACCAGAAAGAAAAATGATAAATCTTGGAGGTATTGTAGGAAAACTGGAACAGTACTACACTATAGGTTGAACTATGAGGCAGTATGTTTCTGGAGAGGAATATGGAACCACACTCAAAGAATGCTTGATGTACTTTTTTCCCCCCTTATCTTAGGAGTTCAGGAATTTGGCCATGCTACTCTTGGGTCATTTTTGTCTTTAGGATATGATAGGTAGATGCTCTCAATTTCTAATTTTTTCTTTTATATGAATATTTGGGTGTGTGTGTGCAATTTTTCTTGTTGATTTCTTATACTGTGATGACCAGGCTCTTTTTGGTCATTATTTTATTTATTCTGGTCAATTCTCGATTATGCCTTCTGGATCCATTTTCCAGGTTAGTCATTCTTCCTGTGAGATACTTTAGATATTTATTTATTTATTTATTTATTTATTTATTTGATATCACATGGATTCATTAGTTTCATTTTGTCCAATTCTAATTTTTACAGATTTATTTTCTTACTTGACTTTTTGTTTCTTTTTCCATTTGGCCAATCCTACTCTTTAAAGATTTGTTTTTCTTTTGTGTTTTCCCCCTCAATTTCCACTTGGTCAATTTTATTGCTTAGGGAGTTGTTTTTGTTGTTGTTGTTGTTTTACCCAATGTATTTTTATGCCTCTATTTCATTTTGGGCTATTCTAGTTTCTACAGAGGTGACTTTATAGCCAATGAGTTTTCCTGACAGTTTTCTTTTTATTTGAGTTTTAACTTCTTTTTCAGTCTTTCCATTGGCTCTTTGGGGCCTGATATCCTTTTACACTCTTTTGTGAGGCTTAACATCTTTCCTTTTATGAACTGTTGTCCTCTTCTGAGTTCATATTTTGATCTTTCCTGTTCCTAAAGTAATTTTGCAACTTCAGGCTTTTTCTTTGTCTTTCGCTCATTTTTCTAATTATTTTTTCCCGTAACCTTATTTATCTATTATGGTTGTTCTCTTTTCCTGTTACAGCGGGAGTACTATTCCAATCTAGTGGAGTAATTTTCTCTGGTATTTGAGGTAGGCCTGGCTGCCTTTGTTTCCTATTGTATATCTGTTGAAGGGGTGTCACTACTGCCTTGCTCTGGAGAGGCTTGTAGCTATTATGACCAACTAGATTCAGCTTTCTTTGTTACTAATTTCCTCTGTTGTCTTGTGAATTGGGCTTGTTCCTGTTTTTCTGCTTCCATGTAGTTTGTATTGGGTAAGTCCCCTTCTTTGGGCTCTGCTGCTTTAGAACCTCGATTGCCACATACAATTGTATAGATTCCTTCTTCTCTGCCTTTGCCTTCATTACACTTGAAAAGTGACATGTTTGAGAAATAGATAATCCCTTGAACTATTTCTTGTTGTAATAACTAGATAATCTGGCCTTGCTAGAAAGAGATACTATTAGAGAGAGATATCCTGGGGTTCCCTATTGATCACTTCTGATGGCTAATAGATCAATATTTTCTTACCCTCCTCCTCCCTCAATTCTTCCCTTTACCACCCTTCTTCTGAAACCTTTTGGCTTCACCCTTCCCCCCTGAGTGAATTCTGAGGTTTATGAGGAAACACTCTTTTCTCTTCCTTTCTCAAATAAGGGGATTTATTGGGAACAACAGGGTGGAGAACTGAGGTCAGATGAGGTGAGAGGGATGAGGGTTTCCCTAAACTATAATGAGGGATAGGAGGATTATGGGAAATGTCAGTCCTGTCACAACTGTGAAACAAGTCTGCCAGGGAGATGGAGGACAACTGTTTAATCTTCTTTCTTCTTCCAATTACACAAAGCCACCAACAAAAGTTAATTTCATCTTAGCCTAATTCCAGAAGACCCCTCAAGGGTCCTTCAACCTGGGACAGAAGTTAACAGGGATCAGTTTCTCAGCTTCTTCCCCCTTCAACCAGAAGCCAAGCAAGACTCTACCCCAAACCAAGAGAAATAGTTCAAAGCTAGAAATCCCAGCTTCTTCTCCACCACTCTCTCAGAGCCACCAAGGTCTCTCAGTTCTTCTCCTGGCCAGGCTCCAATTGCCTTTCCTGGGAACATTCTATTTTGGAATGTTCACCTTGATTGACAGCTGAGATCCTTTACTTTGTTTTGCATGCTTCGTTTGGCTTCTAAATCCTCTTTTCCTTCATGCCTCTTCCACATTCCCCCCTTTTCTTCTTTAGAATATGCACTTTGTATTTTTAAATGATATTTACCATTATTATAATTTTATCTATCTATTCTTAACTCTGTACTATCTTAAATATTCCCTTACCCCAAAAAAACAAAATCCTAACTTATCTTAGCTATTCTGTCTACCTAGATGCTAAGCTACGAGTGGATATAGGAAAATGGGTTAGGTAAGGGATGTACATGAACATAGTTTTACATAAAAAATCCTGTACTAATTTTTCAAATCATTTTAACTATTTCACTAACATTCAGAATATGCAATTGTCCTATTTCCTAATATCTATAAATTTAACCAAGAAAATCCTTCTAATACTAACAAATGCTAACCTACAATCATAATGCAGTCTAACTTCTATATTTAAGAATTACTATGTCTCTCTCTAGTTTCCTAAGACGTGAACAAATTCACTAAACTGTCACTAATGTTAGTCATTAGAATATATTAATAAACTATTCTAATAAAGGTAGCTTGTTAGTTAATTAGTATTTACATATGTATATAATTCTAGATTTCTGTGCAAACTCATGCAGATAAGAAATGTCTTAGTCTGTTTGAATTTTCCACAGAAATTTTATCAGTATGTATTTTTGTTATGCAACTATGCATGTTGTACACTTACCCATTCCATGAGATATCTTCCTAAAGTGTAATTCTATGTAGCATGTGCATGCATATATGTGATGGTAATATGTATGATGCACTCTTACTTATCCTCATGATCAAAAGTTCCAACATTCCATGGTCCTTCCATGTCATTTTATGTTGCTTGTATAAACTCTTTCTTCTCTGGTCCTCATGCCACTCTTCATCTTCCAGTCTTGATTGAAAATATGTTCTTCAAATCAGGATTCACTGGAATAATTAAGAACCAGGAACACAAGAACATGTATGCATGTAAGATTTTTATGTGTACATACATGTGGGAGTGAAATTTACATTTGCATGGAAGTAAGATGAAATCTTCATGAATGTTTGTCAGAATTTATCAATCTTCATATCTGTACATGTGTTCTCTTCATGCATGTGGGTAAGATTTTCATATGTACATCTTCATGAAGGCAAGTAAGCTGTACATGTGTTTTTCATGGGTTGGTGTGAGCATTCTCAAGATTTTGTTAAGAATAATGATTTGAAGTTGTTTCTAATCTTTAGCTATGTGACTATTTACAATGAGATTTATTATATGGTTACTTTAATTATTTCTTGTATGGTTACCATACTTAGTTCTTGGAGATAGAATTTTAAAAAATCATGTATTCATTTGAAATAACATTGTTTCTCTATGTTCTGTTATTGTGGTTGGCTGGTAGAGACTTCGCATATTTTATATAGAGGCTTTTTTATGGCTTCTAATGTTTTCCTTTTGTCTGTGTTACTGGCTGCATTTCTTTGTGAAACTGTATTTGCTTCAGGGGTGTTATCCTTTCATCATTTTAATATGTGTAGTGCTCTCTTTTCTGTATTCTGGTGGCAAGTATTCTCATGTACTGTCCTTTATTTTCAGTAGGCCTTCATTCACAAGATTGCTTTTGATTTCTTCTTGGGCTATTTATGTTGCTTTTCATGACTAGGACTTTTTTTTTCTCAGATATGTATCTTCACTGATGACATGATCATATTGTTGTATCTAGTGAGGTTACTGAAACTCTGAAGTAATATCTTCATGGTGTACCCTCTCTCTCTTCCTTCCCCTGGTAGAGGCTGTTTTAGGATGAAGGTTGAGAGATATGGATAAACTTCTTTAGTTCTCATCTATAACTCGCTGTTAAAATCTATTAACAAATTCAACCAATGTGAATTCATCCTTCCATAGCATTCAAGATGTTTGTGTCTGTCCTAGTTATGAAGTTGAAGTTTCATGCTACAAGGTTAGCAATATTCTTGTTATTGAATTGTTCTTCTTTTGCTGGAATAACTTATTTTCTATACTACCCCAAGATTAGTCTTCATTCTCATAAGGTTTTGTGTAGTATGTTACCCTATGGAACTCCAACAAATCTTGGTTTCACTGTTACAGCATGAATAGTACTTGTCATGTTTTTGAAGTTAGAGAATAGAAGTGAAATTGTGTATCTAACTCTCCTCCTCCAGTTCCCAATATGTTCCTTGATATTCTCCTTCCCATTCAAAACCTGTATCTGCCTAAACCATGTAATTCAACTTCTCTATAAAATCACCTTCATTATCAACCCCTAATCTTGCATGAATTTCTTCTAATGGTATGCAATTTGTTCTGTGCCCAAAGAATTACTACTCATCATAGTCTTGGTAAGATTTTGTTTGCACTGGTTCCAGATATGCAATCTTTTCACTTGTGTCCCACACATCCCCTTCTTCTTCTACCTCTTCATAGAGCTTATAAAATTGGTAAGGCTTTTGTTCTAAATCATCTTCATCCATTATTATCACACCTCCTGGTACTCCTTCTGAATCAGTATCTGAATCTGATTCACTAAATGCAATCATTATGTTATTTGGATTTTGCTCAGTGTCATGTAAACTTTTGTCAGATGTTGATATCTCTGGTTTTGCATTTTGATCTAAGCCTGTCACCAACTTTTGTCTTTCTCAAATCAGTTCCTGTTTGTTTTTCACTACTAAGCTTTAGAATTTCATTTTGCATTGGTAAACTTGATGGTATGGGGTTATGCAGATCTCCTATACCATTAAAAATCATAGATCCTATTCTACCACTAGTCTGAGGTTTATGTTTATCTCCATTCTCATTTGACTGTGTAGAGATAGAAATATTCCCTCTATTTTATTAATTTCTTCTTAGAATAAGTTGGCATGTCCCGCTGCATCATCAGTAGGATGTGTGCCTTCAGTCTGTCCCACATAACAAACATATGTTTCTTTATTTGTAGCTAAGGAGTTAATAACCACTGAATCAGTGTTCATGCTTTTGCTACCCTCTGCCAATTGCATGTGTGTCTCAGCTAATTCTTCTTGATTTGATTAATTTCCTATGAAGTTTCCATTTGAGACTGTATTCTCTACTACAATGGAACATGAACCTAAATCATGGCTGTTGCTTTGGACAGATACCCCTCTGCCACTTAGAATGTTGGTACCAACTGAATTCTTACTAAGACTTCCATTCCATCCCTGTATTCAAATTTAACTGGTATGTCACCTCCATTACTTTGAATAGGATTATTGTTTTCAAAAGTAATGTCAGCTCCATTTTCAGTTAGTTTTTTTCTTAACTATATCACTCATTGCTGGATGGAAGATTTCAGCTTCTGGATTCAAATTAGATGTATTTTCTATGGGTACCTGTGCCATGTAGCTATTTAAAGAATTAAATAAGTTTTGTGGGAAGTCTTCTGTGAATGGTTTCAAAGCCTTTATATTTTCTACTTTAGCAACAGAAACTTTTAGGGAATTGAAATTATGTGTATCTGTATCATTCACAAACTCTTTCTTGAGTTCTTGTGACTCTTTCTTTTTCTTTTGCATAATTCAATCCCATTATCCACTCTGAACTGGAAAAAGTTCTCTAGGAAAGATTTAATTTCTTCTACATTCTTTTCCTGTTTGGTTACTATGCAACTTTTCTGTAAGTCTCTTATCTCATTTGCAATTTGTGAAATAATTTCTTTTTTATTTTTGAATCAATTTCTTTAATCTGTCCCTTTATTTACTTTATTGTAATGGCTATCACTCACCAATTTACTTTCTTGCACAGAATTTTCAACATTTCCCAACTTTTTTCTATTATTTTCAACTGCAGCCTTATTCTCACTGTTTCTTCTATCTCCATTTGTCACACTATGTATTTATGGGCCTGGCTTCATAAATCTTTCCTAACCATATCTGAGTACTTAGCCTTTGCTCCAGATTTTATGGCCAATTGCATTTCATTGAAGTCCAGAGCTTGCTGTGAGGACATTAATTGGCAATGCAAACAACAAGTAGACTTCTTGTACCTAGTTTGTGAATTTTGTGCATTCTTATTGTTAATCACATGTTTTTTTCTTAAAAAAAAACAATTTCTAATCAAGTGACCTTTCCTGTGACAAAAGAAACATTCCCTTGTTTCTCTCTGCACTGTTTTTCCCTTGTAACTAGGTTTCTTGTAACTAGATGTTGTATAAGTCTGAACTGTGTTCAGTCTCTTGATTTCTTCAATCTCCTTTTGTTTAAGATTATTCTCTGCCATTTCTAATTTTTCTTTTAGGTTCTGTATTTGTTTACTTTGTTCTGACTCATTCTCATGCAAGTAAGTTGCTGCCTCATGCAGTTCAATCAGAGTGACCAAATCATACTTAGGGAAATAGTGTTTAAAAAAAATTTAAATTAGGTGTGCAACTCCTTAGAAATTGTCCATGGACATGGTTAGCAGACTCTTCACTATCAGCTTCTAGACCTAAGATTGAATCTGCCATCTCTGGCAAATGGTCTATGTATGTGACAGGATGTTCCCCTTTATTCTGTAAAATCTTGTCAAACCTAGCCCATGCATTAGGTTTTGAATCGCATTGTTTTATGGCCTGAAGCAAATCATCTCTGCATTTTCTTAGGTAGGACATGCAAGTAGGGTTAGCAAAGTTCATATCTACACTTTGTTCCATAGCTGGCCAGCTAGTCAGGCTACTATCAGATCTTGTCATCTCCAAGAATTGTCTCTGGACATGGGGGCTAAACAGTTCTGATAGTAGGAACTCGACATTTTCAAAATCAGGATCAAAGATCCCTTAAGCTCATTTCAACTCCTTTTGGGATTTGAAAGAATTTTCTACAAATTTTGGGAAGCGGCTTTTAATGGATTCAAGTTCCTGTGGGGTGAATTTTCTATGCACTTTCGAATGTAGTACATCAGAATTATTGGATAGTTTGGTGACCTCTTTTAGTGGACAGATTTTTTCAGGTTCACAGTCAGGCTTGTTCTTATTGTCACCTTCATTTTCCTGAGGTACACTCTCTGTTTGCCCATTGTCCTTGCCCATAACCTGATCCAGTCCTTTTTCCTTAATTGCTCAAACACAGCCTTAATCATGCTTTCCAGGTTGCTATCAATAGCCAATATCTTTTCTGCCTTAAGGGGAATCACAAATCTAAAGATCTCCTTTATTTGGGTTAGAGTTTGAAGGACAGCCATAAAGATCACATACACTTGAGCCAGGACCAGCCAGAGTATAAGGTCTGTTTGAAAGGCAACTGCAAAACAGACATTATAATGTTGCCTATATAATCAACAGTTTCCACAATCATATGGGTCATTCTGCTGTACAATATGTGGTAGACCCAGAAACAGGTGATGACAGCCATCACCACAACTCCACAAATGACTTGTCAAAACATTGCTTCTTTCTTATTCTTTACTACTCTGCCTGTCTAAGGATTGTGGGGTTCAGTCAAACTTTGAGGTACCAATTGTAATAGGAATGGATAATCTGTGGGAGCTATTTCTGGTTACAATAATTGTGGATACTCTGGCTTGTGACTAGAGAGATACTAGGGGAACCTGGAGTTGCCTAATTGTAATGGAGATAGAAATACTTCTGAGAGACAGAGAGATACTATTAGTCAAACTTCGAGGTGCCAATTGTAATAGGAATGGATAATCTGTGGAACTATTTCTAGTTGCAGTGAATGATATACTCTGGCTGTTGCTAGAGAGACACTAGGGAAATCTCAGGGTGCCTAGTTGTAATGGAGATAGAAATACTTCTGAGAGACAGAGAAATACTATTAGAAGGGGATACTCTGGGGTTGCCTATCGACCACCTCTGATGGTTAATAAATGAATATTTTTCCCACGCTCCTTTTCCCTTAATCCCTCACTTCAATACCTTTTCCTGAAACTTTTTGGCTTCACCCCTCCACCCCTGAGTGAATTCTGAGGTTAATGAGGAAACACTCTTTTCTCTTCCATTATCAAGTAAGGGGATTTATTGGGAACAATAGGATGGAGAACTGAGGTAAGATGAGATGAGGCGGATGAGGGTTTCCCTAATCTATAATGAGGGTTAGAAGGAATTTGGGAAATGTCAGTCTTGTCACAGCTGTGACACAAAGTCTGTCAGGAGATGGAGGACAACTGTTTAATCTTCTTTTTTTCTTTCAATCATAGAAAACCACAAACAAAAGATAATTTCTTCTCAGCCTAACTCCAGAAGCACCCCCAAGGGTCCTTTAATAACATTTAATAATTTAATATTTAATTTAATAACAATTAGGTATCCTGGCTTTTCCCCTAGTATCTCTCCAGTCAGCCAGAGTATCCCCTCTAGCAGCATTTCTTTATCTCTCTAGTCATAAGCCAGAGTATATCTAATTATTACAACTAGAAATAGTTCCCACAGATCATACATTTCTATTACAATAGGCACCTCAAAGTTTTTCTAATAGTATTTCTCTGTCTATTAGAAGTATTTTGATCGCCATTACAACTAGGCACCCTTACGTTCCCCTAGTACCTATCTAGTCAAAATACAGAGTATCCCTTTACTGCAACTAGAAATCGTTCCATAGCTTATCCTATTTCTATTACAATTAGACTAGGCCCAGGGGGCACAGTCAAGATGGCCACATAGAAGGAGCAGAAATTCAGACTTCTGAATACCCTTCCTTACTGATTACAAACTGAATGTTCCTAGGGGACTGAAAATCAAAACTAACAAGACAGAGTCATGCAACCCTCCTGCTGGACTCAATTCAAAAGGTATGCCCCCCCCCCCCCAACAACTGGAATCTGAGAACACTCAGGTTTAAGGAGAAGGCAGAAGGAAGGTCCCAGGATCCATCCCTTCACACCACCTAGAGCGCTGGGCCTCCAGCAGCAGTGGGAACCTCTGGGTGAGCAAAGGCGCTGGTTTGGAAGGTGTACCTTATGGGCAGGACAGTGCCAAGCTCAGAGTGTTGAGCACAGAAGGCGGGGAAAGAGCTGGAGAGGGAGCTGGCAGCCTGATCAGAGCCATGGAGATCTTCCATACTGTTCCAGCCTTCCAGTAGGTTTTTGTCCACAGAGAACACCTAGACCAACCCAGCTGAACTTAATCCTATCAAAAGTCTTCAGAAATCAGGGAAACCCAGGCTCCACACCTATCCCCATTGACTGCTAGACTTTAATCCAATCAAAAGCCTCCAGAGGACTGGAAAGGGCAAACTCCAACACTCCTCCCCAAGAGACTACACTGAGAGATCTGATAAACCTCCAAGAGGGAAGACTGACAGAAAGCCCCAAAACCAAAAAAATGAGAGGAGCAAGAGCACAGACAAATACAGGGAGAAAAGAAGGGGTAAATATGAGCAAACAACAGAAAAAGAAGAAAGAAATTACAATTGACAGCTTCTGCACAGGCAAGAAACCAAGAACAAACAATACACAGGAGGAGGCAAGTAATAAAACAGAAATCCCAGCAAATTAGACACAGGTTTTGGAAGAACTCAAAATGAAATTCGAAACACAATTAAGAGAGGCTGAAGATAATTGGGACAAGAATTTTAAACTAAGATAAGTCATCTGGAAACAGAAAATAGTGTCTTGAAATCCAAAATTAACCAGCTTGAAAATGAGGCAAAGGAGATGAAATATGAGGCAAATAAAATGAAAGATGAGGCAAAGAAGATGGAAGATGAGGCAAAGGAGATGAGATATGAGGTAAAGAAAATGAAAGATGAACTCCAAAGAAAATCAGACCACAAGGAAAAGGATGACCAAAAATCCAGGGATGAAATCCAGTCTTTAAGAACCAGAATACAAGAACTAGAATCAAATGACCTCACAAGGTAGCAGGACACTAAAACAAAACCAAAAGAATGAAAAAATTGAGGAAAATATGAAGCATCTCATTAACAAAACAGAGGATTTAGAAAATCGTTCGAGAAGAGATAATTTAAGAATCATTGGTCTACAAGGAGATCGTGACAAAAGAAAAAGACTGAACATAATACTACAGGAAATTATTCAAGAAAACTGCCCCAATATTCTGGAACTAGAGGGACAAGTGGAGATTCTTAATCCCCAACTGACAACACCCAGAATTGTTATAGCCAAACTCAAAAACTATCAGACCAAAGAAAAGATATTACAAGCTGCCAAGAAGAAGTCATTCAGATACCATGGAACCACAGTAAGGATAGCACAAGATCTGGCTGTATCCACACTGAAGGACTGAAAGGCATTGAATATGATATTCTGGAAAGCAAGGGAACTAGGTCTATAATCAAGGATCAACTAGCCAGCAAAACTGACTATATTCTTACTGGAGAAAGTATGGTCATTCAACAAAATAGAAGAATTCCAAGCATTTGTAAAGTAAAGACCAGACCTGAACAGAAAATTTGATGCTGAAGCACAGAATGCAAAAGAATCATTAAAAGGTAATTAAAAAAGAGGTGAAAAAGAAAAAAAAATAAAACAAACAAAAAAAAACCCTTTTTAAATATACTCAATAAGTTAAAATGTTATGTATCCCTATAAGAAAAGAGGTCATTAGTAACTCTAAAAAGCTGTTGTTATTGGGGGAAGCTCAATGGCTCAGTCGATTGAGAGTCAGGCCTAGAGACAGGAGGTCCTAGGTTAAAATCTGACTTCAGACACTTCCCAGCTGTGTGACCCTGGGCAAGTCACATAACCCCCATGTCCTAGCCCTTACCACTCTTCTGCCTTGGAGCAAATATATGGTATTGGCTCCAAGATGGAAGGTAAAGGTTTTAAAAAAAAACTGTTGTTATCACTTCAGCAGCTAGAATTACACTTAGAGGGAACAGTGACAAACTGCATAGGATGAAATAGTATATATATATATATATATTATATATATATATATATATATATATATATATATATATAATAAGTATATAGATATATTCATGCATAAATACATATGCATATGTATGTATATATATGTATATATACATATACAACTAGAGCTAAAAAAGAGGTTAATACTAAAAGAAATGGGAAAAGAAACAAATTGGGATAAATTTATATGTCACAAAGAATCTCATGGCGGGAGGGGGGAGAACATCAATACACTGGAAGGGTAAAGAGGTTGGAGATAGGAAATACTCAACTCTTATGTGCTTTGAAATGGATCCAAAGAGGGAAGAATACTCCAAACCATTGGGGCAGAGAATAGATTTGTGCCCTAAAGGGGAGTAGAAGGGTAACAAATGTACTGGTGGGGAGGGAAGCAGTATAATGGAGGGAAAGGGTAGGGGGTAGTTTTTGAAAGACTTCAGGAAAAATAAGGGGGGAAAAAGAAGGGAGAGGGATAGAAAGGGAAGTAAAATAAGGGTGGGAACTAGGGGGACTGATTAAAAAGAAACATTGGTGTAGAAGGAAATAGTGAAAGAAGAAAAGGCAGGACCAGGAGTAGAAATCAAAATGCTGGGAAATACACAGCTAGTAATCATAACATTGAATGTGAATGGAATGAACTCACCCATGAAATGCAAGTGAATAGCAGATTGGATTAGACTCCAAAACCCTACCATATGCTGTCTGCAAGAAACACACATGAGGAAGGTAGATACACATATGGTTAAAGTAAGAGAATGGAGCCAAATCTATTGGGCATCAACTGATAAAAAAAAAGGCAGGAGTCAGAATCAAAGTAAAGTAAAGCCAAAGTAAAAATAAATCTAGTTAAAAGAGATAGGGAAGGTAATTACATCCTGATAAAAGGCAGTATAGACAATGAGGAAATATTAGTACTCGACATGTATGCATCAAATGGCATAGCATCCAAATTTCTAAAGGAGAAACTAGTGGAGCTCAAGGATGAAATAGATAGAAAAACTATACTAGTGGGAGACCTGAAACTTCCTCTATCTGAACCAGATAAATCAAACCAAAAAATAAATAATAAAGAGGTAAGAGAGGTAAATGAAATCTTAGAAAAATTAGAGTTAGTAGACATGTCAAGAAAAAATAAATAGGGACAATAAGGAATACACCTTCTTTTCAGCAACACATGGTACATTCACAAAAATTGACCATGTATTAGGGCATAAAAAATTGCAAACAAGTGTAAAACAGCAGAAATAATAAATGCAACCTTCTCAGATAACAATACAATGAAAATAATAATTAGTAAGTATACATGAAGAGGTAAATAAAAAATTAATTGGAAATTAAAGAACACGATTCTCCAAAACTGGTTAGGAAAAGAACAAATTGTAGAAACAATTAATAACTTCATTGGAGAAAATGAAAATGATGAGACATCCTTTCAAAATATATTGGATGCAGCCAAAGCAGTACTCAGGGGGAAATTTATGTCCTTGAGTTCATATATAAACGAATAAGGGAGGACAGAGGTCAATGAATTGGACATGGAAATCAAAAAACTTGAAAGCAAACAAATTAAAAGTCCTCAGAGGAAGACTAAATTAGAGATCCTAAAAATCAAAGAAGAAATTAATAAAATTGAAAGTCAAGGAACTATTGATTTAATAAATGAGACCAGAAGCTGGTACATTGAAAAAAAATAGACAAAGTATTGGTCAATCTAATTAAAAAAAGGAAAGAAGAAAATCAAATTGAAAGAATCCAAGATGAAAAGGGAGACCTCACCTCTAATGAAGAGGAAATTAAGGCAATCATTAAAAACTATTATGTCCAATTATATGGCAACAAATATAGCAATATAGGTGATATGGATGAATACTTACAAAAATATAAACTGCCTAGACTAACAGAGGAAAAAATAAATTACCTAAACAACCACATATCAGAAAAAGAAATTGAACAAGCCATCAAAGAACTCCCTAAGAAAAAATCCCCAGGTCCAGATGGATTCACAAATGAATTCTATCAAACATTCAAAGAACAACTAATACCAATATTATACAAACTATTTGACAGAATAGGCAAAGAAGGAGTTCTACCAATTTTATTTTACAACACAAACATGGTACTGATCTCAGAGCCAGGCAGGTCAAAAACAGAGGAAAAAAAAACTATAGACCAATCTCCTTAATGAATATAGATGCAAAAATCTTAAATAAGATAGTAGCAAAAAGACTCCAACAAGTCATCACAAGGGTTATTCACTATGACCAGGTAGGATTCATACCAGGAATGCAAGGATGGTTCAATATTAGACAAACCATCCACTTCATTGACCATAATAATAAGCAAACTAACAAAAATCACATGATTATCTCAATAAATGCAGAAAAACCCTTTGATAAAATACAACACCCATTCCTACTGAAAACATTAAAAAGTATAGGATTATAAAGGCTTCCTAAAATTAATAAACAGTATTTATCTAAAACCATCAGCAAATATCATCTGCAATGGGGATAAACTAGAAGCCTTCCCAATAAGATCAGGAGTAAAACAAGGATGCCCATTATCACCTCTATTATTTAACATTATACTAGAAACACTAGCAGTAGCAATTAGAGAAGAAAAAGAAATTGATGGTATGAAAATTGGCAATGAGGAGACTAAGCTATCACTCTTTGCAGATGATATGATGGTTTACTTAATGAATCCTAGAGAATCAACCAAAAAGCTAGTCGAAATAATCAACAATTTTAGCAAAGTTGCAGGATACAAAATAAACCCGCATAAGTCATCAGCATTTCTATATATCTTCAACCTATTTCAGCAGCAAGAGTTAGAAAGAGAAATTTCATTTAAAATCACCCTAGATAATATGAAATACTTAGGAATCTATCTGCCAAGACAAACAAAGGAAGTATATGAACACAACTACAAAACACTCTCCACACAATTAAAATTAGATCTAACAATTGAGAAAACATTGATTGCTCATGGGTGGGATGAGCTAACATAATAAAAATGACAATCCTACCCAAATTAATTTACTTATTTAGTGCCATACCCATTGAACTACCAAAAAACTTTTTTACTGAATTAGAAAAAAACATAAAAAAGTTCATTTGGAAGAACAAAAGATCAAACATATCCAGGGAAATCATAAAAACAAAATGCAAAGCAAGGAGGATTTTCATTCCTAAATCTCAAACTATAGTATAAAGCAATGGTTATCAAAACAATTTGGTACTGGCTAAGAGACAGAAAAATGGATCAGTGGAATAGACTTGGGGTAAATGACCTCAGCAAGATAGTCTATGATAAGCTCAAAGATCCCAGTTTGTGGAACCAAAACCCACTATTTGATAAAAAACTGCTGGGACAATTGGAAGACAGTATAAGAGAGATTAGGCTTAGATCAACACCTCACACCATTCACCAAGATAAACTCAGAATGGGTGAATGACCTGAATATAAAGAAGGGAACTATAAGCAAATGAGGCGAATATATAAATAGTATATTTGTTATATCTTTCAAAAGGAAAGACTTTAAAACCAAACAAGAGCTAGAAAAAAATCACAAAATGTAAAATAAATAATTTTGATTACATCAAATTAAAAAGATTTTGTACAGACAAAACTAATACATCCAAAATGAGAAGGGAAGCAACAAATTGGGAAACAATCGTCATTACAAAATCCTCTGATAACGGTCTAATTACTCAAATTTATAAAGAGCTAAAACTATTGTACAAAAAATCAAGACATTCTTCAATTGATAAATGACCAAGGGACATGAATAGACAATTTTCAATTAAAGAAATAAAAAATATTAATAAGCACATGAAAAAGTGTTCTCAATCTCTTATAATCAGAGGGATGCAAATCAAAACATCAATGAGCTATCACCTCAGACCTAGCAGATTGGCTAACATGACAGCAAAGGAAAGTAATGAATGCTGGAGCAGATGTGGCAAAGTCGGGAGATTAATTCATTGTTGGTCGAGTTATGAATTGATAACCATTCTGGAGGGCAATTTGGAACTATGCCCAAAGGGTGATGAAAGACTGTCTGCCCTTTGATCCAGCCATAGCACTGTTGGGTTTGTACCCCAAAAATATAATAAGGAAAAAGACTTCTCCAAGAATATTTATAGCTGCACTTTTTGTGGTGGCAAAAACAATTGGAAAATGAGGAGATGCCCTTCAATTGGGGAATGGCTGAATAAATTGTGTTATGTATTGGTGATGAAATACTATTGCCTCAAAGGAATAATAAAGTGGAGAAATTCCATGGGGACTGGAACAACCTCGAGGAATTGATGCAGAGTGAGAGGAGCAGAACCAGGAAAACATTGTACACAGAGACTGATACACTGTGGTACAATTGAATGTAATGGACTTCTCCATTAGTGGCAATGCAATGACCTGAAAAACCTGGAGGAATCTACTAGAAAAACCACTATGCACCTCCAGAGGAAACACAGTGGGAGTAAAAACACTAAAGAAAACCACTGCTTAAATACATGTGTCAAAGGGATGTGGTTGAGGATGTAGACTCAAATGAACATCCTAATGCAAACAACAACATGTAATTAGGTTCTGATCAAGGACATAAGTAATACCCAATGAAATTGTGCATTGGCTGTGGGAAGAGTGGATGGAGGAGAGGTTGGGAAATAATGTAATTATTGTAACAAGGAATAATGTTCTAAATTGACTAAATAAACTAATTCAAATGTGGAAAAATAATTAGACTAGGCCTGTTTTGCATTCTGGTGCTTAGCTATCTCAGACACTCTGTTGCCATTTAGGAATATATATGTTCTGAAGTTCTGCCTTAGCTACCTAAATGGAATGGCTTAGGTTAGGTTGATCACTTGCTCTTCCACATGGCTGCCATAGAATGAAAATTTGTAGGTTTTTGACTTCTCTGACTTCACTGCCTGTGGTGATAGGAATATGGTAGGCTAATCCTCAACCCTGGTCTCTTTGCATTCTTTACCTATATTGAGTGGCTTGGGCTCAGCTGGTTCCTGTCCTGTAGCTTTGTTGCCTCTAACAGAAGAGCAGTGTGTTGGATTAATCCATGTTTTCCAGCTTCCCAAAGATTCTATACTGTCATCTTCTTATACCAATAAGATGTGTTCTTGCTTTCCTTTAGTTTGGAGTAATTTATTTTCTTTCTGTGTGTGTGTGTGTGTGTGTGTGTGTGTGTGTGTGTTGTGTGTAGGTATGGGGAAAAGAGAATCCTTTACACTGTCATCTTAGTTCTCAGCATGAGTCCTTTACTTTTATTAGCTTCTCCTAGTATATCTCTGATCTGCAATTTCCTCTAGCATTTTCTTTTCTTTTTCTTTCTCTCTGTCTGTCTTTCTCTCTCTCACACATGCACACAAACAAATACACACACTTTCCCATGCCCATTATATGTTATCTTTGATAAGAAAGACTATTATTCAGTTAAATCTGTCACATAATTTCTTGCCTTTTACATTTCCTAACTTTGTTCTTAATATTTAAAATATATTTCTGTTCTATCCTCTTAAGCTGATTGATTCTTTTTTTATTCTATAACTCAAATAGTACTTCCTCCACAAAGTTTTAGTTGATCCACAGTATAATGATCTTTTGTGTCTTTAAATTTATGTAACAATTATTTCATCTTATACATAATTTTCATTTATCATTTCAAAATATAGGTGTGATAGGCATTGACTAAGAACAGTTATTCTTTGTATTTTCTCCAGAGATCAATATAATACATTTTACATGGAACAATTAATATTTTTGATTTTTGCATTGTTAGCAAGTATTTTCTATCCTGATGAAGGTATCCTCATTTTAAAAAGATAAGGAAATAATCAACATAAGATATAATACAAGTATTCCAAATGTTATATGCTTTATGGGTCAACTAAATATTAATATAAGTATTCTTTTTTTTTTTAAACCATTACCTTCCATCTTGGAGTCAATACTGTGTATTGGCTCCAAGGCAGAAGAGTGGTAAGGGCTAGGCAATGGGGGTCAAGTGACTTGCCCAGGGCCACATAGCTGTGAAGTGTCTAAGGCCAGATTTGAACCTAGGACTTCCTGTCTTTAGGTCTAGCTCTCAATTCAATGAGCTACCCAACTGTCTCCTCACGTACGTATTCTTACCCATTTTTGCCACTAGATAATGTTTATTTATTGATAGTTTAACAGCAGCAATATTGCTTCTATCAACTGGAAATGGGATAGTCATTCTAGATACTATTCTGAAATGAAGTAAACTTTGTTTAATTCTTTTTAAAATAGAGCCTTTTATTCACTACCCATAGTTTAATGACCAGTTCTTGTTTGAGACAATTAGATCTAAGTTTTTGTATAATTATTATATATGTGTAACCTACTTTATATCCCAGTTAATGACAACCAAGGCAATATCTATACCTATTAGTTTGTATGCCTACAAAAGCTCTCATCTAATAAAGTGTCTCCAACATATTTGTAAAAATGATATGAGATTACTTGAAAGATACAATGACAAACTTTGTTAATTAATATATGCTAATTTACAGTAGTATAGAGTAGAAACATACTCAATAAAGCTGTTCATTCTTATCTATGAATGTGTGTGTACTTTAGATTACTCCACCCTACTTAGTCTAACAAAATAAGGAATGTCTACACCCATACTTAAGGATTAAGTATCTAGGAGGATGGCCTTTGATAGACCTGTGCTAGCAAATGACAAATCAGAAACAGCTGACAGACTTCTGGGCTGTCCTAAGTCAAGCTTAAGCTACCATTGGTACAGATGAGACACAGGAAAGTGATGTAAAACCATCTATGTATTTGGTATCACTTCCTCTCTCCAGCCTCTTTTCCCAGAGAGGTGGCTCTGTCTGGCAGCGTGCTAAGTGTTCTGGCATCTTGGTGTGGTGGCAGCTATTGTCTGGTTTGGTGGTGAGTGTCCTTGATAGTATACTGGGAGAAGCTGAATAGCTAGTTCAGGTTCAAGCATCTTAGCTGAGCCTTCTTGGAGTTTAGGCTGATATTTTCTCCTTTACTTTGCAAACACTCTCCTCTTAAAGAAAGCCTCTAATCTTCCCCTTGGCACAGGCCAGGCAGGAGAAATCCTACACCTTTTCCCTCTCCCTTCTCCTTAATTTCTTTCCTCTATATTTATTAAAATCACCATAACTTTCCAGCTGACTTGGATATTTTATTTGGAATATCCCCTGGCAACCAAAATAATTTAGTTTAGGTCAAAATCCTAAAATTGTCCTGACATGTGTCCAATATAGAGTTCAAAGAAAAAGGGGATGATCAATAAATGTTGATGTCCTCCATATACATATATTTGTAGAAGGTAATGTGCTGATTTCAAAAAGTTTTGTAATCACCCAAAAGAGTTCCAAAAAACTGAGCACACAGGAAAAACAAAAAAGTAAAAATGTCTTATATTAAAGATGATTAGACAGATAACCCATAGATCTAATTCATCAGAACATGGATCTTTGGTAGACACTGTAGAAGCCTATAAATGAACAGGAGGAAGAGAATAGACTGGATTCATTCTAAGAAGTTGTACAACATTTTTATCATCCCTAGGTTATATTTTTAATGCCAATAATCTTCGAGTGATGTCTACAAGTCACAGAATGCCACTGTCTTTAAAAAATAAAGTATTGGCTAAATATATAGAAAGTAATATTATATATGTAAACAGGCATTAACATTTTACTAGGAATGAACACTGAAGGTGAAATAGCACAAAGCATATTATCAAGGAGGATTCTGAATAAGGAACAGGTAGGCCGATTATGTAGAAAGACAACCAAAGGAACTCATTTCTCTCTATATAATGCCAAGGAATCTAGAAGAGGGGTCCAAACACATTCAGTGAATTTCTTGCAGGGCATTTTTGGAAGATTTGGGATGAATATTTCACAGGAGCAAAAAATGCATAAAGAGATTACAATTTGTATTGTTGAAACGGGGAGTATCTATAGTAATGCTGAAGGGTGTTTAGTCAAATTATTCTTTTTGCTATGCCTCAAGAATGATATTCCATTGCACAGGCTAAAATCTAAGTCCAGAATGATTTTTTCTTCATCACTGCCTCTTAGAATCACTAGCCTCTTTCAAAGTGAAGTCCAAGTGTCATTTCCTTCATGTAGGCTTTTTAGATCTCCACTCATCTGCTGGTGGTTTTCATACTCAAAAAAAATCACCTTCTGTTCACTTTATGTGTGTAAAAGTCTTCACAATTTCTCTAGAAGTAGGATTTCTTTCCAAATGGGAAAAGAGGAAGTTATGTGGAGAACAGGCCTGGAGGACAGTGTTTCTTTTAATACAATGGCAGATATGGGAATCTAGCAAAAGTAAGAGAGAAGAGAAGAAGGAGGTCATGGGAATCCTAAATATATGTAACAGAAACAGAACCATGTTGACTCATGAGTCACCTTTTTTAAACCTGATAATTAAATAGTATTTAAATGATCAAGTGGAGAAATATATGACTTTTTCACCCCCTTTGCTTTGTGTACTAACTCCTATAACTGAAATACTGAGAAAACACACTAACTCAATATGAAAAAAAAATTGACAATCCTAACACTCTTGATCCTTCCTTGACTTGATCAGAGTATGATTGATGGAACCTCATATAGGTTAATATAAGACCTTAGACAATTCCTATGCATCATGCAGTGAAACCTTTTCAGAACATGGAAACTGTCCTAAAAATTTCCACTTAAAGAGGATTTCCAGACATACATCTATTTATTTCG
Organism: Monodelphis domestica; assembly: GCF_027887165.1. Lineage (NCBI taxonomy): Eukaryota > Metazoa > Chordata > Mammalia > Didelphimorphia > Didelphidae > Monodelphis > Monodelphis domestica. Next base: position 173,819,670 of record NC_077231.1, read on the forward strand.
TATCTTTGCCATGTTCCTTTGGATTAGACTCCATTATACTTCCAAATACGGCACATTCTCTCCCCAAACTTTTTCATCTTTTTTTCAATATTGTCTTCCTCCATTATATTATAAGCTCCTTGAAGGCACTGAGCATCTTTTTTTATATTTGTATCCTGAGATCTTAGTATACTTCCTGGTACATAGTAAGCACTTAAATAAATGATTATTGACTAATTCAAACAAAGAATGAAGAAATATCCACTAGATTGGAAAGAAAAAAAATGTCATCTGAGGGCAGGCATAGGACTAAGTATAACATGGCAGAGGAATCCTGCTGGCTTGACTTAAGCAACCTAATTAGAAGACCCATCAGTCTACTACCTAGAAAGGAAATATGGAAATCCTGGAATACCCTGGTGTCAGTAACACTTTCTAGTTTGAGGACCCTTTCCCCTCAATATAGTGATAGAAAATCTCTAGAGAGAAATGCTCTGTTTTTTGTTTTTTTTTTTTACTTTTGAAAGGTCCTAGGACCTTTCAATTCAGATTCAGATATAATCAGATACGATTATAAAATGACTTACAAAATGCTTACAAAAATGTGAAAAAAGCTTTTGGGGTGGAAAAAAATAACTGAAACATATTCAGCAGGGCTTTTTTGGGGGGGATTGAGAAACCATATGGCTTTTGTTTCCATGTATAGTAGGTGTTATTCTATAGAGATGAATAGAACTAAGAATAATAATGTAAGAGGTGGAGGATAAGACAAGACTGGGAAAGTTTATAGGGCCTCCCAAGCACCATACCTTTGTTAGAGTACTTCAGATCTAATAGGACAGGGTTTCCCTGTTTCCCAGGAAGAGGAATTATTATTATTTTTTTTTATAAAAGGCAAAAACAATGTTTCTAGGACTTGATTGGTCTCTGCCTTCTTTGATGGAGTTCCCTGGTTACCTCATGGGAAAGAAAATGTATACCTATGTTAAATAAGATTCATCAAACTTGGATTTATGAACACTGCAGGTCACCATCCTCTTCATTGCTCAACATACAAGGTCCCACATGGGGACAGAGTGGGATATGTCCAGAAAAAATAAGTACTAGCCCTTATGTCCTTGCTTGGTGAGGTCAAAGTAGACCTTTCAAGAGCATAATTTCTGAAGTATTGAATTTTGAACCTAAGAGAAAAGAATACTGGAATTAGGCACACCTATAATATTTGGGAAATCATGTAGTTTTGAAGAGTTATAGGATCCTGTAAGCAACAGGGAGAATAGGTTCAATGATGTCTGGAGAATATCTACTTGGATAACAGATATGTAAATGATTTAAGATCTCATGCCAAAATTTAATCTGAGGATATGAGTAAGAAGAATTATTCTGAGTGTCTCTGACAAAGGCCTCATTTCACATATATGTGGAGAAGTGATTCAAATTTATGAAAATACAAAGTAGTCCTCAAATGACAAATGGTCAAAAGCTATTAACAAACAATTCAAGAAAAAAATTTAAGATAAATCAAATGAAGAAAGAAAGAGAGAGAGAAAGAAAGAAAACAAAAGAAAGAAAGAAAGAAGGAGGAAAGAAAGAAAGAAAGAAGGAAAGAAAGAAGGAAAGGAAGGAAGAAAGAAAGAAAGAATTATTATTGTAACTGTGGATAAAGATATAGAAGTAATATCACCAGGAGACATTTAAATGAACATAGCAGGGACAACATTAGTATTCTTGGGAAATCATTACACAAAGAATGGAGACCAAGGGACAATAGCATGCATAAAGGCATTACTTGTCATTCACTATGGAAAAAGATTTAGCTTCTGTTACAATGGGGAAAAGAATGTCCATACCCAGCTAAATACCTTTTTGAAGAAAATGAGGCCTTGGCACTTCTGATGATCTCTCTTTTTGTAGATACGTAAATATTTATAAGTATGTATTTTCCCCACACCAATATATCTTAAGCTTTTGGGGCAAAGGATAAGAGATATTTTTTTCTACCTTTTTAAAAAAAATTATTTAATTAGATGATTTAGAATACTTTTCCATGGTTACAAGACTTATGTTCTTTCCCTCCCCTTCCCCCCAAACCCTCCCATATCTGACATGCAATTCCACTGGGTTTAATATGTGTCGTTGATCAAAACCTATTTCCATATTATTAATATTTGCACTAGGGTAATATTTTAGAGTCTACTTCCCCAGTCATATCCCCATTGACCCGTGTGATCAAGCAATTGTTTTCATCTGTGTTTCTTTTCCTACAGTTGTTCCTGTGGATGTGGATAGCATTCTTTCTTGTATGTCCCTCTGAATAGTTCTGAATCATTGCATTGCTCCTAGTAGAGAAGTCCATTACATTCGATTTTATCACAGTGTATCAGTCTCTGTGTACATTGTTCTCTTGGTTCTGCTCCTTTCACACTGCATCAATTCCTGATTGTCTAGTTCACATGGAATTCCTCCAGTATATTATTCCCTTGAGCAAAATAGTATTCCATCACCAGCATATAACACAATTTGTTCAGTCATTCCTCAGTTGGAGGGAATCCTATCATTTTCCAATTTTTTGCCACCACAAACATCACAGCTATGAATATGAATAAAAATATTATTGAACAAGACTTTTTCCTTATTATCTCTTTGGGGTACCAACCCAGCAGTGCTATGGCTGGAACAAAGCTCAGACAGTCTTTTAGTGCCCTTTGGGAATAGTTTCAAATTGCCCTCCAGAATTGGATCAAATCACAACTCCACCAGAAATGCATTAATGTCCCAACTTTGCCACATTTACTCCAGCATTCATTATTTTCTGTTGCTGTCATATTAGCCAATCTGCTAGTTGTGAAGTGATATGTCAGAGTTGTTTTTATTTGCATTTCTCTGATTATAAGATATTTAGAACATTTTCTCATTGCTAATTAATAGTTTTGATTTCTTCATCTGAAAATTGCCCATTCATGCCCCTTGCCCATTTATCAATTGGAGAATGGCTTGATTTTTTGTACAAATGATTTAGCTCCTTAAAAATTTGAGTGATTAGATCTTTGTCAGAGGTTTTGTTTATAAATATTGTTTCCCAATTTGTTGCTTACCTTCTAATTTTGATTGTATTGATTTGATTGCATTTGGTTTTGTTTGTACAAAAAAACTTTTTAAACTTTAAAATTATTTATCTTGTATTTTGAATTTTTTTCTAACTCTTGCTTGGTCTTAAAATCTTTCCTATCCCAAGGATCTGATAAGTATACTATTCTGTGTTCACCTAATTTATTTATTGTTTCCTTCTTTATGTTCAAGTCATTGACCCATTCTGAGTTTATCTTGGTATAAGGTGTGAGATGTTGATCTAAACCTAATCTCTCCCATAACGTTTTCCAATTTTCCCAGCAGTTTTATATATATATATATGCAGTTTTCATGGATGTTTTCTTGTGGTATGATGTCAAGATTTCTGTTTATTTATGGCTTTTCAGGGAGACCAATGATTCTCAATTTTTTTTCTCCTTGCTCTGTTTTCTTGATCTCTCATCTTGTCAGTGAGATATTTTATGTTTTCTTCTATTTTTTCATTCTTTTGACTTTGCTTTACTAATTATTGCTGTTTTTCAAGATTATTGTCTTCCAGTTGCCTAATTCTGGTCTTTAAGGACTGAGTTTCCACTATAATCTTTTGATTTTCCTTTTCAGTTAGGTCTATCCCGCTTTTTGTGGCTTCCAAATGTTTCTCCAATTGGGAGTTCTTGTCCTTTAAACTGTTATTTTCTCTTTGAATTATTTCCCACTTTTCTTGCCAGAGGGCTTCCACCTCTTTGATAAGCTCCAATTTAAATTCTTTAAGAGCTTGTGGACAATTTCCATTTTTTTGGAAGGTTTTCATTTTATTTGAATTTCCTCCTGTACTTTCTCTGTAGCCTGGGTGAGGTGGGGGAGGGTAGATCAGCTCTCAGTTTTGGTGGGAGATTTTTCACCCCCTTATAGTGTGGAAATGCCCAAATCCCATGTACCTTCAATGCTGCACCCTACTGTAGAGTCGCTTTGTTCTCATGAATTTGTTTTTTTTTTTTGGTCTTTTGAGATAGTCTATATTGGTGGGTGCTGAGGAGAGGATGAGTCTTGCATCTAGACTGCCACCATGTTTATTTGGAACTACCTCCTTTGCCTCAGTTTCAAGCTGATTAATTTTGTCTTTCAAAACACTATTTTCTTACTTTAGTTCAAGTACCTCTGTTTCCAGATGAATTATCTTGCTTTTTAAGTACTTTCCCCAATTGACTTCAGCCTCTCTTAATTATCTTTTGAATTGTATTTTTAGTTCTTCCAAAGCCTGTGTCCAATTCACTGGAGTTTCTGTGTTTTTTGCTTGATGTTTCTTGATCTTCCTCTTTTACATTTGCTCTTTGTTCATTGCCTGGAGAGAAGCTGTTGATTGTAATTTATTTTCTTTTTTTTCTGTGGTTTGCTCATATTTGTCCCTTCTTGTCCTCCTTTAGTTGCCTGCACTCTTGTTCCTCTCATTATGTGCTAGATCTGTGCATTTGGGCTTTTCTGTCAGCCTTCACCCTTGGAGCTTATCAAGGTACTCAGAGCAGTCTGTGGGGGAGGGTTGTTGGAGCTTGAGCTTCCCAGCCCTCATAAGGCTTGCATGAGATTAATCCCAGATGAGTTGAAGTTGCCAAACAGGAGGTTCCCTAAGGCCCAAACCTTGGGAAGTGGAGGGGGGGGCAATATGGAGTGTTGTGGCTGTGACAAGGCTATGTCCTCTGTGTTTCTGCTCAAGCTGCCTCCCAGCTTCCCATATTTGGAGCCCTGATCCTGGCACAGCTTTTCTCACAAGGTACTCCTTCCAGAGTAGTGCCCTTGCTTGCCCAGATATTTCAGCCACTTCTGGAGGCTCAGTACTGTGGGTGGGGGAGGGGTCCTGGGGCCTTCCCTCTTCCTTCCCCTTAAACCCTAGTGGTCTTTAATTCAGGTGTTTTTTTGGGGGGGGTCATACCTTTTAAGTTGAGTCCAGTAGGAAAGTTCCTTTGCTCAGTCCTATTGTTAGGTTTGGTTTTCAGTCCCCTAGGAGCCTATGATGTTTAGTCAATGAGGAAGGGTTTTCAGAGGTCTGAACTTTGCTGCCTCTACACCACCATCTTGACTCTGCCTCAAAATCCTGTCTTTTAAACTGTTATTTCTTTGAACTTTTTTCCACTTGCCACATATCTTCCATTTTTCTCACAATTGTGGATTTAAAGTCTTCTAGAATTATGAATGATTTCCATTCCCCCCCCCAAATGTTTGGGTGTGTTTAATTGTTTGTCATCTTCTGATGTATCTTCATTATTCTGGGTTTTTTCTGCATAAAAATTATCAAGGGTTAAAAGTTTCTTCTTGTTTTATGTGTTGTTTGTGGATTTTAGTTCCTGGGAGTTTGTTCCTTCCTGGTCAGATGTCTACCTGAGGAATGTGAGTGATTTTTGTATTGGGCTCTGGAAAAGTTTTTGCCCTGAGGATATCTTTCCCAGTCCTCAGCACTGTCCAGCTGCTTTCAGTAGCAGGTCTTTCCCCCAAGAACTCAAAGATTGCCTTGCAGAAGTCTGGTTGTGGAGTGTAGGCAAGTCTCTGTTTTGAACACTGGAGAGGTTTTTACCCACAGGCTATTTTTTGGGTCTCTGTGGTGTTTTGCTTTGGTCCACTTCTCTCTGCCCAAGCTCCACACCCAATCTCCATGTTTCCTTAGCCTCCTGGGGTTCCTAATCTTACTGTTTTTATGGGCAGGACCAGCTGCTGATAACTTAAGATTGCATGGAAGAGGTCTTGGTCTGGAGTGTCACTGTAGAGGATTTTGCCCAAGGGCTTTTTTCGGTTCTCTGTGGCATTTTATTTGAGTGGCCCCCTCCCCAAGCTCCGAACCCTATCTCAATGTTTCCTCAGCCTCCCAGTATTGTGAGTGTAGTTTCTCTTAGGGATAAGTCTGTGTTGACCTTAACCAGTCTCCCTCTTAGAACTTAGAATTTTGTCCCATGCTTGTTCAGACTCTGGAAGGGTAGGTGAAGTGGGGGAGGGATAATGAATTCCCTGATTGATGGGGGAAATTTTGCCCCCTTTTAGTGTGGAAATGCACTAACTTTGCCTACCTTCTGTGTTGTACCCTGCCATAGAAGTCCTTTGCTGTTTGACTTTGATTTTGTCATTTTGAGGCACCCTATTTTGATTGATGAAGAGGAGAAGAAGAGCTCTGCTTCTACTCTGGAGCCATCTTGCCCTCAAAATCTTTGTTTAGATTAAAAAAAAATCTATTGCCTTTCTTACCACAAGGCACATAGTAGGTCCTAAATAAATTCCTGTTGATTAATTGATGATATTATAGATCCATAGAAGTATAGTAGTTAAGAGAATTAAAGAATGCCTTTCAAAGTCATCTCTAAATGACCAGCAACTCATCGCTCATCGCTCACTTACAACCTCTTTAAATCTTAATTCATAATCCTATTCTCTTATTTTTAGGCAGATAGAGTTATTTGTCATATCAGTTTTCACAAAAAGAGCTCCTTCTTGTTTTATGATTGCTACATTTTGTGTTCTTGTAGTTCTCCAGCTAAATTCATTACAATTATTTCCTAGATGTTTCATTAGATAATAATTACCTACTTTTTCCATTTGGTCTGTACTCACTGCTAGCAAAGCACTGCAGATTAATATCTTTCAGTACTACTGTTGTTTGTAAAAGCACCTGAGGAAAAGAGTTAATTGGCACGTGTCCTCAACTGAGAAAAAGCTACTGTAAGAACATGAACTAGTCAGCAATTGGAACATAAGAGAGGAAGGCTTTGTGATATCCAGAGGATCAGACAGAAATGTGGATGAAAATAAGCCATACTGAATGACCTGAAATGGCAAAACAATCAAACAAAACTAGATGAGATAGTCTTTGAGAGAACTAGAATTTGAGTACTTGAGTGGAAAATTGTTAGAAGCCAGAAGCATGTAAATCTCTCTTAGTCAAGTGGAGATATATGATCACTTCTTTAGGAGCACCTACCCTAAGTTAAAATATAATGCCTTTGCATCTTAGTGGAGCTGACACCCTAAAAACTATAAGATAGTCTATATCTTCTCCATGGTTAAGATAAAATTAACAACATTAAAATGCCTGAATACACAATTGTTTGCCTTCATTTTCATTTCATTCTAACTCCATTATTTGATCCTATTAGGAATAAAATATAAGTACATATTACTATACTTCTTATTGACTCTACTGCCTTCCAAATAAATCTTTCTTGAGCTTACCTGAGAAGGGTTTTCTGTTGTTATTTTTTCCAGCTTTGCTTTGAACACAAAAGAATCCCTTACTTACATTAAAACTGGGAGCTGACAAAGAAACTAACTGAAACTTCATTTATTTCCTGGGACTGCATGTAAAGAACCATAACAAGCATATATGAAGCTCTCATAAGTGAAATACAAATTGAAACAGAATTCATCACAATATTAAATAGACAATAATTGCCTTAATGTATACTGCTCTTTTGTGATTAAGCAATTCTATGCTAGACAAAACATTATAGGTCATATGCTAAAAATACCATCAATATAGACAGATATAAAAATGAATATTAGCATAAAAGTAACACAAAATATCAAAGATATGCAATGATTTCAAATTAGGAAAAGGAGAGCAATTATCTTGGTACATTTATGGTTTATAGGATCATAGATCTAGAAATAGAAAAACTTTAGAGGTTACACTGTCCAATCCCTTCATATTTTAGATGAAGTTAAAGCTGAGAATAGTTGTAATTCATTTCTCTTCTCAGAAGTATAAGTTGCATAGACTGGGTATGAATCCAAGTGTGATGACTCCAAGTTCAGTACTCTTTCCACTGTCCCTTAATGCCTCTTCCATTGGTCATCATTATGTGATTATATCATGTGTAAAATATCTTGGATATTATCTCTAAATGGTGAGGCTGGTAATTCTGCTTCTGGGAAAGTCATGATAATGTAGGGGAAGTACCTTGAAGAGTCTATGGAGCATGTATAGATATTCTGTAACTTGTAAAGGTCAACCAACCATCTGGTAAATGAAGAACCTCTATTTGGCAATAGAAACATTCTAAAGACCTTAATTGATTACTACCATCTCTCTTGCTTCAGTTCTTTTGTACATTCCTTTCATGATTGTACTTTTGCTTAGAGCATATGGAGAAATATAATGCTGTTAGCAGTGAGATTTGGGGGTCTTCTTCACTTTGTGGAAATGCAGCTTTAAGGAGTCCTTTTCTGTTTTAGGCAAAAGATATTACTTTAGAAGTCATGAGAGTAAGCCACAGGAATTAGAGAGTAGCAAATCAAGTACTTAATGTTCTTCTTTAATTTTATTTTATCTGATAAAATCATATCAATTGCTAATGTTAAATTATTTGACAGTGCCAAGGACTTTGGTCATAAGATGTTTAGTTTGGGGGATTTTCCAAAAAATTGCCAAGTATTTATGAGGTATGTAACAAAAGGATGTCTAATGGGAAGAAAACAAAATCCAGCATGCCTAGACTCACAGTATGTTTGATTTTTTCATTTAATAATTCATTCAATTTTTCATTCACTATATTTATGAAATATTTCATAATTACATGGTTTGGCATATGAGAAATTGTTCCATGAGGGCAAAAAGGAAAGTGAGAAAACAAAGGCCAAATTTGGCCTTTATGTTTAAGTAATAGTTTCTTTGATTAATGAATTCAGTATGTAGCCAAAGAATGAAAAAATGGAAAATTTACTTACCAACAGCAATTCTCTGCTATATGGAGCAAAGGTTTCTGAGCCTTCGGCTTTTAAATTCTAGGGATTTGGGCTTGCTCTAACTGTTCTGGAGGCAATAATAAAAGAGATTTGGTTTTCCTCAGCTATTCTGGCCAGAAACAGAAATTAGCTTATGCTCATACCAGAACTGGTACTGAAATTTGTCTTTCTATGGTTGAAGTTTTCAATTTTGTTCTGATGATTAAAAAAAAAAAGTATTTCAATGTAAAGTTCTTATCAGTTCCATTAATGTGGTAAAATTAATGGAAGTAATTATAAATTCTGAAGAATTCAGGTAGGACATAGAGAAAACAGGCTCAGACAGGTGATTTACCAATTAAATACAATTTATTTATATATTGCCCCCACAAAGAAGCTTAATCTGTGACAATCCAGACATCAATGGCACCACAAGAGTCATTTATATGTGTTACACATGTACATTTGTAAAGGTGAAAATTAATGGTTAGACAATAATTTTATGAAATTATGTGGTTGCCAATATTATTATATCTCAAATCAGAAATCTGTTTACAAATTTTTACAAAATAGATAGGAAACAATAAAGTAGAGATATGTGAAAGAGATAGAGAAATTATCTATTCCACCTTAACCCAGGCAGAGATTAATTCACTCTCACCCAGGAAGGCCAGTGGTGAGTAACCACATGGCCTCCTCCAAGATGGAAGCTAGTCTCTCCAGAAACAAGGAGAGGAATCTGCCTTCATTCACCCCAGGAAGTAGTCCAGGATTCAGATTCTAAGTTGAAGTCAAGTTCCAAGCCCATGATCCAAGCCATGGTCTCTAGCAATTCTCCCTTCAAGACTCTGTCCAGTCAGGAGACTTTCTCCACAAGACTCACTCAAACCAAAGAATTCATGGTTTTTATGATGACTTCTTGCAACCAGTTCTCACCTTCTGGAGGGGTGAACTCTTATCAAAGGCCTTTGAAGGTGTCAGCTCTGAACACAATATTCACAAGTTTGGAATCCATACCTCTCATCCTCTAAAGGTATACATTCTTATTAAAGGATTCACAAGATTCTGACTGAATTAAAATGGTGGAGATCTCCAAATAAGTGACTGTAAGTTCCCTTACTTAGTGCTCTGTAGGGGCGTTTTTAAGATTTTTGGTTGATTAATTCAACATAGATAAAGAGAATAAACAATTCTCTTTCACACTTTGCATATAGGTTGGGACATGCATATTTACTTTTATTTTGACTTTGTAGATAAGGTCAGATTCTAAAGGTTTTAGCAATCTCAATTATATTAACAAAAATATGAACACAAGCCCTTTATTACTTTTTCAAATGACCTTAGAGAACAGTGACCCAAGTCTCTATAATCATCTGTGGTTTTACTTACCAGCCATTTTCTGATGATTGGTTGACAGCAAGTTAATACTTCATACCCGTGAGTGCCCTCATTTGTCTGTTATCTTTGATCTCTACATTCCACCAAAGTGAATTTCACAGACATAATCCAGTCTGCTTTAGTAAATGGTTAAGATAGACCTCTAAGTGGTTATGATCAAATTAGACCTTCTATTCAAGCAATGATCATATTTCTATGGAGCCTATGAGGAGAAAAAAAGATCATCTAATTCAATAAGTGAGAAGGCTACACACTGAGTTTCATTGATTTATGTACCTTTTATCATCAAGCCAGTACTCAGAAAATATAATAATTGCTATTATATCTCCATTAAAAAGGGAAACATTGAATTTTTACTGCTGGATTAATGCTACTAATTTGGTTAGTATCTTTTATAGTAAACATTTCTTGTCAAGTTACCTCAATTTGAACTGTCATGCAAAATGGACATAAAAATGATTTTGATTTCATTTTAGGTTACAAAGATAGATAAAAGTTTTTATTGCTATAACATGAATCTCCCCTTACTAGAATCTTATTCCTTTAAACACATCATAAATGTTCAAAGACTGGAATAAAATTTAAATCATACAAAATTCAGGTGGAAACTATTATAAATTTAAAATATGGGCTATTTAATAGTGAATTTTATGTTCCTAAAGCTCACCTTATAGTTGTATCCACAAACAAATCAATTCAATGAGAAAATTATACGAACTGGTTTGTTGAAATTTATAGTAAATAATTTTTGATGGAAATCCTTTCCTCGGTTACAGGGCTAATCATCATCATTATCTATCTGAAAGGGTTTATATTATGTATTAGAAAATACAAAGAGGTGTATGACATGGTTTCTACCCACAAGGGACTTACTATCTAGTATCAGAAATAGGTTATAGAATCATGACAGCAAAGCAATGTTAGAGGTAAGAAATAAATAAAAATTCAATCTAGAATTCTAATATTGCCATTTGAGTAATAAAAACAAACAAATAGAGAAAAGGAAGTAGAAATCACTGTGGGCTGGCAGCATTTATTAAAAGCTTCACTTAAGAGACAGAAACTAGAAGCAGCTAGGTAGCACAGTGTGTACAGTATCTGACCTGCAGTTAGGAGGACCTAGGTTCAAATCTGTTCTCAGAGACTTCCTAGCTATGTTGACCCTGGGCAAGTCACTTAACTCCAATTACCTAAGCCTTGTTGCTCTTCTGCCTTAGAGTCAGTTCCAAGCCATGAAGATAAGGATTTAATAAAAGGAGGCAGAACTTAGATTGAAACTTTGAGATAGACAGAAAGTGGCTGAAAGGCTGGTTTTGGGCAAGATAAAATAAAGGCTCACCTATCAGAGACAGAGAATCTTGGAATAGATTCCAAAGAGTATTGCCAAATTGCTGAACTCACTAGAGGTGGAGTTAAGGGGGCTTTTAATCCCAGTAGCATAAATCCAGCAGCTCCACCCTTTAAATTCAGTACTTCTGGATATCTCTTACTTTTTGAGCCATTATATAATGTTCACTACAAAGATGAAAAATGTAAGTTTTATTAAGATGTTGGAGAGAAAGTAAGTTGTTTCCCCCCCCCCCCCCACAAACTGATTATTTAGGTGGTTTGGATAACAATTTGAGAATACTGGCATCACATATTAAAATTATGTGTCAATATGGAATAAAAGTGCTCATTTAACAACTTATTTATTTTAGCACAGGTATTACTTTTCCCCTTTTAATGTAATTTTATGTAATTAAGGCATTAAGACATTTACAAGGTTTTGTGTGCCATCAAATTTTCCAGAAAGATGAATGATGTATACGTTTTTAATTGGTTGATTTTTCTTGCTTATATTTTTAATCATGTGTTATACACATAATATACATGGAAAGGATCTTCTGAGGTCCCTTACCTTACACATCAAGATTCACAATATCTACATAAGCTAAGTGATATTTTCTAAATTAATGGAATTCCATATTAACATCTTTAAGCTATTATGATCATTGCCTACCATATGGTCCTGACTTCCTTTGCACCATTGTTAGAATTTTATAAGAATGACTCTGAAACTCCACTGCCTGATCATTTGTTTCCCTAGTAGATTTAAAACCATAGAATCATAAAATTTCAAAATTTTCAGTAACATTAGAGTTCATCTGGATCAATCTCTATTTGAGTGAGAATCCCCTATACAATATATCTCTGACAACTAATCATTCAGTCTCAGCTTGAAATTCTCCAATAAGGAAGATCTCTTTATCATGTAAATCAGTTGATTCCATTTTGTGCACTTTTCGAATTGAATATTTTTCTTAATATCAAGCCAAAATCTACTCTACTAACTTTTATTTATTATTGCTTAGATTCACAAGATCAAAATGAGGCAGGTATGATTAGATGGCAGTTTTTGTGAAAAAAAAAAACTGGCAGCTTTAGTGAATGATAATCTCAATAGAAGGTAGAAATATGATGTAGCATTTAGTCAATAAATGGGCTCTAAGAGCTTACTATGAGACAGTCATTTTGTAAGGAGGGAGAATGCAATTGAGGATTCAAAGAAAGGGTAAAATAGTTCCTGCTCACATTCTAAAGAGGGAGCCAGCATTTAAATAACTTTTCACACACAAAAGAAAATAGATACCAAGTAGATGAAGATAACTTTGATAGTCAAGGCAATGTACTGAAAGCATACTTGTAGAAATTAGGATTTGAGAACAATCACAGAGGAAGCCAAAGATTTTAAGAGTCAGGGATAAAGAACAGAGAGATAAAAGTCTCAATACATCATGCTCTCCTGTCATCTCTCAAGGATAACTGTGTCCAGTTCAGTTGCTACAGTTTGAAAAGGACACTGACAACTTAAAGAAGGGAATCTTAGCTTATGGTCAAGGACTTTGTTTTTTAATGTATTTTTTATAATTTTTGATATTATCTTTGTCATTTTGTGTATTTAATTTATATATTTATGAGAAAAAAACAACCCTGGAGGTCTTTAAGCAGAGGGTAGATGACCACTGGGTTTATATATTATAGTGAAGTTTCCTTCCATGAATTAATTTATGATTTGGACTCTATTATGGGCCATTTCAACTCTCAAACTTTGATACTACATTTCCTAGTTTGTTGATTTGTTTCCCTTTCTGGGACCAAGCAAACAAAATCTAAATTGTCTTCTTCCTGATGAGTTTTCAAATGGTTGAAAAGAGATATCCTTTCTCCCTTGATTCTTTCCTTCCATGATCAAATTACTTCCTATTCCTTTAAAACCGACATCATATAGTATAGGTTTTAGACCCCCTTATATGTGAGTAGCAATCTCTGGATATACTTCACATTACTGATGTCATTCCTAAATGGTAATGCCACATACAAAAGACTCATGGTTGATGAATTTAATTTATCACATTCAAAAAGTCTTGATGTTTATTCTTGATTCTAGGTGCTTTTTCTTCTTCATTTATGCTTCTGGATTTTCTCTGTCAGAAGCACAAGGAACTAATATTCATGAAGTTATAAATCTTTTTAAGGGAAGAGAGTTAGAGTGATTTTCTAATTTCTTGTGTAAAGGAAATCTCTCAGGATAAACCTTTTTTCATCTACTGATGGTAGCCATAGCTTTTTGCTTCCCAAATGCAACCAGCTTGATTTCTGTAAATTAGTAAACAAAACAAAACAACAAATTACACTCCTAAAATTATGATTTATAATTTGAACATTGATAAACTTCTAAGGCCAGTCAATAATCATGGTAAGTTATGTATGCTCAATATTTATTTTTTAATTATTAAAGATTTTTTAATTAACCAAAATCTCACTTCTCTCCCTTTCATACCCACCATTCCATTAAAAATTGTAAAGTCATAGTAACAAACTTTCATAATGAGGGAAAACAAATTCCCTTAATAGTTATGTTAAAAAATTTTATAACCCATCTGCACCTTAAATTTATTACCTCTCTCTCAGGTGACATAGATAGCAAGCATTATCCCATGTCCTCTAGCATTACAGACCATCATTGTGTTGACTGTAGATCTTAATAGCATTTGGTGTTATGTTTTTACCAGGTTATTGTTACAGTATAAATGATAATATTTGTTCTGATTACTATAAAGTGGTAAAAGTTTTAAAAGCTGTTTGTCTTTCTTATATATTTAGACATATATGTATATACATATATGTCTGTGTATAAATTGCTTTGGTTCAGCTTCACTCTATATCATTCATTTATGTAAATCTTTCAATTCCTCTATAAATCATTTTGTTCCTCATTTTAAAAATAGATTCAACCACATTCTTAAACACACTCTGTTCAGCATTTCCCTAATTGATGGGAATACCTTTAGTTTATAGTTTTGTTTTTACCATCACAAAAAAGCTGACAAAAAGGTCATATAGAATGTTTTGTCTAATTCTTCAATCTCTTTTAGGTATTATAGACCTAGCAGTTATATAGCTGAGTCAAAGGGAACGCACTGTTCAGTATCTTTTTTTGTGTATAATTACAAAATGTTTTCTAGAATGGTTGTAGCCATTCAAAGGTCTACAACCAGGACATTAATTTACCTGTTTTGCCACAGTCCCTCCAACATTTGCAATTTTTGTCATCTTTCTCAGTGTTATGGATGTGAGAATCACAGAATATATTTCATTATTCATTTTTCTCAGTAGCCTTGTTGACTCTATGTTTATCTTCCTTCTTTATTGTTTGAAAACTCCATAATTGTTTATACCTGTCATTTGGAGTTTATAATACCTCAGTTAAAATTGTGTCTCAGTTATATATAAGTGTAACTTTTCAATTTTCCCCCCTCTAATATTAGGATAATAATGGCTCTAGATAGATAGGAAGATAGGATTGTTGTGAGAATCAGATGAAATTATATATATATATGTATATATATATGAAATGCTATGTCAACATTAAAGTACTCTATTACAGTTATTTACAAATTTTACTACTACTTTTCCAACCTCCATATTTTTATTTACATTTGATGTTTTTCTCTCTTAGTTCCTTCTCTTTCTGTGCTAAATATTCCCATCCATCAAAGCTTAGTCACAATCTTACTTTGTTCAATTCTCTGAATAGTATCATAGATCTAGATCTTTAAGTGACCTTCAAAGTCATTTAGTTCTATACACCTCTTCTTACAGGTCAGGAAACTGAGACCCATTGTGGGGTAATTTCCCCAAGGTCATGTAGTCACTAGAAGAGGTGGGACTTGATTAATGGACTTTTGACTGCAAAGTCAACAGTCTTTCTAATGAATTGTGCTTTCTCTGCTATTCTAGTTCTCACTAATTTCTCCTTTCTCTGAATTATACCACTTATCATCTGTATCACACAATTTAGCACTTAATGATAAACTCTCTCATTGTTCTCTAATTATGTAATGCCAGATAGTCTTGTCTCTCTGACAACTCTGTAAACTCCTTAAAGACCATATATCCCCTGCAGTGTTTTTTACAGCATTAAGCACAAAGAAGACACTCCATAAATATATTTTGCTTTATGGAGGGAAGTCCAACTTCAGTGAAGAAGAATCTTGCTGCATCCAAATGATGAGGGGTAACCTGAAATATCCAAGAATAGTAAAAATTCTCAATGATAATAGTTTTGTAGAATTCTACATCTTTTTGAATTTGAAAGTGTAGTCCCTTTGACAAAGAATGCTTGCAAATAAACAGGCTGTTGCATGGTCTTGAATGAGAGCAGATGATTAAGTAGAGCATATAGCTCTCTCCTTGCCTGCAAAACTTACTGATTACCTCTAATTAAGGTATCATTATTGTTCAACTAATACTTAGGGATATCAGAGGAAAAGATTTTATCAAATAGACCTAAACTACCAACTTGAGGTGAGTATATTATATTAAAAATATTCAATATTCATCGAAATTATGATGATGTAAGTTTAACATTCTAATCGGAGGACAGAGAAAATGTTTCCCTTTAAAGGCTAATTCTCTTTAAAGTATAATGAGGAAGTTAAATAAGAAAACCAAAGATTTTGGGAGCAGATTGCTTTGTTTTGAGAGGTGGGTGGGAAGAGGAAGAAAAGAAGTAAAAATTAAAGGAGGAATTTTGGGGGTGTTCAATGGCTATAGCACTAGTTTTAAAGTTAAGAAAACCAGAATTCAAATCCAGTCTCAGACATTTAATATTTATGTAACCTGAGGAAGTCACTTAACCTATTCTTGCCTTGATTCCTTAATCTAGAATTCTATCCATCTTCAGAGAAAGAACTGATGGAATCTGAATGCAGATTGAAGTATTATATTTTTCACTTCTTTTGTGTGTGTATTTTAATTTTGGGTGTTGGTTTTATATGAATATTTATTCACAAAATGACCATGGAAATACATTTTGCATTATCATATGAAGATGGGAGACATTTTGGATCTTGTCAATTTAGAAAAAAAAGGGTTGAACACTCATGCCCATAAATAAATTCCTTAGTATAGAAACACATCAAACTCATCAGGGAAACATGCAAATATTAGGAGGAATATTAAAAAGGAGAATAATAAAATCTAACTGCTCCCAAAAAGGAGATTTAATGAGAGATCCAAAAGAGGGAAAAAATAAAATCTAAGAGATTGTCTTAGGTTTTCTTTTAGACGATTGAAGAATGGCTGATAATAGCATAAGAATGTAATGAAATATTATCATTACTTAAATAAATGATGAAAGTGATGATTTAGGAAAACACTGGGTACCATAAACTAATATGTGGAAATATGAGGAAATTTTTTACAAGGACAATATTATAATTTAAAACCTTATAATTTAAAAAAAAAACCTTTTGAAAGACTTGAGAACTCTGACCACTACAATAGGCAGCCATTTCTTCAGGGAAAATATAATGAAACATTTTACAGATATCCCAAGAGAGATGATGGACATAAGATACAGAGGCATATGTTTATGGACGTGGGTGCTCTGGGTATGGATTCATGTTATTTAACTGGACTTATATGTTTCAAGGTTTGATGTTATTTCCTTCTCTTGGTTAAATATTTGGAGTGCAAACATGGGAAAAGTGTTTATCAATTTTAATACCCAAAAGGGTACCATTGTAACTTTTAAAAATGTGCACAGAAAAGACAAGAAGGAAATTCAAATGGAAACACAGGCAAGCAAGACAACTTTGAGAGTGATATGCCACATTTAATGGGATTTTCATGATTTACTATAGGACTCTTACTTTGTGATAACATTTGTTTTCTGATATTTTTATGAAATATAGCCTTTTCTTCTGATATTTGTATAAAATGTTCTTTTTGACACTTTTAAAGATAAAAAACAAAATAAAAAATACATGAAGGAAGAAAAATGTTTAAATATAGGGAATAAGAGAAGGAAATGGCATAGTGAAAGTAAAAATCAAGGAAGAAAGAAGCAGGATAAAGCTAAGGGAAATGAGTAAGTAATTTCAGAAAATACGGTAGTTAACAATATAGTGTGTCGGTAGGAGGCAAAGGAGAGTGAAATTAAGCAGGCAACTAGAATTAACTATTTAATGTTTATTAATGATTTAGAGAAATTAATAACATGAGAGAAAGGCAAGATTGTATTCCTGAGTGGAGAAGTAAGTCAAGTGAAAGTAGATGAAATAATTGAAAATTGCATATTTCAAGAAGTATGGCATTCAAGTAAAGTGAAAAGACATTATAGTAACCTAATAGTAGAGGAGGATTGAGCAAAATTTTTCTTTGCTTTTTTTCCTTTCTCTCTGATTCTTTCTCATTTAAGGGATACTTGACTTTGTCAACTCAAAAAACATGGGGAAGTTGGAAATTAGGGACTAGAGGTTAGCAGAGAGGTTATGCCTAGAAAAGTAGATATAAAAATCATAAAGCATAGATGTTATCATTGAAATTGAAATAGCTAAGATCATGAAGCAAAATAGGATATATAGGAAAGAACTGTAGACCCAGAACAGAGCAAGAAGTGGTTCCTGAATGAGAATAAGCATAAACTGGATGAAAATCCCGCAAAAGAGATTGGAATAAATTCATCTTGGAGGGAAGAGTTGAACCAGGAGAGAGCAATGTCACAAAATCTGAGAGAAAGAGAGAGAGAGAGAGAGAGAGAGAGAGAGAGAGAGAGAGAGAGAGAGAGAGAGAGAGAGAGACAGAGACAGAGACAGAGACAGAGACAGAGACAGAGAGACAGAGAGACAGAGACAGAGAGACAGACAGAGAGAGAGAGAGAGAGAGAGAGAGAGAGAGAGAGAGAGAGAGAGAGAGAGAGAGAAACTACCAAGGAGTAGAACGTGATCTACAGTCACAAAGGTTGCATAGAAATCCCCCTCAAAAAATGTCTGAGAAAAGGTCATTCGATTTGGAAATTTATAGAGCATTTGTAACATTGGAAATAGTAGTTTTAGCTAAATATTGATACTGGAATACATACTTCAGAGGTATAGGTCATCAAGAAATTTAGCTACAAAAGATTATATTCAAAGGAAGTGAGGGAGAAGCCAATAAAATACACTTTACCAAAGATTTAATAATTGCAAAAATGAGATAGAAGGTTAGACTTATAAATTTAGAAAAAAATGTTAAAGTATTTGTTGGGTGCCTTTAGTATCTTTGTTAAAAAAATAACTGAGATAGAAGGGTAAAGGATAGGGTTAGAATTTAGGAAAGATGGTAAAAATTGGATTCATCAGTGTTGTGAAATTTAATAAGGAATCCACTAAAGATGACTAAAAGGATTGCTGAGT
Organism: Monodelphis domestica; assembly: GCF_027887165.1. Taxonomy (NCBI): domain Eukaryota; kingdom Metazoa; phylum Chordata; class Mammalia; order Didelphimorphia; family Didelphidae; genus Monodelphis; species Monodelphis domestica. The sequence continues at coordinate 173,838,539 of NC_077231.1, forward strand.
AACAGTGAGGCTTCAGATGAGATTAGATAACATCAATATGTTGTGCATTTAGTTAATATAATTTTGTGACTTTCTGCAGCAGTGTTTAGCAACCCAAATATATTAATGGAGAAAATGAATAGTGGAGGTTAACTAGCATTGGAAGTTTGCAAGATGAGGATTAAAAAAGGTCAATAAAGATGCAGAGGAGAGAAATTTTAAAAATGCAATTGAAATCATTTAAATTCCTGACCAGGTAGACTTGGCTTATTAGAATGGCATAATAGACTTAGATTATCAGGGAAAGGTCAAGAGATCATCAGTTACAAAGAGAGCACAGAGGAAATTCAGTAGAAATTATAAAATGGCTTAAAGGATACCAAAGAATTAAAGAATCTCAAATTAGTGGAGGGGGGACTTAGAGGCACCTTAGTTCATTCTTTTAAAAAGTAATATTTTTCTTAATATACCTGTGATTTCATTGGCATAAGAAACTCACATTAACAAAACCATCCTAGTAAAGAAAATCAGCAGGTTGTCTGCAATTTAGAGTCCTAGTGTTGCCTGGGCTATGAAAAGTTAAATGACTTTCCCAGAATGATATAGCCAGATATAGTCAGAACTTGCATGTAAAACCAGATTGTCTAGACTCCAGGATTGCCTCATATTATGTGGTTCTATCTCCCCATATATGAAGGAGAAAAAAACCCTTCTACAATATTCCAAACTAGAAAATACAAGCTAATGCCAGATTCAGGCTTTAAATCTAAGTCTTTTAACTCAAGGATCCAGAATTCTTTCTTGATAAGAACTTCTGGTTAGAGGGGAATTTCCATTCTTGAAATGTGCAATTCTCAAGTGATATTATACTTTAAACCATGTGTTTGGGCAGCTAAAGTTTAATGGACTTGAAGAGGCCAAGGAACTGAAAAACCAGTAACAGAAACATCTTGAGTATGGGTATTGACATGACTAGGGATAATAACAAGGAGCAGAATAGAGAGGAAGAAAATGAGTCAGATAGATAAGTGATCAAGGAAGATGAATAAATGTATTGGCTGTTGTAGATGAGTATGATGAGCTTTGAGTCATACTCGAGGAAAGCACAACTGGATTTCATGAATTTATAAAGGTGGAGAATGACTGCAGGTGGCAGCTTAGATAACTCCTTTGCTGCCAAATATAAGCTTGGTAGGAGTGGAGACTAAAGAGAAGTAAAAAAAAAACCCTACCTTCTTCAGTTCCCCAAAGGATGTTTTGATAGGAATGAATTGGGCTCACTAGTTTCATATAATTTTAATTCAAACCCCTTTAGCAAGAATCGTTTACATTTTAATGATGATGAGCTTTAAAGTTGTCATTATTATTTATAAAAGGCATCATAACTATAATCAACCCCTGCTTAAACTGCCTCATCGTTAACAACTTAGCCATACTTAGAAGTATTTGGAATCTCTTAATGAGCAACAAATGATAAAATGAAAGTGTTTTAAAGATTGTTGCTGTGCATAACTTAATAAATGTTGCAATTTAAATCATTAAAAAGTGTGAACTCATGATAGCTTTTATTTTACATAGTTATTTTTCTCCAAGATATGGCCAAGTATTGCAGAGGATAAGGTGTTGGTGAGTTGCAATCTGCACCAGTGGAGGGAGTACCCACATTAGTAAGATCATGGATCCATTAAAGAACTTTTTTTGAGAATACTGTGATATGTTTTATAATCACACAATATAAAAAATATCTCTAAAGCACCATCAGTAGGGGCACTGTGGAAGGATATATACAAAGATGACAAGAGAGAAAAACCTAATCAGTTTTTTAGGGGGTTGCAGTTCTCCATATTTTTAGGATAGTTTTCAGTGCTAGTGAGAAATAAAGACATTTCTCAATTTTATCATTGATTTTCTGGCTATTTTCTGATTTATAAATGATGGACTTCTTTTTTGTAAGAATTTGACTAATATGAATTTGAATTTCAGAGATGTATTGGAAGACTGGTAAAAGATGTGATGGACTTTAAGAGAGAGAAGTGGCGGAAAGATTTTAAAACCAAGAAAGACTTAGAAAGAGTCACAAAATGTAAAATAAATAATTTTGACTACATCAAATTAAAAAGGTTTTGTACAAACAAAACCAATGTAACTAAAATCAGAAGGGAAGCAACAATTTGGGAAACTATCTTCATAACAAAAACCTCTGATAAAGGTTTAATTACTCAAATTTACAAAGAGCTAAATCAATTGTACAAAAAACCAAGCCATTCTCCAATTGATAAATGGGCAAGGGACATGAATAGGTAATTTTCAGTTAAATAACTCAAAACTATTAATAAGCACATGAAAAATTGTTCTAAATCTCTGATAATCAGAGAGATGCAAATCAAAACAACTCTGAGGTAACACCTCACACCTAGCAGATTGGCTAACATGACAGCAAAGGAAAATAATGAATTCTGGAGCGGATGTGGCAAAGTTGGGAGATTAATTCATTGCTGGTGGAGTTGTGAATTGATCCAACCATTCTGGACAGCAATTTGGAACTATGCCCAAAGGACGATAAAAGACTGTCTGCCCTTTGATTCAGTCATAACACTGCTGGGTTTGTACTCCAAAAAGATAATAAGGAAAAAAGACTTGTACAAGAATATTCATAGCTGTGCTCTTTGTGGTGGCAAAAAATTGGAAAATGACGGGATGCACTTCAATTGGGGAATGGCTGAACAAATTGTGGTATATGTTGGTGATAGAATACTATTGTGCTAAAAGGAATAATAAAGTGGAGGAATTCCATGGAGACTGGAACAAGCTCCACGAAGTGATGCAGAGCGAATGGAGCAGAACCAGGAGAACATTGTACACAGAGACTGATACACTGTGGTTCAATCGAACATAATGGATTTCTCCATTAATGTCAATGCAATGTCTCTGAACAATCTGCAGGGATCTAGGAAAAAAAAAAAACACTACCCACAAGCAGATGACAAACAGTGGGAGTAAAAACAATGAGGAAAGGCAACTGCTTAACTACAGTGGTTGAGGGGATATGACTGAGGAGAGACTTTAAATGAATACCCCAATGCAAATACCAACAACATGGAAATGGGTTCAGGTCAAGGACACATGTGATATCCAGAGGAGTCATGCATTGGTTATGGGAAGGGTGTTGGGGGGGGGGGGAAATAGAAAATGTTCTTTGTTTCCAATGAATAATGTTTGCAAATGACCAAATAAAATAATGTTTAAAAGGAAAAAAAATTCAGAAAGTTAAAAAATATTTGCATTATATAAGTGGTGATTAGTTACAAATAAATGGACAATAAAAAATTTAAAGTACAAAAAAGAGAGAGAGAGAGAAGTGGCATTGTGCCAGGGATAGAGTCCTGACCTCAGATTCAGGAAGTCATGGGTTTGAATACTACTTCTGTCATTTACTATCAATATAACCCTGGTCAAATGTTTCAACTACAGTAAAATTTATGTTCTTTATCAATAAATAGGAATAATAATACCAATAATAGTTAGTACACAGGGTTCTAAAATTAAATGAGATAATTTTTATAGTGTTTTGCAAATTTTAAAATGCAACACACATCATTCCATCTTTATATGCAACATAAGATGATGACCTCAGAGGAGATTCATGGTTATAGGTGACTGGAGATGAAAGGAAGGAAAGAAGGCATGAAGGAAAGAAAAAAAAAGGAAGGAAGGAAGGATAGAAGGAAGGAAGGGAGGAAAGGTGGAAGGAAGGTAGGATAAAAGGAAGGAAGGGAGGAAAGAAGGAAGAGAGGAAGGGAGAAACAAAGGGAGAGAAGAGGGTAGGGAAAAGAGGGAAAGGGGAAGAAGAGAGGGAAAAAGGAAAAAGAGGTGGAGGAATGAAGGAAACAAAGAAAGGAAACAAGCATTTATAAACTGATGATTTTATTTTAGGTACCATGCTTAGACCTGAGAATATGAACCAACCCATACAAAAATAAAAATAGTCCTTTTCTTCAATGAACATATTCTAATGGAAGAAGAAACATAAAAGGAAGTAGAAAAGCACAGGGAAGTAGTAGAGTTGGATTTAGTACATCAGTAAGATAAGAGGAATAAATTTGCCAATTTATTATAACTAATAATATGTTAAAATAAATTATATTACTTTAATAAGATCATTTGCCAATTTGGAATCGCTAGTTTCCATTTTTTAAAATACCCATTATGTGACTGTGCTGAAAAAGGAAGTTGTTTTTCTGTAAGTTGTTCTTTTAGATGTACAATAAGCTGTATGGTATGATATAGTAAACAACAGAGGTATATTCTTAAAAATAACTGAGAAACATATGTAGACATTCTCATTAGATAGATCATTTATAAGAAAATAGCATCAACAACTTACCAGGAATCTTGAACTAAATTACTAAATAATATGATTTAAAAACTACAGATACAATTCTTTAAAAGTTACCTGAGACCTCAATATCAGCCCTTTTTTAAGTGTGGCAGGCTCCTTTTCTCCCTTTATTTAAAATTCAAAGAACTACATATGACTTATGGCCAGTACTGATTGACTGAAGGTTGGTATTGTTAATTGACTGGTAGTGATTTTAGAGACTTGCCAAAGGACCTCTGAGAGGGAGACAAGGGCTGGGCAGAGAGGAATCTCATGTACTCCATTAAGAAAGAATTCTATGAAACCTTTAAACCATAAGGCTTTTGATGAAATGATTTTAGAATGTATTGTTTACAGGCTCTGATTAACAAAGTTTGATCACATGTATTGCGAAATGTAAGTCTAATTAGCATTTTTGTCACATTAATTAGTACATGTAATGATAAATCATAAAGGAGTCTACTGTATGTTAATGGGAAGGGAGTATGAAATGAAGGTACCTGGCATTTGAAATCCAAACAAAGTAGAACAGAGCCTTGAAGGGAATGAAAGCAGGATGGTTTGGATCATTTCACAAAGTGGAGCATCCTGGAAGAATTTAATAATGGGAAAAGGTCAGACCTTGTGATAATGCTTGGTGAGCCACCTTCTGGGCTGGTCAGTTGTTCCAAGGGGAGGTGGCCCAGGTACTAATGGAAGTTCTAGGATGGAGCAATAGTTGAGAAAAGCAGTATAAAACATGATTTTGAAGTCGAGAGGAAGTTGGAACAGGGAAAGGAATAGAATAATGAGTTTACATTCTACTGCTATTTGGGATATTGTGAAAAAAAATGCCACTATGGGCATTTTTTTCCAAGTAAATTAAGTGAGCTTCTGTATCAGCAACTGGGGACTTTTTCAGAAGGGCTATTTTCTTTTCACGGTTATCATTTTAGACACTGCCATGTATAAATGTGTGTTTTATCCAAATTGAGCATGTTTCTCCTATAAAACCGTAAGCTGACTGTGAAGAAACTGAGCACACCTAGAAACAATAGGCAGTGTAGGCTGTAGGGGGCCAAAAGAAGTTCAAAAGCTGGAATGATGTTAGAGGCTGTCATTTATAGAATAGGAAGTCATTTCTTTGAAAGATGAAGTGTCTTGTGCAGAGTTGCATAGCAGGTAAATGTCTAATGTAGGATTTAAATGTTGAACTTCCTAACTCCAACCCAGAACTTTATTTACTGTATCCCCTGCCTTCTCAGGACTTAGAGTCTAGAAGCTGAGGCTTCAAATCCTATCTTTTACGCTTATTAGTTGAGTAACCACAAGCAAGTGACTTAACACTGGCAAATAGGTCACTATATGATGTCAGAAAACTTCCTCTTCCTAGTTACTAAACTATAGAGGGATGTTGAATTGCCCAGTGGAGGGTATTCAGACATTAAAGAAATCATATGGCAGCAGATCACAGAAGAAGCCATAAGTGAATTATGTGTCAGTGGGCAGAGTAGAAATGAGGAGGCTATTACCAGAGCCTGTCAACCATGATAGTCAGAAAAATCAGATTCAAACCAGGATTCATAATCATAGAATACTGGAGTTAGAGATAAAAAGGACTTTAGAGATCTACTAGTCAAATTCTTACCCTCATCTTACATATCAGTAAACTAAGACCCAGCCTGAGGGAGGGAAAATGATTTGCCTAAAGTCACATAGCTAATTTAGTGGGAAAGCTAGGACAGGATTCCATGTATTCTAATTATTTGTTCACAGTTTATCCCCCCCCCCAATACTTATGGATTTGTTAGTCTATGCTAGCCTGTTTCATAATTGTGAAGATAAATCATCAACAGGATTGCATCTTCACAGGGCATAGACAATAAATAGGAGATAGTGGACAGAGGAATCCAGAGGATTGGGAAAAAAGGATATATACATCACAAAAAAGGATGGGCACAAGTAAGAAAACAGAGGTACAACAAAGTCAAATGATTTCAGTAGTGAGGTGACTGCACAGCTTAAACTTTGAAGCTTTTTGTTCAGGTGGTACCTAGTCCAAATGAGACCAATTTGAAGGCCTGTGTGACAGGAAAATTATTATACTTTTTTGGTAGTACTGTAATCACAATAAAAATGGAATTTGTATAGTGCTTTAATGTTTAAAAAAATGCTTTGTAAATTCTATGTCTTATAAAGGTAGCTAGGTGGTATAGTAGGTAGAACAGAATACACAGCATTACCAAGCAAGTCAAATAATTTGAAAACAAAACAAAATTGATTTGTTTTGTTTCCTTATTTTTGGGTTGAATGCTGGGCCTGGAGTCAGGGAGATGTGAATTCAAATTCTCCAGTCTTGGTTACTTACTAGCTGTGAGATCTTGGGCAGGTCATCTATCTTCTCTCAGGCTAAGTGACTTCAGTATAAAGTAGTAATAACAATAGCAAATAACTCACTGGGTTATTTTGAGGAGAAAATCAAGTGTGATAATATAGGTAAAGCACTTTGCAAACTAACTTACTTTATTATTATTACCATCATCATCATTGTCATTTTATTAAAGTTTTACAGCCACCTTGTGAGGAAAACATTAGAGGTTTTGTTATCCCCATTGTGTAAACCTTAAAATTTCTTAGACTTATAAATGTTGGAAATTTCACCATTGGGAAATTTCATACTTGAAAAATTTCCTATTGATAGTGGGTCTTGGCTATTGGAATGTAAACCCCATTGGCATGGGAGGTTCCTCCTCCTCCCTTCTTAAGAGTACTTTAGGACAGAAACCTTTTGCTGAACAATGGAAAGGACTTTGACCTATGCTTAAGCACAGAACAGGAATTTCCTTGAGTCATGATTGATTTTAGAATTGATACAATAGAGATACTTGGAATGACAGAATCAGGTCTTGGAAAATACAATTTCCACCCCACTCAGTCCTAACAGGATTTAGGAAGGGCTGCATAGATCAAAGCATAGATCAAAATTTAATTATTTGAGAATATGACCTCCAACAGACATGTGCAAAGCCACAGACCTCTGGGCAGTCCTGGGTTAAGCTAGAGCCACCATTGGCACAGGGAAAATGATGGACAGTGATTGGTAGAGGTGAGAACTGAGGGGAGGGAACTTGGATGGTTTCCTTAAAGATAGAGGGGTCTGAAGCTGGTGGTGGTTGGAGAGTTTTTTGGCTCTGAGTGTTTTGAGAGGTGCTCTGAGAAGCTTGCTCTGAAGGAAGCTGAAGGTGGGGGCCTCCGAGACTGTTTCTCCATTTTGGTCACGTGAGTAATATGGACTGATCTCTTTTCTTTGGCCCAGCTATCTAAGGGCTTGGGCATTTTGGTCCAGCCTAAACAGAGGGGGTATTTAAGCCCTATTTCCTTCTCTCCCCTTTCTCTCTCTCTCTCTCTCTCTCTCTCTCTCTCTCTCTCTCTCTCTCTCTCTCTCTCTCTCTCTCTCTCTCTCTCTCTCTCTCTTTCCTTTCTTCCTCCTGTTTGTAATTAAACTCTATAAAAGGCTGACGGCTGACTTGAGTTTTCATTTAGGAATTACATAGCTGAATTCCTTGGCGACCTTAAATTAATATATATCAGTCTTTTAAAGTGATTTCCTTGTCACAATTGCCAGGAGGAGGAAATACAAACTAATAAAGGATTCATAGCTTGTCTATGATTATTATATAAATAGAAAATATCAGTGGTAGGCTTTGGATTCTAATCTTTCTGAATCCAGTTCAACTATGTTATCTTATGACACCAGATTACTTTTAAATAGCAAAAGTACAGGAGTAAGAAGGACAGGTGTGTTCTCTTATTTTTACTGCTTATTTACTTTGCAGTCTAAGCCAAGTGACTTCTATAAACTGGTGATAATGCTCCCTTTACATACTGGATAGGGTTCTAATGGGGATCAGAAAGGAAAGAAACATGCCGTAATATTTTGTCGATTATAAAGTGTTGCACTCAGCAGAGCTATGCTAAGCTCTCACTGTGTTCAAAACAATGTGGTAGGAATTGAGACTAATAAAAAAGCTTAGAATAAAAATTATCCAGAATCTTCATGAATATATTTGTTAGAAAGGGAAGGGAAATTGGTATGGTGAGTAAAGTAGCTTATGACAGAGACTCCTGTACTCAAAATTCTCACAATACTCTTTCTACTTCTGCTATACCTCTCCACTAAAAGAAATCTACTCAGCTGTGTGTGACTAATTATTAAGTATGAGATTATTACTACAGGGTAGAGTATATATGCTCTATACATTTTGGATAATATTCTTGCACCATGAAAATAAGTGTCTTGTAAATCCTTTGATTAATACCCTATATTGACCAAGGAAAACATAGACACTTAATATATAATATATTTTAAAAGTTAATAAGTTGTAAATAAAGGAATCTCTACAAAAAGTGAGCATAACACCAGAGAATCTATATATATATATCTTGGTTCTAGTATTCTAGTATTGTATGCAAATGGAGAATAATAGGAGATGGAAATATATTAAAAAAGTCAAAATGGATATTGAGAACTTAATATCATAATAATGACATTATGTACTAAGGGGCTCATAAAAATAATGCTGACTAATCCAAGTCAAAGCAAGTTTTTGTTCAGTTACATAATTTATCCTTTCAGAACTTGCAACTTAGTTGTGCTTTTTACCACACTCATTTCTCATTCTTTTCCCTCAAACAAGGGTCTACCTTAATGGCATGTGGCTTCTAAATTATATACATTCATTGTTAGAATATCAAGCAAGAGAAAAAATGGTCAATGAAGACAGACAGATAGTCAGGAAAGACTAGAAGGGAACAAGAAAAGAAGGAATTAGACAAAGCACTTATTAAATCCTTACCAGATGTGACTTATTATTGAGATGGATGTCTATCTCTATATGACCCCATGAACTTTTGTCCATAGGGTTTTCTGGGCAAAGACACTGGAATGGTTTGCCATTTCCTTCTCCAATGTATTCCCATTTTTCATATGAGGAACTGAGGTAGATAGGGGTTCAATGCACTTTCCCAGTGTTGCAAAATTAGTGTCTGGGACCAGATTTGAATTCATATTTTCATGATCCCAAGCCTGGTGCTCTATCTACTGAATCACCAAGCTGTGAGATGTGAGGCATTGTGCTAAATACTGGGGATTCTAATACAAGAGTAAGATAATCCCTTCCCTTTGTGAACTTACATTATAATTGGGAGATTATTGGCCAATAGTAATAGCAGAGTAATGGCCAAGTAAGAGAGTTTTATGTTAAGTTATTGAAATAAAGATTTGATACATAGGACCATTCCATTGCCATACCATTTCTAGATGCAGTATTTATATTGATTTGAATATGATACCAAAAACAAGTGCTGAATAATGATGAAATGAGAAGGCTTCAATTATTTGTATCAGGAGAGTTGTTGATAAGAGAGAGAAGAGAATGGGTGAAACAAAGTGAGTTCATTCACTCAACAATTAAGGTAGCTCAGGAGATGATGATATTTTATAAGGCTTAGTAGTCTGGTTTCCTGAGGGCTGGTGATAGAGACTTTGTCAAGACTGATTCCAAACACTCAACTTTCAACAACTCCTGTAAACTCTATGATACTCCAATATGCTATTTCTTTGAGGTATGATAACCTTTCACTCCTCCAGTTATGGAAAAACATTTTTTTTAGTTTTGTCTCATTTTATTTTGTATTTGAGTTATATTTTCAAGCTTATGTGGAATTCAGTGACAAGTATAAGTCACTCTGAATTAAGGTCTTGATTTATTGTTTAGGCTATATAATAATGATAAATATACTACTCCATTTCTTATAGAATCACATATTTTGGCCTGGAAGAGATCTTGTAGATAATTTAGTCTACCTCTCTCATTTTATAATTGTCATTACTATGGACTTTTCCTTTTGATTCTTATTTCCAACAACTATAGCAATGTTAATGTACCATGTAGGTCAAGGTTATTAACCTAGGATTCAAGGAACTCTCCATGAAAACAAAATGAAACAAAACAAAACTTCTTTATTTCAACATATTTGTTTTCCTTTCCATCCCATGTATTGTGTTTTTGTATTATAGGAATATGATTCTAAGAGATTCATAGACTTTACCAGATTACCAGAAGAATATATGATGCAAAAACTTTAAGAACACTTATTCTAGGTGACAGGCAGTATTGGGAATATAGATCCTGTGACTCCCATTTAAGTTGGTGAAAGATTTCTCTTTTAAGATTCATAGCAATTTGCAGTCAGAAAATTAGAATAAATCTAACATCTTATATATGGAAAGAAAAACTGTACTGTTTCTCTGAGCCATCTTAAAATAACTCTGAGAGTATTATTTGTATTAGTTTTCCTTTTTAAAAAATCTCTTAGCTTCTGCCTTAAAATCAATATTACATTTTGTTTTCAAGGTACAAGAATGGTAAGGGCTAAGCAATGGGGATTAAGTGACTTTCCCAGGGTAACACAGCTAGCCTGTTTCTCAGTCCACTGAGTCACACAGCTATCCTTCATCAGTAAGCTTTCTTAATTAAAAACATCCACATAGAACATTTCAGATTTTCTATAAGAGGAGAGGTGAGAACATAAGAATTTGGATTATCATGTTCTTTCTCCTTTTCTTCTTTATCTCATTTTATTTTTAAGCCAGAGCAACTTTATCCACAAGTTACCTAAAAAATCAAAATAACTGTTCTTAGTCAATCTATAATTACAGAAGCTTGTGATTCATTTTTAGGAAATCCAAGAATGTACATTCTGTTGAAAGGAATGGAAGCATCTGGTACAAAATACAATAATCCTAAAATAAATACAAAATCAACAATAATTGATGGCCACCTCTTATCTCAGAGGTAACAGTTGTGTTAAGTAGCTGTAAACTGGGAAGGTACATAATTTCTAGATGGAAGTGTACCCCACTTTTCAAAAGAGAACTATTTCTATGAAGTTGGAAAATGAATTTTCTGAAGTTAATATATATATATGTAAGCAAAACATGATATAAATTTGCAAATTCATATATAACTAATCATACTTTTTTGAAAATATGTATTTTGTATGTATATGTGCCTGGTTTCAGTCAGTTTTCAGGCCAACTCTTTATGATCCCTATTAAGGTTTTCTTGTCAAATATCCTGGAGTAGTTACCCATTTTCTTCTCTAATTCATTTTACAGATGAAGAAACTGAGGCAAACAGATTAAGTGACTCTTCTATGTTCACACAAATGATAGGTATTTGAGGTAAGATTTGAACTCAGGAAGATGAATCTTTCAGACTCTATCCACTGATCACCTATCTGCACTTTAATCAATTTAAATATCATCAGGCAAAAAGAATTTGAAGGGAAATGTTTGAAATTGAAGTTTCAAAATGCAATTACTCAAGTGACTACTTTTGATAATGATTGAATAATAACTATTATTAACATATATTTGAATTTGATTTTTTAAAATAATTTAATAATAAGGATTTTCCCCCTATATTTTTCACATTGAACTTAAATTAATCTTTGGATGAAACTAGTGCCCTTTAAGATTGATGTCATGAATTATAATAGTTATGACATTGATGCATGGTTTTTCATAACCAATTTTTGCTAGTACAATTGATTTGGATATTTCTATTTCTTGAAGATAGTCGACTTAAAAATTCATCATAGTTGAAAAATACTTTTTCTACAAGATCAAAAAGTACTCACTGAAACATATTATCTTGCAGCAGAAATTACTTCTGGTCTAATTTGTCTTCTCTTATTTTTAATAAGAACTATCACCACTGAGAGAAAAGGAAACCATGTAGATTGCTTTAAGAAAATTCATACTCTTACTGCATTGAAGTAGAAAATGAAAATTTTGCCTATTTTAGTGCAAAACTGGAAAACTCATTATTTTATTATTTCAATTACCACACATGTTCATGCAATGTGTTTGTTATTGCTCTTTTTATTTAATTTCCATTCAAGTTGAGTTACAATTTATTGAGGAAAAATTCAATAGTACAATGGATAGAGCACCAGGAGTGGAATCAAGAAGACCTGAGTTCAAATTTGACCTTAAACACTAACTTTCATATTACTAGTGAAGTATTTGCCCATTAAGAGCTCAAGAAAAGGGCTCAATACATGGCTGAGAAGTATGATGAGTGGAATGTGACTGAGGCCCATGAGATCTGATGGTTTGGTCCTGATGCTACTGAGCTCAATGTTTTCACCAATATCATCAAGGAGTACAGTACCTCAGTGAGATCAAGGGCATTGTGTTGACTGTATTTCAGTGGGCTATGAAGGAGGGAGTGTTGTATGAGGAGTCTGGGCCATTTGTTTTGATGTAAACAATATGACCCTGTATGCTGATGCCATTCACTGAATTGGTGGTCAAATATCTCTATTGCCCAACACTGCCTCTATGCTTGTGTGCTGATTGCTTTGCTCTGGGAGATTCAGCATCCAGAACAAGTGATTGGAGGCATTTATGGTGTTCTGAACATAAGTCAAGGCATATATTTGAAGAGTCCTAGATTTCTGGCACCTCCATATTTGTTGTGAAAGCCTATCTGATTGTAAATAAAACTCTTGGCTTTACAGCTGATTTGAGGTCCAATACAGGTGGCTATGCCTTCTCCGAGTATATAGTTGACATTTGGCAGATCCTTTCTGGAGATCTTTTTGACATTAGCTGACCTTGCCTAGTTTTAGTAGATAACTACAAATGCTAAAGGCTGAAGGAAAATTAATCCAGTCATGGATTACTTCCTGACAAGATATAAAACCTCTCTCCAAAATCATTCAAACTTCTATTGGATTCTAGTATAATACCAAAGAAAAATTGTTAAAACTGCAGTGACATCCCTTTGAATACAGTTCTTAGCAACTGGAGGCTTTCAAAAAACATTGATATTCAGCCTTAAAAGTTTTTTGTGTTGCACATGACACATCTGGAGTCAAGTCAATGCCAAAACTTAAAGCAATTCCACTTGATGCAACTTAAGTTACCTACTTCCATATTTATTCAAGACTTTAAAGAATCAGAAAAATGTGTCCCCTTTGCAAGATATTTTTGAACTGGGAGTGTTACCTAATACTTCACATTTCCTTTTTCAAAGAGAACCATAGTATCCTCAAATTGCAAATGAATGTATTAAAAGAGGTTTTACTTGGGTAAATGGCATCTAGTGGATCTTAGGAAAGGGTGAAATGCAAGTTTAAGAACAGTTTTCCAGAAACTAACAGGAGAAAAATTTTTTCTGTGTGACCCTGGGAAAGTCACATGATTTCTTTTTGCTTCATACATAAAATGAGAAAAATAAAAGTACATAATCTCAAGGTGGTTGTGAGAAATAAGAAATATTTGTAAGGTACCTGGCATAGTGCCTAATACATATTAGTTAACAATTAATATTAATTATAAAAATGATAATTTTCATTATTATTCTCTCCCTTGTGCCAGGGACAAAAGAGCTGAGAAGACATGTTTTTTTTTTAACTGTTTGTATTTGAGACTTATAAGAATTATGCAGAGAAAATAACAGATCGATTAACATAATGTTTCTGAAAATCTTTTGAAAATTGTAAAATTTTATGAAAACGTAACATGGAATTTTCAGGATCATTATAATTTTCTACCACATTATAATTACAGCAATAAGATGATAGGTATTATAGTTCACAATTTCTGAGTGGACAGGACTCTACGACCAAAAATTCCCATAGACAGACCCTTGGAAGCTAACTGACTAGGTGACATTTCAAACTGGGTGTCTTTGCCACTCATAAAAGTCAATCTATCCGAGAAAAAATGCATTATCTTTCCTTTAAAACCCACCCTTCTTTCAAATTCTGCTATTATTTTGAGGGTACTTCTGTTTTTTCTAGTCTCCAGGCTGATAATAATGGTGATACCTTTGAGTTTTTATATTCTTTCTCCTCCAGCATATTATAAAAAGGAATTCTTTATTCCTTTTTTAATTTAATGAAGGACTTGGAGATCATCTTACATTGAGATATGTAGAGATTAAAGAGCCTACAATGACAGGAAGTAGGAACCATAGAGTTAGGAAGAAGGAACCATAAAGACAGGAAGTGAGGTAGGAAAAGGGGATAAAAGCTGCCAACATCAGTTGGTCCATCTGTCAGTTGCTGTCAGTTAGGGCTGGCAGGTGCAGGGAAGTTGGCTGCTGGGCATGAGTTGGTCTTTGGGGGTTGGTTGGTTGCTGGTAGTGTGGGTTGGTGATTAGTTTGTGGTTGGGATCTATATCTATATCTATATCTATATCTATATCTATATCTATATCTATATCTATATCTATATCTATATCTACATCTTTATCTGTATCTACTGATTCTTCCTGGTGAGCTAGGCTGAAGGGTGATCAGCTTAACTTTCTTTAATGACATTTATAGGCATTTATAGGCATATATAGGCAATTTTAGGTAGTGATTATATGTAGTTATAGGTATTATAGGATAACTAGTTTTTCTATCACTTTCCTATATTTTTCTCCTTTACTATATTCATTTACTCTACTCTTTTATTATCTCTATTTTAATTAAACAAAATTATTAATTGATAAAAGCTGCTAGACATTTTCTTTTTCTTTGGCTTAAAGAGATAATATTAATTTACAACTCTAATATATTCTCATTAAAACTTAAATTATTAAAAGCTGCTCTATTATTTTGTCAAACCTCTATTTTAACCCTTACAATATCTAACCAAATCCTACAACTTTATATTTCTGGATTTACAATATTTCCTATATGTGACACTTTTAGTCTCTTCAGATAGTCCCAATCTTATTTTAAGTCCTTACCACCACTTGCTTAGATGATGGCATTAGCCTGCTGACTGGTTTCCCTTTCATAAGTCTCTCTTCAGATTAAGCCTTTGCCCTAAAATAACATGTTATTGTTCTTCAGTTAGGATTTTTACCATGTCTCTATACTACTCAATAAGCTTCTATAGCAACTTGTGTTAATTTAAGTCAAAATATTACCTTCTCCTTTTAGTTTTCAGATTCTTTCAAAATCTAACCCCAATTTATATTTTTACAGCCTCATTGTACATTACTCTTCCACTTGAGCTATAAACAAACTGGATTTTCCTCTGTTTTCCTCACATGACATTTATAGCTCCCATATCTTTGTTTTTCACCAGCCATTCTCCATAGTAGGAATACATTTTCTCCTCACCTTTACCCCCAAAATGTCTAACTTCCCTCAAGATACAGGTCAAGTACCACTTTTTATTTGAAGCTTTTTTTCTCATCCTTCTGAATGGCAGTGTTCTTTCTTCCTAATTACTTTGAATTAAGCTATCTTGAATTTATTTGTATTTTTCCTACATCACACTTCTGAGTCACATTGACTATGAATTCCTCAATACTCATTAGACCATTTTCACAAGAATTTCTTTTGAAATTTGGATCCTATCACTTGTCCTTGGGCAGTTGAGTTTTTGTATACAAGTAAAAGAATTTTCATTTATTCCTATCAAATTGTATTTTTATTAGACATTGAAAAAGAAATGGTCCTCCAAAAGGAGATAGGTATATAGAGAAGGACTCAGATGGGTTGGTGGTAAAAACAAAACAAAAAAAAACAAAAAAAAAACCACCTAAGGACCTTCCCAGGGCCAGTGAAGTGCAAAATCCTTTGAGACTATATTAAAACATGAGTTAAGTTTATTGTGCTAATTAAGGTTAGGGAATTGATACTATCAAGGATCTTTTGGAATCTTTTGGAATAATTGGAATCAAGATCCAAAATGTCCCTGACTCTACAGAGCTATATCTCCATCCAACTTCTATGCCTCTCAGGAGAGAGCTTTTCTGATCTTCCAAAACCTTCCTATCAGCTCCCTGTTCTTATTTAAACCAAAACCATCTGACAAACTTCCTAGACTAATAACCCAGATTGCTAATCAGCTAACCTTAATTGTCTCTAAACAGGCTATTGAGAATGAACTTGCAGGTGGACTGAATTGTTCCCCAAGTCTGCAGTTGGCTACTTAGGTAAAAGCCCCCAAAGTCCCAGATGTTAAAATCTTTGGATTACCTCAGCCAAAGTGACACAGCACTGCAGGGAAAACCAGATCAACTCCTAGGTATCTTCCAAAGCCCAAGAACCTCCAAGTTTCTCCACAAAACTTGTCAGGTCACAGGAACTTATGGAGCAGCTATTCTCCCTTCCAGCTCAGGGATAGGAAAGGCAGTGAAATGACAGTTCACTCCCAAATATCTCCTCTGCAGTGCCTTCTTCTAGAATCTTTTGCAGGGTTCATGGCTAAATTTTCCTCTCTCCCCTTTTAGAGACAATTTTGCTTCCCTTATCCCTTATCTCTCCATTCTTATAACATATTCTAAAGCTATAGGATATACAGATTTTCTTTTTGTTTCATTTTTACCCTTTTTTGTTTCCTTTAGCTCCTATTTGAATTTCAAAGTTTCTACCTAATTCTGGTTTTCTCATTGTGCATATTTGGGAGTCTGTAATTGTATTAAAATTTCATTTTCTTGTCCATAGACAAATGAGAGGCTCACCTAGCAGGACTCTTAGTCAAAGTGGGTGTCATTAGGGTTGTCACTGCCATAGTTCTGTGCAGATGGGAGGTGGAGAACTGGCCAGGGATGCTACAGTGCTGAGTTTTCCAGTGGAGCCAACACAGGAGAGGTGACTGGGGCCATAAATGTAGGTGCCAGGTCTATGTGCACTTCATGCTTTTAGTTGCTGAATGAAGTCACTGGACCTAAGGTGGGAAGAGGCCAACAATCTTGATTTGGGAAAGTTGCCAGCCCATTCATATTTGCACCCAACACTGACTTTTCCACATACCCACCAGCAGCTATGGGAGGATATAACATAGTTTGCAAAGCCTGTGGACTGTTATTTTCAACTTTTAGGAAAAAAAGCATTTATATTTTGACTGCAAGAAAGATTTTTGTTCTGTCCAGTCATACAAGAAAATTTCCAAAGATGTACTTGTTATTTGTTTCAAAGAACTGCTTTTCAGCACCCTCTATGTG
The DNA here is from genome assembly GCF_027887165.1 of Monodelphis domestica. Taxonomy (NCBI): domain Eukaryota; kingdom Metazoa; phylum Chordata; class Mammalia; order Didelphimorphia; family Didelphidae; genus Monodelphis; species Monodelphis domestica. The sequence goes on from NC_077231.1 coordinate 173,855,900, forward strand.
ACTGAAAATCAGAGATCTGAGGCAGTGTCTCATTCTCCAGAATATACCAATACACACTCATTGAAAGAAAACACAGACTTGGCAGAACTTGTACTGTGCCATCATGACTCTGAAGAGGACATGGACATGCACAGCCTGAATTCCTCAAGGTCACAGACTTCCAACTTTTTACACATGCATTTTTTACAACATACCTAATCCCTTCTCCAATGATGTCTTTGTCACTGGGAGACTTCACAAACCAAAGAGGAAGCTCAGACCTGGAGCACTTTCACAGTGATTAGGTGAAACACCCTTAACAGACACAGAAGATGATGAAGAAAATGGTGAAGAGACCTCTGGAATTTCTGGAAAGTGGACGAGAGCTTCATTAGCAGATCTGTCAAGTCTTGGAGATGTTGAAGTGATGAATGTCTGACAATTGAAGAAAATCATTGCTAAGAATTTTGTCAACTATTCCAGCTATTGTGAAAAGTGGGAGCTTGTAGAGAGAGTGAACAGGCTATACAAAGAAACTGAGGAGAATCAAAACTCACATGAAGACAAGATGCAGCTCAATGACAAAGAAGATGATTGTTGTATCTACATGGGTACAGTCATTGACTCTGTCCTTCTTGAATGTGACCATATGGTCACTTGTACCAAATGTGGAAAGTTCATGAGTGAGCATCCCAACTGTCAGCAGTATGTGGTTCAAGCTGTACACGTGTTTAAATCCTAGAAAGTCTTCTACCTGCCTAAAACATTCCAAAATTTTTATTTCAATGAGTAGAAAGTATTTGAAACCATTATTGTTCAAAGGCTGGATTTCATTGTTTTGTTTTAATTTCTTTATTAATGGTGGAAAGAAGAGTTCATCTTGCTCAGTTCAAGAGCAAACCTTTCTCTGTGACATTTCCTTTGGCAATGTGGGAGGGAAGTTAGAGTGGTAGAAGGTTCCTAGGATGATCTCTATCAATGAGATCTTCTAGTTTGTTGAGATTTTAATAGGAGTCCAACTGTTGGAGCTTGCCTATTTCTTTCTTAAGAATACTTCCCCCTCCCCCCCAATCATCTTGACATTATTTTAACTTTACTACTCAAAGACTGTACACCTGCTGTCCCTCCAAAGAATGTCAGTGTCAGGAAGCAGAGCACAGTAGCCTCAGGGCAGTGGTCACACACATTATTTACTGTTAGTCCAGTGTGTTTAAAATGCAAATTGATAAATTTAAGTCTCCACATTGTTGCTTTTCTAGTGTTTAAATACAATATAATCATAGACAAATGAGCCTATATAGAAAACTGTCAGAGCCTTAGAATAAGTAAGTCCATTTATGTTTTGATTAAGCATCAGGAATATGTCATTAAATAGTTCCTGTGTTAAGGACCCTTTCTTACTAGCCTATAACATCATTTTACATTCTTATAGAGTAAAGGTGTTTATATTTTCTTTTCCCCTCATGCTGGCCTGCTAACTCATTTCAAAATTAGGAATAAATGACATATTTTTTAAAAATCATTTTCTTCTGTGGGATACCAATTTTTATGGGCAAATAAATTTTGGCCTTAAGAGCAAATCTTTGCCTTCTGTAATATTGTGTTCCAAGGTCTCTGTTCTTTTATGGTGGTGGTTGCCAAATTGTGTGTGATCCATTTTATGGCTCCTCAATACTTGATTTTATTTTCCTTTTCTAACTGTTTGATTAATTAATTAATTAACTAATTAATGATATATTAATATATATATTAGACTAGAAACTCTGAATTTTACCTGAAATATTCCAGGGAGTTTTAATTTGGGGATTTATTTTAGAAGATTACTGATGGATTATTTATCTCTATTTCCACTTAACTTAAAAGATCTGTGGAACTTTCTTTTAAGATTTTTAAAAACAGTGTGATTTGATTCTGGCTTTAATAATGTTATTCAGGTGGTCAAGTGATCTCACATTTTTTTCCTTGCTCTTTTTCCCCCAAGTAAGTTGTTTTTTTACTATGAGATACCTCATTTATATTTTATTCTATTTTCCATCTTGTGATTTTGTTTTTAATATTTATTGTGGTCTCATGTAGTTATTGGATTCTATTTGGTCTATTTATACTTTTAGGGAGTTTGTGTTATGGACAAAGTTTGAATCTCTTGTATGAAGCTATTAAACTCCTAACACTTTATTCCATATTTATGAATTATTTTTTGTTTTTTTAGACTAGAACTCTCATTTTATTGATCTACAAGTTCCTGATCTGTGCTTGTAATGGTTAACAATATAATGCTGCTGGATTCAGCAACTACCTACCATCTAGGTAGCTCTACTGTTGTAGAGTGATATACATGCAAGCTCCTTTGGTTTGTAATTTCTCATTTGGTCATTCTTTTTCAACTTGCAGACTGTAGCCAAAGATCAAATTGAGATCCTTTTCTGTTCCTGGGGTCTAAATAATATAACTATTGCTGGCTTCTGAAATTTCTTTATCATACAATAGATCTATGACTCCAACTTAGTAGTGAGTACTAAAACTACCGATTGACACAAGTTCTGGTATTCATCTCTGTCACAGAGCTTTGTTGGCACTAGGAGATACCCTGATATTGGCTTACAACCTCCTCTGGACCCAGTGCACAGCATCTCCTTGAGTGCTGGAGAATTATCCTCATTACAGGCTTCTTGTCAGGCATCCATTTCTAGTCATCCACAAAGCTTTTAGTTTGACATCCTATACTAAGCTGGCCTGGGGGGAAAAACAACACTTATCATAGTTGACTTTTTCTTCAGATATCATCATCAGAATTCAGACTGGTACATTTTGTAGGTCTGTTTGGGGGCATTTGAAAGTAGGGAGAACTCACTCTAATCCTTGAAACTACTAGGTTATATTGTCTTTGTTTTACTTATCTCCATCCTACAAAATATTACCTATCCTTCTCTGAATTGCTCAATTGACTTAAATTCAATTTTTTTCAGTTAGCTAAATCAATAGAAAATATGTTCAGCAGGATAGGGCCAACCTCCTCTAAAAGTGAACAAGTTTTTATTAGCCTATTTGGATGCCACATTGCAGTGCTGACTCACATTTAGTTCATTTTGTGATCTTCCAGATATTTATGAGAAAAACTGCTGCCTAAATATTTATCCAACATCTTTTATTTCGGAAATTGCATTTTAGTATCCAACATAAGACAACATCTATTGCTACCGAATTCCATCTAATGAGATTCATCCAAATATTCTAGCCTTATGGACCATGTTTGAATCCCAGATCTGTAATTCATTTGGTTATGTATCTATTTAACTTTTGTGGCATTTGTAAATTGTTCTCAAGAAAGGTTGGATTCATTTCAGAGACAAATGCAAATAACTATTAAACATCACTGTAGAATTAGGTCCATGTTGACATTAAATCATTAGTAGATATTCTTTGAGTTTCGTCATCTAACCAGTTATTTTTAAAAAATATTTATTGTTAATGTTATTTTCTTTTTTAAACTTAGATTTTTAATTTTTTTACCTTCTCCCAGCCCTTCCTACCAATTGAGAAAGCAAGTGATATGTTAGTGATTATATATGTGAAACCATATAAAACATGTTTCACTATTAGATATATCATAAAAAAGCAAAAAAAAAGAGAAAATTGTGCTTCAATTTGCATTAAGAGTTCACTCTGTATTTGGACATAAAATCATTATAAATTCTTTGAAATTATCTTGGACCATTGTATTTATCAGAGTAGTCAAGCCTTTCCCAATTGATCATCCTTATAACTGTATTCCAAGCACTCAGGTTCTTTAATGTGGATGCAGCGAAATATTGTGTGAATCCTTATATAATATTTAATAATTTTATCTTTTAGGCTGCTTGCGGTATTTTCTCCCTGAACCAGGAATTTTTAAAGTTGGTTGCAATATTCCTAAGATATTTCATAAGTTCTATCTTTTTCATTCTTTTGACATTTTTTATGTTTCTTAAATTCTTATGGCTTCATTAGCTTCCATTTGATCCATTCTGCTTTTTAATTAACTATTTTTAATAGAGAGTTTCAGTCTCCTTTTCCATTTGGCCAATTATGCTTTTTAATGAGTTCATTTTCAGTGAATTTTTGTATCTTCCTTTCTAATTGGCTTATACTGCTATTTGGTGATTTTTTTCTTATTCTTTAATGAATTTTGTGTTTCTTTACCATTAGGTGACTTCTGTTTTTCTTTTTGGTGATAATTTTCTTCAGTATTTTATGAATCTCTTTTTCCAGCATTTTATGAATCTCTTTTTCCAGCATATTAATTCTCTTTTCATATTTTTCTTACATCACTCATTTTTCTCTAATTAGTCTTACCTTTATTAAAATTGTTCCATGAATAACTATTTGGTGTGTGTCCAAGTGACATTTATTTTAGACTTTGGTTGCAGCTGTTTTCACATTGTTGACCTTTGAGTTTACATCTTCACCTTCTCTGACACAAAAGTAGGTGTTTTTTTTTTGGTAGTTATTTGTTTTGTTTGCTTATTTTTTTCTATGCTATTTCTTCAAACAAACACACACAAACACAAACATACACATATTTATGTGTATATCTTTTTTCATTAAATATTTACAAATTATATATAATTTTCTTAAAAATCATTTGAGAACGAAAACAATTTGATATTAATGATTCATGTGAAATACAAAATATATGTCCCCATGAGCCATTTGTAAAATGAAGGTCAGACAAAAAATAAAACAAGAAAAATAAAAGAAGTTTCTTTTAGTATACTTTAGTCTATTTTAGAGTTAATTAATTCTTTTATCTCCTAAATTAGTAGGCGGCTCCTTTGGAACTATCTTAGATCATAGGCTTAATAAGAAAAAAGTAAAATCTTACAGATTTGATCCTCTTTACAATATTATTGCTACTGTGTATAATTGTCTCCTGTTTCTACTCAATTTCATTTCTATCAGTTCATATAATCCTTCCCAGGTTTTCCTGAAACTTCTGCTTGTCATTTCTTACAATAGTATTCTATCTCAATCATATATGACAACTTGCTCAGTTTGTCATTCTCCAATTAATGGAATCCCTTCAATTTCCAATTCTTTACTGCCACAAAAAAATTGTTATATTTTTAGACAAATAGATGTTTTTACCCTTTTCTTTTATCTCTTTGTGATACAGACCTAGAAGTAGTATTAATGGATCAAGTAGCAAACACATTATTATACCTTTTTTGTATAGTTTCAAATTGTTCTCAAGAAAGGTTGGATTCATTTACATTTCTACATAATACTACATAATAGTACATTAGAGTCCTAATTTTTTCACATAATCTCCATCATTTGGATTTTACTATTCTGTAATGTTTGTTTGAAAGGTCTGAGGTAGAATCTCAGAGTTGTTTTAGTTTTCATTTCTCTGATCAGCGGTAATTTAGAGAATTTTTATGTGATTATTGATAGCTTTGGCTTCTTCTCCAGAAAACTTCATATCAATTGATCACATGTCAACTGGGAAATAGTTCTTGTTTTTAGAAATTTGACTAAATTCACAATATTTTTAAGAAATGGAGCCTTTATCAGAGAATCTTGCTATAAACCCCCTTCTCCCCAATATTCTGTTTTTATCCTAATTTTGACTATATTAGGCTTGTTTGTATAATATTTATTTTAATTTTCCTAATTATCTTCATATCTTATTTGTCCATAAATCCTTCCCTTATCCATATATCTAACTGATACATTTTCCCATTCCACCTAAATTTTTTATAATAATTATCTGTTTAAATAACATCTATCTTTATCTTATCTTGTTATTTGGCATTAGATGTTGATCTGTGCCTAATTCCTGCAAAAATGCTTTCAAATTTTCTCAGGAATTCTGTCAAGTATTGAGTTCCTACTCCAAAAGCTTGGATCTTAGTATTCATCAAACAGTAAATTAAGATGGTCATTAACTATTGCATATTATGTAGCTTATCTATTCCATTAATCTACAATTCTATTTCTTTGCCAATACAAGATTTTTAAAAGTTATTACTTTGTAATAGTAGTTTGAAATCTGGAACTTCTAGACTACTTTCCTTCACACATTTTTCATCAACCCCCTTGATTTTTTTTTACCTTTTTTTCCTTCTAGATGAATTTTATTTCTATATTTTCTAGCTCTGTAAAACAATTTTTGATAGTTTGATTTATAGGGCACTTACTAAGTAAATTAAATTAAAGTGGTAATTTCTGTTATATTAAATGGTACTACACATGATCAACAATCTAGTTCTTTAGATCTGTATTTGCATGAAAAATGTTTCATAATTGTATTCATAAAATCCCTGGATTTTTCTTGGCACTCAGTCTCTGAAGTATTTTATATTGTTTGCAGTTTTTTAATGGAATTTATATTTCTATGTCTTCCTACTGGCTTTTGTTTGCATTATATAGAAACGATGAATTCATATTTGGTTTATATCCTGCAAATCTGTTGAAGTTGTTTCAACTAATTTTAGTTGATTTTCTAAACTTCTCTAAATTACTATTATATTATCAGCCACACATGATATTGTTTCCTAATTACTTATTCTTATACCTTAAATATTTTTGTGAAATTATTGATAAAGCTAGCATTTCTAGTATAATAATAAATATTAGGGAGGATAATGGATATCTTGAACTTTTTATGTAAGTTTCAAGTTCATGTCCATTACAAATTGTGCTTCTTCTTGGTTTTAGACAGATAATACTTTTAATCATTTAGCTTCCACTTCTTAAAATTTCTAGTATTTTTTAATAATAATGGGTGTGACATTTTGTCAGAGGATTTTTTTCCCTACATCTATTGATATAGTCATATGATTTTTGTTATTTTTGTTGTTGATATGGAAAAGTATGCTGATATTTTCACTAACTTTTAACCAAGCTCATTCCTTGCATAAGCATATTATTTCTGTAATATATTACTGTAAATTCTATTTACTATTACTTTATTTAATTTTAAAATTATTATCTTATTTACTTTTACTTTTACTATTACTAATTATTTACTTTTTATTTTTATTGCTTTTACTATTACTTTAACTTTTTTACATTGATATTCATTAAGGAAATAGGTCTATAGTTTCTGTTTTTGCTCTTCTTTGTTTAGCTCTCTAAATCACATTTTTGTCTTAAAAGGAATTTAGTAGAATATTTAACCCATTTTTTCAAGTAGTTTATATTACAACTGGGATTAGTCATCCATTAAATGTTTGGTAAAATTCCCTTGTATTCCTGAGAATTTTTTCCTAGGAAGAACACTGATGGTTTCTTCAGTTTCTTCACACCACCTAAGGTAGAGTTACTTAAGTATTCTATTTTGACTTCTGTTAATAATGTGGGCACTAAATATTTCTTTGTAAAATCTTTCTATTTCACTTAGATTTTCAGTTTTACCAGAATATACAAAATAACTCATAATAATTTCTTCTTAATTGGTAGTACATTCACCTTGCTCATTTTGAAATTGGTTATTTAGATTTTTATCTTTCTTTTTTTAAGTCAAAATAATCAATAGTTTATCTATTTCATTGTTTTTTTTTCATAAAACCAGCTCCTAGTTTTATTTATTCAGTTGCTAGTTTCATTACTTTCAACTTTATAAATATTTCCTTTGTTTTTTAAGGATTTCAAATTTGGATCTTAACTGTGGAGATTTTTAGCTTGTTCTTTTTCTAGATTTTTAGTTATAGTCCCAATTCTTTAATCCATTCTCTCTCTTTTACATATATATGTGTATACATATATATGTATTTATACTTATATATATATATATATATATTTAGAGCTATACAATGTAACATACAGCTTTGGCTAAATCTGACAAAATTTGGAATATTGTATTATTGTATAGAGGGAATCAGTAGGACAGAAAGCTTTCTGTACTCTGCCATGTTTACTCCACCCTCAAAATTCTTATCTTATTTGTTCTTAATTCCTCCAAATATATTATAATTTATTCAATATCTCCTCATCATCTACAAAAGAATATATGACATATTTCATCAAAAAGTGGCCTAAAATCTACATTAGTTATAGTCACAGTATTTCTCTCATTTTTATTGGTTATTATATCATATAAAGAGATGACATTAGTCTATCATGACTTATTCCTAGGGAAGCCCTGTTGTCTCTTCTTAATTACTATTTTCCTCTCAAAATGTTTATCAACCATCTTCTAGAATTTTCCCTGATGTAAAATTCTCAGTGGTCTATAATTTATAGACACTCTTCTCTTCCCTTTTATAATAATTGAAGCAAATATTCTCTAATTCAGAAGGATCTCTTTAAATATTCACTATATTTCAAAATATCACTGACAATAGCTCAGTGATAATATTCAATTTTTTTTTCAATTGCTGAGAATGTATGTCATCTGGATGAGGTAACGTCAATTAACAAGGACAACTAGATACTTTCTTATTATCTTCTCACTTATTTTTGGTATTAACTGATTATCATTTCCATTCTTTCCTTTAGCAGGCAAATATTGTTCTTATAAATTACCAGTAGCTTATATCTACCTATAGAAATATAATCACATATCTGAATCTGGAAGTAAAATTAGAAACAATATAATCACTTCCTATCATTGTACACTGAGAAAACTGAAGGTTAGGAAAAGTGGATGGTTTCTCCAAAGTCACACAAGTTACATACAGCAGAAGTAGGATTTATATTCAGATCCTATGAATGTAGTTCATTCTCCTGCTCTATATATTTTTATTATCTTTCCCTGTGAGGATCTACTGCAAGGAAGTCCCTTCCTCCCACACATACAGATATTAATGATATATTTCATCAGAATTTTTTATAGTTTTAGGAGATTGCTAAAGTTCTGATAAAATTCTTTGATTTACACATGATCATGTAGAAACCAATGTCCCTGGGTTATGGATGAAATCAGAATTTTTTTGTTATCTAGTCTGCCATACAACATACAAGTAAATTATTATATCTATGTAGAGTAAGCACACATAAACACTTAATAGAATATTAAAAAATAAATCTGGGAGGAAGAAAAGAAGCTATTAGAAAATAAACAAACATCTAACAGTTTAAAAAATGAAAATGATATGAGGGAAATGGTAAGACATTCATGAAATCACATAGTTGCACAATAATAGGGATAATAGAATCTTAATTCATTATCTCGTCTATGTCTCTGCCTTAAATGTGGGCCAAAGTAGTTTAGTCTACCAAAATACAGTCCACTTTGAAAGAATTCAAGTGAGAGGGACTCTTGTATTTTTGAAGCTAATGTTTAATAGTCCTTAAAAAGCTAGAAATCATTATTTGTATCCATCTTAAATCCTCTTTACTACTATAGCTTCTGCTCATTTATTCTTTTCATCAGGAAAGACAGAAAACAGTTGATTACTAGTCTGTGTAATACTCCTACAATACTAAACAATCATTAACTTTGAATTTGTCTTTTTTTCTATCAGTTATAAAATATCAGCTCCTTTCCCTCTTTTTATGGGTTCTCCCATTTGATCCTTTCATTAAATTACCTTGGAAATTCCTACCAAAGGATTTTGAGGTAGACCAAGTTCTGTGCATTGTTGAGTACACCCTCATATTTAGGCTTGGGGCATGGTATTAAAATATGTGTATTCATAAAAGTGATATGACAGTTGCTGGTGAATTAGTTTTGACAAGAAGATTTGTATTCAAGTCTCTCCTCTGTCACATACTCTGACACATTGGCAGTTTGCATCTGGACAAGACACTTAATCTCTCAGTGATACAGAAAACATTATAGACTATCAAGTTCAGAGTATTCACTAACCTTTACTGACAAAAAATAATAAAAATCACAATAATTAAGTGAAACAACAATTTTAAAATGTTTTGACATATGTAGAATGAATTTCTGTACTAAGGATTTCCCTAATGCCTGTGAAATTTAGGTCCAATGCTTCTCTCTATAAAAAGTAACATTGAAAAATAGGATGTAGCATAACATAGTTGATATCAATGCAGACTTGGACTTGGAGAGATATGAATGTATGTGGCAGACATCCATACTATTTGGATAACTTTGGGAACATCGCTTAACCTCTCCATTCTCCAGGAAACTAAGATAATCAGCTGTGTAGCAGTTTATGAACAGGACTAGCAGAGAGTTTCTACATTTGAATGTAATATAAATACAAGAGAGTTTCTATATTCAAATATACTATGATTTTGTTTTATAAATCTATGGATATAAATATAGAGAAGTATAGGATAGCATATGAACTGCTGCAAAATTATAAAATCAAAATCAAGTAAAATATAGGAAAGGACTAATATGCTGGTAAACAACAATATATAATCAAACTTTACATCTGTGAAATTATCAAGGTCACTCTTGTACCAAAAATAAGATAAGAGGATATTTTACCATCTATTTTTGTCAAGTAAGGACTGTATATTTCATATAATGGAACCTCCATGCTGTTGAAATCATTGATGGACTATTTAATTTTTCTGAATCATTTTTGGTATTTTTTACAAAGAATGTTTTTATGAAAATTAGTGTGGGTATTATATTCATAATTGTATGTTATTTTAGATTTGCTGAAGAGCATAGTGCTTGATCTATATTTTAAAGGAAGGATTAGAGGAATTCTAGAAGACTGATAAAAGGAGAGATTACATATTAGGCTTGTGGAAAAAATTAATACAATGCACAGAGTAAGAAGTTGGAGTGTTGTGTCTGAGGAGTAGCAAGAAGGACAGTTTTATGGAAATGTGAATAGAAGTAATATGTAATAAAATATGAAAGTAGATTAATGTCAAATTATGAAGTCTTTTTATGCCAAAAAGTTGAAATTTCATTTAACAGTAAAAGTAATAGAAATTTGACATTTATTGAAAAGAAAGTAATATGGCCAGACTTAAAGAGAAAAATAGTTTGTACTATCATGATAAGAATGAGTTGGAGAAACAAATACTGTGTATAGGTAGGTTAATTATGAGATCATTGCATTTTTCAGGATACAGCTTAAGAAACTAGGGTGGTAGTTGGATATAAACAAGGGGAAGAGTCAAGAGATGTTATGGAGATAGAAACTATAGGAAAAGTAATTAATTAGATGTATTTTGGTAACTATGGCAGAGTTGATGAAAATGTTTGAAGTTGTAAACTTGGGTGCTCAGATATTGAAGGATAATAATACCATTTGAGAGAAATAGGGAAATTTAGAAGGGGAGTATATTCATGGTTTGTACAAAAATAATGAGGTCTCTTTTGAAAATATTAAGTTTGAGATACATAGAGGATATCTAGTTTGAATCTCTGAGAGGTAGGTGGTGATGTCAATTGAAACTCAGAAGAGATATTAGTACTTAATATAAACCTCTATGTATTTTATTTAAGTAGGTACATACATACACACACACACACACACACACACACACACACACATATATATATATCTGTTTGTCACATGCATAGATATAATAAGTAGCCACATTGGAGGTGATGTGGTAAGGCCACTGAAAAAGTATAAAGATAACAATTTGTATGCTTATCTTCCCTCCAATATTTAACTTTTTCATCTATTATCATATATGCCAATTGATACATATGAAATAGTTACTCAGTCTCATCTAACCATATATTTCTCCTTTTATTGTTAGCATTTAACATATTATATGTTTGATGAGAGATAACTTGTCTCCTTTTGAAGTCAATTTATTAATATTTCAGTTTATTATTAAGCTTTTGGTGTTCAACTGGCATACTAAGAACCTCCTGCCTCCATTAAACTTCCCAACACACATATTAAAGAAAAGAATATATATATATATATATATATATATATATATATATATATATATATATACATATATATATTTAGCAGTAAAATGTGAGGGGTTGGACTGGATTATTCAAAAGTAGGTTCACCAGGAATTTTATGAGATTCCAGAGATTTATTTTAACAATTTATTTATAAAACATAGAAAGAGTGAAAGTAAGAAAATCAGAGAGAGGATAGGATAAGATTTCTAGCCTACCCTAAGTATTGTGCTCTGGCCCTGGGCTCAACCCAGGCAGGGCTAATTAGTTTTTAGCTGGAGGGGCCTCAGCCTTGAGCTGAGGACCTGGGGATGCAGGGAGCTTCTCTCAAGAGATAGGTCTCTCCTGAGGCTAGTACTTTCAAAAAATCCAGGAAAGGAGTAAGCCTTTTTCACTCACCCCATGTGGTAGGTTAATAAAAGTAGAAGCAGTCTGAGATCCTCAGTCAGAGCTCCTCCAAAGTCCAGTGAGCACAAAAAGGCTCTTCATAGGAAATTATTGGCATTTTTAAAGATCATTCCTTTTTGCCACTTCCTCTGACTTTCTTCCATTTTACATGTATCAATTACAGCTAAACTAAAATTTGCTTAGGACTGCCCAGGAGGCAGTCAGTCAATTCTGATTCATCACCCACTATCATACATGTGGGTCACAGACCTCCCCCACATGTGCAGGGGAGAGTTAATTTAATCTTCAGAATATATATCCTAAAGCATTATTTATCCCTCACCAAAGTGTCCCATTTTAGTTCTCATGCAAAATTCTAGAAAGTACAATTGACATTTGTATTTGATGCAAGTTTACAAGGTACTTTTCTCATAATAAACCTATTAAAGGGGTAGAGTAATTATCATTTTCCACATTTTTCTTATGACAAAACTTAGACTAAGAGAAATTAAGTGACTTATGCATGATCACAAAGCTAATGGGTATCAATGATGATTTGGGAATAGATCTTCTGAGCTCAAGTTCATTTCTTTTCTGCAAAAGAATACCTCTCTATAATTTGGAGTCATATGCATCATATAAGCTGGAATATCAGGTTTCAGAATGGGAATAGAAATATATGGATGAAAAAGAGAAAAAAAGATTTCCACAGGATTGGGTATTTTGGGTAACTTTATTTCATAAGTTTGCTAAATTCAGCCAATGGAGTTGAAGAACATATAAAGAGAAAATGAAATTTAAAAAATACTTAAGGAGTGGCCTTGGAGTACAGTACAAGAAAATATCTAAGGTATCACTTGAATCAGGGCTAGAATTAACTTCTAGTTACAAATATATGTATCTATATACATATATTTATAGTTAGTTATAATTATAATGTCATAAAAAGACAAAGAAATAAACTAGCTGAGAAAGGGATTATATACATTTGCACAATTAAAATATTTTATTGAAATTCCATCTGTTCCTCTTCATCACAGTCATGTTTTCAAGTTCAAGTTGGAGGACTGTTTTTATGTGCCCCCCTATGTGGCCCTCTAATATTATAAGAAGAATTGCTGTGTTTTCAGAAAGAAATTTCCACCAATGAGAGGGCACATAATTATTGACATCTTTTCAGATTTGAAAGGATCATGATTTCTGTTCAATGGGAAATGCCTTATTCTGCCCTGGCAAAAATAATTTCCATGGATCAATAAACTTTTGAAATTGCTTTATATTTGAATAAAGTATAATTAATAATCATTTACCTTACCTTTGAAAATGAAGTAGTGAAAAGATAGAAGAGAGACAGAAGCATTTGTGACTGTGGTTTGGTTAATCAGGACTCCATTACCATGTAAATGAGAGTGAGTATGAGCAGGTTTCCTGACCATTGCCCAGCTGTCAGAGTTCTTGGAGTTAATAATTTTCATTTTAATAATTCCTTTTTATGGTTCATATAACTTTATTCATTAGGTGGTTTCAAAAATTTGATATCAGCATTAGGAAAATTATACTAACTCATAACTTAACAAAAAATAACCATCTGCCAAGACCGAGGGAAATAAAAAAATATATTGTGTGTATAGTACACTTATATGAACTCATCTGAGTGTACTATATGGTAAATAATTTTGAATGACAAGCCTAGGATTGTAGTGCCAATACTGATGGTACAATTATCTGAAGTGAAACCTCAGGCCACTCAACTTCTCTGCATGTAAAATTGTTTTTTCAGTTAAAAAATGGGAAAACCTACCTTCCCATTTCAAAGTTGTTTGGGGCTTTTTGAGAATCAAGTCAAAAGTTAATAATTAGGAGAATGACTCAAAAATTGGAAAATTATTTCTCTAGAATTCAGATTCCATGTTCTGGGAAAAGGGAGAGATCTAGACGACCTCTTAGTTCTCTCTACTCTATGATTCTGGTTCTATTATTTTCTAATGTTACATGTAAGAAGGCATATTAACTATTTTAGTTGACTAGGGTGCTGTAATTCTAAGACTAATGCATAGAATTATTCCCTAGCAACCATACTTTCCCTGAATACATTTAGCACTTCAAGGTTTATCTGAAAGGGAGTTTTACAAACACAAATTGTTTTTTTCATTTAATTTGATAAAACAAAATGGTATGAAATATCAATATATTTATCATTAACTTAAAAAGCTCAGTAAAAAAATGGATAATACATCCTGCAGTTTTCTCAGGAACCCCCAATGTCATTGATGAGAATGTTCTATAGAGGCAAATTAATTTCACTCCAAATGACATTTGGAAACTTGCTAAGGGCAAAGAACTGGAGAATGTGACTGTCCAATGAGTCATTTTGTCATTTTGACATGAAACTGAGCACCTTGCATGGCAAGAATTTGAGAAGCACACTTGACAAGGTGAGCTTTCTCCAGCCATGAGCAAAATACCTATTATTAATTTGGAAAGGGGAGGGATAACAGTCTTGAAAATTATAGGCCCATTTAAATAACTAAATGTGCTATAAAGATATATGCCAAGATTTTAGGGATAAGACTTGAAAGAGTTATGGATAAATTAATACAGGGACCAAGTTGGATTTATGAGGCATGGAATAATTACAGACAGTATGAGGGAGAGTTTTATTTTAATGCAAATTGATAGCAATACTGAGACGCTGGTGTTTGGAAAATGTGTTGGTACACAGAAGTATGTAACAGAATTGAGAGAAAATAGCTGAGAAATATTAAATCATTTTGGTTAGCAAAAGAAAAATTTTTCCAAAGGCATTATTAACAGTGTTATAATAGAAAACAATCCTATCTAAATGATCTCATGCAACTGAATCAAAAATGAATAAACTGTGAATTAATAGTAGGCTTCCAACTATATAAGTATTTTATGTCAAAATAAAACAAATGATTGTATCCTCATAAAATATACATGTACAATAGTATACATATAAATAAATATAATTAGATCCATTTTAAATGATATTTCTTTTAGTTGAGTTAAAATAATTCTACCTCCACTATTACTAATAGTAACTACTTAAAATTATATAGCTTTTTTAGGTTTGCATCTACCATATTATTTGAACCACATGACAACTTTATGATGAAGATCTTATTATTTTCCTCATTATAAAGTGGAAACTGAGCATCAGATCAGGGGACTGACTTGTTTGTCATTACAGTTATTTGGGGGAGGCAGAGCTTAAAGGTATGAACTCAGATCTTCTTGATTCAAAAGTGTCACTCTGTATATTATGCCATAAAGCTTCTAGACATATACGTAAAAGACAGTCTCCTATGGAAAACATGCACTAACATACTATTTCTAAGTTCCATGATTTTTATTAATTGACGAGCAAATGTCCAAATCACCATGTGTTAATACCATAATTCACAGCCAAAATAATTTTAAGTAATTCGATTAAATATTGCTGACATTGAAAATTAAAAGGGGTTTAACTCAGAGAAATGTAAATAAAAACAATTCTGAGGTATCACCTCACACCTAGAAGATTGCCTAACATGACAGCAAAGGAAAGTAATGAATGCTGGAGGGGATGTGGCAAAGTGGGGTGTAAATCTTTAAATCTCTCAGACTTGTGAATGTTAAAAATTTCCCCATCGGGGAATTCTTAATTGGAACAAATTCCCTACTGAGAAACATTCTCCATTTTGATGTGAGAACTCTCCAGGATCAGAAATGGGAGGACCTCTACTCCAACTGTACTTAAGACTGCTTTAGGGGAGAAAACTCCTTGCTATGGGAGGACCCCTACTCTACCCATACTTAAGGCTGCTTTAGGAGAGAAAACTCCTTGCTAAACAAAGAAAGTACTTGGATCCATGCTTATGGTGGGGCAAGGAGTTCTTTGAGCCAGGCCTGTTTTTAGAATTGATACAATGGGATGCTAGGTACCTAAAAGGGTCGGGCAAATTTTCTCTTGATGAGATTAGCTGACTCAGCTGTGTTTTCTCTCATTCAGACTTACTGAGGAGATTGGTCCACACAGCAGCATTTTTTCTGATTCAGACTTACTGAGGAGATTGGTCGACTTAGCAGGAATTTAGATGGGCAGTCCTTTGGAAAGCATCTACAGTGATTGGTAGATGTAGGGACTTAGGGGAGGTGACATGGGAGAAAAACCCCTATATAAGAAAAAGCAGAATTTCTTGAGGAGATATCCTTTTGGAGGAATTCCTTTTGGAGGATCTCTGATGAGGATCGCTTGGGAAGAATCTCTTGAGAGAGGCTCTGGAGAAGGGAAGCTCGTGGAAGACAATCTCTAAGGAGGTCTCGCTGGTGCTCCTCTAAGGGGACTCTGTCCCTCTGGAGGCTATGGAGAGAGGCCTTTTGGAACAGTCTTTGGCTGGAAGGCTCTCTGGTGAAGTCAGCTGAGATGGAGCTGGCCTGGTGTCACTAGAATCCTTGTTTAGGCAGACCTTGTGGTGAGTGTTAAAAGACTGACTGACTGACTGATTCTCTCTCTTAAGACTCAAGTCTAGGCTATATTGGCTTGAGGCCCTTCATAATTATTCCTTTCCTACTCTTTCTCTCTTTCTCTAATTCCTCATTATATTATTAATTAAAAATCTCTATAAAACCCAGTTGACTTGGGTATTTGAATAATTGGGAATATTTCCCTGGCGTCCACCTTATATTTGATTTAAAAACCAAGACATTGTAGTGAAACATATTTTCTGAGGTCAAATTTACTCACCCTCTCTTATATCTATCACAATTTATATCTTCCACTAGTTTTAACTCACTACAATTTAAGACCTCAATCATTTTAAATCTAACAGGGGATTAATTAATGCATTGCTGGTGGAGTTGTGAATTGATCCAACCATTCTGAAAGGCTATTTGGAACTCTGCCCAAAAGGCACTAAAACACTATTTTCCCTTTGATCCAGTCAAAGTACTGCTGGGTTTATACCCCAAAGAGAGAGGAAAAAAGAATTGTACAAGAATATTCATAGCTGCACTGTTTGTAGTGGCAAAAATTTGGAAAATGCGGGGATGTCCTCCAATTGGGGAATGGCTGAACAAATTGTGATATATGTTGGTGATGGAATACTATTATGCTCAAAGAAAAAAATGAACTGGAGGAATTCCATGTGAACTGTAAGGACCTCCAGGAATTGATGCAGAGTGGAAGGAGTAGAACCAGGGGAACATTATACACAGAGACTGATACACTGTGGTACAATTGATTGTAATGGACTTCTCTACTAGTAGCAATGCAATGATCCTGAACTATTCAGAGGGACATATGAGAAAGAATGCTATCCACATCCAGAAGAAGAACTGTGGGAGTAGAAACACAAAAGAAAAACAACTACTTAATCACAAGGGTTGATGAGAATATGACTTGGGAAGTAGATCATTCTAGTGAAAATATTAATAATATGGGAAAAGGTCTTGATCAATAACCCATGTTAAACCCAGTGGAATCACACAAAAGATACAGAAGGGGGTGGTGGGAGGGAAGGGAAATAATATAATTCTTGTAACCAAGGAAAAATGTTTTAAATTGACTAATTAAATAATTAAAAAAATAAAAGTAGTTAAAACTTTGAAGGGAATTAGAATATGCCAATTTAATATAATCTTCATTTCCCCAGGAACAAAGACTTATTGAAATAAGTTAGGTTGAAATGAAAGCAATTACTCATACAATTTTCTTATCTTCATATTTTCTTCTTCTATGGGAGTACATTTGAACTTTAGTTGAGTATAGTCTACATATATAGAGCTTTAAGAAATTAATTCCACATGAGCAATTAGTTATTTTCTCTCTTGATTAGAAGTCAATTTTATTTCTTTGTAATGATTTTCAGTGCTTTCCATATGCTATACTTTCTTAATAATCAGGATATCTAGGTGTTTTTTGAATTTTTGAATTATCTGAAAGTCTTCATCCTTTCACACGTAGGAATCCATTGTCTTTTTAATTATATTAAATGCAATTCACTTTCATTCTGAAATATATCCTCCTTTCTTTGTAAGAAAGATTTTTAATTTAATTTTTTAAACCTTTACCTTCCATCTTAGAATCAATACTGTATATTGGTCCCAAGGCAGAAGAGCAGTAAGGGCTAGGCAAAGGGGGTTAAGTGGCTTATGCAGGGTCACTCAGCTAGGAAGTGTCTGAGGCCATATTTGAACCTAGGACCTCCTGCCTCCAGGCCTGGATCTCAATCCACTGAGCCACCCAATTGCCATTGTTCATTTTAAAGCCACTAATAGAAATGGAGATGCCTGTCTGTCAGATTTTTTGCTAGTTTTCCAGTCTTTGTCTCTTCATCTTTTGCAACAAATATGGAATCATGAGCTGCAATCTTCTCACTAGTGTTTCTTTAACTTATACTTATCATGAGCACTGCAAACTCAAATGATAATGCCCATAAAAATTTATATTGCTTTTGCTTACATAATGAAATAAATTACATAAATTCTTTTTGTTTTTGCCTTCTTGGGCAAATCAATGAGCTATAATTCCATTTAGCCACAGACTTTTTGATTCTTAATTTGATAGGAAAGTCATTGCTGAGAGTGACTCAGTTCTTTCTATAAAATGTGAATTAGTTAAATATTAGCTGTAGATATCATATTCAAAGGATCAAGAAATTAATATTCAATGGTGATCTAACCACCTTGTGATTATTTTTCCTGCATTTTCTAATTACTTATCATTGTCAATGGGAAATGGGAAGGAGACTTCACAGGAATTGGAAGTATACTTACATGCATATGTGTATACATACATGTGTGGACATATATAAGTATGCTCTCTCTATGTTACATATATATATATACATACATATATCTTTTGATTGTTTCATGAGTTGTATGGCAAAAAAGGGCACTACCTAGATCATATACTGGCAGGGTAATTTGGTATTTAGTTAAATTGGTATTCAGACAAAAGACTCAGTCTAACACTAGGACTATCTTTTCTACATAGGAAAATATACCAGAGGTTATTCTCAGTTGGCAAAACTTTCACTGGATCAGGTTCACAACTTGGATCTAAGAAAGGATTATATGGAGCAGCATACTGTCAAGTCTCTGTTCTCACACAATTCAGAATGCATTTACTTAGCACCTGCTTTAAGAAAGACTGTGTGCTAGCTTCCAGTTTCTGGCAAGAGAAGTAGGTTATGAATATAAGAAGATATCTATATTTCTGATAAATGAAGAGGGGGGAAGTAAAGAACAACTAGGCAATTGGAGGAATCAGCAAACCATTTGAATATATCCTGAATATGAAACAGGAAGGAAGGAAAGAAGGAAGCTAAAGGCACTAAGTAGTACTGATGAAGAAATATATGACAGATCTGGGAGATAACTTTTGCCATAAACTGAGCTACAGGATGGAATGCTGCAGGAATTTGTGATATAGGGATTAGTATAGTTACTTCACAATGTAGTATACATGGAACAAGAGAAATGTAAGGAGTCTGGAAGACAGAATGGAAATATACATGTAAGTCTATTATGTTCTCAGCTGAGGAGTTTGTATTCTTTCTTGGTGCTTTAGGCACTAGGTCTGTGCCTGGAACAGAGTAGGAACTTAATAATTGTTGAATAAAGTGGAATGCAAGGAAGTACAAGGACATTGAAAATGGGAGGTATAATTTTAGATTTTACCAAAGCACTTGAATTCTTTTTTATTCCTTTTATTATTTTATTTTATTTTTTAGTTTTTAAAACATTATTTTATTCGGTCATTTTCATACATTATTCATTGGAAACAGAGATCATTTTCTTTTACTCCCCCCACCACCACCCCTCCCCTAGCTGACACACGATCCCACTGGGTACCATATGTGTCTTTGCTCCAAACCCATTTTCTTGTTGTTGGTATTTGCATTAGGGTGCTCATTTAGCATCTCTCCTTAATCATATCCCCTCAACCCCTGTAGTCAAGCAGTTGCCTTTCCTTGGTGATTTAAGTCCCACAGTTTGTCCTCTGCTTAAGGATAGTGTTTTTTTTTCTCATAGATCCATGCAGATTGTTCAGGGATATTGCATTGCCATTAATAGAGAAGTCCATTACGTTTGATTGTATCACAGTGTATCAGTCTCTGTGTACAATGTTATCCTGGCTCTGCTCCTTTCACTCTGCATCAATTCCTGGAGGTTGTTCCAGTCTCCATGGAATTCCTTCACTTTATTATTCCTTTTAGCACAATAGTATTCCATCACCAACATATACCATAATTTGTTCAGCCATTCCCCAATTGATGGGCATCCCCTCGTTTTCCAATATTTTGCCACAAAGAGTGAAGCTATGAATATTCTTGTACAAGTCTTTTCCCTTATTATCTCTTTGGGGTAGAAACCCAGTAGTGCTATGTCTGGATCAAAGGGCAGACAGTCTTTTATTGCCCTTTGGGCATCATTCCAAATTGCCCTCCAGAATGCTTGGATCAATTCACAACTCCACCAGCAATGAATTAATGTCCCCACTTTGGCCGCATTTGTTTCTTTTCCCATTTCTTTTAGTATTAACCTCTTTTTTTTTAGCTCTGGTTGAAAATATATATATATATATATATTTATATATATATATACATGCACATATATGTGTTTATGCATGGATATATCTATATAAATATTTATGTCTTGTCCTTTCATCTTATACAGTTGGTCACTGTTCCCTCTAAGTATAATTCTTCTAGCTGCCCAGGTGATAGCAACAGTTTTTAAGAGTTACCAATGACCTCTTTTTTTATAGGGATACATATCATTTTTAACTTATTGAGTCTCTTAAAAAAATGCTTGTTGTCATTTTGTTTTCCTTTTCCCCCTCTTTTTAAATTACCTTTTGATGATTCTCTTGAGTTCTGTGCTTGGACATCAAATTTTCTGTTCAGGTCTGGTCTTTTCTTTACAAATGCTTGGAATTCTTTTATTGTGTTGAATGACCATACTTTCCCCAGTAAGAATATAGTCAGTTTTGATGGGTATTTGATTCTTAGTTGTAGACCTAGTTCCCTTGCTTTCCAGAATATCATATTCCATGCCTTTTGGTCATTCAGTGTGGATGCAGCCAGATCCTGCATTATCCTCACTGTGGTTCCATGGTATCTGAATGACTTCTTCTTGGTAGCTTGTAATATCTTTTCTTTGGTCTGATAATTTTTGAATTTGGCTATAATATTCAGTTGGGGATTAAATACAGGAGGTGATCTGTGGATTCTTTCAATCTCCACTTTCCCCTCTTGTCCTAGGATATTGGGACAGTATTCCTGAATAATTTCCTGTAGTATTATGTCCAGGCTTTTTATTTTGTCATGGTCTTCTGGTAGACCAATGATTCTTAAATTGTCTCTTCTTGAATGATTTTCTAAATTGTCTGTTTTGTGAATGAGATACTTTATATTTTCCTCAATTTTTTCATTCTTTTCATTTTGTTTTATAGTGTCCCACTGCCTTGTGAGGTCAATTAATTCCAGCTGTATTCTGGTTCTTACAGACTGGATTTCACCCCTGGCTTTTTGGTCATCCTTTTCCTTCTGGTCTGATTTTCCTTGAAGGTCATCTTTCATCCTCTTTACCTTGTCTTTCATCTCCCTTGTCTCATTTTTCATCTCCTTTGCCTCATTTTCAAGCTGGTTGATTTTGGGTTTCAAGACACTATGTTGTCATTTTAGTTCAAGTGCCTCTGTTTCCAGATGACTTATCTTAGTTTTTAAGTTCTTTTCCCAATTGTCTTCAGGCTCTTCTAATTGTGTTTTGAGTTCTTCAACAGCCTATATCCAGTTCGCTGGGATTTCGGGTTTATCGTTTGCTGATCTCTCCCCCTCTGTTCTGTTTGATGAATAGAAGCTGTCTATTGTAGTTACTTTCTTCTTTTTCTGTTGTTTGCTCATATTCACCCCTTCTTACTCCCCGTATTTGTCTGTGCTCTTGCTCTTCTCATGTTTTTGGTTTTGGGGGCTTCTGTCAGTCTCCCCTCTTGGGGCTTTAACAGGAGATCTCTCAGTGTAGTGTCTGGGGGAGGGTTGTTGGGGGTTTGATCTTCCCTCTCTTCTGGAGGCTTTTGATTGGCTTAAGGTCCAGCAGTCAATGAGGATGGGTGTGGAGACTGGGCTTCCTTGAGTTCTGGAGACTTTTGATGGGATTAAGTTCAGCTTAGTTAGTCAGGGTGTGCTCTGAGTCCAAAACCTCCTGGAAAGCTGGAGCAAATATGGAGGATCTCCACAGCTCTGGTCAGGCTGCCAGGTCTATGCTCCTTCTCTAGCTCCTTCCCCGACATCTGTTTTGGATGCTCTGAACTTATCACAGCCCTGCCCACAAGGTACACCCTCCAGACGAGCACCTTTGCCCACCCAAAAGTTCCCACTGCCGCTGGAGTCTCAGCTCTTTAGGTGGGAGGGGGAATTGGTCCTGGGACCTTCCTTTTCTCTTTCCCTTAAACCCGAGTGTTCTCATATTCCAGCTTTTCTGGTGCTGTACCTTTTGAATTAAGTCCAGCAGGAGGGTTCCTTGGCTCTGTCTTGTTAAGTTTGTTTTTCAGAACTCTAGGAGCATTCCGTTTGTTATCGGTTAGGAAGGGTATTCAGAGGTCTGAACTTCTCTCCTTCTAGGCCACCATTTTGACTCTGCCTCCCAAGGCACTTGAATTCTAATGGATAGTAGGAATTTATTGAATTTTTTAAAATAACAATGCTTTTCTTAGTGTGATCTATTATTTCCTTATGTCATCCTCAAATTTAAAAAAATATAGAATCCTTTATTAGGATTAATTACTAAATCTTCTGAAAATGCCATTTAGTTTGTAGGGTTTATGTATTTTTGTTTACTTTTCATCTTTTTTTTTTACATAGTTCCTTGGAACAAGTTTGACATCTAAAAACAAATATCTCTCTTTACACCTAGCAGGAATATAGACATTGAAGACTAAACTTAGCTCTTAAAACTTGATCTAGTTTTCCTGATTAATTGAGAAATTAATTTAAACTAAAAATATTCTGTTTGTCTAATCCAGACAGATTTGGGACCATGTCTCCATTCAGTCATTGAACTTTACAACAGTTGAAAACCTTTTTTCATTTTTTAAAAGATATAAATAACTTTAAAATAATTCTCATTTCTCAGTGACAAATCTTTGAGAAACTTCTGGTAATAATAATTCCAGGATATGATACACTGTACTTTCTAGGAAAACATTACAAATCCTTTCTGAAAGCCACTCATTCCGGTGGAAGGTTTATGTTAGTTGCAGAAATATGACCCCAATGAGCCACAAACATCTCAGATTTATGAGAAACAGCAAATAAATCACCAGATAAAAGGTCATGCATGGAATTTTGGACAGTTTGGAAAACCATAAGGTTAGAAATCAATGGTGCATTGTCTTTCTTTGGAAAGCTTCACTATTCTTTCAGAGCTCAGTGTTGACTTATAAATCAAAATAATTTTATGATCATTTGAAATCAAATGATCAGAAAAATAAATATTTTCCATTTTTATAAGAAGAATTTCCCTGACTTGAGGAAGAAAGTAGTGAACACACATTTCTTGCTCCCTTACAGTCAATGATAGACAACCATATATCAAATACTGAACCGTGTTTCCAGTACTATACTTAGTATTAGAGGTACAGAGAAAGGTAAATGACAATTCCCATATTCAAGGACTCCATCTTGTAACGAAGGAGACAATATGCAAAAAATGCATATTTATGACACACTCACATATGGACATATTTGCACATGTTATATGTATATTGTATATGGTATATATGCAACATATTTTATATGGTATATATATGTATACATATTAGGTGAGCTTTGAACTCTTAATGTATAATGTATAATTTATCTTATATACATTATGTTGAAAATGTGTGTAAAATACATACATATGTGTACATATATTTATGTGTGATGTGTGTATAATCATATATATATAATATACACATATATGTATATATCAATCTCATAAGGAAGGCATTAGTTTTAAGGGAGAATTGGGATGACTTCTTGGAAAAAGTTGATATTTTAGGTAAAACCTGAAAAAATCCAAGAAAGCCAGTATGTGGAGATGAAAAGGAAGGGATAACATTGTAAGTATCTGGAAAAACCAGTGAAAATACCTAGTTGATGTATTGAATGTGAGGAACAACAAGTAGGCCTCAGTGCCATTTTATCAATTGAGTATGTCACAGGAAATATGAGGTAACAAGACTGGACATTTCATGGTATTGATTTTAAATTTTACTTTTATTTTAAATTGTTTACTTTATTTAACAAATAAATTTTGTTTAATATGCATGTATTTCTTTATTCATAAATATTGTAACATATTTCTTTTACTTATATTTATATTAAATTAATTTAAATAATATATTTAATATATGATAAATTTATATTTAGTACAGATTATATTTATATTAATTATATATCACAGTTAAGTTTTATCAATTATAAATTTTACTTAATTAATGAGTAAAGTACTATTGAATTAAATTTTAGTTTTATTATTCATTAAAGTTAGTAAAATTCTTTCAGTAAAAAATGTACATAAAGGTTAAATATGTTTAGGGACTTTATGCTGAGGGAACACAAGAGGGTCAATAAAATTTGTTGGGGGGTCCCAAAATGTCTAACCTTTTTGTTATACTATTTTGAAGAAAAAGGTAAAATTGTAAGATGTTTTAATTTAAATGATTTTATTGATTTTTCCTTACATCTTCATTTTCAAATACATTTTTAACAAGTATCATCACTTTCACTACCCATATAATTATTCCCTGCAACTAAAAATACAAAAGAAAGGTAGAAAAAAGAGATCATTAAAATTAAATAACTCATCAACCTAATCTGCCAGTACATAAAAATTTCCTATCCATACTCCCCCACTGTGGCAAAACAGGTTCAGAACTAATATTCTTATTTTTCTTCAGGGACAAATTTTACAGATTGTTTACTTTTTAAAACTTTTTGTTCTTTTCATTTACGTTCTTGTTTTTTGCAACATGGAATATGGAAATGTGTTTTAAATGACTTTACATGTATAATAGATACTGTATTGCTTATCTTTTCAATGCATAGATGAGGAGCAGAAAGGAGAAAGGTAATTTGTAGCTCAAACTAAAAATATTTAATAGAAACTTTTTTACATATAATTCAGAAATATGTAATGAAACACATGAAAATATATTAAATATATTATTTGCTTATTTAAATATATTGTTTTCATTGTCCTGCTTACTTCAGTTTGCATTTTATCATATAACTTTTTTTATGCTTCTCTGCATTCAGTATGTTTTCTTTTCTGGTCTCCCTAGTTCAAATCTCTCTCCATTATACTTTACATTCCTGTCAGTTGTCAAATTTATCATCCTGAAGTATAGTTCTAGACATTTCTCCCCACTCATCTAATAAACTCCCTGTCACTTCTAGGATCAAATAAAATTGTATTTGTATATTCACAGTTCTTTATAACCTTCCCCACTTTTATCTTTTCAAGACATTAATTTTATTCCTATTCTATATATTTTGCACTTTCATAATATTGGGCCTCCTTGCTTTTCTCTGAATGTGAAATACTCTCTTTCTTCATCTTCATCTTTTGGCTCCATGGCTTCCTTAAAGTCTTACCTAAAAGAATACTTTCTTGATCCTCCTTAATTCTTGTGCCATCTCTCTATTTTTTTCTTCAGTCAATCTTTCTCTATCTTCAATCAACATTTATTAATCACTTACTATATATATTCTAGATATTGTGATAAGTGCTAGGGACACAAAAAGAAGAAAAAGACATTTATTGCCCTCAAGAAGCTTATAGTCTAATGGGGAGACAACATGAAAATACATACATACAAACCAATCTATCTATAGGATAAATAAATATGATTTAGAGAAGAAAGAACTTGGGATAAGAAGAGATAGATTGCTTTCAGTAAAATAGGGTTTTATTTAAAACTTAAAGGAAGGTAGGGTGATCAGTAGTCATAGAAGAGAAGGAAGAGTATTCCAGGCATGGGAGATAGAGAAAATTCCTGGTGCCAATGATGGAGTGACTTTTTGAGGTAGGAATCATGAGGCCATTGTCATTCAATTAAAAAATGTCTGTCTTGGAAAAAAGTATAGGAAGACTAAAAGTAGGAGGAAGCTATGTTATAAAGAATTTTGTATGCCAAATACCGGATTTTATGTTTGATCCTGGAAATAATAGAGATGCAGTAGAATTTATTAAGTAGAGGAGTGAAATGGTCTGACTTGTTCCTTAGGCAAATCATGTTAATGACTAAATCAAAGAGAGATTTGAGCAGTGATACCAGAGGCAGTTAGGCACATGAGTAAGCAATTACAGTAGTCCAGGTATAAGATGATGAGGACTTCTTCTCTGGCAATGGAAGTGTTAGGGGAGAAAGGAGATCATATTATAGTTATTGCAAAGGTGAAATCAGTGGGCTTTGGGAACTAATTGGATGTAGAGTATGAAAGATAATGAGGAGTCCAAGTATTGCTCTCTTCAGTAACAGCAAATATAGAAGGGAAAGATGTTTTAGGAGAAAATATAATGAGTTGAAGGCAGCTAGGTGTCTCAGTAGATAGAACACAGGGTCTGAAGTCTTGAAGATGTGAGTTCAAATCCAGATTCAAATACTTATTAGCTGGATGATCCTGAACAAGTCTTTTAATCTCTTTTTACTTTAATCCACTAAAGAAGAAAAAGAAAATGCACTTCAGCATGTTTGACAAGAAAAACCCATGGACTTTGTTAGTGTGCTATGGTCCTTTTGTTATAAAGAGTCAGATATGACTGAACAACCACAGCAAGATGTTGAGTTCAGTTTTGGACTTGTTGAGTTTAAGACATCTAGGAGACATCCAGTTCAAGATGTGTGAAAGGCAGCTGCATATTGGAGTTTGGAGATCAGTGAAGAGTTTGGAGGAGGATAGGTAGATTTGAGAATCATCAGCATAGAGAAAGTAATGATGAGATCATATGACATTGTATAAAGAGAGGAGTGAAGAGGGCCAAAAATAGAACCCTCAGGGATACCTATGACTGTTTGCAGGTTATCTTGTCTTTTCTAGTCAACTTTCAACTTCTAAGGAGAAAAACTATTTTTTCCTTGAATTGTATCCAGTGCTTCTCACAATGCCTGGCACATTAGAAGTACTTAATAAATGCTTATTGACTGATGATCTTATGGAATAATAATATTTCATTATCTCCATGTTCCATAATTTGTTTAGCCATTCCCCAGTCAATGAACATCATTTTATTTCCATTTATTTTCTATGAAAAATGTTGCTGTTAACATTTTTGGTATATTTGGAACCTTTCTTCTTAATAATTACTTCTTGGAATCAAACCTATTTAAGTCTTATGTAAATTGAGTAGTGAAATCTTTTGGTTCAAGGGTAAAGGACAAAATGATTTTTTGTGAGTTAATTTCTTCTCTCTGATTCAGTGATGAAAGCATTTTATTACATTCAATTTTCTATAAAAAGCAATCTTTTTGTGAGAATTTAGATTTAGGAATTCAGAGCTTTAGTTAATACAAAAATGTCATTTTAGTGTAGAAGGTGTATGGTAAAATAATTTAATCTCATTTGAATTTGTATGATTATAGCTCAGAATATGTGAAAAATAGAACAACTGCTAGTACTTTGGTAAGATGTAGTAACACAGAATAAATAAGAGAGCAATGAGTTTTCTGAGGACAATACATTTCAAATGATTATTTTTGACCTTTTAATCAAATCATGCATGTCATGTTGTTTATTTCTCATTAATATCATTTTCATTAGTAACCTTTGTACATGATTTATGTTTAAAATGTTTTCAATCTTGTGTCACTTTATAGTTGTGGGTCACAAATTGTTTAATCATTGTCTACAACTATTCTATCAATGTACAAATTGTTTTGCAGCCTTTTCACAAAGGTAAAACACCAGGGAATAATTCTGAGGCAATGCTTTAGAGGCATACACTCTGTTTTTGCTGGTTTTATTTCAGTAAAATGATTCTTCTTACTAGTTTAAGCACTTCAGGGAAAGAATTGCATAATAAAAACACTCTGCAGTCTCCTCTCTATTGTCTACTTTAGACAGCTCAGTGGAATAGGAGATAAAGGGCTTAACTTGGATACAGGAAGACCTAGATCTGAGGTCAAATCCTACACTGCCTTTTGGTTATTGTGAGTCACTTGACCTCTGTTATTTCACTTGTTAAATGAGAATAATAATAGGACCTACCTCACAGATTTATTTTGAACATTAAATGAGACAACACATCTAAAACATTTGTAGATTGTAAATATTTCTATTTATTCTAGCTATTATCATTATGTTTGTTGTCTTATTGTTGTTACTCTAGTGGTTAGGACATTTATTGATCCTGGAATCAGGAAGACCTAAGTTCAAAATCTAGCCTCTTACATTTACTAGAGATGTGATGATGGACAAATCACTTAAACTCTATCTTCCTCAGTTTTCTCAGCTGTAAAATCAGAATCATAATAGTACCTCAAAAGGTTGTTGTGAAGATGAGATAATATTTGCAAGAAGCTTTGCAAACAAATCTTAAAGCACTATATATTAGTGCTAGTTAATGTTATTATTACTGTGGATGGCATAAAGCACTTTGAAAATGCAAAGTGCTCTAGACTTCTTTATTATTATTATTATTACAGTTACACACAGTCTTTTAAGAATGTTTTAATAGCAAAATGGATTTTTAAGAATGATTAGATTTAATATTAATACCTGATGATGTTACTTCACAAATACTGTCACAAATTACCTTGTGTCATCAAAGTAATCTTCAATTATTGAATAAATTCCAGCCTAGTTCAACCTTTGACATCCAATGTGGAAAAGTTTAGATTGCAGTCTCAGTAACAGATTATATCACCTAAGGACCACTCTAAGACACCCAGATGGCTTGGTTTATAGCAGGTTGGGTCTGGTTTCAGGAAGATCTGAGTTCAAATCTGCTTTCAAATACATAATAGCTGTGTGATCCTGGTCAAAGTATTTATCCTCTCTTTTCTTTGGAGACAGCTAGGTATGTCAGTGGATGCAATCCTGGGCCTGAAGTCAAGCAGACCTGAGTCCCAAATTTGGCTTTAGTTCAAACCTCTGTGATGCTGGGCAAGTCACTCAAGCTCTGTTTGTTTTAATCTAATAGATAAGGAAATGGCAAACTGCTTCAGTAATTTAGCAAGAAAACCTTATGGAAGTATTAGTATGATATGGTCCATAAAATCACAGAGAGTTGGACATGAATGAAGAGCTGAACAAGAAAGGACTTCCCATGTTAAGCATAGAATTTCTCATTACCAGTAGAATATCTACAAATTAGACACATCATTTGGTAATTGCCACTCATTAATGAAGTCTCTGAAAATGCAAAAATGATCCTGTCTTTTCATTTCTGCCATAAAGGTGGCAGAGTATCAGAAAAAAAATATTGAAAGGGTATTAAAATAATCACAATCTAAATATTAATATTAATTTAACCATAGGTATATAAACTCATTTTCTATTTTGATCAAAAATGATTTATTACTGGACAGAAATGAATTATATCAACAATCACATTTTTATTATCAAAAATGCAAGAAACTAAATGGAGGGATGACTTAAAGATTATATTCATCAGAACTAATAAAGAATTTGGGTGTTGTAGTTTAATCTACCTGGCAAAGGCAATAAGAAATATCATTTAGCAGACAATCTATTCATCTCATTTTATAGTTCTGATGATAGATGTTTTCAAAATAAATATAAACATGATGTTAATTTCACTACCACCACTTATTATAGCAGAAGTGTATGTACATATTTTGTGAAGGAATTCAGAAGATTCTCTAAAGTGAATCTACCTGCTCATTGATATTCAATTGCTTCAATGAATGATAGGCATAAGGAGAGACTGAAAACTATTGATTTTTTAAAAATATGGTTTAGCACTATTCATGTCCAGAGAAAGAACTATGGGAGTAGAAACACAGAAGAAAAACACATGATTGATCACATGGTTCAATGAGCATATGATTGGGGATGTTGACTTTAAATGATCACTCTATTGCAAATATTGATAATATGGAAGTGGGTTTTGATAAATGATGCATGTAAAACCCAGTGGTATTGCTCACTCTCTCCTGGATGAGGGAAGGAAAGGGGAGGGAAAGAACATGAATCATGTTATCATGGAAAATTTTCTAAATTAATTAATTAATAAACAGTTTTTTTTAATATATGGTTGAGGATTCAGAAAGAAATGAAGTCAAAGGCTTCTGTGGCATCCAGAGGAAGCAATGAGGCCAAAAATGGTGAGGTAACTTATCTAAAGCAATCTAGCTAGCTAGTTAACAGAAAGCACAGATTTTAATATGCCTCTTCTCAGTCCAGGATCTTTTCTATAAGTAAGGATTTATATACCCTAACCATAGTTATTTTTTGGTAAATCTATAAATGTTTTGATCATTATTTCCTCTATCCCTCTATATCAAGAATACTTTTATCTAGTAAAAAGAAAGAATTCTTTAAACTGGAAATCCTCAAGGAACATCAAAGAATGTGAACACAGATATATGTAAATAAGCATGAAATGCCTGGTTAATGTTATAAGAATGATTTCAGTCTAAAAGGAAGACCAGAATGCTGAACAGATTTTCTACAGAGTATTTTTAGTAGGATATGGACAAAAATAATATGCTAAACAAAGGTGTGAATAGGTTGAGATCTGTGTAATTATTAGGAATATCAATTGAATACCTGACCAAAAGGTATCTTAAAAAAGTAAATATAGATTAATATTAATTCTGCTTCTTGTATATCTCCAACTAAATGTCATATGGGCTTTTCAAACTAAACATTTATAAAATGGAATTCATTATTGTTTTCCATTTTTTGGCCTCTATATGCCCAATGCTTTGATAAAAAATACTTTAAAAGTTAGCTACCTGACTGACAACTTAAAAGTTCAGATAAAAACATCTGGTTCACAGGTCTTCAGCATGTGCACATTTTCTGATTACATCTGGTTAACATTCATGAGTTTTACTTCTTTTTCTTTTCTAAATGCCTTTGGAATTGAAAATAAAAACTGGAATACTGAGGTGACCTTGAGACCAGAGAATGGTAAAAAAGGATGAGTGAAATACAGACACAGAGATATAGGAATAATGTTAGATAATATGCAAACAGAATACTATGAAGTCATCTGTCCCATAAAGTGGTATCCAAAAATATAGGTTGTAGACCCAATTCATCTTGAATATGGAGTCAACCGGTAGCTTTCCAAACATTTCAGGAAAAAAAAAGGTGCTTAATAATGAATATTAAATGAGTAGGGTGGGAAAATGATAATAGCAACAATTCAACAAACCAATTAGTTTCTGCAGTGTCAGGCAAGCATTTTAATTGATTAAAATAATTATGCTAATTGTCAAAATTGAGTATTTATTTTGGTATTATGTAAACCACAAAAATTGGGAAATTTGAACTATATTCTTATTTATTTTGTTTTCTAAATCCAATAGTAAATTATCACACTTAGCAAACTTGCTGCTCTTCAGAATGGTGTAATCATCACTAGAATAATCATCACAATAAAATAATCACTAAAATATTAGGATACCATTCTGAAAGGATATATAATTTTCATTCTCAGCTACTGAAAGAACACTTTAGAAAGTTATTTAACAAGGTGAATAAAGCTTAAAAAGTTTGGTACAGAGTTCTCAAGTACTCATTTAAGTGAATATAACAGTAAAAAGGTTATACCTGATTTACAATTCATGAAACTTTAAGGTTGGTTTGCCATCCAGAGAAAGTAATGAGGCCAAAAATGGTGAGGTAACATATCTAAAGTCATCTAGCTAGCTAGTTAACAGAAAGCACAGATTTTAATATGTCTCTTCTCAGCCCAGGATCTTTTCTATAAATAAGGATTTATATATCTAGCCATAGTTATTTTTTATGAATCTATAAATGTGTTGATCATTATTTCCTTTACTCTTAATATCACAGTGCTTTTCATATATTTTCTTATTTAAAGTAGTGTAAACATAAGAACATGATAAAACTTTCAATGATTATGTAGAAAAATGGATACCTGGGCCAATACAAGTGCCCCAATGTCAAGACAGTGTGAAAGATTTATCAGATGGAACATGAGAAACCAAAGATTTCTAAGGTCATGTAGGAAGGATGGTCTGGGGCATGTGGAAGAGAGGAAAGGGACAATAGAAATGGGTACAAAAGGAGCTCTAGTACTTTTTGGTACATCAGTTGACTTCCATCATTATTTTCCCCAGAAGATTCATCATGTCATATAGATTACTAAATTAGCTTGATAGTTCAGAACTATGAATGTAGGTATATTACATTTTAATTTTCTAATTAAAATGCTTTCTCTTCTTGAAGGAATACAACCTGAAACATATAGCATGATTTTGCTTTACTCAATGTATTTTCCAAGGAAAAAATTAAGGAAAAAGTTGCCTTTCAGTCTTATATGACTCATAAATAGTGTATTCATTTAAATGAACAGATTGAAAATGCAGTTCAGGCATTTGATTTAATCTTAAACAGAAAAACTCTCCATTTCAGCTTAGGTTTTAAAAAAGATGCATAGGAGAATTCATTTTTTTTTTACAAATCAACCTCATCTTCCATTTTAGAGGATGAATCTCTGGCAGATATCTGTCTAGAAGGCTGAGTGATTCAGTATACCCTTTCATTTTCCTTAGAGGAAAGTATATCCTTAAACTCTGAATGCCAGATTGTTCTTTCTTTGTGCCCTAAGATCAGAAAAATAAATGTAGAAGTTAAGACCTTCCTTATGGCATTTTATAACTTTTATTGAGAATGGTGGTGGAGGAAATCAAAGAAATTAGGAAAGTTGTAGGGGAGAGGGAAGTAAGAGGACTCTGAAAGTAGGTAGTCTCAATGAAATGAAGTAATGCATTTCTACTGCTATCTGTTCCTTGAGTTATGTAATTGATAACAGCATAAATTAGTTATTTCCCATGTCTTTAAGGAACTCTTATTTCTGAAGAGGAGAAAATTATTCATTTTTTAGAGATAAGAGAATTTAAAACATAATTTCATAAAAGTAACAAATAAATAATCAGCATTTTGAAGATTGCAAAAATTAAAGATTTTGTTTTAAGAATCCTTCAAGAAACACAGTAAAAATATTATTCTTATTTTATAGATGAGAAAACTGAGCTTCACTTAAATTTTCTTCATCTGTGGTTACACAACTAGAAAAAGTTAAAGAGTATATTGAAATTAAAGTTTCCTAGCATCAAATCTTTTATTACACAATATTTCTCTCCATTAGAATATCAGTTTCCTTATGCCCAAGTGGCTCTAAAAGACTGCCTGACCTTTGATCCAGCCATAGCACTTTTAGGTTTATACCCCAAAGAGATGATAAGGAAAAAGACTTGTATAAAAATATTTATCGCCACACTCTTTGTGGTGGCAAAAAATTGGAAAATGAGGGGATGCCCTTCAATTGGGGAATGGCTGAACAAATTGTGGTATATGTTGGTAATGGAATACTATTGTGTTCACAGGAATAATGAACTGGAGGAATTTCGTGTGAACTGGAATGACCTCCAGGAATAGATGCAGAGTGAAAGGAGTAGAACCAGGAGAACATTGTACACAGAGACTGATACACAGTGACACAATTCAATGTAATGGACTTCTCTACTAGCAGCAATGCAATGATCCAGGACAATTCTGAGGAACTTATGAGAAAGAACACTATCCACATTCAGAGGAAGAACTGTGGGAATAGAAACACAGAAGTAAAACAACTGCTTGATCACATGGGTCAATAGGGATATGATTGAGGATATAGACTCTAAATAATCACCCTAGTGCAAATATCAATAATATGGAAATAGGTCTTGATCAATGACACAAGTAAAACCCAGTGGAATTGCATGTTGTCTATGGGAGGGGGATAGAGGGACTGGAGGGAAAGACCATGAATCTTATATCGATGGAAAAATATTCTAAATTAACTAATTAAATAAAAATTTCCAAATTAAAAAAAAAGAATATCAGTTCCTTGAGGAGTGGTTGTTTTTTTTTTCTATCTCTAGTGCTTACCATATTATCTGGCATTCAGAAGAGATTAATAAAACATTATTTACTGACTTATACAAAGTTTTGAAGAAGTTTTGTAGCAAGCATGATCACTTAGTATAAAGGATAATCTCCATGAAGGAAGTGGTAATGGATAGGAGCTGTATATTATTTTTTTTTCAGTAGTTGGAGATGGTGGGGAATATATTCAAAGTTTTGGGCATGAATTGGAGAGAAATATAGGAGTGAGAGAGACTAGGGTGTATCCAGTGACTAATAAATAATTCAATTTGGCTAAGATATAGAGATATTAAAATGAATAAAGAGTGATTTTATAAGTTTAAATAAGATTGGAGGAAGTCATTCCAGCTATGTTCAGAGCTAGGGTGTTAGGACTTTGCTTGTCAAATACTAGGGGTTCATATAAAGTTTTTGAAAAGAGGAATGATGCCATAAAACAATTTCATATATATGTAATTAGTGAAATGAGGATTCTCAGAACATTTCCACTGTACCCAACATTCCCCTTTTAAAGACTTTACATCTTAGTTTAGAATGAAAAGCATGCAATAAAATTTCAACCATTGTCTTTAATCCAAATATCTCAGTACAGGGAATTAAATATTTCTTTTCTACAACCAGAAAATGCTTCTTATCAGGGACTAATTTTTCACCTAGGCTTAAATCTTAAAAAGAAAATGTGTTCATTGATAGATTCAATTTGTACAACTACTTCCTATTCACTATGATCATGTTAATTTAATTGGAATGAATCTTAAATATTTGGCAGTCAATTTACATGTGTTGATATTTATATTCTTAATCCAAATTTATATATATAACATTGGGTACATCAGACACATCTCTAGTTTTCAACTTTTCTTACTTGAAGAAAGATATTTTGAGTTGCTAATTAAAATAACTTTTAGCTTTAAATATCTATTAAACTATGAACCTGTGAGTTTAACTGTCCTTATTAAAAGATCATGAGCTCATAAAAAAGGAAAATTAATGGAATAACATTGAAAGATCTTTAGTTCCAAATGAAAAACTCATACTTCTATATGTTAATCTTATTTGTGTGGGCATTTACTATACCAGTCTTATTGGCAACTTCTCCATACCTTCCCATTTCTTACAGTTTTTTCCATTCCTTCAATAAATTCTAGATGAATAATTTAGCAATCAGAATAGACATCTTAAATCTTTTAAAGTCTATTGGATACTAATATGAGTCTGTCAGCATATAGTTCTTCACTCAAGTTTCATTGATTCTGATACATGTTCTTGAGGTCATTTATGCTACTTTTTTAATGAATGAAACATACTTAATAAAATTCTGCAATTACATATACCTAATATGAAACATTGCTCTCAATAAGATATGTTTAATTCTTCAGATTGTGATATTTTATGAGTTATGGCATTATAATATCAACTAGTAAATACTGGTCTTAAATATACACACATATTGGTTGGAAGGCAACAACTTGGAACCACTGAAAACTTGGGTTTAATTCTAGTATTTAGACATTTACTACTTTTGTGACAATGGGCAAATCACTGGACCTTTGTCTCAATTTCTTCAACTGTAAAGTGGGGATAATAATAGCACCATCCTTGCAGGGTTTTTATGAAGCTCAAATGAGATAATAATTGTAAAATCATAGTCCCTGGAACATAGTAAACACTAAATAAAATCTTATTTCCTTCCTCTTACTCAATATCAAGAATCTCACAATCTAGATATCTGTGTTCTATTTTGACTTTGAAAAGTACATTCTACTTGTCAATGGTAAATCCATTTGGTGAGGAAATTTCTTCCTGTTTAATTTTAATTTGATACTGATAATTAAGAGGAGAGTTAATCAAGATTATCATTGTTGTTATACTCATAAGGATATTTAAATTTTAAAACAGATTAATTGGACACATTCTATTTAAAGAAAGACTTCTTCAAACTTCATTTTACTCTATGAAGTCAAATTATTTATTTTATATTTTAAAAACAATAAAATTAAGAATTTTAAAAATTTTATTGTTAATTGTATAACTGTGATAATGTGGCTGTTTCCACTTATTTTGAAAACTGAACTGTTTCCTTCTTTCATATTTATTAAAATTTCCAAATTTAGATGTGGATATTATAATGATAAAAGGTGGGAAATATCTGAGAATAATAAACAAAAATACATGGGTCAAAAATAACAGTGGCTTTTTGTTCACCTTCTTTTTGGTAGTAATGATAGCTAACATATACTGCTATAAAATTATTATAAAAGTGTTTTATGTATTATCTCATTTGATCCTCACAGAAACCAGGTAAATTAAAAGCTATTTTGCCTTCTTTTAAGATATAATGAGAGAAGGGGAGAGAGTTATCCTAGATCACATAGCTACTGTTTGAGACATGATTCAAATTCAGATATCCCTGTCTCCAAGACCAGCATTTTACCCACTATATCATCTATATGCCTATAACAATAATGAAAATAGTATTGTCTGAGCCACTTCTCATTATTTTGAGTTATCTTGAAAATTTATCTTCAAGTGTCACAAAAATCATATTGCTTCAATCAGAAATTTCTTCTGTTCTTCCTATCTTCTTTTCATTTAAAGCTCTTTTCTTTCCCACTATATTACATCATATACTTGTGTCTTACATACCAAATATTATGGTAGATTCATTCCATTTCATATCTCTTTTTTTGTTCTTCCATTGTCATATAAAATATTCTTGTCAGGATAAAATTTAGTTGATTAGCATGCCAAATTTTCTGCAGTTAAAAAAATCTAATTAAGATAATATCTCCTACAATGCATTTCCATTAAATTTTTCTTAAAAATGAATTTATATGCCATGGAGCAATATATTTATTTCTAATCTAAAGATTGATGAATTCATTACATTTCCATTGTTTTTTTCTTTTTTGATAAAAGTGATGTTTATAATCTTTTCTCACTGTCCTCCATTGTGTTTTCAGATAAATTTATATTTTAATGTAATGTTACTTTTGACTACAGCCATCCACTTATATAAATATGATAATTTGTGATACAAGGAGATTCTTTTGGCTCTCTCATTGCAACAATTTCACAAAAGGTGAAATTACTGTAAGAAATGATGATAATCTTTTTTTTTCAGGTCCCATTTCTCAGCAAAAATCACCTATTTGCATAAGTCAAATTGTAAGTTTAAAATGAAAATATAGAGTGGAGACAAAATTGAGGAATACAGGAAGCAATCCATATAAGCTCTTCCAACATTCCTCTCCAAGAAACTTTAAAACAACACCTCAAATCAAATTTTGAAGTGGCAAAGCAAAAAAGAAAATTTTTAATTATGTTAAATTTAAAAAAGCACAGAAAGAAGAGCTTTAATCTTGAATGGGAAAATGGGGGTGGTGGTGGCACTCAATGATTTGAACCTCACTCTCATGCTTAATTGAATATAAAAATCTATATTACTTAACAGAGAAATAGGAAGATGAGGAGAAAAAAGATATGTGGGTCTTGATAAGGAGGGTTAGGTTAAAGGATGCAAAGGTGTGAAATAAAAGAAATTGACAAACAAGATAAAAAAGAGAAAGAGAAGAATAAACAGCTCCTGCCTTCTTTTTCTCAGTTGAGGCCCAATAGATTTTGCTCCAGCCTTTGATCCTTACCCTGGGAGTGTCTACGTGTTTCGTGTGTGTTCCTTGTAGACAACACATGGAAGGATTTTGGTTTCTAATCCACTCTACTATTTGCTTTTGTTTTATGGGTGAGTTCATACCATTCACATTCAGATTTATGATGGCCAGTTGTGTATTCCCCACCAGTTTGATATCCTCTCCTAGTTCTGCCCTTTCTTTTATCACTATATCCTTTTAAACCAGTGGTTTGCGTTTAATAAGTCCCCCTAATCCCCCTTGTTATACTTTCCTTTCTACCCCATCCCTTTTTTGTTCCCTTCTTTTTTTTAAGATCTGTTAAGTTCCCTCTCCCTTCTCTTTCCATATGTTTTTGTACTCCTCACCTCATTTCCCCCCTTTGGTTTTTCCCCTCTCACATTCCCTGTAGGTTAAGATAGAATTCAATACCCCAATGAATCTAGATGCTCTTCCCTTTTGGAAGTGATTTCACTGAGAATAAGGTTTAAGTATTACCTATTAGTACTCTCTTCCTCTCCTTCTTATAATCATATTCTTCTTTTCCCCTCCCCATATGCCTATTTGTGTGATATAGATTATCCAATTTATCTTATTCCTTCAAGTTTCTCTTGGTGTAATCTTTTATTATCCACTCCCTTTTTCTTTTATTGCATATCATCTTAGACCACATATTACCCAAACCTCTGCCTATAAATGATTCTTCTGATAACTATAATAGTGAATATATTTTTAGAATTACAAATATCATTTTCCATATATTAATATAAGCAATTTGATCTTATTGAAGTCACTAAAGAAGAAAAATTAAATAAAAAAACCACTTTTCTCTTTCTCCTCTCTTTCTTATTTACCATTTCATGTTTCTCTTGATTTTTGTGTTTGGATATCAAACTTTCCACTTAGTCCTGGTCTTTTTTTTCTTTTTTTTTTTTTTAATTTTAAACATTATTTTATTTGGTCATTTCCAAACATTATTCACTGGAAACAAAGATCATTTTCTTTTCCTCCCCTCCCGCCCTCCCACCACCTTTCCCTCTCCCATAGCCAACACACGATTCCACTGGTTATCACATGTGTTCTTGACTTGAACCCATTTCCTTGTTGTTGGTATTTGCATTAGAGTGTTCATTTAGAGTCTCTCCTCAGTCATATCCTCTCAACCCCTGTAGTCAAGCAGTTGCTTTTCATTGGAGCTTTTACTCCCACAGTTTATCCTCTGCTTGTGGATAGTATTTTTTAGATCCCTAAAGATTGTTCAGGAACATTGCATTGACACTAATGGAAAAGTCCATTACATTAGATTGTACCACAGTGTATCAGTCTCTGTGTACAATGTTTTCCTGGTTCTGCTCCTTTAGCTCTGCATCACTTCCTGGAGGTTGTTTCAGTCTCCATGAAATTCCTCCACTTTATTATTCCTTTAAGCACAATAGTATTCCATCACCAACATATACCACAATTTGTTCAGCCATTCCCCAATTGATGGGCATCCCCTTTTTTCCAATTTTTGGCCACCACAAAGAGTGCAGCTATGAATATTCTTGTACAAGTCTTTTTCCTTATTATCTCTTTGGGGTACAAACCCAGCAGTGCTATAGCTGGATCAAAGAGCAGACAGTCTTTTATCACCCTTTGGGCATAGTTCCAAATTGCCCTCCAGAATGGCTGGATCAATTCACAACTCCACAAGCAATGAATTAATGTCCCTACTTTGTCACATCCCCTCCAACATTCATTATGTTCCAGAGCTGTCATGTTAGCCAATCTGCTAGGTGTGAGGTGATAACTCAGAGTTGTTTTGATTTGCATCTCTCTGATTATAAGAGATGTAGAACACTTTTTCATATGCTTATTAATAGTCTTGATTTCTTTGGCTAAGAACTACCTGTTCATGTCCCTTGCCCATTTATCAATTGGAGAATGGCTTGATTTTTTGTACAATTGAATTAGTTCTTTGTAAATTTGAGTAATTAATCCTTTGTCAGAGGTTTTTATGAAGATTGTTTCCCGATCTGTTGATACCCTTCTGATTTTGGTTACATTGGTTTTGTTTGTAGAAAAATTTTTTAATTTGATATATTCCAAATTATTTATTTTGCATTTTGTAACTCTTTCTAATTCTTGCTTGGTTTTGAAGTCTTTCCCTTCCCAAAAGTCTGACATGTATGCTATTCTGTGTTCACCTAATTTTCTTATAGTTTCCTTCTTTATGTTCAAGTCATTTACCCATTTTCAATTTATCTTGGTATAGGGCGTGAGGTGTTGATCTAAGCCTAATCTTTCCCACACTGTCCTCCAATTTTCCCAGCAGTTTTTATGAAATACTGAATTTTTGTCTCAAAAGCTGGGATTTTGGGGTTTGTCATATACTGTCTTGCTGAGGTCGCTTGCCCCCAGTCTATTCCACTGATCCTCATTTCTGTCTCTTAGCCAGCACCAAATTGTTTTGATGACCACTGCTTTATAATATAGTCTGAGATCTGGGACTGCAAGGCCACCTTCCTTTGTAGTTTTTTTATTATTATTTCCCTGGATATCCTTGATCTTTTGTTCTTCCAAATGAACTTTGTTATGGTTTTTTTTCTAAATCAGTAACAAAAAATTTTTGGAAGTTCCATGGGAATGGCACTAAATAGATAGATGAGTTTGGGTAGGATGGTCATTTTTATTATATTGGCTTGTCCTACCCATGAGCAGTTAATGTTCTTCCAATTGTTCAAGTCTAGTTTTAGTTGTGTGGGAAGTGTTTTGTAGTTGTGTTCATATAGTTCCTGTTTTTCTCTTGGGAGATAGATTCCTAAGTATTTTATTTTGTCTAAGGTAATTTTAAATGGGATTTCTCTTTCGAGTTCTTGCTGCTGAGCTGTGTCGGAATTATATAGAAATACTGATGACTTATGTGGGTTTATTTTGTATCCTACAACTTTGCTAAAGTTGTTGATTATTTTGATTAGCTTTTGGGTTGAATCTCTAGGATTCTTTAAGTAGATCATCATGCCATCTGCAAAGAGAGATAATTTGATCTCCTCCTTGCCTATTTTAATACCTTCAATTTTGTTTTCTTCTCTAATTGCTACTGCTAGTGTTTCTAATACAATGTCAAATACTAGAGGTGATAATGGGCATCCTTGTTTCACTCCTGATCTTAATGGGAATGGATTTAGTTTATGCCCATTGCAGAAGATATTAGTTGATGGTTTTAGATATATACTGTTTATTATTTTTAGGAACGACCCTTCTATTCCTATGCTTTCTAGTGTTTTTAGTAGGAATGGGTGTTGTATTTTATCAAAGGCTTTTTCTGCATCTATTGAGATAATCATGTGGTTCTTGTTGGTTTGCTTGTTGATGTGGTCAATTATGTGGATAGTTTTCCTAATATTGAACCAGCCCTGCATCCCTGGGATAAATCCTACTTGATCATAGTGGATGACCCTTCTGATCACTTGCTGGAGTCTTTTTGCTAGTATCCTATTTAAGATTTTAGCATCTATATTCATTAGGGAGATTGGTCTATAGTTTTCTTTCTCTGTTTTTGGCCTGCCTGGCTTTGGAATTAGTACCATGTTTGTGTCATAAAAGGAGTTTGGTAGAACTCCCTCTTTGCTTATTATGTCAAATAGTTTGTATAGTATTGGAGTTAGATGTTCTTTGAATGTTTGATAGAATTCACTGGTGAATCCATCAGGCCTCGGGGATTTTTTCTTAGGAAGTTCTTTGATGGCCTGTTGGATTTCTTTTTCTGATATGGAATTATTTAAGAAAACCATTTCTTCTTCTGTTAGTATAGGCAGTTTATATTTTTGTAAATATTCAACCATATCACCTAGGTTGGTATATTTATTGCCACATAGTTAAGGAAAGTAGTTTTTAATGATTGCCTTAATTTCCTCTTCATTGGAGGTGAGATCCCCCTTTTCATCCTTGATGCTGTTAATTTGCCTTTCTTCTTTCCCTTTTTTAATTAGATTGACTAATACTTTGTCTATTTTGTCTGTTTTTTTCAAAGTACCAGCTTCTATTCTTGTTTATTAGCTCCCTCTGTCACTTTCGATTTTATAAATTTCTCCCATAATTTTTAGGATCTCTAGTTTGGTTTTCTTCTGGGGGTTTTTAATTAGTTAATTCTCAAGTTTTTTGATTTGCATTTCCAATTCCTTGATCTCTGTCCTCCCTCATTTGTTAATATATGCACTCATGTATATGCATTTTCTTCTAAGTATTGCCTTGGCTGCATCCCATGAGGTTTGAAAGGATGTCTCGCTGTTGTCATTTTCCTCAACGAAATTATTAATTGTTTCTATGATTTCTTCTCTAACTAACCTATTTTGGAGTATCATATTATTTAATTTCCAATTAATTTTTGATTTGGCTCTCCATGTACCCTTATTGATCAATATTTTTATTGCCTTGTGATCTGAAAAGGCTGCACTTATTATTTCTGCTTTTCTGCATTTGAGTGACATGTTTCTGTGACCTGGTATATGATCTATTTTTGTGAATGTGCCATGTGGTGCTGAAAAGAAGGTGTATTCCTTTTTGTCCCCATTTATTTTTCTCCATATGTCTATTAACTCTAATTTTTCTAAGGTTTCATTCACCTCTTTTACCTCTTTCTTGTTTGTCTTTTGGTTTGATTTATCTAAATTTGATAGTGGTTGGTTCAAGTCTCCCACTGATATGATTTTACTGTCTATTTCCTCCTTCAATTCTCCTAGTTTCTTTATTAAAATTTTGAAATGCTATTCCATTTGGTGCATACATGTTGATGAGTGATATTTCCTCATTGTCTATACTCCCTTTTAACAGAATATATTTACCTTCTCTATCCCTTTTGATCAGGTCTATTTTTGCTTTGGCTTTGTCAGATATCATGATTGCAACTCCTGCCTTCTTTCTATCAGTTGAGGCCCAAAAGGTCTCACTCCAAACTTTAATTCTAACCTTGTGAGTGTCAACCTGCCTCATATGTGTTTCTTGAAGACAACAAATGGTAGGGTTTTGGGTTCTAATCCAATCTGCTATTTGTCTACATTTTATGGGTGAGTTCATCCCATTCACTTTCAAAGTTATGATTGTCATTTGTGGATTTGCTGGCATTTTGATATTTTCCCCT
This sequence comes from Monodelphis domestica, assembly GCF_027887165.1. Classification (NCBI taxonomy): domain Eukaryota; kingdom Metazoa; phylum Chordata; class Mammalia; order Didelphimorphia; family Didelphidae; genus Monodelphis; species Monodelphis domestica. The sequence continues at coordinate 173,898,944 of NC_077231.1, forward strand.
AGTTCTGACTTTTCTTCTTTAGCTATCTCTTTTGAACCAGTGATTTACTTTAGGTCAGTCCCCCTAGTCCCCTCCCTTGAGATGCTTCCCTTTCTAGCCCCTCCCTTTTTATGATCTCTTACCCTCCCCCCTCTTTTTCCCTCCTTTTTATACTCTCTCCCCCCATCCCCTCCTTAATTTTCCTTTTTTTCTTACCCTATTGGATAAGATAGAATTCAGGATCCCACTGGATCTAGATGTTCTTCCCTCTCAGATTTGATTTCACTGAAAGGTTTAAGTAATTCCACTTCACACTCTCTTCCTCTCCTTCTCATATGAGAGTTCTTCCCCTCCCCTTCCCATGTGTATCTTTATATGGGAAAGATTATTCTATTAAGTCCCCCCCTCTATCTTGCAGTAAATCTTAGTGTTATCGATGGTTCCCCCCTCCCTTTTCCTTTCTTTGCTCCCACTTTGCCCAAATCATCTTAATGCCCCAATCTTTCCCTATGCACATTTCTTCTAACTACTCTTATGATGATACAATTTATGAGAGTTACACAAAACATTTTCCCCACATATTAATATATATAATTTGATGTAAATGTATTCCTTATAGAAGAGGGTTTGACTTAAAGAAAAAGATAAGATTTATCTCCTTTTCCCTTTCTTTCATATTTACCTTTTCTTGTTTCTCTTGCTTTCTGTTCTTGGATATCAAATTTTCCACTATGTTCTGGTCTTTTCTTAGCAAATGCTTGGAAATCTTCTATTTTGTTGAATGCCCATACTTTCCCCTGGAAGTATATAGTCAGTTTTGCTGGGTACTTGATTCTTGGTTGGAGACCCAGCTCTCTTGCCTTTCTAAATATCGTGTTCCATGCTTTGTGGTCTCTTAGTGTGTTAGCTACTAAGTCATGTGTGATCCTTATGGGAGCCCCCCTATATCTGAAGCTCCTCTTCTTGGCTTCTTGTAGGATTTTCTCCTTTTCTTGGAAGCTCTTGAATTTGGCAATTACATTCCTAGGGGTTCTCTTTTGGGGATATGAACCCTTTCTATTTCTATTTTGCCCCCTTGCTCCAGAACATGTGGACAATTTTCTTCAATAATCTCCTGTAGAATAACGTCGAGTTTATTCTTTATCTCTGGTTTTCCTGGGAGACCAATAATTCGGAGGTTTTATTCAGAGGTCTCTTCTTCCTCTCTTTTCCAAGTCTGTGACCTTTTCAGTGAGATATTTTATGTTTTCTTCTAATTCATTAATTTTTTGTCTTTGCTTTATTTATCCTTGCTGTTTTATGATCTCACTTTCTTTGAGTTGCTTAATTCTGGTTGTTAGGGGCTGGTTTTGCTTTTCAGCTTTGTCTGCCTTCTATTGGATGCTTCAAGCTCTTTTTCCAATTGAGCAGTATTATCTGTCAGACTGCTGATCTCTTTCTCCCATTTTTCTTTCCAGGTTTCCATCTTTTGGGTAAGCTCCAGTTTGAGATCTTCCAGAGCTTGTTGATAGTTTTCATTTTGGGAGGCATGTTCTGACTTTTTTTGGATTTCATCCTCATTCTCCTCTTTACTTGGGTACTTCCACCATAAAAGTTTTCAATAGTCACCTTTTTCCCTTTCTTCCTGGAGGCTTGATTTTGGGCTATGTGCCATCCCTTTGGTGGTTTTATTCCCCTTTCCTTTTTGGTCTGGGGTCTGGGTGATATGAGCGGGTTTTCTGTGAATTTAGGTTGCCTCAGACTAGTTCTTCCCAAGCACTGATGTTTCTTAGAGCTTTGTGCCCCTGATCACAGCCACACTGCCCAGGTGATTAGCTCTGCCCAGATAATCAGCATGTGGTCTGCCCCTCGTGTTTAGCTCTGCCCAGATATTCAGCACAACTGCCCGAGTGTAGCTCCCTGGGCCCCCTTTCCTTGACTCAGGCTTCTCCCGTGTTTTTTCCTGGCAGTCCCCAGATCCCAAGGACCCTGGAGTGCCCCCCCAGACAGCAACGTTCCCCACTCACTCGCTGTCACAGTGTGTGCTCCAGTAGCTCACTCTGGTTTGGTGGGGGAGGTGGGGGGGGGGGGAAGGGCGGCTCAGTATCTGTGCAAGCTTTTCCTCCTCATTATAGTGTGGAAATGTTCAAACCCCATGTACCTTCGCCTCTGTGGGGTACTGGGGAGTACTGGGGAGTCCTTTTGTTCCTCCAAAGGTGATTTTTATGCTCCTTTGATGTAGTCTATTTTGTTCAGTGCCGGGGAGAGGAAGCGTGTGGTGTCTAGATTGCAGCCATGATTTGGTCCTGGTCTTTTCTTTATAAATACTTGGAAATATTCTATTTTGTTGAATGCTCATACTTCCCCCTGGAAGTATATAGTCAGTTATGATGGGTAGGTGATCAGTGGTTGAAGAACAAATTCTCTTACTTTTCTGAATATCACATTCCAAGCCTTACAGTCTTTTAGTATGGAAGCTACCAGATCTCGTGTGATCCTGATTGGTTCCCCTTTGGTATCTCAATTATCTCTTTTTTGTTTCTTGTAAAATGGTCTCCTTCAGTTGGAAGGTCTTAAATTTGGCAGTTACATTCCTGGGGTTTGTCTTTTGAGGATTTATGTTGAAGGTGTTCTATGAACTCTTTCAATGTCTATTTTGCCCTCTTGTTCAAGAACATCAGGACAATTGTCTTGGATGATTTCTTGTAGTATGATGTCAAGATTTCTGTTTATTCTGGGTTTTCAGGTAGACCAATGATTCTCAAATTGTCTCTTTGAGACCAGTTTTCATGATCTATCATCTTGTCAGTATGATATTATATGTTTTCTTCTCTTTTGTCAGTCTTTCAACTCTGCTTTATTAATTCTTGCTGTTTTGCAAGATTATTGCTTCCATTTGCCTAATTCCAGTTTTTAATGACTGGGTTTTCTGCTATTTTCTTTTGATTTTCCTTTTTGATTTAGTCTATCCAGCTTTTTATGGCTTCCAGCTGTTTAATTGTGATTTCCAATTAGGAGATTCTGTCCTTTAAACTGCTATTTTCTTTTTGAACTATTTCCCACTTTTCTTGCCAAAAATCTTCCATCTTTTTCATGAGACCTGATTTAAATTCTTTAAGAGATTGTGCCATTTTCCATTTTTAGGAAGGTTTGTATGCATTTATTTCTATGTCCTCTTCTATTTCCTCTGTATTCTGGATTTTTCCTCTATAAAAATTATCCAGGCTCAATGATTTCTTCTTTTCTTTTTGATGTTGGGAAGTTCTTTGCCTCCCAAGACTCTCGCTTCCTCTACTCAGACATTGCAAGATGTAGTGAGTAAAATGAGAATGGGCTAATCAGTCCTAGGCACATGGTTTATTATTTTGTATCCTTGATTTCTAATAATCTTTAACAAACCTCATAAAATGTAATATTTATATTTATATAGAGATTGGTCTATAGTTTTCTTTCTCTGTTTTTGGCCTGCCTGGCTTTGGAATTAGTACCATGTTTGTGTCATAAAAGGAGTTTGGTAGAACTCCCTCTTTGCTTATTATGTCAAATAGTTTGTATAGTATTGGAGTTAGCTGTTCTTTGAATGTTTGATATAATTCACTGGTGAATCCGTCAGGCCTTGGGGATTTTTTCTTAGGGAGTTTTTTGATGGCTTGTTCAATTTCTTTTTCTGATATGGGGTTGTTTAGGTGATTTATTTCTTCTTCTTTTAGTCTAGGCAATTTATATTTTTGTAAGTATTCATTCATATCACTTAGATTGCCATATTTTTTGCCATATATTTGGGCATAGTAGTTTTTAATGATTGCCTTGATTTCCTCTTCATTAGTGGTGAGGTCTCCCTTTTCATCTTGGATACTGTCAATTTGGTTCTTTTCTTTTTTTTTAATTAGAGTGTCTAGTACTTTGTCAATTTTATTTGTTTTTTCAAAGTACCAGCTTCTAGTCTTATTTATTAAATCAATAGTTCTTTGATTTTCAATTTTATTAATTTCTCCTTTGATTTTTAGGATCTCTAATTTAGTCTTCCTCTGAGGGGTTTTAATTTGTTCACTTTCTAGTTTTTTAATTTGCATGCCCAATTCATTGGCCTCTGCCCTTCTTAATTTGCTTATATATGAACTCAAGGATATAAATTTCCCCCTGAGTACTTCTTTGGCTGTATCCCATAGGTTTTGAATGGACGTCTCACCATTGTCACTTTCTTCATTGAAGGTATTAATTGTTTCTAAGATTTGTTCTTTAACTAGCTGATTTTGGAGAATCATATTGTTTAATTTCCAATTAATTTTTGATTTATCTATCTATGTACCCTTACTAATTATTATTTTTATTGCATTGTCATCTTAGAAGGTTGCATTTATTATTTCTGCCCTTTTGCAGTTGTTTGCAATGATTTTGTGCACTAGTACATGGTCAATTTTGGTGAATGTACCATGTGCTGCTGAAAAGAAGGGTGTATTTCTTTTTGTCCCTATTTATTTTTCTCCATATGTCTACTAACTCTATTTTTTCTAAGATTTCATTTGCTTCTCTCACCTCTTTCTTATTTATTTTTTGATTAGATTTATCTAGTTCAGATAGGGGAACATTCAGATCTCCCACTAGTATAGTTTTTCTATCTATTTCATCCTTGAGCTCCTCTAGTTTCTCCTTTAAAAATTTGGATGCTCTGCCATTTGGTGCATACATATTAAGTACAGATATTTCCTCCTTGTCTATACTGCCTTTTATCAGGATGTAATTACCTTCCCTATCTCTTTTAACAAGATTTATTTTTACTTTGGCTTTGTCCGATATCATGATTGCTACTCCCGCCTTCTTTTTATCATTTGATGCCCAATAGATTTGGCTCCATCCTCTTACTTTCACCCTATGCTTATCTACCTTCCCCATGTATGTTTCTTGCAGACAGCATATGGTAGGGTTTTGGATTCTAATCCACTCTGCTATTCGCTTGTGTTTTATGGGTGACTTCATTCCATTAACATTCAGAGTTATGATTACTAGCTGTGTATTTCCCAGCATTTTGATTTCTACTCCTGGTCCTGCCTTTTCTTCTTTCACTATTTCCTTCTATACCAATGTTTGTTTATAGTCAATCCCCCAAGTTCCCCACTTATTTTACTTCCCTTTCTACCCCCTCCCTTCTTATTCCCTCCCTTATTTTCCCTTGTAGTCTTTTTAAAAATTTCCCCCACCTACCCTCTCCCTCCCTTGTACTGCTTCCCAACCCACCAGTCCATTTTTTACCCTTCTACTCCCCTATAGGTCGCAAATCTATTCTCTTCCCCAATGGATTGTATTGTTCTTCCCTCTTTGTGTCAGTTTCAAGGTACATAAGAGTTGAGTATTTCCTATCCCCAAACTCTTTACCCTTCCAGTGTATCGATGTTCTCCCCCCTCCCACCATGAGCTTCTTTGTGACATATAAATTTACCCCCATTTGTTTCTTTTCCCATTTCTTTTAGTCATAACCTCTTTTTTTAGCTCTAGTCATGTATATATATATGGATACATATATATATACATACACATGTATATGTATTTATGCATGTATATATCTATATACCTATTTCTGTCTTGTCCTTTCATCCTATACAGTTTGTGACTGTTCCCTCTGAGTTTAATTCTTCTAGCTGCTCAGGTGATAGTAACAGTTTTTAAGACCTCTTTTCTTATAGGGATACACATCATTTTAACTTATTGAGTCTCCAAAATTTTTTTGTTGTTCTTTTGTTTATTTCTTTTCCATCCTCTTTTTTAATTACCTTTTGATGATTCTCTTGAGTTCTGTGGTTGGACATCAAATTTTCTGTTCAGGTCTGGTCTTTTATTTATGAATGCTTGGATCTCTTCTATTGTGTTGAATGACCATACTTTCCCGTGTATTAATATAGTCAGTTTTGATGGGTATTTTATTCTTGGTTGTAGACCTAGTTCCCTTGCTTTCCAGAATATCGTATTCCATGCCTTTTGGTCCTTCAGTGTGGATGCAGGCATATGCTGTGTAAACCTCACCATGTTTTCATGGTATCTGAATTGCTTCTTCTTGGCAGCTTGTAATATCTTTTCTTTCATCTGATTGTTTTTGAATTTGGCTATAACATTTCTTGGTGTTGTCAGTTGGGGATTAAATACAGGGGGTGATCTGTGGATTCTTTCAATCTCCACTTTCCCCTCTTGTTCTAGGATCTCGGGACAGTTTTCTTGGATAATTTTCTCTAGCATTATGTCAAGGCTTTTTCTTTTGTCGTGGTGTTCTGGTAGTCCAATTATTCTTAAATTGTCTCTTCTTGAATGATTTTCTAAATTGTCTGTTTTGTGAATGAGATGCTTCACATTTTCCTCAATTTTTTCATTCTTTTTTTTATAGTGTCCTGCTGCCTTGTGAGGTCACTTGATTCTAGTTGTTTTATTCTGGTTCTTAAAGATTGGATTTCATCTCTGGCTTTTTGGTCATCCTTTTCCTTCTGGTCTGATTTTCTTTGAAGATCATCTTGTATCCTCTGTACCTCATCTTTCATCTCCTTTGCTTCATCTTTCATCTCTTTTACCTCTTTTTCCAGATGGTTGATTTTGGCTTTCAAGATGCTATTTTTCGTTTTAGTTCAAGTGTCTCTGTTTCCAGATGACTTATCTTAATTTTAAAGTTCTTTGCCCAATTGTCTTCAGCCTCTCCTAGTTGTGTTTTGAGTTCTTCCACAGCCTGTATCCAATTCACTGGGGTTTCTGGTTTATCATTTGCTGATCTCTCCCCCTCTGTTCCATTTGCTGAGTAGTAGCTGTCTATTGTAGTTTCTTTCTTCATTTTCTGTTGTTTGCTCAAATTCACCCCTTCTTTACTCCCCGTATTTGTCTGTGCTCTTGTTCTTCTCATTTTTTTTTTGTTTTTTGTTTTTCTATCAGTCTCCCCTCTTGGAGCTTTAACAGAAGATCTCTTTGTGTAGTCTCTGGGGGAGGATTGTTGGAGATTTGAGCTTCCCTGTCCTCTGGAGTCTTTTGATTGGCTTAAAGTCCAGCAGTCAGTGAGGATGGGTGGGGAACCTGGGCTTCCCTGCATTCTGGAGACTTTTGATGGGATTAAGTTCAGCTTGGTTGGGCTGGGTTTGCTCTGAGTTCTAAACTTCCTGGACAGCTGGAGCAAATATGGAGGATCTCCAAAGCTCTTGCCAGGCTGCCAGGTCTATGCTCCTTCTAGGCTGCCATCTTGAATCCACCTCCAGGTTTCTGTTTTTTCAGAAACGCTGCTCTCCAAGGGCAGAAGGGGTCATGGCCTCCCTGGGCTCTGAGGGCTCCTGATGGGATTAGGTTCAGCTGGTTTGGGCCAAATGAGCCCTGAAGCAAAAAATCTCCTCCTCCACAATCTGTGTTGAATGCCCGGAGACTGGCCCAGGTTGCTTTCAAGGAATGCCCTTTGGAGCAACCCCTTTGCCAGCCCTGAGGTTTCTGTCCTTTCAGTAGCTCCGAGGGCTCCTGATGGGATTGGGTTCAGCTGGTGCCCTATAGCTGGAACCTCCCTTGAGACTCAGAAGGAAGGACCCAGCCAGGTGGCTACAGGCTTCCCTCTTCTCTCTATATTTCCCTGCCATCTGTGTTGGGTGCCCAGGAGATTGGCTCAGGTTGCTATCAAGGTGAGTCCTTCAGAATAGCCAGCCCTGAAGCCCTTTTGCCAGCCCTGACATTCTCGCTGCTGCCGTGGGCTCAGCAATCTGGGTTGGGGGTGATGGGTCTTGGGACCTTCCTTCAGCCTACCCCTTAGATCCGAGTGATCTAGGGTTCTGCCTTTTGGGGGGCTGTACCTTTTGATCCAGGTCCAGGAGGATGGTTTCCCAGGGCTGTCCTGTTGTTAAGCTTGAATTTCGGTGTCCTAGGAACAGTCAGTTTGTGATCAGTAAGGAAGGGTTTCCGAGGTCTGAACTTTCGCTGCTTCTAAGCTGCCATCTTGACTGGAAGTCTACATTGTTATTTTAAAAACTCTTTTATTATTACATTTTCTTTCATGTGCAATATAATATTTCAGTTTTTTTCTCTCCTTTTATATTGGAAGCACATACCACCAGCATTAAGATTTTTTTTAACCTTTTTGATTTTGCAGTAACATAAGTTTAAAATACATTTGCTATAATGTCAATGCATGCCCCAAAAACTTGAGACTATAAAAATAATGCCACTAATTATTGAAAAAAAAATTATTCATGGGACTTTTCTTAATGAGTCTGTCTGATTCTAGGACAACATAGACAAAAGATCCATTGCACAAGGCCAAAGAAACCAATCCAGGAAGGATTGATGTACTTCTAAGCCAATACAAAGGACTTGAACCTAGTGTGAAGATTCAAGGTTGCTATGCTTAACATACATTAAGACATAGGTCTTCCTTGTATCCACACTCACTCTGAAAATATTTACAGACGAGTATCCCAAACTTGGCTCTTACCTCACTCCTATAATCTAGTCTCTTTTCTGTCTTTCATAGTGTGGCAAACTTTCTGTAGTCCTGACTACTGACTGGGTAAATGCTTATTTGCTTATATCATTTTAATTGGGCCCTGATTCAAGGAGCTGTTATAGATTTATTTTTTCCTTTACTTGGAATTTTTACACATAAGACTTTGATAGTCTATATTTTCATCCAGAAATTATCTTTTTTTATTGGTATCTTTTTTCTGATGTCTTTTTAATTTCTCTTGCCAACTGATTCATATAAGTCATAACTTAGCCATGTATCCCTAAATGATCCCTGTGTTTTTCAGTCACCCTCTTCAAGGGGGTAATGTAAAAATATTATTATTTTAAATTTCAAAGTTTAAATTCCTTTTGAGAAGAAATTTTAGGTTAAGAAACATGATACCTCTCCAAATCCAGAAACTGAACTGTTTGGAGAAGATACCATGAAGATACCTCCAGACCACAAGCTGCACGAGAAGATCAAGAATGAACTTTCGGTGTGTTTAATTGAATATTTATTTATATGTATACTTTTATGCCAAAGGGGAATTCCCCCTAACTGGTTTTTTGTCAATGCATCCAGCAATTATTGTTTTTTTTCTCTTATCCTCAAATTATTGTAATCTTTATTATCTTGATTATGTTTTCATGATCATTTTTGGGGAAACTTTTCCCAATAACAATCAAATGGGGGTATGTAAAAATGGAGATTTGAACCACACACTTCAATACCCAGAAGTCCTTGGCAGTTCCCAGAATTCCCTATAATCTCACCTGAATTCCCACCTGGGATGAGATCTCAATTTGTGTTTAAAATGACTGTAATGCCTACTCCAGTCTCTTCCTGTTCGTGGAGATTGCAAGGATGTAGTGAGTAGACTACACACGGGGGTTCTGAATTTGGCTTTCAGCCATGAGCACATGGTTTATTATTTGGCATCCTTGATTTCTAATGATCTTAATAATCCTCTAAAATATAATAATTTTAGTAAAGAAACCAATTTAACTGTTTCACTATGCAAACTATGTTGTCACAAAGATGAGAATGAAATCTTATAAAACTTAGAGTTAATAGATATATAGATAAAAATAAATAGGGACAAAAAGGAATACACCATCTTTTCAGCAGCACATGTTATATTCACAAAGATTGACCATGTACTAGGTCAGAAAAACATGGCAAACACATGTATAAATGCAGAAATAATAAATGCAACCTTTTCAGATTAAAATACAATAAAAATAATGATCAGTAAGGGTACATGGAGAACCAAATAAAAAATTAATTGGAAATTAAATAATATGATTCTCCAAAATTGGTTAGTTAGAGAACAAATCATAGAAACAATTAATGATTTCATTGAAGAAAATGACAATCATGAGACATCCATTCAAAATCTATGGGATTCAGCCAAAGCAGTACTCAGGGGAAAATTTATATCCTTGAGTTCATATATGATCTCTGGAGGGCAGAGATCAATGAATTGGACATGCAAATCAAAAAACTTCAAATTGAACAAATTAAAAATCCCCAGAAAAAAATAAATTAGAGATCTTAAAAATTAAGGGAGAAATTAATAAAATCAAAAGTGAAAGAACTATTGAACTAATAAATAAGACTAGAAGCTGATATTTTGAAAAAACAAACAAAATAGAGAGATTATTGGTAAATCTAATTAAAAAAAGGAAAGAAGATAATCAAATTTACAGTATCATAGATGAAAATGGAGCCCTCACCTCCAGTAAACAGGGAATTATGGCAATCATTAAAACTATTTCACTCAATTATATGGCAATAAATATGCCAATTTAGGTGATCTGGATAAATATTTACAAAAATATAAATTTCCTAGATTAACTGAAGAAGAAATACAATTCTTAAATAATCCCATAACCGAAAAAGAAATTGAAGAAGCCAACAAAAAACTCCCTAAGAGAAAATCCCCAGGTCCAAGTTGATTCACAAATGAATTATATAAAACATTGAAAGAACAATCAATCTCAATATTATACAAACAATTTGACAGAATAAGCAAAGAAGGAGTCCTGCCAAATTCCTTTTATGACACAAATATGGTACTGATTTCAAAGCCAGGCAGATCAAAAATAGAAAAAAAACCCTATAGATCAATCTCCTTAATGAATATAGATACAAAAATCTTAAATAGAATACTAGCAAAAACATTCCAGAAAGTGAACACGAGGGTTATTCATTATGATCAAGTGGGATTTATACAAGGAATGCAAGAATTGTTCAATATTAGGAAAACCACCCACACAATTGACCATATCAACAAACAAAATGACAAAATTCACGTGATTATCTCAATAGATGCCTTTGACAAAATACAACACTCATTACTATTAAAAACACTAGAAAGTATAGGAATAGAAAGGTCTTTCCTAAATATAATGAATAGTATTTATTTAAAACCATCAGCCAACATCATCTGCAATGGGGATAAACTAGATGCATTCCCAATGAGATCAGGAATGAAACAAGGATGCCCATTATCATCTCTATCATTTAACATTGTACTAGAAACACTGGCAGTAGAAATTAGAGAAGAAAAAGAAATTGAAGTCATTAAAATAGGCAATGAGGTGACCAATCTATCACTCTTTGCGGATAATATGATGGTCTACTTAAAGAATCCTATAGAATCAACTAAAAAGCTAGTCGAAATAATCAACAACTTTAGCAAAGTTGCAGGATACACAATAAACCAACATAAGTCATTAGTATTTCTATATATCTCTCCAACACATCTCAGCAGCAAGAATTAGAAAGAGAAATTCCATTTAAAATCACCCTGGACAGTATAAATTACTTAGAAATCTATCTGCTGAGAAAAACATAGGATCTATATGAACACAACTACAAAACACTATTCACAACATTAAAACTAGATCTAAACAATTGGAAAAACATCAAATGCTCATGGGTAGGACGAGCTAACATAATACAAATGATCATCCTACCCAAACTTTACTTATTTAGTGCCATACCCATCAAACTACCAAGAAATTTTTACTGAATTAGAAAAAAAAAAAACATAAAGAAGTTCATTTGGAAGAACAAAAGATCAAGAATCTAAAGGGAAATAATGAAAAAAGAATGTGAAGGAAAGTGGCCTAGCAATACCAGATGTTGAACTGTATTATAAAGCAGTGGTCATCAAAACAATATTGTACTGCCTAAGAGACAAAAATGAATCAATGGATTAGACTTGGTATAAGTGACCTCAGCAAGACAGCCTATGAGAAGCCCAGAGATCCCAGCTTTTGGTACAAAAATTACTATTTGACAAAAACTGCTGAGAAAATTGGAAAACATTATTAGAGAGATTAAGTTTAGATCAACATCACACAACCCACACCAAGATAAACTCAGAATGGGTGAATGGCATAAATATAAAGAAGGAAACTATAAGTAAATTAGGCGATCACAGAATAGTATACCTGTCAGATCCTTGGGAAAAGAAAGATTTTAAGACCAAGCAAGAGTTAGAAAAAATTACAAAATGTAAAATAAATAATTTTGATTACATTAAATTAACAAGGTTTTGTACAAACAAACCAATTCAACCAAAATTAAAAGGGAAGTAACAATATGGGAAACAATCTTAATAACAAAATCCTCTGACAAAGGTCAATTACTCAAAATTACAAAGAGCTAAATCAATTGTACAAAAAATCAAGCCATTCTCCAACTGATAAATGACCAAGGGACATGAATAGGCAATTTTCAGTCAAAGAAATCAAAACCATTAATAAGCACATGAAAAAGTGTTCTAAATCTCTCATAATGAAAGAAATTCAAATCAAAACATCTCTGAGGTATCACCTCATACCTAGCAGATTGATTAACATGACAGTAACAGAAAGTAATGAATGCTGGAGGGAATGTGGCAAAGTTGGGACATTAATGTATTGCTGGTGGAGTTGTGAATTGATTGAACCATTCTGGATGGCAATTTGGAACTATGCCCAAAGGGTGATAAAATACTGTCTGCCTTTTGATCCAGCCATAGCACTGCTGGTTTTGTACCCCAAAGAGATAATAAGGTAAAAACACTTGTCCAAGAATATTCATAGCCACACAGTTTGTGGTGGAAAAAAATTGGAAAATGAGGGGATGCCCTCCAAATGGGGAATGGCTGAACAAATTGTGGAACCTGCTGGTGATGGAATACTAGTGTGCTCAAAGAGTAATAAACTAGAGGAATTCCATGACAATGTGAACAACCTCCCAGAATTTATGTAGAGTGAAAGGAGAAGAACCAGGAATACATTATACATTGTAGTATAATTGTATGTAATGAGCTTCTCTACTATCAGCATTGCAATGATCCAGGACAATTCTGAGAGACCTGTGAGAAAGAACACCATCTACATTCAGAGGAAGAATTGTGGGAATAGAAATGAAGAAGAAAAACAACTCCTTGAACATATGGTCTGATGGGGATATGACTCAGGATATAAACTCTAAATGACCACGATAGTGCAAATATCAGTAATATGGAAATATATTTTGATCAATGAGACATGTAAAACCTAGTGGAATTGTGTGTCTGCTACATCATGGAGGTGGGGCTATGGGAGGGAAAGAACAGAAATCTTGTAACCATGGAAAAATATTCTAAATTGATTAATTAAATAAGCATTTCCAAAACTTAAAAGAAAGAAATATCACACTGTACAAAAAAATCTAGCATGAACTTTGGGATGTAGTAAAATTGAACTATGGTGGGTTGAATCCATTTATTTTGAATATATGTTCTTATGCCAAAGGGGACTGATTTCTAATTTGCTTTTTGTCAGCGCCCCTAGCAATTATTTTGATTTTTTATTTCCCTCTCATCCCCAAATCATTATAATTTCTCCTTAGAAAGTACAATATTTTATATACCTCTAATTTAAGATCTTTAGAGATGTAAGTTGGTTATGTGTGCTGATTCCATGGGGAAACTAGGCATGTAAATCTGGGAGATTTCTACATGCTCATTTTCCATGGGAAACAAAGGGGGAATTGTGTAATTGGAATCTGAAACCCAGAACTACAGTTCCCAGGACCCCAGTCTTCTTCTCACATTACCTGCAGAGGTAACCAGGATATAAAATTTTTCTCACCCCGCCTCTTGCTCTCTCTTCCTGTGATTGGCAGCTGGCTGAAACTGACTTTATTTGGAGAGGTGAGAAAACTATTCCTGTGGTTTTATTTTGGTTAGATAATTACATTTTATACTTCTATTTCCTTTTTATTTCTTTACTTCAAGTGATTATTAATAAACTTTATAAAATATAATACTTGGAGTATTGGACATTAATTTAAATCCTATATAATGAAGGTTAATTTGGCCATCTATTAGAAGATCATTTAAATGAGTCAACAGAATAGATGGAACAGGGAATATAATCTCTCTCCATCTCCCTGTCCTTCCCATTCTCCCTTTTCCCCTCCTTCTCTCTCTCTCTCTCTCTCTCTCTCTCTCTCTCTCTCTCTCTCTCTCTCTCTCTCTCTCTCTCTCTCTCTCTCTCTTTTTCTCTCTCCCCCCGTCTGTCTGTCTGTCTGTGTCTCTCTCCCCCCCCCTCTCTTTCTGTTTCTTTTAGCACTGCCATGCCTGGACTATTGTAATACCCTGCTGTTGAGTATGCCTGTCTCAAGTCTCTCCCTATACCTATCCACCCTCTATTTAGTCAATAATGTAATTTGCCTAAGGTGAAGATCAATCATTCCTGCTACCCCCTCCCCTACCACAACAGACTCTCAATAAACTCCACAGCTGTCCTATTTCTTCCATTTTCAAATACAAAATCATCTGAAATTGAAAATCCTTTATAACCTAGTCATCTTCAAACTTTCTAGTCTCATTACATCTTCTTTCCTGAAATCCATTCTACAGTCCAGTGACATTGACTTCTTGGCTTTCCATGAACCAGATATTTAATTTTTCCTCTCTGCACATTTTCTCTAGCTGTGTCCTGTACTGAGAGTACTCTCCCTCCTTCATTCTAACCAATGATACCTCTGGCATCCATTAAAACTCAAACTAAAATCCTATCACTTGTCTGTAGCCTTCTCTCAACCCCTTTTATTCCATTGCTTTACATCCATTAATTGTTTTCTATTCATCATTTATATAGGCTACTTTGTATATATTTGTTGCATGTTATATCTCCTTTTATATTTAAGCCATGTGAGGGCACAGGTTTTTTTTTTTGCCTTTTTTCCAAACTCAACACTTAATATAGTAGACACTTAATAAATGTTCATTGATTTATAGATAGTAAATGAGCCAGAAATTCGCAATTGAGGTTTTCATTCTTTTTTGATATACTGTATCAATTCTCAAGTTAAATGGGAATCTTTGCTATTTTTGGAATGATATTAGCAGATGTTTTAAGGAGTTTAGAGAAAGAGAATTATAGGTGGCTTTTTAGTTCATTTACCATTGTCACTTAATATCAGGTTTGAAATGGAAATGAGAATTAATTTCAAGGTTCTCATGTTTTTCCCCATCCCTGGATAATAAAGTTTGCTGATACAACACCTTTTTAGACAGCTGGAGAGAAAATGTTTAATTGTCTTAGTTATGAATGCTTTAGTTAAAATAAGTGCCTTATCGGTACCCAGACTTTTTAATCATAATCACTTTTAAGGGAGATAAAATGTTCAAATGGCCACTTTGGTGAATTAATTACTTCATGTTTGTAAATTTATTTCAAGATAAAAAGCTTTGTTTAAACATTAAATATCAGCATTATAGTGTCCTCTGAAGTGTCTCAAAGTATTTAATTTATCAGCAAAATGCAAACTACCACCTTCTAATTACATAGTAAAAGAGCATAATGGTCTGATGTTTAAATTGTAGTTAATGTATTTAACTTGGACTTAGAAAATAATCAGGAATTCTTCCAATTTGAGAATAGGAAAGTATTTGTTTCCCTCAGAAGAATAAAACATTGAAGTTATGAATACTTGAATTCTATGTAATATGAAGAATGTGACATATTCTTGTTATTGCTTTTAATTAGAACTATAATCTAAATTTTGTATGGTTCTTAAGACTCGAGTTCCCTGTCTGTATCTATGAATATATGATTGTATACAGGCACATATTTTTGTTTCCTCAGTATTATATTGATTGAAGCCTTTTATCATTGTTTGTATATTTTGATAATCCTGAGGTAGATGATAGTTTCAATAAGTTAAGATTGATTTATTAAAGTTATTTTCCTAGAAGTAAGCTGTTTGTTAATTTTGGTTGAACTAAAATTAAAAGTGGTCTTGATTTAATGTGCTTATTCCAATGTCACTTTAAAAATATATGTTAAAATGAATTACTAGGTCAATAAAAAATTGTTGTTGTTTTTAAATAACAGAATATGAGAAAGTACTAGAAAGAATTTCAATTTTCAAGTCCTGAAGATTCTGGGAACACTTTTATGCAGCTTATTGACCAGCTCAAATAATCTAACAATTTGAAAAAGCCCATGTCAAACTTAAAGAAATGAAAACAAACATATTATAAACCATTGAGGGTTATATGATTACATGCAATGATGTAGCTTTTGGAGCACTAGGTTTGTCAGTGGTGTCCCCAAGTAGTCAACAAACACTTGATTTTAGCCTTTAGCATATCCCAGTTAAGGGAGATAATATTTTCTAGCATAGACATAGAACTTTGAGGTTTTGCAAATTACTTAACATATACCATCTTATATGATCATCACAAAAGTCTAAGCTTGAGGGATGAAATAAGAATACCCATTAGGTTTCATAAATATACAGAGTCCAGAGCAAAATCTCTAGCAATGAAAGGAAGAATAGAAAAATGAAGGATAAAGGATAAACCTAAGGAGTTTTTCCCTTAAGATAAAAGTGATAAGCACCTGTAAAGGATAGAAAGACATAGATGGTTTTTACAGTATGGAATTTTTTTCTACTACCTTGAGAGGACTGATAACATCATGCTCATGGATGTGCTGAAGATAAGCACAAAGGTTAGATTCTTGAGAAATTTAAGTTTGAAGAGGGAAGCTCATTTAAATTACATGATATTAGGATTAAATTAATGTATTAAAATTGTCTCTCACAGTAATTGTGTTAAAAAGGGGCTTGATTGGGTACAGTTCAGTTCAAACTAACTGATGAGAATTAATTGCTAAGCCTTATGAGCATTTACACCTATAAATCAGAAATGATTTTGTTTTATTGGTTGTCTAGGATCAAGGAAATGATGAATAAAAATTTAGTAAGATTAAAATGTTAAATAATTATATGTATATTATATATTTAATACTAATGATGATATTGTCAATATTAATCAATATTAATATAAATACAACTAATATATTACTTATATCAATAAATAACAATATACTATTAAATATTTTCTATCTTTGCAGAAATTTGGTTGCTAAATACTTATAGATATACCCTTTATATAAATTTTGTAAATCAGATACTTATTTATAATTTCAGCCATTTAAAAATAATTTGTATTAAATATCCAGGATTTTAAATACATCAATCATATTCAATCAGTAATCCTTGAGGATGTCCTTTGTGACCAACTACCTCATTATTGCCCCTGAATGCGCTTCCCTCCTGCCATTAGCTGTTAACTCTCTTCCTCCTCTTTTTTCCTCTTCCAATTCATTTGAATTTGTGATCTAAGATTCTGAGCCAGGAGGAAATCTTTATGAGTAGTGGTGCCACCTTCCATTCAGGAAGTTTAACTAAAGAATATATTCATAGAAGACTTTATTTGTTGATTAGAAAATTTCAGGGACCTTAGTTTGAAAATGATATCCAACCCTGAACCTCCATTCATATGTACATAGAATGAAATAATTATACCCCCAAGTGGTAAATAATAGAGATCAGTGGAGACTAAAGAAATAAATATTCTGTTCATTTTAAGTTTCGTTATATATATGTACATGTAGATGTGTCTATGTGTTATGTAGAGCAAGAGGAAGGAAAACTGAAAATCTTTCTTCCTGATTCTTCTTCAGGACTCAGGAAACAGTGAATAGCTGACATTGAAGTTTTACCTTTTAAGAAAATACATTAGATGAGAGGTAACTTTTAAAGGATATTAACACTCTCATTATCAAAGGACTCTACATGTTAAGCTCAACTGATGGAATTTATTAGAAGAACTGGGAAGAAAATTGTAAGCATGTTTGGTGCCAGTCTCTGAGCTTCCTTCTTTTTTAATTAGATAAGTCATTGCTTTTTGCATCAGCTGAAGTTTTAATTAGTCTTTAGGGTGTAAGTAATATGCAATGCAGATACACATTATAGGGGGGCCTTGCCTTTTGCATTTTTGTGGAATAATACTTTTGGGAGGAGCTAGTGAGCTGAATTCAATCCCTTGATGTGAATAAGTTTGGTTTCCATGTTTATTAAATTATTTTAATTATGGCAATTTCTTTCATTGTCATGAGACATAACTAGAAAATTATTAATTTCCTAAAGAAATGTTAAGAATTATATCTTCTCAAATATGCAAAATGGTAATAGTTGTACCAATATGCTGCCTCTTCCATTAAGTCTTCCCAGTTCTCCTCAACCAGAAATGCTCTATTCTCTCTAAACTCTCGTAACATCTAGTTTTTACTTTAATTGTATATTTGTATATTGAATTTTGAGTTATAGTTACACAGATGCTGATATTTCCCATACTTGACTTTATGCTTTGTCTCTCCTCCAGTATCTAGTCCAACTGTTGTTATCTTATATTCATTTTGGAAGTATTTGTCAAATGAATTAATAAATGAAGGATCAATTGATGAACAATTATTAGACACCTACTGTAGGAGTTAAATTAATATCCAATACGTCAAGTATATTTTTAAAGTTTATTAGCTGACAAAATAAAACCACGTTACTAAGTTTTCTACCTGCTCAAAATCCTCACTCCACCAAAGCCGTCAACAGGAAGGAAAGAGAGCTAGACATAGAACTCCACCCAATTTATATCCTGGCTAAGTCAGCATGTAACGACAGGAAATAAGTGTGGTTTGGGGATTCATAGTTTTGGCTGGGGATCCTAGTTTTGTTGGGAATCATAGTTTTTAGGGTAACAGATTCTAATTTCACACTACTATGTGTCAGGCACTATACTAAGTGCTAGGGATATAGAAAGAGGCAAAAGATAACCCCAGATCTCAAGGAATTTATAACATAAAAGAGAAAATGTGAAAAAAAACATGAAAAAACTATATAGAGGGAAAAAATAGGAAGTACCTAAAAGAAGAAGGAGGCTAAAATTGAGAGGAGTTGGGAATGGTTTCCTATAATAACTGAGGCTTAAAGAAAGTCAAGGAGGCCAGCTGTTTGAGTGGAGTATGAAAAGTGTTCAGGTATGGGGGACAGCCAAAGAAAATACCTAGAATAAGAGAAGGAATGTTAATGGAACAGCTAGGAGTCTAGTGTTACTGAATCAAAGAGTATTTGTTAGGGAATATGATGTAACATATAGGTTATGGTCACATGAAACTATTAAATACAATAATTAAAAATTGGGATCCAATCTAATATGATCAACTCTTTCCTATGACATTTGGATATTAATTTGAACTCTCCATAGACTCACAATAGTACAATTAAAAAATAAGTGTAAAAGTTCAGATACAAGAAATATCTGACAATGGAAAGAACACTGGAACTGGAATCAAGGGCTTGAACTTGAAATTAAGAATTACTATTTTCTATGTCTATAACTATTGGCAAAATATTTGTGTTTTCTAGAATCTCATTTTTTTATGGTTATGATAAAAAGGGTTTAGTTGAAATATTTCTAAGGTCCATTCCAAATTGAATTATTTTATTTTGTTCTCCTACAGGACCTTGGACTGGATTTATGGAATTTCAAGTTTCTAATAATTACTTTTCTCTCAATCATAGTATAGATTCAAATTCATAAATCTTCCTTTTTGCAAATCTAAAGTAAAATATTAAAGTCACCTTTATTTAATTGGATTATAAATTACATTATGTGAATGAGATGATATTAAGCCTGGAATACCAAAGGGTTTATTTTTGATCACTACATTAATCAATTAGTCCACTTGGCTGAATTAGGTTAAGTAACCTCCACTTTTAAACATATTTAACATTCTATGGTCAGTATGCAAAGTGTGAATGTTCAATGATGAAATAAAATATAAAAATTAGGAAACAATGAATAGCCTTGATTCTAAGGTCAAACATAAGCTACTCTGAGCTAATGGAAAACATCATTCTAAGCTATAGCAAATGAGCCTTATGAGCATTATAAACTGCTGATATCAGCCTGGATACCATCCTGAATGTCAGGGGATATGCTCTTCATTTTCTGTGTTTGATTGTTCATATAAATATTTAATGAAAATATTATTAGACTATTCAGCTGAGTGAAATAAACTGATGGCCCTAGTCACTAAAAAAGCTTACTTAATATTCAACAAATGAAGAGGCATAATAATTTATCTTGCATACTGTATAAGCCTTTAGAGAGGTTTTGTACTTTTAAACTTTTTAGCCCTATTTAAACAGCGTCATTACTGCCAAACTTACGAGTTTTTAATGTGTTTTTATGGCTAATGAGGTTGCAGCATATAGTGTAAAGGAAGAAAGAAGACTATCATTGAAAGGATACATGATGAAAAGAAGTTACTTTTGGCTCCAAAGGTAACTTACATCTAATTTAGCTTCACTGATTCTTACCATAAATGTTAACTTTATGCTACATAAAATAATATAGTGGGTTCCTTAGGAATAGAACTGAAATGATTATATGGATGAGGTAGAATGATTTCTAAAAGTAGTGAACATTGAAGTTTTTGGAAAAGCACAAATCTTTATTAAATTCCTCAGGTATGTTTTTAAGAATTATTTCTGAGGAGTTATCTGAAAGCTTAGTCTCAATAATTTAAGAAATGGTTTTAAAGTTATTTAAAGATACAATTCTTCAAGAATCTTTACTATTCTGGCTCTAGCCAAGGTTTATTACTGTCATAATTTTAATCCTGGAAGAGACCTTAGAGGGATCATTAAGTACAATAAAATCATTTTACAGATGAGGAAATTGAGGCTAAGGGAAGTTTGGGAATTTCTCCATGATCACTTTGGATCTCTTTGATGAGATTTAAACCCAAGGCTTCTTAGTCATATATTAAGCACCCTATCTAATTTGTGTTCTTTGTTCTGATGAATAGTTATCTGAAATATTATATCTTTTTCTTCCTCCTCCTCCCCCTCCCAACTCTTTCTCCTCTCCTCTCCTTTTCTTTCCCCTTCACCTTTATTCCTTCTCTTCCTCTTCCTCCTCCTCTTCCTCCTTTTTCTCATTATGTATCTTTTCCTTCTCCTTTTCTCTTTTTCTCCTTCTCCTTCCCCTCCTCCTCCTCCTTCTCTTTTCCCTCCTTCATCACTTGGCCATCCCAATTCTAGCAATAAGAATGGAATTTTGGGGAAACTGAGGCAAACATTGTGATATAAGTTGTGCAAAGTATTAATGGATCATATAAGGTATAATATTAGACAGAATCTATTTTCCAGATATTCATAATTATGGGAAAATATAATTGACTTACTTTTATTGAAGGTCTTGAAGTAAAGATGTATTATGTATGTTATAGAGTGTTCTTGCTCAGGTAATGGATAGGCTAAATAGAAGGGACATTGGAAGCAATTCCAAGGCTTTGTGATTATGAGAATTTATGATTTCTACATTTGTCTCTCACAATCCCCAAAGTGGGATATTGGCATTTGCTTCTCTTCAGTTTTTTTTTTTTTTGCATCAAATGAGATCATCGATATATTTATCTATACACATCTAGATAGAGTATATATATCTGTAAAATACCCCAGACATATAAGCAATAGCTATTAAATTTTTATTTGTGAAGTATTAACCTTACTAATGGTGAGTAACATTCCTAAGGTCAATACTAAGTAAAAATTTAAAAAGTAAAATAACATCTAAAAATCATGGCTCCTGAGTTTGGGGCTGAGACACAGTAGTACATTTAAAAAGGGATTTCATACTTGAGAAGTTTTAAGATAGTATTAATTAATTTCTACTCTTTATATTTAAGAGGAAAGGAATAATAAGTTTTTTTTAGTAGGAGACCCACTGCTGTGCAGGTCTGCAGTTAGAAACCCCTTGCTGTGCCACTTGGTAGTTGGTGACAGTTACAAGGGTGTGGCTGAGTGTGATTTGTAAGTTGCAGACCCTTAGAAAGGCTTTTTATCTCTGTCCCCTGGGGAGAGGAGTGTGTGACTCACTCTCTCTGGGTTTGTGAGGAGACTAAGAAATGTATTTAAAGCCTTAATAACCTTATTAATTATTAATACTTTGGGTATATAGATAGATAGATAGTGGTTATATTATTAGATAGAAA
Organism: Monodelphis domestica; assembly: GCF_027887165.1. Lineage (NCBI taxonomy): Eukaryota > Metazoa > Chordata > Mammalia > Didelphimorphia > Didelphidae > Monodelphis > Monodelphis domestica. The sequence goes on from NC_077231.1 coordinate 173,920,751, forward strand.
GAGTAACAGAGTATGTGAGGGTTTTGACCTAGCAGAAGATACTGCCCTCTGAGGCAAATAGATGTAGGGTTTTCTAAAATAATTTATTTAGGATTGTGATCTTGGGTATAGTTATAATCTATTATAGGTTTAATTTTAATTTCCTCCTTCCTATTTCCTATCCATATTTCCTAACAATAAACTGTTTTGCACTTAATAAACTGTGCACTGGCTTTTGATCAAACTCCTGCCCCTCCAAAATTAACCCTTCAAAAAACTTTTATAAATGCAATCACCAATCATTCCAGAAGAATAATGATGAATCCTGATACTCACCACTTGACAGATATGTTGAACTCAAGACAAAGGATAAAACATATTTTTGAACACTGAATGTGGAATTTGTTTCATTTGACCATGTATATTCATTACAGGAGCTTTTCTCTCTTTTTTCCCAAAGAGGGAGAGTAAGTAAAGTTTAAAGTATGGCAGGAGGACAAAGTAGGAATTGAAGTAGGTAGCAAAAAAAGAAAGTAAAGGAATAGTGTCAAGGAGACATAATGGAGAGCAAAGAATAGAAGACTGGAAAGAAGGCTTGACAAGTGGGACAACTTTGAATGCTACAAGTTTTTCTTATTATTTGCTTAAAAATGAAAGCAAATTGTACATGAAGTCCAAAGTTTGACATATAACCTCCTTTATTTGTTTCATTATGTAAATGAAAATACTCATCTTGTTTGTTGCTTGTTATATTCAAAATAAAATTTAAAATTTGAAAAGCATGTTTCTATTTTTGATGAAATATACATTATTGGAATATCATCAAATCTAATATAATTCCATTCCCATCCAAATTAACTAAGTAACAATTGTAGAAATAGAAGAAATAACTTCCTAGCTTTTCCATTAAAAATTCTCTAGCCTTAAAAACAATCATTTTGCCTTTCTATGTCTCAATTTCCTCGTCTATAACAGAAGATTGAACTATAAAAGATTGAATCTTTTAACTCCTTTCTAACTTTAATAACCAATGAGTTTGTACATCTCTAAATAGTGATTCCAGAAACACTAAGTGATTAGTGTTTAGAATGACATTTAATAAACAGCTAGAAATTGATATTTGAAGGATATGTATAAGTCATGAGAACAAAGTTTAAATTCTTATTCATCCACTACATTTATGATCCTGGGCAGGTCATTTGGCCTTATTATTTCCTCATCTGTAAAATGAAATGATTAGATTCTGTGACCTCTAAGTCCCCTACCAGAAACATATAAACAAACATTTATTTTAAGATACACTTTTAATTTAGAATACTGTAAATGTATATTCATAAGGAGGCAACAGAGTCAATATTGAAATATGTGAATTACCATCAATTTAAAAATGGATATATCCAAGATGACTGGACTTCATAATTCTAGTGAAAAGCTGATGGAAAGTAGAATATTTGTGACAGCTAACAATAGTAGGTAATGTCATTCTAGTGACATTCTTTAAGTTGAGAGGAAACAAAAATGGAAAGGGGAGAATTTTGAACTTAAGCAATGCAGAAGACAAATGTCAAATTGCACAATGAAAGAGTAACTAATTCTTATTCGTGACATTTCATTTAAAATTTAGTAGGTACTTAAGAGTTTATCAATATTATACTTGCTTTTCCTTGGCAAGCAATATACTTGTAAGAAAGAATTCATACCCCTAAGGAATGTGCAAATCTATTTGCTAAGATAAATGAGAAAAATGTAAAGTATATAAATACATATTATTGTGTGATTCAGACTGAATGCTCCACTATCTATGTGAACTTGATCACATAACAACCTTATTCATTCTGTTTCCACTGTAAAATAATAATAATAATGGTCCTAGGATAGATGTAGGGGAAAGAAGAAGAGAATCAAGCAACTGAGGGATGCATGTACTTCATAATACAGGGTTCAGAGAAGTTTCCAGCAAAGTTCAACCTAGGAACTGTAAAGGGTGAAATTATGGTTGAGACTGAAAAAAATCTAAATTTATGTTATCTCCAAGGGAAATCCCAAATAATAAAATACCCAAGTCAGTTGCCAAATTTTATGGTGGTTTAATTGATATAGTAGAGAAGATGTTAAGAAGGAGGAAAGAAGGGGCTAGTACCGGGCAGGAAGATAGGAGATCTAGAAAGTAAGGGTTTGAGTGTGAAGGAGGAAAGAATCAGCTTGACTTCCAAAGAGGCTTAGCTAAGATGCCCAAACCTGGAATCAGCTCCAGGACAAACTCACCATCCAACACTCCAAGATGTTGGAACTCTTAGCATGCTGCCAGCCAGAGTTGTCTGTCCAGGGAAAGAGAAAGAGGCAGAAACTGATGTGCCTTATATGGACATTTTTACATAATTTTTCTGTGTCTCATCTGTACCAATAAGGACTTATATTGCATTAGGACAGCCCAGAGGTCTGTCCTATTTTTTGCACATGTCTGTTGAAGGCCATCTCCTCAGATAATTCAATCTTGAGTTTGATGCAGACCTTTCAAAATCTTGTTAAACTGAGTAGGGTGGAGAATGTGGGTTTCCCAAGACTTGATTCTGTTATTCCAAGTACCTCCATTGTTATTGATCAGGAAATAGCTAAACCAGATCTTCTAAAGAATGGTCTGATTAGTGTGGAATAGTTTTAAAATTCACAGAACTCAATCAATGGTAAGAGCCCCTGTGAGGCAATTCATGAAGCATCAGTCTTATCCCCCACCCTCAAGACTGAGTAAGGCTTTTCCACTTCTTCCAAGCCTGTGGAAATAGTTTTCTATTTCAATGATATCCTCTTAATCAGGACCTGAGGTTTGATATGTGAGTAAACAACAACAACAACAACAACAACAACAACAACAACAATAACATTAACAAATACTATATGGTGAAGAAATACTTTGATTCATCAGAATAAGAAAAACCCAATGGAATAAACCCAGGAAAAGGGAGATATACCACAATAAAAGCAATTGGGTTCTCAGACAAAGGTATATCCTAAACCCATGTAAGGAAACCTATGGCATGCATGCCAGACCATGCTGGATGGGGCTGTTACCTTTCTTCTTTCAATGCATGCCTGAAGACATTTCTCATATGACCCACTGCTCTGCCCATATGCTCAATGGGAGCCCTCATGCAGCATGAGGGTTGCAATTTGGGCACTCTGTTACTAAAAGTTTGCCATCACTGTCCTAGACATAAAGACTACAAAGGCATGGAAAAAATAAAGAAAATTTAAAAATGCAATAACTAGGGAGGAAAAAATGGAAAGGAGAAATAATGCTTTAAATAAACAATGATATACTTTACCCAAGAATTAATTCTCTAAAAATATTTTGCTTGTTACAAGGGACTCACTTTAAAAGACTGATATATATTAATTTAAGGTCGCCAAGGAATTCAGCTATGTAATTCCTAAATGAAAAACTCAAGTCAGCCGTCAGCCTTTTTTGGAGTTTAATTACAATAGGAGGAAGAAAGGAATTAGAGATAGAGAGAGAGAAAAAGGGAGAGAAGGGAATAGGGCTTAAATACCCCTTCTGTTTAGGCTGGGCCAAAAGGCCCAAGCCCTTAGATAGCTGGGGCAAAGAAAAGAGATCAGTCCCTATTACTCACGTGACCAAAATGGAGAAACAGTCTCAGAGGCCCCCACCTTCAGCTTCCTTCAGAGCAAGCTTCTCAGAGCCACACCAACCAACTTCTCAACAGCCACCCCTAGTCTTCAGACCCCCCTGATCTTTAAGGAAACCATCCAAGTTGCCTCCCCTCAGTTCTCACATCTACCAATCACTGTCCATCAATTTCCCTGTGCCAATGGAGGCTCTAGCTTAACCCAGGACCGCCCAGAGGCTTTGCACATGTCTGTTGAAGGTCATATTTTCAAATGATTAAATCTTTGCTCCTTTGCTACAGCCCTTTCTAAATCCTGTTAACCTGAGTAGGGTAGAGATTGGAATAATTAAATTTTGATCTAGGCTGCAGCCCTTACTCAATCCTGAGGACTGAATAGGGTGGAGATTGATTCCAAGTATCTCCATTGTATCAATTCTAAAATCAATCATGACTCAAAGAAATTCCTGTTCTATGCTTAAGCATAGGTCAAGTCCTTTCCATTGTTCAGCAAAAGGTTTCTGTCCTAAAGTAATCTTACGAAGGGAAGAGAAGGAACCTCCCATGCCAATGGGGTTCCCATTCCAATAGACTATCAGTAAGAAATTTTCCAAGTATGAAATATCCCAATGGTGAAATTTCCAACATTTATAAGTCTAAGGAATTTTGAGGTTTACATGCTCAATTATGGGCCAATAAAATTGATAGCTTAGATGAGATGTAGAAATAGTTACAAAAAACATAAAATAACTAGATTAATAGAAGGATAAATATATTGTTTCAACAAATTGCTATTAGAAAAAGAAATTGATCAATTCCAAAATAAAATTCAAAGTGGAGGAAGGAAATTCTAGAAACAATCAACTACAAATTAGTGTTAAATAATATTAATTTGAATATTAAATATAATTAAATATAATTTTAACATTAAATTAATATTCAAAAGGAAATTTATTCCATATGTAAAATATTTGCAAAAAGGGGGAAATGTAGGACCACTCCAAGTATTTTGATATTATCTGATTTGATATCTGATACAATGATAGAAGAATCTATTGGTTGATACCTAAACAAGAGAGATAAAAATAAGGAAAATAAAATTATAGGCCAATATTCCTAATGAGCATTAATAAAAAATATTTTAAAATACCATTATTTAAAATATTATTCATTAAGATAATTTTGGATTTTTACAAGAAATGAAGGATTAGCTAAATAAGGATTAAAATATAAATATTTTAGATATTAATAACAAAATGTGTTTAAATAGATGATAGAAAGGTGTTTGTCAAAACTGAATTCCTACTTAAATTAAAATATATAAAAGCACAAGAATAATTTTACTTATTTTCATGGTGAGTAACAAATAGCTAACACCAAATGCAAAAATAGCAATAAAATGTAATAGAGGAAGGTTAATGCCTTATCCAATAAGATTAGTGATAAAATATGAATGATCAATATCATTTTATACATTGGTACAAATGTTATCCATAGAAATAAATTTGGAAAAATAACAATGATCATAAACATACACTATGGGGGAATAAAGCTATTGATTTTTAAAACAGATATCATGGTCAAAATTGAAGACCCTAAGGAGTAAACTAAAAAGGAATTAAAATAATATAGCTTATTTGCAGCATATACAACACATCAATGTAAATTACCATAGTTTCTCTACATAATTAATTAAACCAGGAAGGAAGGGATAGATATCCCATTCAAAATAATTATGTAATGAATACAATTCCTGGGAATCTTCCCAGAAGAACCTAGGAATTATATGAATGCTACTAAAATACTCTTTACTAGCATAAAGACCTAAATAAATGTCAAACCTGACCTGAACCTGAGGAGACCTGAACCTACCACTATCAAATTTAGAAAAATTAAATAAAAAATAAATAAGAAAGAGGTAAAAGAGGTGAATGGATTCTTAGAAAAATTAGAATTAATAGATATATGGAGAAAAATAAATAATAAAAAAAGAAATTCACCTTTTCTTTTTTTTTTTTTAAATATATTTTATTTGGTCATTTCCAAGCATTATTCGTTAAAGACATAGATCATTTTCTTTTCCTCCCCCCCCCAAACCCCCCATAGCCGACGCGTAAGTCCACTGGGCATTAGATGTTTTCTTGATTTGAACCCATTGCTTTGTTGATAGTATTTGCATTAGAGTGTTCATTTAGAGTCTATCCTCTGTCATGTCCCCTCAATCTTTGTATTCAGGCAGTTGCTTTTTCTCGGTGTTTCCACTCCCATAGTTTATCCTTTGCTTATGAATGGTGTTTTTTTTTTTTCTCCTGGATCCCTGCAAGTTGTTCAGGGACATTACACCACCACTAATGGAGAAGTCCATTACGTTCGATGATACCACAGTGTGTTTGTCTCTGTGTACAATGTTCTCCTGGTTCTGCTCCTCTCGCTCTGCATCACTTCCTGGAGGTTGTTCCAGTCTCCATGGAACTTCTCCACTTTATTATTCCTTTTAGCACAATAGTACTCCATCACCAACATATACCACAGTTTGTTCAGCCATTCCCCAATTGATGGGCATCCCCTCATTTTCCAGTTTTGGGCCACCACAAAGAGCGCAGCTATGAATATTTTTGTACAAGTCTTTGTGTCCATTATCTCTTTGGGGTACAGACCCAGCAGTGCTATGGCTGGGTCAAAGGGTAGATATTCTTTTGTCGCCCTTTGGGCATAGTTCCAAATTGCCCTCCAGAATGGTTGGATCAGTTCACAGCTCCACCAGCAATGAATTAATGTCCCTACTTTGCCACATCCCCTCCAGCATTCATTACTTTCCTTTGCTGTTATGTTAGCCAATCTGCTAGGTGTGAGGTGATACCTCAGAGTTGTTTTGATTTGCATCTCTCTGATTATAAGAGATGTAGAACACTTCTTCATGTGCTTGTTAATAGTTTTGATTTCTTTATCTGAGAACTGCCTATCCATTTCCCTTGCCCATTTATCAATTGGAGAATGGCTTGATTTTGTGTACAATTGATTTAGCTCTTTATAAATATGAGTAATTAAACCTTTGTCAGAGGTTTCTATGAAGATTTTTTCCCAATTTGTTGTTTCCCTTCTGATTTTAGTTATATTGGTTTTGTTTGTACAAAAGCTTTTTAGTTTGATGTAGTCAAAATTATTTATTTTACATTTTGTGATTCTTTCTATATCTTGCTTGGTTTTAAAGCCTTTCCCCTCCCAAAGGTCTGACATGTATACTATTCTGTGTTTACCCAATTTACTTATGGTTTCCTTCTTTATGTTTAAGTCACTCACCCATTTTGAATTTATCTTGGTGTAGGGTGTGAGGTGTTGATCTATTCCTAGTCTCTCCCACACTGTCTTCCAATTTTCCCAGCAGTTTTTATGAAATAGTGGATTTTTGTCCCAAAAGCTGGGATCTTTGGGTTTATCGTATACTGTCTTGCTGAGGTCGCTTTCCCCCAGTCTATTCCACTGATCTTCCTTTCTATTTCTTAGCCAGTACCAAATTGTTTTGATGACTGCTGCTTTGTAATATAGTTTTAGGTCAGGGACTGCAAGGCCCCCATCATATGTGTTTTTTTTCATTATTTCCCTGGATATCCTTGATCTTTTGTTCTTCCAAATGAACTTTGTTATGGTTTTTTCTAAATCAGTGAAGAAGTATTTTGGTAGTTCAATGGGTATGGCACTAAATAGATAAATAAGTTTGGGTAGGATGGTCATTTTTATTATATTGGCTCGTCCTATCCATGAGCAGTTAATGTTTTTCCATTTGTTCAAGTCTAGTTTTAGTTGTGTGGCGAGTGTTTTGTAGTTGTGTTCATATAGTTCCTGTGTTTGTCTTGGGAGGTAGATTCCTAGGTATTTTATTTTGTCTAAGGTGATTTTGAATGGGATTTCTCTTTCTAGTTCTTGCTGCTGAGCTGTGTTGGAGATATATAGAAAAGCTGATGATTTATGTGGGTTTATTTTGTATCCTGCAACTTTGCTAAAGTTGTTGATTATTTCAATTAGCTTTTTGGTTGAATCTCTAGGATTCTTTAAGTAGACCATCATGTCATCCGCAAAGAGTGATAACTTGGTCTCCTCCTTGCCTATTTTGATGCCTTCAATTCCTTTATCTTCTCTAATTGCTACTGCTAGTGTTTCTAGTACAATGTCAAATAGTAGAGGTGATAATGGGCATCCTTGTTTCACTCCTGATCTTATTGGGAATGCATCTAGTTTATCCCCATTGCAGATGATATTAGCTGTTGGTTTTAGATATATACTGTTTATTATTTTTAGGAATGACCCTTCTATTCCTATGCTTTCTAGTGTTTTTAATAGGAATGGGTGTTGTATTTTATCAAAGGCTTTTTCTGCATCTATTGAAATAATCATGTGATTCTTGCTAGTTTGCTTGTTGATGTGGTCAATTATGTGGATGGTTTTCCTAATGTTGAACCAGCCCTGCATCCCTGGTATGAATCCTACTTGATCATGGTGAATGATCCTTCTGATCACTTGCTGGAGTCTTTTTGCTAGTATCCTATTTAAGATTTTTGCATCTATATTCATTAGGGAGATTGGCCTATAGTTTTCTTTCTCTGTTTTTGACCTGCCTGGTTTTGGAATCAGTACCATGTTTGTGTCGTAAAAGGAGTTTGGTAGAACTCCCTCTTTGCTTATTATGTCAAATAGTTTGTATAGTATTGGGATTAACTGTTCTCTGAATGTTTGATAGAATTCACAGGTGAATCCATCAGGCCCTGGGGACTTTTTCTTAGGAAGTTCTTTGATGGCTTGTTGGATTTCAATTTCTGATATGGGATTATTTAGGAATTCTATTTCCTCTTCTGTTAGTCTAGGCAGTTTGTATTTTTGTATATATTCATCCATTTCTCCTAGATTGGTGTATTTATTGCCATATAATTGGGCAAAGTAATTTCTAATGATTGCCTTAATTTCCTCCTCATTGGAGGTGCTGTCCCCCTTTTCATCTTTAATGCTGTGAATTTGCTTTTCTTCCTTCCTTCTTTTAACTAGATTGACCAGTACCTTGTCTATTTTGTTTGTTTTTTCAAAGTACCAGCTTCTTGTCTCATTTATTAAATCAATAGTTCTATCACTTTCGATTTTATTAATTTCTCCCTTAATTTTTAGGATTTCTAATTTGGTTTTCTGCTGGGGGTTTTTAATTTGATCGCTTTCCAGTTTTTTCATTTGCATTTCCAATTGATTGATCTCTGCTCTCCCTTGTTTGTTAATATAAGCATTCAGGGATATGAATTTACCTCTGATTACCGCTTTGGCTGCATCCCAAAAGGTTTGGAAGGATGTTTCGCCATTGTCATTTTCCTCGATGAAATTATTAATTGTTTCTATGATTTCTTCTTTAATAAACGGTTTTGGAGTATCATATTGTTTAATTTCCAATTGGTTTTAGATTTGGTTTTCCATGTACCATTACTAATCATTATTTTTATTGCCTTGTGATCTGAGAAGGCTGCATTCATTATTTCTGCTTTTCTGCATTTGTGTGCTATGTTTCTGTGACCTAATGTATGGTCAATTTTTGTGAATGTGCCATGTGGTGCTGAGAAGAAGGTGTATTCCTTTTTATCCCTATTTATTTTTCTCCATATGTCTATTAATTCTAATTTTTCTAAGATTTCATTCACTTCTTTTACCTCTTTCTTATTTATTTTTTGATTTGATTTATCTAAATTTGATAATGGTTGGTTTAAGTCTCCCACTAGTATGGTTTTATTGTCTATTTCTTCCTTCAATTCTCCTAGTTTCTCCATTAGAAATTTGGGTGCTATATTATTTGGTGCATACATATTGATTAATGATATTTCCTCATTGTCTATAGTCCCTTTTAACAAAATATAATTACCTTCCCTATCCCTTTTGATCAGGTCTATTTTTGCATTGGCTTTATCAGATATCATGATTACCACTCCTGCCTTCTTTCTATCAGTTGAGGCCCAGAAGGTCTTACTCCATCCTTTAATTCTGACCTTGTGGGTGTCAACCCGCCTCATGTGTGTTTCTTGAAGACAACATATGGTAGGGTTTTGGATTCTAATCCATTCTGCTATTCGTCTACGTTTTATGGGTGAGTTCATCCCATTCACGTTCAAAGTTATGATTGTCATTTGTGGACTCCCTGGCATTTTGATTGCCTTCCCTAATTCTAACCTTTTCTTCTTCGGCTCTACCTTTTAGTCCAGTGATTTACTTTGAAACAGTCCCCCTTGTCCCCTCCCTTGATGTTTCCCTTTTTAGTCCCTCCCTTTTTGTTCTCCCTCTCCCCCTCCCCCCCTTGGTTTTCCCTTCTCCTTACCCTTGTTGGGTAAGATAGAATTCAAGATCCCAATGGATCTGGAGGTTTTTCCCTCTCAGAGCTGATTTCCCTGAGATTGAGGTTTAAGTAACCCCCCCCCCTCTCTTCCTCTACTTCTTATAGGAGTTTTCTTCCCCTCCCCTTCCCATGTGAATCTTTGTGTGAGAATGATTATTCTATTTGGTCTTTCTTTACTCCCTATTTATACATTACATTTTCCCCACATGTTAGTATACATAGGTTGATATAAATGTAGTCCTTATAGAAGAGAGTTTGAGTAAAAGAAGAAGATAATATTTTCCCCTTTCCTTAATATTTACCTTTTCAGGTATTCCTTGCTCTTTGATTTTCGGTATCAAACTTTCCACAGAGCTCTGGTCTTTTCTTTGCAAAAAGTTGGAAGTCTTCTATTTTGTTGAATGCCCATACTTTCCCTTGGAAGTATATAGTCAGTTTTGCTGGGTAGCTGATTCTTGGTTGGAGACCCAGCTCTCTTGCCTTTCTGAAGATCATGTTCCATGCCTTACGATCATTCAGAGTAGAACTTGCAAGGTCTTGGGTGACCCTGATTGGCATTCCTTTATATCTAAATTGTCTTTTTCTGGCTTCCTGTAGGATTTTTTATTTTGTTTGATAGCTTTGGAATTTGGCAATTACATTCCTGGGAGTTGTCTTTTGGGGGTTTATTGTAGAAGGTGTTCTGTGAGCTCTGTCAGTGGCTGTATTGCCCCCTTGTTCTAGAATCTCTGGGCAATTTTCTTTGATTATATCTTGTATCACCATGTCCAGTTTGGTGTTTATTTCTGGCTTATCTGGGAGTCCAATTATTCTTAAATTATCCCTTCTCCCCCTATTTTCCAGATCTATCACCTTGTCGGTGAGATATTTTATGTTCTCTTCTAATTTCTTGGTATTTTGGCTTTGCTTTATTGATTCTTGCTCTTTTACACGATCGTTGTCTTCCAGCTGCCTGATTCTGGCCTTTAAAGCCTGGTTTTCTTTTACAGTTTGGTCAAACTGGTTTTGTAGATGCGTGAATTTCTTTTGCATTATTTCCAACTTTTCCTCCCAGAAGGCTTCCATCTTTTTGGTCATTTCTGATTCAAATTCTTCATAGGTTTGTGGAGAGTTTCCATTTCCTTTGGAAGGTTTTGGAGCATTTTCTTTTATATTATCTTCTGTCTGCTCTGTATTTTGTATTTTGGCTCCATAGAATGTGTCCAAAGTCGCCCCTTTCTTCTTATTTTTCTTGGTATTTTGGGGCTTCTGTGGTTCTGTGGAGTTTGTCATCTCTGAATGTGGAGGATTAGTTTTTCTTGTCTCTTTCTGGTGTTCAGAGGCAGTCCTGGGCAGATAGTTCTATGGGCTTTCCCTGGGTTAAACTGAATATGCCTCACTGGAACTGGAATGGAAGGGTCGGACCACGAGGCCACACTCTCCCCCCGGCTCGCTTTCCGGAAGTTGCCTTCAGAATCGCTGGCCGTGAGGCTGTTTCGCAGGCCTGCGGGGGGATGGGCTGCCGCTTCCCCAAGCTCCGAGAGCACAGACTTTCACTGAGACTTGGATAGCAGGATCCAGCCCGTGAGGCTGTCTTGCCCGCCCTGAGGGTTGCTGTTGTTTTGACCAGCTCTTTGCATCGGAGGCCCCAGGCAGTAACTTTCACCCGGACCGACCGGCTCTTTGACCGACCGGCTCTTTGCAGCGGAAGCCCCAGGCAGTAACTTTCACCCGGACTGGGACTTGGGTAGAAGACCCTGAGGGTTGTTGTTCCTCCGGCCCTGCTCTCTGAGCCCGGCGCGGCTGCGGCTTCCGGGAGCCTTGGACTCTGGGCTCCTACCCCTGAGGTCCGAGTGATCTCGGGTTCTGGCTTTTAAGGGGAGCCGTACCTTTTGAACCGGGTCCAGGTCCAGGAGGAGGGTTCCCAGGGTCTGTGCTGTTGATCGTTTTGAATTTCGGCGCCTTAGGAGCTTATCGTTTGAGATTGGTCGGGAAGGGTTTTCCGGAGATCTGAGCTTTAGCTTTCTCTAAGCCGCCATCTTAACCGGAAGTCCCCCTTGATCGAAATTCACCTTTTCTAAAGCACATGGTACAGTCACAGAGATTGACCAAATATTAGGTCATAAAACATGACATACAAATGCAAAAAAGCAGAAATAATAAATGCAACCTTTTCAGATCATAAGGCAATAAAAATAATGATCAATAAGGGTACATAGAGAAACAAATAAAAAATTAATAGGAAATGAAGTAATATAATTCTCCAAAATGAGTTACTTAGTTAGAGAACAAATCATAGAAATAATTAATAATTTCATTGAAGAAAATGCCAATGATGAGATGTCCTTTCAAACTCTATGGAATGCAGCCAAAACAGTATTTGGGAAAGTTTATATCTTTGAGTTCATATATAAACAAATGAGAGAGAGCAGAGATCAATGAATTGGACATGCAAATCAAAAAACTTGAAGTGAACAAATTAAAAATCCCCAGAAAAAAGACAAATTAGAAAGCCTAAAAATTAAGGGAGAAATTAATAAAACCAAAAGTGATAGAACTGTTGAACTAATAAATAAGACTAGAAGCTGGTATTTTGAAAAAACAAACAAAATAGACAAAGTACTAGTCAATCAAATAAAAAAAAAGTAAGAAGAAAACCAAATCAACAGTATCATAGATGAAAAGGGAGAACTCATCTCCAATGAAGAGGAAATTTAGGCAATCATTAAAAACTATTTTGCACAATAATATGGCAATAAACATGCCAATCTAGGGGATATGAATGAATATTTACAAAATATAAAATGTCTAGATTAACAGAAGAAGTAATAGAGCTCTTAAATAATCCCATATCAGAAAAAGAAATTGAATGGCCATCAAAGATCTCCCTAAAAATAATCCCAAAGGCCTGATGGATTCACAAGTGAATTCTATGAAACATTCAAAGAATAGCTAACTCCAACACTCTACAAACTGTTTGACATAATAAGCAAAGAGGGAGTTCTACCAAATTCCTTTTATGACACAAATATGGTACTGATTCCAAAGCCAGGTAGGTCAAAAATGGAGGAAAAAAACTACAGACCAATCTCCTTAATGAATATAGATGCAAAAATCTTAAATAGGATACAAGCAAAAAGACTTCAGCAAGTGATCAGGAGGGTTATTCACTATGATCAGGTGGGATTTATACCAGGAATGCAAGGATGTTTAAATAGCAGGAAAACCAACCACATAATTGACAATATCAATAAGCAAACCAACAAAAATCACATGATTATCTCAATAAATGTAGAAAAAGCCTTTGACAAAATACAACACTAATTCCTATTGAAAACAATACAAAGTATAAGAATACAAGGGTCTTTCCTAAAAAAAAATAAACAATATCTATCTAAAACCATCAGCCAACATCATCTGCAATGGGGATAAACTAGATGCATTCCCAATATGATCAGGAGTGAAACCAGGATGTCAATTATCATCTCTATTAGTTAACATTGTACTAGAAACACTACTAAAGCAATTAGAGAAGAAAAAGAAATTGAAGGTATTAAAATTGGCAATGAGGAGACCATGCTATCACTTTTTGAGGATAATATAATGGTCTACTTAAAGAATCCTAGAGAATCCACTAAAAAGCTTGTGGAAATAATCAACAGCTTTAGCAAAGTTGCAGGATACAAAATAAACCCACATCAGTCATCAGCATATATCTCCAACAAATCTCAGCAGCAGGAATTAGAAAGATAAATTCCATTTAAAATCACCCTAGACAATGTAAACCTCAAAATTCCTTAGACTTATAAATGTTGGAAATTTCACCATTGGGATATTTCATACTTGGAAAATTTCTTACTGATAGTCTATTGGAATGGGAACCCCATTGGCATGGGAGGTTCCTTCTCTTCCCTTCTTAAGATTACTTTAGGACAGAAACCTTTTGCTGAACAATGGAAAGGACTTTGACCTATGCTTAAGCATAGAACAGGAATTTCTTTGAGTCATGATTGATTTTAGAATTGATACAATGGAGATACTTGGAATCAATCTCCACCCTATTCAGTCCTCAGGATTGAGTAAGGGCTGCAGCCTAGATCAAAATTTAATTATTCCAATCTCTACCCTACTCAGGTTAACAGGATTTAGAAAGGGCTGTAGCAAAGGAGCAAAGATTTAATCATTTGAAAATATGACCTTCAACAGACATGTGCAAAGCCTCTGGGCGGTCCTGGGTTAAGCTAGAGCCTCCATTGGCACAGGGAAATTGATGGACAGTGATTGGTAGATGTGAGAACTGAGGGGAGGCAACTTGGATGGTTTCCTTAAAGATCAGGGGGGTCTGAAGACTAGGGGTGGCTGTTGAGAAGTTGGTTGGTGTGGCTCTGAGAAGCTTGCTCTGAAGGAAGCTGAAGGTGGGGGCCTCTGAGACTGTTTCTCCATTTTGGTCACGTGAGTAATAGGGACTGATCTCTTTTCTTTGCCCCAGCTATCTAAGGGCTTGGGCCTTTTGGCCCAGCCTAAACAGAAGGGGTATTTAAGCCCTATTCCCTTCTCTCCCTTTTTCTCTCTCTCTATCTCTAATTCCTTTCTTCCTCCTATTGTAATTAAACTCCAAAAAAGGCTGACGGCTGACTTGAGTTTTTCATTTAGGAATTACATAGCTGAATTCCTTGGCGACCTTAAATTAATATATATCAGTCTTTTAAAGTGATTCCCTTGTCACAACAATATAAAATACTTAGGAATCTATCTCCCGAGACAAACACAGGAACTATATGAACACAACTACAAAACACTTTCCACACAACTAAAACTAGATCTGAGCAATTGGAAAAACATTAACTGCTCATGGGTAGGATGAGCTAACATAATAAAAATGACCATCCTACCCAAACTTATCTATTTATTTAGTGCCATACCCATTGAACTTCCAAAAAACTTTTTTTACTGAATTAGAAAGAAACCATAACAAAATTCATTTGGAAGAACAAAAGATCAATGATATCCAGGGAAATCATGAAAAAAAATTAAGGTGGCCTTGCAGTCCCAGATCTGAAACTGTACTATAAAGCAGTGGCTATCAAAACAATTTGGTACTGGCTAAGAGCCAGAAAGGAGGATCAGTGAAATAGACTTGGGGTAAATGACCTCAGCAAGACAGTCTATGAGAAGCCCAGAGATCCCAGCTTTTGGAACAAAAATCCACTATTTGAAAAAAACTTCTGGGAAAATTGGAAGAAAATTGGGAGAGATTACATTTGGATCAAAATCTCACACCCTAAACCAAGATTAACTCAGAATGGGTGAATGATTTGAACATAAAAAAGAAAACTATAAGTAAAGTATGTGAACACAGAATAGTATACATGTCAGACCTTTGGGAAAGGAAAGATTTTAAAACTAAGAAAGACTTAGAAAGAGTCAGAAAATGTAAAATAAATAATTTTGACTACAAATCAAAAAGGTTTTGTACAAATAAAACCAATGTAACCAAAATTAGAAGGGAAATAAACTGGAAAACAATCTTCATAACAAAAACCTCTGACAAAGGTCTAATTACCCAAATTTAGAAAGAGCTAAACCAATTGTACAAAAAATCAAGCCATTCTCCATTTGATAAATGGGCAAGGGATATGAATAGGCAATTTTCAGTCAAAGAAATCAAAGCCATTAATAAGCACATGAAAAAGTGCTCTAAATCTCTTATAATCAGAGAGATGCAAATCAAAACAACTCTGAGGTATCACCTCACACCTAGCTGAGAGGATGTGGCAAAGTTGGGACATTAATTCATTGCTGGTGGAGTTGTAAATTGATCCAACCATTCTGGAGGGCAATTTGGAACTATGCCCAAAGGGCACTAAAATACTGCCTATCTTTTGACCCTGCCATAGCACTGCTGGGCTTGTACCCCAAAGAGATAATAAGAAAAAATACATGTACAAGAATAGTCATAGCTGCAATCTTTGTGGTGGCAAAAAACTGGAAAATGAGAGGATGCCCTTCAATTTGTTGAATGGCTGAACAAATTGTGGTATATGTTGGTGATGGAATACTATTGTTTTAAAGTGGAGAAATTCCATGGGAACTGGAACAACCTCCAGGAAGTGATGCAGAGAAAAAGGGCCAGAACCAGGAGAACATTGTACACAGAGACTGAAACACTGTGGTACAATTCAACATAATGGACTTCTCTATTTAGTGGCAATGCAATAATCCTGAACAACATGGAGGGATCTATGAGAAAGAACACTATCCACATTCAGAGGAAAAACTGTGGGAGTAAAAACACCAAAGAAAAACAACTGCTTGATCACAAGAGTCAATGAGAAAATGATTGGGGATATAGACTCTAAATGAACATCTTAGTGCAAACACCAATAGCATGAAAATGGATTCTGATCAAGGACATATGTAATACCCAGTGGAATTATGGGTCAGTTATGGAAGGGGTGGGGAGAGTGGTGGGAGGAATAGAAAATGATTTTTGTAACCAATGAATAATGTTTGAAATTGACCAAATAAAAATAATGTTAAAATAAAAAATAATTATCAAGAGATGTTTGGACAGTGACATGCTTACTCTTCCCCCCTCCCATACATCTGATGGTAGCAAGCAATAATATCCTTAAATAATTTTTCAGAATTCTTATGTAAATTTGAATTTCTGTAATAAAATATGGTATAAAGTAAGAACTGTTTGTATTGGAAGTGCTATAGGAAAACAAGTACATTAATATACATTTGGTAGAGCTATGAATTGGTCCAATTATTCTGAAGAGTATTTGGTAATATATTCAAAAGGTTTTTTAGCCATATCTAAGCTTTGACCTTTGGCAAGTCAATTTATAGAAATCACTGAGGGACCAAACTGTCAAGTTTCTGAACATATCAATTTACCAAGCAATGCATGCCATTTGCATAACAAATTGGCACCATGCCTCTTCCACTTATCATTGGATCCCCAAAACACGGGGAGATAGATTTTTATGCCTTAAATGAAGACAATTAATAGAATATAAATGAAGATAGAAGACTGGTAATGTGATTTCTAACAGGAGGAAAGATTAGTAACTCTATGAGTTGAGAGAGGGAGAGTAATCAGGTTCAGTTCCCTGAAATCAGAAAAAGAGGTGTCCCATTCCCTGCCTAAGAGTCTATTGAATCAAAGGAAGTAGTAAGCAGTAAATAATTAACCATTACTACTGTAAAGAATATTTGTTAACTATTACATCCATAAAACTTCTCATACTCAATTTCTTTTTCCTGATTTCATCTGATATCACCTTGAGAAAATTGTAATCCACAATTCTACAAAAATACTGAACCCATGTGTTATGTGAACTTAGAAAACCAGCCTGGAATTTTTGTTGTAAAATTTCAAATTAACATATACTAAACCTTGTAACAAAGTATAATACTACTGATTTGAAAATTTTCATACAGTAGCTAGATATGAGAACTAGCTTGCTTTCTTTGTACCTCTTTACTTCTTATGTTAAAGTAATTGCCTGTCTTAAACAGGCACTTTGCTCAGGGTAGATACCATTAGAATTTCCAGCAGCATATAAGACACCTACTTTCACTACTGGCTTAGAGAGAAATATATAAGATAATTAAGCTAGTTCAGTTGTCTTCTGCTTCTTTTTGCCTGGTCAGTCAGATTCTTGAATCACTGATGGTCTGAGCAGGTTACATTGAAGTTGGTGCTTTCTTTAGATGAGACAAATGTGTCTAGTTGCCAATGCCTTTTAATTTGGCTTCTGAGGGGTTTTTCAGGGGTACTTCATGAGGACCTTTCCATCTGACTTGCAGTGCATCTTCGTGTAGCTCTCTTTTTTCTGTAAACTCAATCTGAAGGTATCAACCCTAGTGGGGAAGATTTGTTTAAGTTAGAATTTCTGGAAACTGACTGAGAAGTGAGATGGTTAAGGTTTTGGGTTTTTTTTGGGAGTCTCTTGCAATATGACAAAAGAACCTTAGTAATTATATGGTCCATATAAGGTTTAAAGAGCGACATTTGAAGGCCAGGGACAATCTCCAAAGGTGAAAGTGAGAATTTATGAAAGGGAGTAACCCTAAGATTCAAGAGAACTAATGGGAGGGCCCTGGACCAAGGCAGTTTTAAATCATCCTTGAATTTGGGCAGCTGTACTTTAATGATTCTGTTTATACATTCCACCAATTCTGAAGACTGTGGATTATAAAAATAATACAAGTGATAGAGTACTGGCCACAATGCTAAAAATTGAGCCACAATTGACTCTTTGAAATGGATTCCTCTTTCATTATGTATTTCCTTAGGAATTCCCCATACTGGAAATATTTTTTTTTCCAGTAAGCACTTAGCTATTGTGGCTGCTGTGACTTGTCTACATGGAAATGCTTCTACCCACCTGGAAAATATGAAAACCATGACCAATACAAACTTGTATCCTGCCTGAGGTGGTAGCTGGATAAAATCGACCTGCCATACTTGAAAAGGGGCCTAAGGCAGAGGGAATTCACCTGGAGGAGGTTGTTTGCTAACCTTATATTTGGGACAGATTTCACATTGCTGATACACATCCTCAGTTCCTTGCCTTATCTTTCCCTATTAGTATTTACAGATGATATGAGTAATTTAGCTGGTCCCCAATGACTCAGAAAATATAAACATTCTATCATGGGACAAAAAAAAAAGGCAGGAAGGACCAAAAAATCAGTATGTCCCCACCAGAGTCCTGTGTCCTTATCCTTAACACATCCCTATCTTTCTAGTTTCTTCTGCCTGTGCTGGGGCATGGTCACATTATTATAAAGAAAGGCAACTTTGAAAGACTTGAAAATTAATTATCACATTGAATAACCACATATACTGAAAAATAGTGAGAGATTGGATAAGATAAGAAAAACAATCTATTGCTTTCAAGAAATGTATGTATAAAACAAAGAAATACATGAAATAAAACTGAGGGGATGGAATAAAAAATATGCATCAAGTAAACCCTAATTTGGTTTGATTTGGGTATATGTTTTGAGGTTTTGGTCTTACAGGTATAAAAGATAATTTAAAACCCTCTTTTGTTTATTTTAACTTAATCAATCAAGAATTTGAAGTACCCCTCCTTTCACACTTATTTAGTAAGAGCCTTTTACTAGAAAAAGTTCACACCCCCAAAGACCACAAGCACTGCCCCTTGGGTAGGGCCAGGCAGTTTGGGAGGCTGTGATTGGTTCCTGTGAAGTGGGAGAGAGACAGGAAATGATGTGGAGAAACTGCTTATTAAAAAGCTAGTTCAGGGACTCCTGAGGAGACATTCTAGGAGGAATTTGGCTAAAGAGGAGGATTTTTCTGAGATTCATTCTGTGAGGCACTTTATGAAGATAAATTCAACATTGGTGAGTTGAGCTGAAGGAAGAGACTTACAATATTGAGACCATTGTTGAAGAGGCTACTGGACTTCCATGTGGAGATCTTAACTTCATCAAGGAGTGAGCTTAATTTCTTTGTAGAAGAGCTCAAGGGCAGTAGGCTAGCAAATATTTTCTACTGCTCTCATACATTTCCCTCCTTTTCCTATATATATTAAGTGAAATTATTAAGAGTCACTAACAGCATTTTGACTTAAGAAGTTAATTTTATATAAAACAACCACAACTCTTTTTTTAACCATTATTATTTTGTCAAACAAAATTTTTAAATATTACATTTGCCAACCACATTTTAATTATTAACTAGAATTTCTCACTT
Organism: Monodelphis domestica; assembly: GCF_027887165.1. NCBI lineage: Eukaryota > Metazoa > Chordata > Mammalia > Didelphimorphia > Didelphidae > Monodelphis > Monodelphis domestica. The sequence goes on from NC_077231.1 coordinate 173,940,426, forward strand.
ATGAGAATGGATAATATGTAGATAAAATGAAACTAAGTAAAATTTTTTAAAAATTGGTAATTTGAGGGCCATGGCATTAAATAAGTAAGTAAATTTAAGTAGAATTGTCAATTTTATTATATTAGGTAGACTTACCTATGAGCAAGTAATATTTTCTAATTATTTAGATATAACTTTATTTGTGTGAAAAGTGTTTTGTATTTTGTTCATATAATTCCTGTGTTTATCAAGTAGATTCGGAGTTATTTTTTATTCTCTAAAGTTAATTTAAATGGAATTTCTCTTTTTACCACTTGCTGCTGAATTTTTTGGTAGTTTATATAAATGTTTATGATTGATGTGCATTTATTTGTATCCTGCCACTTTACTACAGTTATTAATCATTTCAACTGGTTTTTAGTTGATTCTCTAGGATTCTATTAGTATACTCTCATATCCTCTTCAGTCTGAGAGTTGTTTTTACTCAGTTTTAACTTTAATTCCTTCAATTTCTTTTTCTTCTCATTGCTAGTTAGAATTTCTAGTAAAATATTAAATAATAGTGATGATGATAATGGGCATCCTTGATTTACTCCTGATCTTATTGGGAAAATATCTAACTTATCTCCATTGAACATGATACTTGCTGATGGTTTTAGGCAGATATTACTTGTCATTTAAAGGAATGACCCATTTATTCCTATGTTTTCTAAAATTTTCAATAGGAATGGGGGTTGTGTTTTGTCAAAGGCTTTTTCTGCATCTATTGAGATAATCATGGGGTTAATGTTAATTTGGTTATTGACATGGACAATTATGTTAATAGTTTTGCCAGTATCAAACCAGTCCTTCATTACTGGGAGAAATCCCATTTAATCATACTAAATGATTCTTATGATATATTGCTATAGTCTTCCTGGTAGTATTTCATTAAAAAAAAGTTTGTGTCTATATTCATTAATAAAATTGGCCTATAATTTTCTTTCTCTGTTTTTGCTCTTCCTGGCTTAGGTAACAGCAACCTATTTGTGTTATAAAAAGAATTTGGTAGGATTCCTTCTCTGCCTACTTTCCCAAATAGTTCATATAGTATAGGGATCAATTTTTCTTTAAATATCTGATAGAACTCATTTGTAAATCCATCTAGTCCTGGGGATTTATTCTGAGGAAGTTCATTAATGGTTTGTTCAATTTCTTTTTCTAAGATGGAATTATTTAAGTATTCTATTTCCTCTTTTGTTAATTTAGACAATTGTATTTTTTGTTAATGTAGTTTCATTTTGCTTAATCATATTTATTGTTATATAATTGGGCAAAATAGCTCCTAACTATTATTTTAATTTCCTCTTCATTGGAAGTCAGTTCCCTTTTTTCTTTTTTGATAGATTTTTGATTTTCTATTTTTCCTTTTTTATTAAATTAATAAATTCTCTGTTTTTCATAAAACCAACATCTTGTCTTATTTATTAGTTCAATGTTTCTCTTACTTTCAATTTTCATTAATTTCTCCTTTGATTTTTATGAGTTAGTCTTTAATTGGAGATTTTTAATATGTTATTTTTCAGTTTTTTAGTTTCTAGCCCAATTCATTGATCTGCATTTTCTCTATTTTATTTATGTAAGCTTTCAGAGAACTAAAGTTTCCCCTAAGTTATGATTTGGATTTATTCCATGAATTTTGCTATGTTGTCTCATTGTCACTCTCACTAACAAAATAATTGAATGTTTCTATAATTTGTTCTTTGACCTAGCCTCTCTTTTAAGCCTTAGATACTTCTGATTCCAATGAACTCTTTATTAGTTTTTCCATGGTGCCCTACTGATTATAACTTTCATTGTGTTATGATCTGAAAAGAATACATTTTTATTTCTGCCTTTTGTCATGTTTGTGACAATTTCATGCCCTAATACATGGTAAATTTTTGTGCAGGTGCCATGGATTGCTGAAAAGAAGGTGCATTCCTTTCTATTTCCATTCAATTTTCTCCAGAAACTATTAGTTCTAACTTTTCTAAAATTTATTCACTTCCTTCTTCTTTCTTGTTTATTTTTTAAATTTCATTAATCTGGATCTGAAATGGAGAAGTTGAGGTACCCCACTAATATAGTTTTACTGTTTATCTTACTAAAACTCACTCAATTTCTCCTTTAAAAATTTGGAGACTATACCATTTAGTGTATGTATGCTTAGTATTAATATTACTACATTGTCCATTTTACTATTGTAGTGAGGGAAATTACAAAGTGCACAGAAACTGCAAAGAATTTATTGACAGCCCTCAAACCTCAGAATTCTCCAAGAGCTGGCTAGGTGAGAGTTCTAAGCTGTTGAAGGGACAGGTTTCCAACTGTCTGTCTGGAGCTGAAAGTCAAGCCTGAAGGGTGTGAATTTGAACTCTCCCTAGACAAACTCACCTTGTAAGCTGGCTGCCTTTGAATAAAATCAACAAGGTTGAGAGGAAGATTCTCCATACATTCTGGTGGATGCAGTGATTTTGGAGGAGCCTTTCTCTCTTTCCTGGTATACTTGAGGACAAAGCTGGATTCCTGCTATCTGACCTACCAAGGACTTTGTCCTTGTGTGTGTGAGATTCTGGGTTCCCTGTTAGATTTATCCTTAGTAATCTTTAGTTTAGTTAGTTAGACAGGTTAGCTTAGGAAATTAACTACAATGGGCTAAATATTTTGGGGCAAATAGTCAGATGCAAACCTTTCCCCTTTTCCTTCCCCATCATTCCTTCCTTTGTTAATAAACTCATTTTTATTAAATTGTGATTTTCCCCTTTATAGAAACCCTTGTTCCTTCTTAAATTCCCTTTAACAGTACTTTTTAGCAAGATGTAATTTCTTTCCTCACCTCTTTCACTAAGATATATTTTTGCTTTTGCTTTGTCTGACATCATAATTACTATTGCTTTTTAAAAAATATCTCAGGTGAAGTCCAATAGATTCTGTTCTATCCCCTTACCTTTACTCTGTGTGACTTAGAGTAGTGTACCTTAGGGTTTGGACTTTTAATCCACTCTGCTATCCTATTCTTTATATTAAATATTTTCATCTCATTCACATTCGCAGTTATGGTTACTATGAATTTTATATTTACTCCAACCTGCTTAGTCTTTAGAATTTTAGCCACCAGGAATGTATACACCCCCACTTAAGGATTAAGTGTAGGGGAGGAAAGTTTATGACCCAAGTGTGCTAGCAAGTGACAAATCAGAAACAACTGACTGACCCCCCTGGGCTGTCATCCAAACCCAGTTTAAGCCACCATTGGTACATGTAAGACACAGAAATTGAAATAAATAACTGCCTTAATATTTCATGTCACTTCCTGTGAGAGGGAGTTGGCAGTGGAACTTGACTTGGAGGAGCTCAAGCATGAGACCTCAGACTGCTTCCCTGAAATGATCACGTGGTGAGTGTTAAGGCTGACTCCCCTTTCCTTGTCTTTTCTTGAGGCAACAGCCTCTGGAAAGACCCATCTCTTGGGACCCCCTTTTCTTGGCTTTTCAATTACCAAATGTATATTTCCCTCCATCTTATTTTCCCCTTTTGATCATGCTCTTTCTTCTTCCACTCTATCCCTCCTCACATGTGTTTTGATTCTAAGCAGCACCCCTTACTTCCCCTTCCATTCTATTTTCCTCCCCCATTTACTTATTCCCTTCTATTTCTTTTTGGGTTAAGGGAAGATTCTCTACTTGAATGTATATAATTGTTATTCTTTCTCAGAGCCAATTCTGAGTATAGTATAGTTTAGGTATTGCCCATCACTGCCCTCATCATCCCCACTACTGTAATAGTTTTTAATGACTCTTTAGGTGACATAATTTATGCCATTCTGCTTCTCCCTTCTCATTTCTCTCAGTGTAATCTTTTTCACCCTTTGATTTTTTTAATATCATCTCATCCTAATCAGCTTATTCCCACACCCTCTGTCAATGTATACTCCATATAATAGTTCTAATATGGATAGAATTTTTAGTAATTACAAATATATTTCCATGTAGAAATATAAACAACATGACCTTTTTGAAGGTCTTATAATTTCACTTTCTTATTTTCATGTATAGGCTTTGTTTGGGTCTTGTGTTTTGACATCAGATTTTCTATTTAGGTCTGATAATTTTGTCAGGAATACTTGAAAATCTTCTATTTTATTAAATGACTATTTTCTCCTACAAAAGAATAGACTTTGTTTTTCTGGGTAGATGATTTTTGGGTTGTAAACCTAGATATTTTGCCTTCTTGAATGCCATCTTCCAAGCTTTCTTATTCTTTAAGGTGGAGGCTTCTATGTCCTCTGCAATCCTGAATGTAGTTCCATGGTATATGATTTGTTTCTTTCTAATTGCTTAATATATTTTCTCAATAGCTTGGGTGGATCTTGAATTTTGCTATAATATTCATGAAAATTGTCATTTGGTAACATTTCTAGGAGTGATTTTTGGATTCTTTCAATTTCTATTTTACCCTCTAGTTCATGAATATTAGGGTGGTTTTCTTTAATAATTTCTTGAATTGTGATGTTGAGGCTTTTTTTTTTAATTGACTGTGGCTTTCAGATAGTCCAATAATTCTTAAATTGTCTCTCCTGGATCTATTTTTCAATGACAGGTTTCATGTTTTTTTTTCTGTTTTTATTAAAAATTCTTTTGATGTTATTTTACTCTTTCTTAATGCCTCATGAAATCATTAGCTTCTAGTTACCCAATTCTAATTTTTAAGAAATGATTTTCTTCTCTGAATTTTTGAACCTCCTTTTTTATTTGGTCAATTTTGTTGCTATTTTTTAATTATATTTCTTTCATTTCTCTTCCTCAGTTTTCCTCTGTCTCTCTTAATTATGGAAATCTTTTTTGAGATCTTCTAGGCATGAGACAAATTCATATTTTTCTTTGAAGTTCTGTGTATATTTTCTTTTCTTTCATTGACCCCTTCTGTGTCTGTGCCTTGTTCATTGTCTCCATAAACATTTTCTATGGTTAAGCATACTTTTTGATGTTTGGTAATTTCCCCAGACTTTTTCTTACTTTGTACTTTTATCTTAAAAGTAAACATTTTTCTCAGGGTAGAGGGGACACTCTGTTAAACTTCACTTTTTCCTTGCTGCTACCCTTGGTTCTCTATTTCTTGGATTTCTGAAATTTTAAGTTCTTTGGTCTGAGACTTCTGAAAACTACCTTCAACTGATAATTTAATCATCTCCTGGGATGGATGAAGACTTTCAGAACTCAGAGCACTGTGATTTAGCCTCTTCTGGAGCTCAGGATCAATCCTGTGATCTGGTCTGGTATTAACCACAGGCACTTTTTTCTACCTTGGTACTGAGACTAGTGTCCCTTGATCTCCTGTGGCTGCAAGTGCTGCTATGTGCCAGTTCTTTACCTCCACCTGAAAGAGTGTCCTAGGACTACTTCCTGGGTCTGAATATGAGCAGTATAATAAGGATCTTGCACCCACAACCAGCATGGAGACCCATATAATATCTTTCTGGGCAGTTGTCCAGTCTACTTTACCATCTGTGACTGAAAGCTCTCTAAGTCACTGTTTCTGCTTTATCTATTCCAGGACCATTGCTATTACCCTGGAAGAGCCTGCCCTGCCCTGCTGTGTTCAACCCCCACCCTTTTGTACTAAGCCCTCCCACCTTTGGGCTTTCTAAGTTTTTCTGGTCTGAAATATTAATTAGCATTATCTTTTTTGATTGCGCAGCTTTAGAATACATTCTGAGGCATTTATATCATAGTTTTTTGGAGGGCAATTTGATAGAGTTCAGAGAGGTCCATGAATTTTCTTAACCATCTTGGCTCTGCTTTTACTGGACTTATGTCCCAAATGATAAATCACTGATAAAAAAAAAAAAGTTCTCATATACTCTTAAATAATTATAACAGCACTTTTGATGATAGCTAAGAATTAGAGACTCACAGATTCAGAAATGGTTAAACAAATTGTTGTGCATGTAATACTGCACTGTAAGAAATGCTGTCTCTAATGAATACAAAGTAGCATGGAAAGTTCTATTTAAACTTATCTAGAAAGAAGTTAGAAGAACCAAGAAAACAATATATGCAGTAACTAAAATAAAATTGGAAAGAATAACACTCCAAACTCAAGAATATATGTAACAAAATTATAAATATCTAGTAGTATTTGAATGAAAAGAATTTTACTAAATTAAGTATTAAAAAGGTTTTTGCTAAAGTGGCATAGTGAAAATAGTAATAAAAATGACATCTCTCAAAATATGGGACACTCTTCTCACAAAAACAGAGTCAAGACTTCCAGTCAAGATGGCGGCTTAGAGAAAGCTAAAGTTCAGATCTCCTGAAACCCTTCCTTATCAATCTCAAACTGAAAGCTAGGGCACCAAAATTCAAAACGATCAATAGCATAGACCCCAGGAATCCTCCTCCTGGACCTGGATCAAAAGTTAAGCCTCACCCCAAAAGCCAGAACCCAAGATCACTCAGAACTAAGGGGTAGGCAGAAGGAAGGTCCCAGGTCCCATTCCCCCCAACCCAGAGCACTGAGTCAGAGGCAGCAGTGGGAACTTAAGATCCAGCAAAGGACCCCAGGGCCGGCTATTCTGAAGGCCTCACTCTGAAAACAATCTGACCCAGTCGAGGGGGCACCTAGACAGCAGGGAAACAGAAAGAGATGGGGGAGCTCATAACTCCCTGGCTGGATCCTTCCATCTGAATCTCAGTTCAACCCAGGGAAAGCTAATCTTATCAGGAGCCCTCACCCTGAGCTCAGAGAAGCTGCTGCCCCTCACCGTCAGAGAGCAGGATCTTTGGAAACAAAAGTAACCCTCAGGGCTGGGAAAAGGACCCCAGAGCCAGCTATTCTGAAAGCCACTTCTTGAAAATAACCTGACCTAGTCGAGGGGGCACCCAGACAGCAGGGAAACAGAGAGAGACGGGGGAGCTGGTAACCCCCTGGCTGGATCCTTCCATCCGAGTCTCAGGGATGTCCATGAGTCAAGGCAAACTCAGTTCAACCCAGGGAAAGCTAATCTTAATCAGGAGCCATCAGAGCTCCGGGAAGCCAGGGCCCCTTCCCCTCAGAGAGCAGGCTCATCTGGCTGGCTAAGGCACAGAAACAAGGGCCAAGCCAGGCTTAGAGCGTGGAAGTAAGGCAACAGAGAAACATTGGGAGGGAACCGAGGAGAGCAGTAACAGGGACACACCAGCAAATCCTGGCATCCCCGGGAGGACAGAACAACAACTTCATAGAAAAGACAATCTGCCTGGGGCTAAAACCTCTGAACCCCAGAGATAAGAAAAGCTAATCCTCCCCACTCAGATAGAGATGGCAAACTACACTGAAGCACAAAAGCCCCCAAATTGCAAAAAAAAAAAAAAAAAAAAAAAAACAAGAAGGGGGAAATTTTGGACACATTTTATGGAGCAAAAATATAAAACACAGAGGAGACAGAAGAGGAAACACAAGCAAATGCTACGAAACCTTCCAAAGGAAATGGAAACTCTCCACAAACCCATGAAGAATTTGAATCAGAAATAATCAAAAAGATGGAAGCCTTATGGGAGGAAAAGTGGGAAATAATGCAAAAGAAATTCACGCATCTACAAAACCAGTTTGACCAAACTGAAAAGGAAAACCAGGCCTTAAAACAAGAACTAATGAAGCAAAACCAAAAGACCAAGAAATTAGAAGAGAACATAAAATATCTCACTGACAAGGTGACAGATTTGGAAAATAGAGGGAGAAGAGATAATTTAAGAATAATTGGACTTCCAGAAAAGCCAGAAATAAACAGCAAACTCGACATTGTAATACAAGATATAATGAAAGAAAATTGCCCAGAGATTCTAGAACAAGGGAGCAATATAGCCACTGAACGAGCTCACAGAACACCCTCTACACTAAACCCCCAAAAGACAACTCCCAGGAATGTAATTGCCAAATTCCAAAGCCCTCAAACAAAAGAAAAAATCCTATAAGAAACCAGAAAAAGACAATTTAGATATAAAGGAATGCCAATCAGGGTCACACAAGACCTTGCATATTCTACTCTGAATGGTTGTAACGCATGGAACATGATCTTCAGAAAAGCAAGAGAGCTGGGTCTTCAACCACGAATCAACTATCCAGCAAAACTGACTATATACTTCCAAGGGAAAGTATGGGCATTCAACAAAATAGAGGATTTCCAAGTTTTTGCAATAAAAAGACCAGAGCTCTGTGGAAAGTTCGATATCGAAAATCAAAGAGCATGGAATACCTGAAAAGGTAAATATGAAGGAAAGGGAAAAGGAGAAAAAAGTTATCTTCTTCTTTTACTCAAACTCTCTTCTATGAGGACTATATTTATATCAATCTATGTATACTAACATGTGGGGAAAATGTAATGTGTAAATAGGGGGAAAAGAAAGACCAAATAGAATAATTTTTCTCACACAAAGATTCATACGGGAAGGGGAGGGAAAGAAAACTTATAAGAAGGAGAGGAAGAGAGTTTTTACTTAAACCTTACTCTCAGGGAAATCAAATCTGAGAGGGAAGAGCATCCAGATCCATTGGGATCTTGAATTCTATCTTACCCAATGAGGGTAGGGAGAATGGAAAACCAAGGGGGGGAGGGGGAGAGGGAAAACAAAAGGGGAGGGAAAGGGGGGGGACAAAAGGGGAGGGGCTAAAAAGGGAAACATATCAAGGGAGGTGATAAGGGGGACTGATTTAAAGTAAATCACTGGACTAAATCACTGGACTTCGGCACTGGGAGTGCCCAAGAAAAAAAGGTTAGAATTAGGGAAGGTTATCAAAATTCCAGGGAGTCCACAAATGACAGTCATAACTTTGAACGAGAATGGGATGAACTCACCCATAAAATGTAGACGAATAGCAGAATGGATTAGAATCCAAAACCCTACCATATGTTGTCTTCAAGAAACACACATGAGGCGGATTGACACCCACAAGGTCAGAATTAAAGGATGGAGTAAGACCTTCTGGGCCTCAACTGACAGAAAGAAGGCAGGAGTGATAATCATGATATCTGACAAAGCCAAAGCAAAAATACACCTGATCAAAAGGGATAGGGAAGGTAATTATATTTTGTTAAAAGGGACTTTAGATAATGAGGAAATATCACTAATCAACATTTATGCACCAAATAATATAGCACCCAAATTTCTAATGGAGAAACTAGGAGAACTGAAGGAAGAAATAGACAGTAAAACCATATTAGTGGGAGACTTAAACCAACCATTATCAAATTTAGATAAATCAAATAAAAAAATAAATAAGAAAGAGGTAAAAGAAGTGAATGAAATCTTAGAAAAATTAGAATTAATAGACATATGGAGAAAAATAAATAGGGATAAAAAGGAATACACCTTCTTCTCAGCACCACATGGCACATTCACAAAAATTGACCATACATTAGGTCACAGAAACATAGCACACAAATGCAGAAAAGCAGAAATAATAAATGCAGCCTTCTCAGATCAGAAGGCAATAAAAATAATGATTAGTAATGGTACATGGAAAACCAAATCAAAAACTAACTGGAAATTAAACAATATGAAACTCCAAAATCATTTAGTTAGAGAAGAAATCATAGAAACAATTAATAATTTCATCGAGGAAAATGACAATGGCGAGACATCATTTCAAACCTTTTGGGATGCAGCCAAAGCGGTAATCAGAGGTAAATTCATATCCCTGAATGCTTATATTAACAAACTAGGGAGAGCAGAGATCAATCAATTAGAAATGCAAATGAAAAAACTGGAAAGAGATCAAATTAAAAACCCCCAGCAGAAAACCAAACTAGAAATCCTAAAAATGTAGGGAGAAATTAATAAAATCGAAAGTGATAGAACTATTGATTTAATAAATAAGACTAGAAGCTGGTACTTTGAAGAAACAAACAAAATAGAAAAAGTACTGGTCAATCTAATTAAAAAAAGGAAGGAAGAAAAGCAAATTCACAGCATCAAAGATGAAAAGGGGGACAGCACCTCCAATGAAGAGGAAATTAAGGCAATCATTAGAAATTACTTTGCCCAATTATATGGCAATAAATATACCAATTTAGGTGATATGGATGAATATATACAAAAATACAAACTGCCTAGACTAAGAAAAGAAGAAATAGAATTCTTAAATAATCCCATATCAGAAAATGAAATCCAACAAGTCATCAAAGAACTTCCTAAGAAAAAATCCCCAGGGCCTGATGGATTCACGAGTGAATTCTATCAAACATTTAGAGAACAGTTAATCCCAATACTATACAAACTATTTGACATAATAAGCAAAGTGGGAATTCTACCAAACTCCTTTTATGACACAATACATGGTACTGATACCAAAACCAGGCAAGTCAAAAACAGAGAAAGAAAACTATGGACCAATCTCCCTAATGAATATAGATGCAAAAATCTTAAATAGGATACTAGCAAAAAGACTCCAGCAAGTGATCAGAAGGATCATCCACCATGATCAAGTAGGATTTATCCCAGGGATGCAGGGCTGTTTCAACATTAGGAAAACCATCCACATAATTGACCACATCAACAAGCAAACCAACAAGAACCACATGATTATCTCAATAGATGCAGAAAAAGCCTTTGATAAAACACAACACCCATTCCTATTAAAAACACTAGAAAGCATAAGAATAGAAGGGTCATTCCTAAAAATAATAAACAGTATATATCTAAAATCATCAGCTAATATCATCGGCAATGGGGATAAACTAGATGCATTCCCAATAAGATCAGGAGTGAAACAAGAATGCCCATTATCACCTCTACTATTTGACATTGTACTGGAAACACTAGCAGTAGCAATCAGAGAAGAAAAAGAAATTGAAGGCAACAAAATAGGCAAGGAGGAGAGCAAGTTATCACTCTTTGCAGATGTCATGATGGTCTACTTAATGAATCCTAGAGATTCAATGAAAAAGCTAATTGAACTAATCAACAACTTTAGCAAAGTTGCAGGATACAAAATAAACCCACATAAGTCATCAGCATTTCTATATATCTCCAACACAACTCAGCAGCAAAAACTAGAAAGAGAAATCCCATTCAAAATCACCTTAAACAATATAAAATACCTAGGAATCTAGCTCCCGAGACAAACACAGGAACTATATGAACACAACTACAAAACACTCCCCACACAACTAAAACTAGACTTGAGCAATTGGAAAAACATTAACTGCTCATGGATAGGATGAGCCAATATAATAAAAATGACCATCCTACCCAAACTTTTTTATCTATTTAGAGCCATACCCATTGAACTCCCAAAATATTTCTTTACTTATTTAGAAAAAAATATAACAAAATTCATCTGGAATAAGAAAAGATCAAGGATATCCAGGGAAATAATGAAAAAAAAAACCACATATGATGGGGGCCTGCAGTACCAGACCTTAAACTATATTACAAAGCAGCAGTTATCAAAACAACTTGGTACTGGGTAAAAGACAGAAAGGAAGATCAGTGGAATAGACTGGGGGAAAGCGACCTCAGCAAAACAGTATATGATAAATCAACAGATCCCAGCTTTTGGGACAAAAATCTATTATTTGATAAAAACTGCTGGGAAAACTGGAAGACAGTGTGGGAGAGATTAGGAATAGAGCAACACCTCACACCCTACAGCAAGATAAATTCAAAATGGGTGAATGACTTAAACATAAAGAAGGAAACCATAAGTAAATTGGGTAAACACAGAATAGTATACATGTCAGACCTTTGGGAGGGGAAAGACTTTAAAACCAAGCAAGACATAGAAAGAATCACAAGAAGTAAAATAAATAATTTTGACTACATCAAATTAAAAAGCTTTTGTACAAACAAAACCAATGTAACTAAAAACTAAAACTAAAAAACTAGAAGGGAAACAACAAATTGGGAAAAAATCTTCATAGAAACCTCTGACAAAGGTTTAATTACACAAATTTATAAAGAGGTAAATCAATTGTAAAAAAAAAATCAAGCCATTCTCCAATTGATAAATGGGCAAGGGACTTGGATAGGCAGTTCTCAGATAAAGAAATCAAAACTTTCAATAAGCACATGAAGAAGTGTTCTAAATCTCTTATAATCAGAGAGATGCAAATCAAAACAACTCTGAGGTATCACCTCATACCTAGCAGATTGGCTAACATGATAGCAAAGGAAAGTATCATGAATGCTGGTGGGGATGTGGCAAAGTAGGGATATTAATTCATTGCTGGTGGAGTTGTGAACTTATCCAACCATTCAGGAGGGCAATTTGGAACTATGCCCAAAGGGTGACAAAAGAATGTCTACCCTTTGATCCAGCCATAACACTGCTGGGTCTGTACCCCAAAGAGATAATGGACAAAAAGACTTGTACAAAAATATTCATAGCTGTGCTCTTAGTGGTGGCCAAAAATTGGAAAACGAGGGGATGCCCATCAATTGAGGAATGGCTAAGCAAATTGTGGTATATGTTGGTGATGGAATACTATTGTGCTAAAAGGAATAATAAAGTGGAGGAATTCCATGGAGACTAGAACAACCTCCAGAAAGTGATGCAGAGCGAGAGGATCAGAACCAGGAGAACATTGTACACAGAGACTAATACACTGTGGTATAATCGAAAGTAATGTACTTCTCCATTAGTGGGGGTGCAACGTCCCTGAACAATCTGCAGGGATCTAGGAGAAAAAACACTATTCATAAGCAGAGGACAAACTGTGGGAGTAGAAACACCGAGGAAAAGCAACTGCCTGACTACAGAGGTTGAGGGGACATGCCAGAGGAGAGACTCTAAACAAAACTCTAATGCAAATATTAACAACATGGCAATGTGTTTGAATCAAGAACACATGTGATTCCCAGTGGAATCATGCATCGGCTATGGGGGGTAAGGGAGAGGAAAAGAAAATGATCTTTGTCTTTAACGAATAATGCTTGGAAATTATCAAATAAAATATTATAAAATTAAAAAAAAACAGAGTAAATAGGGAGATTAGACACAACATTAAAGCACAAAGAGAGATTTGTATAAGGAAAACATGGAGCAAAGAGGTAATTCACAATACTTATTTTTTGAAATTATTTTATACTTTGTAGCAATGTCATACAGTTTTCTTTTGGGGTATTTTTCTCTTCCATGAAGGTTCTTAATAGCACCCTGATATTAACTGTCCTTTGTTGAAATGCAATCCTACACATTTATGTTTATTCTCATGGATTGGATCTCCGTGTTTCGAACTGGATATACCCCCTTTGTAAACCTTTACCTTCTTGTCTTGGAATCCATGCTGTGTATTGGTTCCAAGGCAGAAGACTGGTAAGGCTAGGCAATGGGGGTTAAGTGACTTGCCCAGGATCACACATCTGGGAAGTGTCTGAGGCCAGATTTGAACTTAGGACCTCCTACCTCTAGGCCTGGCTCTCAATCAACTAAGCTACCTAACTGCCCCCTGGATGCTCTTTTGGATGCTGATCCAAATGAATGAAATGTATAATGATAGTTATAGAAAGTATAGTTGGGAGTGGAAAGGAAATGGCAAAATAAAGATAGAACACTTTCCCCTCCTCTTTCCCCAATGTTGAATTTCTCTCAGAAAAAAAAATACTTGTGAAATACAATATGGAAAAATTAGATTTCTGCTTCATTGGCAGTACTAATAGTTCAAACAATCCTCAACATTTTTATCTTCTGTTTAGTTTTTTGGTTGTTACTCATCAAAATAGACAAACCAAAATGCAAATCCCATGTTGAGCATGTTGTATGTGTTTTTGAGTCCCTTCATAAATTTAGCCCTGAGTACCTATTAATATGCATATTAATATTGTGAGCATTAAATAAAGAGTTAATTTAACTCCAAAGGTATTCAATTAAACAATACAACAAGACAGATGAAAAAAACTACTTTTTTTCAATTTTTTTACAATTTCAAATTACAAATGCTAGATGAATAACATTTTCTGATCATAAAGGTATTTGGGAATGCAATTCACAGTGAAAATTCAAAAGATTTTTCTTAGAATGTGTCTGAAAGTGAACCCCTTGCCCCCAAAGCCTCTGATCTAATCTTCCCTTTATGGTTTAACATGTTCTATTTACTAAAATCCTTTGGGGAAATAGTTCCATAACATACAAGGCTTCAGCTTCTCTTCTTATCTAATCTTTCAGGAAAATAATTTTGGTTGAAAAAGAATGGATTTCTATCTCTGATCTCAGTAAACAATAGGGGATTAGCTTCTGAAGTATACATATAATAAAATCAATCTTAAAATAATGACAAAAAATAAATAATACAGCAGCAAGTGAGTGCAATATATTAAGTTAGTCAATAAATCATGATGAAAGATATGCCCTAAAGTTCAATAGATTGAAGCTCTGCTAAGCCAGAGCCAAAATTCTAAGACTTCTAATAAAAAAGACAAAGAAATATAATACCTTCACAGAGGAGGCACCTAACAAATGTTCATTCCATTATTTTAGTTGAAATTGGTCAATTTCTATCTAGACTACTATAATCCACTATTTCTTTCAGTTTTTGAATTGTATATCATGTAGGCACTCAACGATATTTGATGCTAGTGATAGGATAAATGTTGAGACATATTATCGAGTTCTAGAGTTAGAATTCAGAGATCTGATTCAAGTAATATTTCATGCACTTATTTTAACATTGACATGTAATATAATCTATTTAAGCCTCAGTTTTCACATATATAAAAGAGGAATAAAAACACAAGCACTACTAATTTAAAAAGAGATATAGTAGGAAAACAATACAAAACAAATACCAATACATTGTATACCCCTTAAAGTATACCAGTAAATGTGAGCTATTATCATAGCATAAGAAGTAGAAAAATATTTTATTATGAAGAAAACTGCTCAGGATTTGGTATAATGGGATTTGCCATGTCCCTTTCTAAACAACTATTGCCTATTTATTGTCTAAAAAAATCTATTCTCTTAACATATTATGTATTTTATCTATTACCAAAGTAAGTTAATTATAATAGATTTTTGCATCTTAAATAATAATGATGTTGATGACAACTAACATTTCTACAATTCTTAATGATTTAAAAATAATATCCTCACATTAACTGTATAAAATAAATCTTTTGGTAAAAGAACCTTTCATGTATTGTAAAGAAAACCAATTAATAGACAATTCATATTTTTATTCATTTCATTTTTTATATTGTCTTCCCTATTACTGTATGAACTCTTTCTAGCAGTTACCATGTTTCATTAAAACATTCTTAGCAATTAGCACAGGCTTAGCACTGAGTAAATATATTAAAACTTATTAAAAGCCTGTTTACTTACAGATGGATATTGTCCCTATATGACCTTGTCCCTATATGTAGTAATGGAAAAAAAAAGGTAAAAAGGGAAATACTTTGTGTTTCCAAGTTAAAAACAGAGGAAACTAGAAGATTGGATTTTACTCTTTTTTTCTTGTATCTACCCATTCCTCACCAACAAAGACAAATCAAAATGCAATTCTCATTTTGGGCATGTTGTATATGTATCTGAATCTACTCACAAGCATAGTTGATGAACTCCCAGCAATATGTGTATTTTTATTATCAGCTTTGAAATGAAGCATTTAATTAAACAATATAATAATATAAATAGAAGGATTTTTTCACACTGAGATGAAATATCACAGGGAAAAAAAGAACTCCAACCCCAAAAAGACAAAAGATCAGGCTTCACACAGTGATGGCACATATCTAAAGACATATATGAACAAATCAACTTAATCATCCAACATGACAAAGTTTCTCATGTCCCTTGCTGGTAATATCTCTTCTAGGAATGTTACCCCATCTCTCCTATTGGCATTGCTCCTCCTTTGGGGCCCAAGCTGCTTTCTAATACATGTTGGTATTGAGACTCTTAAGAGCCATCTGCTTCTCTCCACTATGACCTGTTGGGGTATATTCCTGACATTCCCTGGAAAAGAACTAATTTTTGCATGTGTATTTATGTAGCTTTGAATAAAAGATATTTGGTAAAAATATCTCAATAATTTCTGATTTAGAAATGTAATGCTATCACCAAAATGACACATTTATTGAGTTAGAAACTAATCTGAAAATACTTTTTGTTTAAAATCCTATCAGTATTTTATTAGATAAATATATTAATGGACATACTTAATTTAAAAACAAATCATATTGAAATCCAGTTTTTACAAAAAAAATCTGATATCAGGTAAAACAATGTTAATTACTGTTTCACATAAGTCTTTCAAGATGGTTTGTCATAGTTTCCCTAAATATTTTTCATCTCAAGTTAAATATTCCCAATTGCCTGATCCAATTCCCCCATGGTTTTTCTCCTATATTATAACCATCCAGATCAAGTTTCTTTGCATGATATTCAAACATTCAATGTTCCTCCTAAATTATGACATGGAAAATTTAAAACATTACTACTCCTTGACTTTCTACGTAATTTTATCAACTCCTCAAACTTCAGATTTCTTCTTCATTGAGTCTAAATTTGTGGTGCTTTGCTAGAAAATTCCATTTAGGTGTACCTTTGTCACCATAGGTTTAATATGTCTAATAGTAAATACATCATTAACACTCTGTAACATAGCCTTTATTCTGGTTTCCCTTTTTACATTGGTAAGAATGTTGACTTCCTAGTTGCCCAAGTTCAAAACTAAGAAGTAAACTTTTTAAAAAAATTTCATTCATTACTTCTGAAATCTTATAACATGCAATATTTTGATTGTAAGGTTTCTTTGGCATATATTCCCTCCATACTTACAAGTAGCACTTCATCATCAATCTTTTATATTGTATAATCTTTTCAATAGTTCCTCATAATCCTTTATAGACACAATCTATACAATGCACTAGATGAATTCCTCTAGATCCTTTAAATTTTTGTTGATATAAGTGAAACACGTATATTAGATATTTTCTGTTGCTTCCATTATGGCAGTCCCAACTCATTTTATCATATATATTTTGGTGATATCTCTGACGTAAATTTTCATGTATAAATCTTTAATTGTGTCAGCTTATTTGAACATAAAAAGTTTCCTAATTCATAATGGTAAAAAGGCCATATTCTATGTAAAATTAAAATAAATATTACAAATGAGAAGATATATTATGCAATTAGTTTAATTCCAATAATATCCACTATTTAATAGCAAATAGATAAAATAGAAGATATTGATATCAATTGGCATTATTTCTTAGATATATTTAGGTAGTTCATAACCATCATCATAACAAGAGATAATGAAAACCACTTCACTAGCAAACTCTTGATCACTTTTCTAAGTGGAAAGAGATAACATTGATTTCCAGGAATGTTATTTTTAAAATAGTGACAATGATGCTACTATGAGCTGTCCACTTAAAATAGAGTGAAAAACAATGGATAGAAAAATGAAACTTCAGGAATATTGTTATGAAATCCAGATTAAATGGGGAGCACTTATAAATAAAATTTGGAGTATCAAAATTATTTTAAATAAAACAAATATGCCAATGTTTTCATAGAATTAATGTTACTGTATTTGAATTTTTATCTCTCAGCATACCTGAATCCTGATATAAGTGTAATACTTATTGGGAAAGGAAATAGGATTGGAAAAATGGGGATTTTGGGAGGTTTATATGGGGGTATGGAGGAGAGAGAAGAGAGAGGGTATATTGCTTGGTAAGGCAAGGGAGGGAGATGCCCCCTGCTGAGAGGAAACAGCAAGGGTCCGATAAGGACTGTTAGTTCAGCTCCCTCTATGACTAAAAAAGATAGTCCACTTATCTGACTGCAAATTAAAATAATATAAAGTTTAATAACCAGTTGGGTTTGAAGTTCTTTCCTCAGCTTCAGAGTTGAGGCCAGGTCAGATGCTGGCGGAGGGTTCTCCCACTCCCATCTACTCTATATCAGTCCACTTTTGTCTTTTTAGAATCTTAGCAGTAGACAGAAAGCAAAGAAGAACAGATCTGACCTTCAGAAGCCTGTGTCTTCCAGCTGAACCAAGAAGAGCATGCCACTCCAGACTGGGCTGAACAAGTTCCTACCTCCTCCAACACCAGGAAGCAAGTCCCACCTGGCAGGAAGGAAGTGCTAGTCACAAGACCCAACTGCCACTCCCGGTTGCCCCTTCCCCCACAAACTATCAGTCTTGTTTCCTTTCCACATAAGGTCTTTGAAGACAGAGACTTTCATATTTGTTTTTGTGAATTTAACATCTAGCATAGGGCATAGCACTTAACGGAAACTTGATAAATGCTTATTGACTGAGTGATATGAAGAAGTGTTAGTACTTAAGAGGACATAATTTAATAAATATAGAAAATATGAAGTCAGAAAAACTTGGATTCAAATATTGCCTAGGATCTCCTTTGTGACAATGGAGGAAGCCATTTACCTGGGGTATCAATTTCTTCATCTCTAGAATGATGTGATTGGATTTTATGGCTTTCAGTTCCCTTTCAGCTATAAATCTATGATATGATCTATGATCATAAGATGAGATAGGAAAGTATGACTAGACTCAGCCAAACACATGCAGAAGAAACTTTTATTGGAAGCAAGACATTTTGAAGGAACTCAGGGCTAAAGTTTCACAATATTTCCAAGACAATGATTCCAAAGGAATTTTTAAAAAGTCACACATGATAATTATTACAAATGCTTATGGAAATGGCATACACATGGGCATGTAAATTTTTACAAATTATTTTCTTAAATAAACATCAATTTCAGTTATACAACTAATCAATTATTATGGATAATATAGGATCAGGAGTTTGTAATTTGTTTATTAAAAATAGTATTTATCTCAGTAGAACAAAGCATAATTTTCTTCCAAAGTGTATTCTCTGTGATTATATTAAGAGGATTCAACATAATTTTATACTACAATCATAAAAATAACTTTGACTTCTCATTTATCTTTAAAGGGGTCTGTTTGGTCTCCTTCTCCAGATGGTGAGTTTCTGTCTTTGTGTTTTTATTTGTTTCCACAGAACTTAGCATAGTGTCTGATACATAGTAGAAACTTGATACAATTATTGTAGACTGTCTGACTTTCATGATCAATAGAAAACAAGACATGAAATAGGGAATGTGTACTCTATAGTGAGTACTTCTGCCAGAAATTTGGACATATACAACATCCAAACAAAAAAGAGGAATTCTTAATAAATGAAACAATTCTCAGGATCTTAATTTTCCACAAGTCTTTCCCAACCCCCATGAATTTTATTTTCTTTCCTCTGTTGGCTATTTATAATTTATCATGTATATAGTTTGTTTCTTCACATTTGTGTGAATATTGTATCCTGCTTGATACTGTCAACATCTTGAGAGGAGGGATTCTCTCTTGCTTTTCTTTGCTTCCTCAACACTTAGCATGGTGACTGGCACACAGAAGACATCTGATAAATTTATTAATTGACTTTACAAATGATATTGGAATAATGAATCAAACTCTGAAAAAGATGGGTTCTCCTGAATAATATCTGAAATAATGCAACAAATGGACCTAGCACTTTACAAAAGGAAAAAAAAAACATAAAGATTGCATATTTTCCTGATTATGACATTGACTTGGATATAACTCATGGAGTTAGTTTATCAGCCTATAATTTTGTTTGTAATGTTTTTTCCATGGTTACATAATTCATTTTCCCACCCCTCCTGCCTCTCCACTCCTGGAGCTGACAAGCAATTCCACTGGGTTATACAAGTATCATTGTTCAAAACCTATTTACATGTTATTCATATTTGCATCAGAGTGATCTTTTAACATCAAAACCCTAACCATATTCCCATTGAAGTACATGATTGATCATATGCTTTCTTCTGTGTTTCTGTTCCCACAGTACTTTCTCTTGATGTGGATAGTGTTCTTTCTCATATGTTCCTCTGGATTGTCCTGGGTCATTGCATTGCTTCTAGTAGAAAAGCCCATTACATTCAGTTGTACCACAGTGTATCAATCTCTCTGTACAATGTTCTCCTGCTTCTGCTCCTTTTACTCTGCATCAATTCCTGGAGGTCATTCTAGTTCATATGGAATTTCTCCAGTTCATCATTCCTTTCAGCACGATAGTATTCATACACCATCAGATGCCACAATTTGTTCAGCCATTCCCCAATCAATGGACACCCTCTGATTTTCTAGTTTTTTGCCACCACAAAGAGCATGGATATAAATATATTTGTAAAAGTATTTTTTCCATGTTTTCTCTTTGGGGTACAAACCTGGCAGTGGTATGTCAGCTTATAAATTTGGATAGACACTATAAATAGATAATAAATTGGTCCCAGACTTGTCTAAGAAAATGAGATTGGACTAGATTCAATTTAGTAAATTGTGACATACTTTGATGGAACCCAAACTGCTCACTGATGTACAAATTTGTCTTTTTTTAATATAATTATTCTCCCAGTGGTGTTCTATGACTATATGAAACATCTATGACTTATCAACATGGGGTTAACTTAGTATAGTATATCCCTCACCAATTTCATATCACATTTTTTCTTATAAAATAAGTATTTATTAGGTAAGTATTAGAACATTACTTGAGGAATAAAGCTATAAATGACTTGCTTGGTAACAGACACAAGAAAGTACATTTCAGGATTTGAACTTAATGAAGTTTTGTGCCTGAAAACAATGAGCTTGGTTCTAGTGAAACAAAATTAGAAATGAAACGAAGCATAATAGAGAATTGTTTGTTATTGTTCAATTGTGTCTGCCTCTTCATGACCCCATTTGGAGTTTTCTTGGATGTCCTAGAGTGATTTGCCATTTCCTTCTCTAGCTCTTTTTATATATGGGGAAACTGAGGCAAACAGGGTTAATTAACTTGCCCAGGGTCATACAAATAGCACGAGTCTGAGAGTGGATTTGAATTCCGGTGATCCTGACTCCAAGCTAGGTGCTCTACTCACTGTACAACTTAGCTTACCTGGGCAGTTGCAAATAGGGATTAATGTGTTTCATTTGAGAAAAAATGAATCAATTTAAACTAACACTGAAGAGAAATTAGGATAAAGATTAAAATAAACAAAAACAAAAGCCTGTATTTCATTGTACATTATACCATCAAAATTCTGAAAAAAATAATTCCTTTTATTCATGAATTACTCAGAGATTTGAGGTCTCATGTCACATATGTATATTATGGTTTCATTTTTTTTCCAATTTAAACATTATTTTATTTGGTCATTTTCAAACAATATTCCTTGGAAACAAAGATCCTTTTCTTTTCCTCCCCCCCTCCCACTGCCCCTCCCCTAGCCAATGCACAATTCCACTGGGTATCATATGTGCCCTTGATTCAAACTCATTTCCATCTTGTTGGTATTTGTATTAGGGTGTTCATTTAGAGTCTCTCCTCATTCCTGTCGCTTCCACCAGTGTTTTTACTCCCACCGTTTGTCCTTTGCTTCTGGATAGTGTTTTTTTCTCCTGATTTCTTTGGCTGAAAACTGCCTGTTCATGTCCCTTGCCCATTTATCAATTGAAGAACGGCTTGATTTTTTGTACAATTGATTTAGCTCTTTGTAAATTTGAGTAATTAGACCTTTGTCAGAGGATTTTGTTATAAAAATTATTTCCCAATTTGTTGCTTCCCTTCTCAATTTGGTTGCATTGGTTTTGTTTGTACAAAAATGATTTAATTTGATGTAATCAAAATTGTTTATTTTACATTTTGTGACTCTTTCTATGTCTTGCTTGGTTTTATAGTCTTTCCCTTCCCACAGGTCTTACATGTATTTTATTCTGTGTTCACCTAATTTACTTATAGTTTCCTTCTTTATGTTCAAGTCATTCACTTATTCTGAGTTTATCTTGGTGTAGGGTGTGAGGTGTTGATCCAAACCTAATCTCTCCCACACTGTCTTCCAGTTTTCCCAGCAGTTTTTGTCAAATAGTGTGTTTTTGTCCCAGAAGCTGGGCTCTTTGGGTTTGTCATATACTATCTTACTGGGGTCACTTCCCTCAAATCTATTCCACTGATCCTCCTTTCTGTCTCTTAGCCAGTACCAATTTTTTTTTTTTTGATGAGCACTGCTTTATAATAGAGTTTGAGATCTGGGACTGCAAGGCCACCTTCCTTTGTATTTTTTTTCATTATTTTCCTGGATATCCTTGACCCTTTGTTCTTCCAAATGAACTTTGTTATGGTTTTTCATAAGTCAGTAAAAAAATTTTTTGGAAGTTCAATGGGTATAGCACTAAATAGATAAATAAGTTTGGGTAGGATGACCATTTTTATTATATTTGCTCGTCCTACCGATAAGCAGTTAATATTTTTCCAATTGCTCAAGTCTAGTTTTAATTGTGTGGAGAGTGTTTTGTAGTTGTGTTCATATAGTTCCTGTGTTTGTCTTGGCAGATAGATTCCTAAGTATTTTATTTTGTCTAAGGTGATTTTGAATGGGATTTTTCTTTCTAATTCTTGTCGGTGAGCTGTGTTGGAAATATATCTGATGACTTATGTGGGTTCATTTTGTAACCTGCAACTTTGCTAAAGTTGTTGATTATTTTGACTAGATTTTTGGTTGATTCTCTAGGATTCATTAAGTAGACCATCATATTATCTGCAAAGAGTGATAACTTACTCTCCTCCTTGCCTATTTTGATGACTTGAATTTCCTTTTCTTCTCTAATTGCTACTGTTTGTGTTTCTAGTACAATGTTAAATAATAGAGGTGATAATGGGCAACCTTGTTTCACTCCTGATCTTATTGAGAATGCATCTAGTTTATCCCCATTGCAGATGATGTTAGTTGATGGTTTTCCATATATACTGTTTATTATTTTTAGCAACGACCCTTATATTCCTATGCTTTCTAGTGTTTTTAATAGGAATGAGTGTTGTATTTTATCAGAGGCTTTTTCTGCATCTATTGAGATAATCATGTGGTTCTTGTTGGTTTGCTTATTGATGTGGTCAATTATGTGGATGGTTTTCCTAATATTGAACCAGCCCTGCATCCCTGGTATAAATCCTACTTGATCATGGTGGATGACCCTTCTGATCACTTCAGAATTTTTTTTTTTTTTAAGATTTTTTTTCTATTTAAGATTTTTGCATCTATATTCATTAGGGAGATTGGTCATATTATGGTTTCTTAAAGGAAGTTTAGTGAATGATGTAGTGAAATGGGCAATGGATTTAGAGTTAAAAGATTTGGAATTCATTACTTATAAGAATTTGTAATCTGGTCAGTATAAACCTAGTCAGTATAAACCTCAGCAGGCAAATATATACACAGATGAATGTTTGCTTTCTCTGCTTCTTTGTTATATAACAACATTTTTTAGAATAGATACTGTTTCATTTTTGTATTTTTATCCTTAGCATTTAGCACAGTGCTCAGTCTATAGTAAATAATGAATAGTTTTTCATTTACTTATTCATTAATTCATCCATGAGATATAGTTATGTAATAATATTTGATCGTATTATATCATAGGATCCTAATTTTCTTCATGTTACACTACATCAATTAATAAACAAATAGTTTGTAAACCTAAGCTATCTTCTTGAAAAGTATCTCTGTGACTTGGCTGGCTAATGGATTTTGGTTTCTTAAAAGAAAAAAAAATATACCTATTTAGTAGCAAATTTCAGCTAGGAGTTCTTTTACTGGATGTAGGTTACTGGATGGGGTCTCAAATAGGAAATAGACTTTGACATTTTAATAGTATTCCCTATAGAAAAGGAGATGCAAGGTATTTTAGTGAATAGTTTGCTAGATGTACATGCAGTAAGGTAGACCCCAGTTCAAATCTCTTCTTGTACACTAGGTGTTTAAGGTTTGAAAAATCATTTAACTTTCTGTGTCTCAAGTCACTTTCCAAAACTAAATTATTGATATATTTCCACATATTGACTATAGGGAAACATATAGAGTACATACAGACAGATGGGAATATTTTAAATTTTTTCTATTTGCTTTTAAAATAAATATTAAATTCCTATATTTATCTAAAAGCTTGTTTTTTAAAGACAAAAGACATAGTTTTAAAGTTTTGGTTCCTCCCCAAAGAAACCTTGAAACTGAGGGAAATGTGGGCAGGCACAGGCAAATATAACTTCATTTAAGTTCTTGGTAATTTCAAACATTTCAATTTTGAGTGCTCTTCAGACTGTCTTTTAGCACTAAACTATATGTGAAGTCTTGAACAATGACAGATGAATAGTATGGGGGGGAAATGAGAATGACAATTGACCAACCTTTGATTTTTTCTTCTTCCTGAATCTGCCAAAAACCACTCATAGAGAAGTGAATTAATACTCACAAAAGCCTTTGGTGTATGTCCCAGGGGCTGAAAGGCTAAACTTAGCGAGTGTTCATTGTGTGAAACCTTTTAGAAGCTCGGGGGCATCTTGCCCTGTAAAAGTCTTTGACTATGTAAGCTCCAAAAGGTACACCTTAAAAGCTACAGAGTTTGAAGATTTAACCACATTGTGAATTTTTTTTTTGTTCTTTCTCTTCATTGGAAAAACAGTGACCTCCTTACTAAAATGAATATCTACTTGCATCCTGCATTTGAAATTTTGATTTATTTTCCCTATTTCTTTTTGTGGTTTAATTTGTTCTTGCTTTTTTTTTTAAACCTTCCTCAAGGGTCTGGATTTGACCTGCTTGACCTGGTCCTTTCTGTTCAAGTACTCCAAAGGATGAATTTCCTTCTTTCTCTTCATTCTCATCCCCTCAGTTTGCCCTCATTCAGATCTCAGCCCTCCTTAGTCAGGACTCTTTCTTCTATTCTCCTTTAAACATCCCAAACTACATTGTTCAGCTTGTGAAACAGGAGATGCCCAGTATTATTCACTGACTGACCATTTTGGTTGACTGACAGTTCTCAATATGAACTGAAGTAGCAAAATCCCCAAATGCTGCTTCCTTTGCCTTTCTCTCCCAAACATGTTATTATACATTTGTCTTTTAGCTTGACAGATTATTCCCAGAGCTGACAAAATGGCAAATCATTGGCACACCTTTGCCAAGAAGCTTTTCATAGGGTATGAAAGTAGAGGAGGTATTGTAAATAGTGTTGATATTTTCTGCAAGATAATCCACCCCTCCCCCAATCTGATCATGATACAGACCACTGTGTAGTATCACATAAAGAAAACAAAGGGCCATATCCTTGAAAATGTACTTGCTTCTTTCTGCCCTGAGATTGACTGAAGGTAAATAAGATAAAAGAATCAGTAAAATCAGGGAAATTTGTACCCTTTCAGTTGGTGCTTTAGACTGAGTCATTTTACCACTAGTCTTCAATTTGGGATTAATGAGCCTGTGATGTGATCCCAAAGTATAAGTGATTAACCAACCAATAAGAAAATGTGAACATGGGTATGCCAAATTGCAAACAATTCATGATAGCTAAACAAAGATTTGTCTCAAATGCAACCATATCACCTTCCTGCATTACAGTTCAAATCTTCCCCTTTCCATTCCTTCCAATTTCAGGTTTACTCCCTTACAACTTTCTAAATACCACCATTATTATACTATGATATTCCATAGGTGTTTAGGACTCCCCAGAGAACATAGGCTGCTCTTCAGATACAATTTTTTTGTTAGGGAAGAATGAGTAGCATCAGATAAACAGGCATGGATGATTTGCTATCTGACTTGCAGAACTCGTTTCATTATTACTTACTCAAAATTGCTATATCCAAAGATTTAAAAAATCTCTTAATTGCCGAATCTAATGGCTTTTTCTCTATTCTCTTTCTTACTGCCTCTCTAAGATCCTTTCCCAATACTGACTCCACTTTCCCCCTGGAAGTTTACTTTTTCCTCTCTATATTGTTAAAAAAATATGTCAACAACCTATAAAAACAACATATTGAACACACACACAATGTAAAAACAATTTTCTAACTTGTTTAGAAATCTTGCAAATTACATTTCAGTGAGTTTTGAACCTATTTGCAAAAAAAAGTAAAAGAAAAATGTATCACTTACCAATTAGATATTAGACTAACATTAGGGATAATAGGAATTTACTTGCTGAATTACAGCAAAAACTTTTGCATAATTGATATGTACAACTAAAAATCAGTAACATAACATATTTAAGTATAGTACATATAGATAATCTTATAATTCTTCCATCTAATATCTTTTTCAGATAGGTCAACCATTAAAAACAGACTTCAAAATAAATTAAATCTAAAACCAAATCACCGCATCACTACATCAAAAGGCATTAAAACAAAATTTTTAAAATTAGCATATGAAAACTCACAATTATTGCTAAAATAATTACATAGTTATTAAATATCAATATTTAAGCATTCATATTTTATTAAGAGAAAATATTTTCGACCATTAGAAGATAAAATTTTACTTCTAAAACTTCATTATGTTTTTTTTATCTCATCTTTATAAAATTTAGAATACTTTATAATACATATAATTGTATGTACAGGACATAAACACAATTTATAAATAAGTAAATATAATATAATGAGGACACATATCCAATATTTTCAAATGATGATTGTGTAAGATTAAAAATATTTATAGATAATTATATTATATGGTTATTTATGTACCTGGCAGCCCACAAAGATGGGGAAAGAGAATTAAGACCTCTTTATTGTTTAGTGTAACTTTTGTGGTGGGTCTGGGGTTCTTTTTTGACTTTCCCTTTGTGTCTATACTTCTTTGTGTTTTGGATGTCCCAGTGTTATATTTGTATCATGTGCTGTGCTATTCTGTGCTGTGCTGTCAGCTATCTGAAGTCTTGAACAAAAAAAACCTACAAGTTTGGGCAATAAAGCTTCTTTTTCACTTTCATAACTGCTAGGACAACAGGTATCTGGCATACCTATGCTATGTCAGAGGTTGTGGGAGCCTGATGGTCTCAGGAAATTCCCAAACCCTAAACATTCAGACAATCAAATAATGTTTAAAATCTATAGACTTATAAGTTGTAGCATAATTTATTAATTTCACAATTTTCTCTGATTAGAAATAATAAAAAGATGAAAAATTTGTGTAAACTTTTAAAAATGTATTTTTTAAATGAGGTATTCTTAAAATTCTTGAAATTTTTTTACTAATGCTTTAAACATCACTTCTCTTGAAGGACCTGTCATGTTACTTATGAAGTTATTGCCTGCAGTGAGTGAGATCATAATAATTCTTCAATAAAGGTGTTCTTTTTAAAATCCCAAAGTCACTTGAATGGAATCACAAAGGGAGCAAAAGAATTAGATAGTATTTGAATCAAGGGAATATGACTCCATAAGCAGTGACTTCCTAGAATGTACCATAATTGATTGTCCAATGGCATGAGATTTAAAAATCCTGGGTCACATTTATAATGCAAAATGAGCAATCCAGTAGGACACTGTTGATAGAGAAATTGTAATTTTATAAAAGTTACAATTATGACTTGGAATATTTAAAGAGAAAATAATCTATATATATATATATCATATTCCCTAAATTTTAAATTTTAATGTAGTTCTAAGCTACTAAACAAAAAAAAATTATATAAAGACATTTTGGATACCTTTTATATGCCTAACATTAATACTAACTCCATATTCATTCATAGATGGATTGTTCTTTCCTCATAAATCTACCCTGTTATTAGGTCTGAATATAGCTTACAATTATACTTTTCAGTCTCTGTGTATATTTGTTAATTAATTCAGTCTTGCATGACTCTTCATGATCCGTTTTGGAGTATTTGTTTTGTTTTGTTTTGCAAATATACTGGAATCATTTGCCTTTAATTTCTCAAACTCATTTTACAGATGGGGAAACTGAGGCAAAGAGGGTTAAGTGACTTGACAAGGATCACAAAATTTTTAAATATCTGAGGCTGAATTTGAACTCAAGCCTTTCTAATTTCATGCCTGACACTCTATCCACTGTGCTACCTAACTGTTCTTCTGTATATATAATACTCAAATAAACACACTCTAAAATAGTTGTATGATCTTGCTGATTCAGACAATTTATGCAATACTGTAGTTTGTAACCCATCGAGGCTTCCCCATCCTTTGCAGCTTTTGTTCATGGTTTCCCATAACTTTAGCTTAGACTGTTCACCTCACTTTCAGTTCATGCAATGTAGTTTATAATCTAGGCCTTCTCATCCAGGGCAACTATTATTCTTAGTTTCACATAGCGTTGTCCTACAGAATCCACCAACTAACTAAGGAACTTTCTCTATTTCTCACCAGATGAGTAGACCAGTGTAGTTGAAATGTTGTCTACCTCATCTTTTTTGTATGACAAAGCATTATACACATGTGCGTGTGTTCTTTCTCTATATATTACATTCATATAAATATACACACGTTCCTATTTTTCCTTTCAAATAAATATTGAATTTATGATGTCTACAATTATTTTTATATCCATGAGTAGCCTATATTTAGATTAAAAGTGTAATAATAATAATCACAAAAGTTTTAAAAATCTCTAGAGATACATAATTTGACTGCAGAGAAGATATATACTTATAAACCTAAAGAAAATTAATTCTCTAATATCCTTAAAATTAGAATTGCTAATTCT
Source organism: Monodelphis domestica (assembly GCF_027887165.1). Classification (NCBI taxonomy): domain Eukaryota; kingdom Metazoa; phylum Chordata; class Mammalia; order Didelphimorphia; family Didelphidae; genus Monodelphis; species Monodelphis domestica. The sequence continues at coordinate 173,968,965 of NC_077231.1, forward strand.
TAAATTTATTAAAGTTATCTGTGTACTGATTTGCTTTCTCCTTAGAAATGGAAATTCATTCAAATGGGAATGCTTTACTTAACATTAAGAACTTCAACTAATATTTAGCAAGTGCTTTCTGCTTCTAATATTTGACATTTCTTTTCCTTATTCAAAGGCAAAATATTTGAATATGACCTGAATAACCTTTAAAGATTTCAAACTAAGTTGAAATGTGGTCTTTGAGAAGACAATTATGAAAATATAGTCAAGTGAGTCCTCAGTAGTTGAGTATATACAATGAGCATATACTATCATAGTGCCCACAATTCTGAAGTTGTATTGTATTGATGTAGACTTTTGCATGCATGAGAATAGGGACCCCTTACTTAGGAAGCTTCCTTTACCAGTGCAAATAGGCAACTATTGAAAATTTTAGTCTTAGAGATATGCCCAGGGTACTGAGTGAGTAATTATTTATTTAATTTAGAAGGTAATATTGAGTTCTTCCCAGAATTTTTCTACCTCTTCAGTCTTTGTAGTGGATATAGGCATACAATCGTAACTATTTTCATAGTACCCTTTTTGCAAACATGTATGATTATCATATATCCTAGAAAGTGATGGTTTATGTTAACTTTTAAAACATGCTTAAACCAATTCTTCCAACTGGTCATTTGTTTCTCCAGGGAATACTTGTGAATAATCTTTCCATTTACCTGTGACTTCTTTCTGACTTAGGGTTTCATTATTGCCCCTCTTAAGATCTTCCAATATCATGTCTACTTGTTGATCTTTCCTTAAGGATCTCACATTTCCATTATCAATGTTGAAGTTAATATTTATAGATGGTCTAAAACCTGCATAATTCTTATCACTTTCTATTTCCTTTACACTACTCTGCCATTGCCACTGTAAGAATGAAAAGTAGCAAAAGTGGATTAAGGGCGATTTGCATTTTTCTTTTCTTGTTTGCTGATTACATGGGAAAACAATTTATCACCATGTGGCTAGATTACTAGTGACGAACCATTCTGTGCTTAACTAGACTACCATCAATTAAATCTCTGATCCTGAGAAAGCTGACTATTTATTATCATTACTATACTGGAAGTATTTTTGATATCATAAAATCTCTTAGAGCTCTAGTAATATAACCTTCAAGGAACCAGTATCATCACAATACATGGAGAGGCATTAAAAAAAGACTTCGTAAAAGAGTTAGGGGCATGCTCTTTTTTGGTTGGGAAAAGGAAGTGTACAATGCAAGTAAAAAAGATTCCACATGTGTTCATGTATGTGTGTTTATATACACATCTACATACATTTAAAATTTAAAAATAAAAAAAAAATCTATTGGGAATCAAGCAGTTCATTGTCTCTGGTAAAATTACTTCTATAGTACTTCCAATTCCCTGACAGTACTTGTTTGTTTTCATATAAAATATGTCCATATGAAAGGTATTTTGTTGCTAGGGCTTGTTGATTGGTGGCTTTTAAACAGAAATGGCAGGGTATTAAAGGTAACATGATATATCTTTTCCTTATAGCATTTCATGACAACAGAAGTTAGGCAGAGCTAGCCATCTGATTTTCCTCAGACTCCAAGACACATTGACTAATCTACTTTAGAAGATTTTAATTGGTACTGCAGTTTCTCCAAGTAAGTAGAAAGCAAAGACCAGCTGCTTCTTATCATTGGACCTTAGTAGAAATTTTATTTCAGGGCAAAAGATAATTTACCATTTAAATAGTCAAATCCTTATGATATAATACCATTATATATGGTATATAATACCATTAATGAAAAAAGATCAGTAATTTATTGAACTATATTTTAAAATTAGAACATCTACTCATAGAAAGGATATAGTCATTCTTTAATATCAATCAATGCACTTTAAAATTATCTCATGGTAATAGCCTTCAGAATTTTTTATGAGGGTACTTAGATATCAAGGTTATTTTTATGGTACAAAAAAAACCAACAAAAACAAAAATTAGGGAATACATCTACTTTTAAGAAGCTTCATGTACCTAACTAAGCATAACCACTGAAAAATATAATACATGGGACATTAAAATTATACCTAGGTTGCTCCTTAACTATATCTGATCAGCTATGTTACCACTCTATACAGTTTCAATATGATGAAAGGTTAATTTTCTTATAGATTAAAGAAGGTCCCAAGGTTCCCTAGGGTTTTGTCTTATTACCTAGGGTATTGAAATATCACAAATCTAGGTAAGTAAACTAGACCACAAAAATGGTACTAACCTCTTTCTCCCTTGGTGTGGATCATTTTGCCCGAGTATTGTCACTCTATGAATTTGATAAAAGAAGTTCGATTAAAGAATTATATGAAAAGAGCATGTGTGTGTGTGTGTGTGTGTGTGTGTGTGTGTGTATGTGTGTATGTGTGTGTAGGCAGAGTTGAGCTCAATGACTTCTTAAGCATAATTCTATCTTTTAAGATTATTTAAAGAAATATTTCCTTTTCTGGTGATTTTTGTAAATGGACTTCTTTGGACACTGCTACATGATATCAATTCAAATTAAAGGTAAATTTTTTAAAAAAGGTCTACTCTAATGTTCATATGTAAGCTTAGTGTGCATTTCTCTTTCATCTTGTTTCCATTAAACAAAAGCAACAGAAATGAGGTCCCATAAACTGAGATTGAAAGTGTCATAAATTGAGAATGAAGGGTAGAGGTTATTTACCAAAAACTTTAAAGTAAAAAATAATAGCAGTTACATAGTAATAAAGACTGTATTCCCAAAAAGAACTTTGTTTATTGAGAGCAGGTTAGAAAATTCCATCTGCAACTTGGAAAATAGAAGACATTCATTTAAATATTAAACAACCACTATTCTCCATAACCATAGTGTGCAAACAACCAGAGAAAAATGAGAATTAACCCCAGTAGGGTATCTCTGCTCCTAGCAGAAAGTGTTCTTTTGCACTTGTCAGAACTGTTTTTCCTTTCCCCTCTCAATTACAGTTGTTCTTTGGATGCCTTTTTCTCCCTGTTTACTTTTGATTTGTATAGTAGTTATCTTTGAACATCTTGTCTTCCCTATTAGAATGGAAGGTATATTAGGGGCAGGAACTTTGTATCATCCAAAGTAGCCCCCAAAGTGTTTTACATATAGTAGTTGGTCAAAATACACATTGAGTGAATAAATAGCCTCCACATTTCTCCTGTCTGGGGACTTGGAAATAAATAATACATAACTTACTTGCTTTTGTTGAAAAGTTGACTTTGGGACATATTTCACACAGTCTATTATTGCTATATTCTCATTTTCCTTAAATGCAAAATCTACCCTTTTGCAAAGCCCACATTTTTCATTACCTAACAAACAAAATATTATGCCCCAGTTCTAGAAAACTGGCATTGTGAACTTGTGCTGAACATCTTTTGTAAGGCTAGAGGCTTGTATTCTAGTGCTGGCTCAGTCATTCTCAGAGGATTCGGGTTCTGATCACTGTGCTTCAAGTTACTCAATAGAAAAGAGGAGTTATCATGTCTGGCATCTAATCATAGGATTTTTATGGGTTAAGAAAGAATTATGAATGGAAGAGATGTAAACATATCTTAATAATAATAAAATAATATGAATTATCAATTTCAATGAATTATGAGGAACAAATGAGAATTGTGAGTATAACTTGAAAGTATTAACAGATTTTTAAAAGTAAGGTTTTAGAGAACTTCAGAGTAATTGACTATCCACCACTCCCATATCTTTTCTATTTTTCTATTCTTTTTTTACATGGAGAGAGCAATAATGCATATCAGACTAACTTCTTTCTGCATCTTCCCAATTAACACTTTTATTTTTAAATTATCTTATTCAATATTTTGGATTTTCAATCCAATAAAAACATGATTTTCGAATAAAATCCATCTGCGAAGGATTAACTAAAATATTCCCTTATTGCTGAATTACTTAAAACTGTAAAGTGGTTTATAGTAAAGAATGCATTGATTTTTTTTTAAACCCTTACCTTCCGTCTTGGAGTCAATACAGTGTATTGGCTCTAAGGCAGAAGAGTGGTAAGGGCTAGGCAATAGGGGTCAAGTGACTTGCCCAGGGTCACACAGCTGGGAAGTGTCTGAGGACAGATTTTTACCTAGGACCTCCCATCTCTAGGCCTGGCTCTCAATTCACTGAGCTACCCAGCTGCCCCCAAGAATGCATTAATTTTAATGCCATTCTGTGAGGTCAGGTGTGCTAAGAACATTGTTTCCCTATCATCCTATCACTTTAGAAAGCAAGACAAAGTATTTTGTTTATTGTTTCTATTTTATTGGGAAACATTTTCATTTATCCAATTTAATATTATAGACAAGGAAAAATTAATGTAAAAAGGCAATATAAGAAAAAAGAATGAGGAAAGACTAGAATCAAAAGTTAAAAGAGATCACTTAGGATAAACCTCTCATTTTATAGAAGAAAGAAATTTAAAGACTGGAGAGTCTACATGATTTTTGCAAGATCACGTAGGAAATAAGTGGAAGAGTCAGATTATAGAACATAGGTTTTCTGGTTTTGACTTAAATGTTCCAGTAAAACATGAAAATTTAAGAAGGCCATAATATTTCTTTCATAAGTCCATTAGAGGAAAAGAATAATTAAAAAAGAATGCTATTGTTCTGTGTCTCAGTCATGTATGATACTTTATAATCCCATTTTTTTTGCAGAGATACTGGAATGATTTGCCATTTCTTTCTCAAGGTCATTTTATAAGATGAGGAAATCAAGGCAAAATGATTGTGACTAGCCTAGGATCACATAGCTATTAAGTGTCTGAGATCATATTTGAACTCAGAAGACAATACTACCTGATTTTGGGCCTGACACTCTATCACTTTAACCTGAAATGAGCTAAAAGAATCCTAATCATAATACCTGTCCAAGAGTATTTAATTCTTCTATGGGACTGCTATGAAACAGAAATACACACAGACACACAGACACACACAGCTGAAAATAATCAGGTAATGGAATTTTGAGCTAGAATAATCATAAGGATAACAGCTTTAGCATTTAATTTAGAGATGAAGAAACTGAAGATTATAAAACTTAAGTGAATTCAGAACTCAATAGAACTCCAAGTTCACAAAGACAATGTACATATCAAACTAGGCTACAAACATAGGTAATCTGACTCTAAATTAAGTCCCTTTAAGTGAACTATTTCAGCATGGAAGAATGAATAGTCTGTGTCATATTCCCATTTCTCTCAGTTCACTTTCTGTTTTTTTTTTTGTCATGGTTTACATTGTAGAGTTTCCTCTAAATCACCAAAAACAGAGCTTACCTACAATCATTATTTTTCTTTTATTTTTTTATGATATACTTAGTAACCATCACGACTAACACTAACAAAAACAAAATAACTAAATAAATGCCTAAAAGAGATTATGAGCAAGATCACAAACTACACATTGTTTACAATTTGTTTAAAATATGTAAATTGTATATGAATGCTAATATAAAGATCTTTTTCTTTTGAGTTCCCTTTATATTTGTTTTATTTTCATAGTTTTTTTCTCTTAATTTTATGACTTATTTTTAAAAATGTAATTGTGGTATGAATTAATCTTATTCTCTTTTCATTGCTTCATCTGTTTCCCTTGTTTTATTTTTAATAATGTCATTTCAAAAACATAATCCATTACACTCAAATACTACAATCTATTCAGGCATTCCTCTGATTTATTGCATTTGTGTTATTTCCAGCTATGTTGTTTTGATGAACACATCTTTTTTATTTTAACTTTATTTCATCAATATAGAACATTATTCTTTGGTTACAAGAATCATATTCTTTTCCTCCCTCCCCTCCACTCATCCTTCCAGTAGCCAACACACAATTCCACTGAGTATTACATGTGTCTTTGATCAGAACCGATTTCCATGTTGTTGATGTTTGCACTAGGGTGATCATTTAGGGTTTATATCCCCAATCGTATACCTCTAGACCCATGTAATAAAGTTGATGTTTTTCTTCAGTGTTTCTACTCCCACAGTTTTTCCTCTGAATGTGAATAGTGTTCTTTCTCATAAGTCCCTCAGAATTGTCCTGGATTATTGCATTGCTGCTAGTAGAGAAGTCCATTACATTCGGTTGTGAAAAGGAAACAAGACTGACAGTTTGTGGGGGAAGGGGCCAACTTGGAGTGGCAGTTGGGTCTTGTGACTAGCACTTCCTTCCTGCCATGTGGACTGGATTCCTGGTGTTGGAGGAGGAAGGAGTTTGTTCAGCCCAGTGGCAAAGGTATCAACATACAACAAGACATACTTAAAAATAACAATGTAGTTCAGCAAGAAAATACAGATGGGGCTGAAGGTGGAATACTAATATTGCCACTAAGAGATCAAACAAGCCTATAACCAGATAATGGCATAATTCATATTAAAACACATAAGCCATTTACAACAGCTGACCTTGAAAGTCTGAAAAAATGGATGCCTTCCTGGTTTTCAGAACCAATGAGATGTTTAAAAGAATTTAAAAGAGCAATTAGGCTTAATGATCCAGATTTCCAGGACACTGAAATTCTTCTCTCAGAATTATTTTCAAAAAGGGAAAAACAACAATTCATTGACGAAACAAGAAATCCAAATTTAACATCATGGCCAGAAGAAGGAACAGACTTAGAGTTATCTAATAATGAAAATCTACGTTACTTAAGAAAGGCCAGAGAAGACTTATTAGAGGCAATGAAAAGTTTTTCAAAAAGACCAGATACTTGGGGAAATTTGAGAAATTGAGACAGGAAAGTGGAGAACATCCATCAAAGTTTCTCGATAGAGTGATTGAAGTAGCAGAGGATGTGCTTGGATTTGAAAATTTAACTGAACAAAATCTCCAACACAAAGAGACAATTTGTGAAAGGCAGTAACACACCTATAAGATTGTATTTTAAACTTCAATGCCCAGATTGGGAAACATTATGTCTGGAAGATTTCAGAAAAACTGCAACTTACATATTTTCAGGTCATAAAGAAATGCTAGAGGAAAAGGATGAAATAATAAAAGACCTTAAAGCCAAGCTCAAGGAGGCAAATAGCTCAAGTAAATATAAAGAAATTGAAGAAATAAAATTACACACAAAGCAATCAAAGGAGAAATTTACCCAGATGTTTCCTCTGTGGAAATATGGGTCACATGGTCCGAGACTGTTATTTAAAGACACAATTATTCCAAACTAATAACTAACAAAGGCCTAGGAAAAGCAAAGTAAAGTATAGCAGCAATAATGCACAAACAAACACAAAATGTTGTGATTTTAATTGCAAGAAATCATTGCAAGCACCAAATTTAGAAACCATGGAGAGATACATCCAACAAGGAGCTAAACCACATTATTCGCAAGAAGTCTCAGGTGCTGAAAAACAAAGTCAGTTATGAAGCCATGTGCATGGTGTAACATCAAAAAGCAAAAATGGAAAGGGAAAAGGGAAAAATGAAAAGGAAGGAGACTGCATGCAAATAGAATTTGGGATTCCAAAAGCACAAAATAAAACTAAAGAATAGATAGAGGAAGAAATCCAATTAGATAATGATATAACAGAGATTAAAGAGAAAAATTTTGGAACAGTAGAACAAGCTACAAAGAAAGAGGAAGAAACAGAACTGGCAACAGTCTGTAATATACAAACTGTAAATGAATTAATTGAAGCACATGAGTTAACAACAGAAGGGTCCAATGGGGAGGAAAATGCAATAACAGAGAACATTCAAATTATCAGACCTCCTGGAGACTATGACTCTGAAAGCAGAGATGATATTACAAAAGAAAATACCAATGACATAATAGAAAAGTCAATCTTAAATCCTTATGCAGAAGAATTCCAACCAATAGTAACTGCACAAGAAAAAGCAAACATAAACATTGTTATGCCATCCTTAAGTCTCCATGGTAATGCAATTCCATTGCAAACTGATGATGAATTGCAAAATGAATGTTCAAAGCAACAAGAAAAGTCTGTAGATGAAGAACAAAACTGGGATTTGAACAAAATAGAAATAGAGGCACATATGGTCCAAGTGTGTCAACAAAATGAGAACACAGAACCAAGGGTCATGATAAAAGTGGGTAATGAGATCTACCCAGATCTTATTGATACATGAGCAACTAAATCTGTTTTAAAAACATCTCCTGAAAACAGCCAGATCACAAGTTACGTCTAAGTTAAAGAGCTTGCAAAAGACTTGAGGAATATAGAAATCACCAAGCAAGAGTCAATGCAAGACATGAATGTTTGATTCAGAAAATGAAGGAGACCAAAAACCTTATGAATATATCAAACCTTACAGTCAAGATCACAAAGCTTTACAAGAGGAGGAGATGCATGATTTCATTAACAACTCAAATCAAGAACAAATGATCTAGTCAGAAGAGTTAATTAAGGAAATAAACCACACAATATCATTTGAAGAAATGCTGGCAGCAATGGGAATCAAGAATTACCAAGAACTTTGTGAAAAGTATGTGGAAGTGGCCAAAGTGTATAGAGACACTAAATCTGCAGTACAAGAAAATCATATACCTGATCCAAAACAAAAGGAAGAAGAAGAAAGCATCTTCCTTTCTCTGACATAGAACTTCTCACAAACTAGACTGTAAATTAACAAAATATATACAAGCTTTACAGACAAGAATAGCAGAATTGCATGAAATGGGCTTGATACAACAAACAGTACCCTTGGATTACAATTTGCATAACATCAAACCAGGAGACATAGTATACTTAAAAAAATTCAATAGAAAATTGGCTACAGACATAAAATGGACTGGACCACATGAAATATTGCTTACTACCCCAACAGCTATAAAAGTTGCAGGGAAAGACTCATGGTTTCACTGTTCTCACATGAAACCAGAAAAAGTTCAACACCACTGTAACAGATATCGAAGATAATTAGACAACAGATGGGGCTGATAAATGAAAACAAGGAACTGAGTAGCATAAAAGTAAACCACAAAGAAATAATAGTGAAACATAATGTTCGAGACAATTTCCCAGCCCAGAGGAAAAGCATGCCAGAGTTAAAGCAACCCAGAGGAAAAGCATCCCAGGGGAAAATATTTTAAACCAGCCCAGAGGAAAAGCATCAAGAAAAGATGCTAGAGACAAGAAAAATAGAGGAAAAGCTGAAATGGACAGCTAAGACTTTGAACTTCGTAAATTTGTTTATATAAGAAGAGGACAGATCAAAAATGAGACTTATGTGTAAGACTGAGTGTGTTGAAATAATAAAACAAAAGTAATTTCACATATTAGGGAAATAGCATGCATCACTATATAACATGGAAGAAAGAAGAGATCCATCAGTCAACATGAGAAGTGGAAATCTGAAGAAACTTGATAAGTATTAATTCAACACAACACTATTAGACACAAAACACAAAATCACAAACTGACATATTGAGAGACATTATTTATATAAACAAATGTCTGGAATTATATTTATGCAAAATTTAAATATGTATATAGTTAGTTCCATAAGCTCTTAGGCAAATAGAAAGATCAATAGTTATTTCTATTTGACTGACATCATGATGTGGAACAATGTATATTATGGTATTATATGTAAATAATTTCTATAAATAATGTATTAGTTTTAGTTAACGTAGAGTAAGTAATATTAGTACTAAGATTCAAATTTCTTGTAATAGTTTTGTTCAACATTTATTGTACTGAATTTATTGTAAAATCCATAACTACCCTTGCCCAAACTCTCCTGCTAAGAATCCTTAAAGTAGATTTAGTAAATTGGTAACCATAATATAAATAAGTGACCTTGGGAAGGTTACACAAAAAATGGGGATGATTGTGGAAAGGAAACAAGACTGACAGTTTGTGGGGTAAGGGGCAAACTGGGAGTGGCAGTTAGGTCTTGTGACTAGCACTTCCTGTCATGTGGACTGGCTTCCTGGTGTTGGAGGAGGAAGGAGCTTGTTCAGCCCAGTCTGGAGTGGCATGCTCTTCTTGATTCAGCCGGGAGATTCAGGCCCAATGGCTTCTGAAGTTTAGACCTGTTCTTCTTTGCTTTTTGTCTACTGCTAAGATTCTAAAAAGACAAAACTGGACTGATATAGAGTAGACGGCAGTGGGAGAATCCTCCACCAGACTCTGGGGCCTGGCCTCAGGTCTGAAGCTGAGAAAAACTCCAATCCCAAATGGTTAGTAAACTTTATATTATTTGAATTTGCAGTCAGATAAGTGGACTATCTTTTCTGGTCATAGAGGGATAGAGGGAGCTGAACTTCAGTTCAGTCATTCCAGGAAAAACAGGCCTTATCAGACCCCTGCTGCTTCCTCTCATCTGGGAGCATCTCCCTCCCTTCCCTGTGAGATTTAAAATAGTGAAGCCCATAAACTGTAGTGAGTTAAAATGGTGGAAGATATAAATTGTGATAGATATAAGAGGGTGAGTAAATTTGACCACAGAAAATATGTTTCACTACAGTGTTCTTGTTTTTAAATCAAATATAAGGTGGTTGCCAGGGAAATATTCCCAATTATTCAAATACCCAAGTCAACTGGGTTTTATAGAGATTTTAATTAATAATACAATGAGGAATTAAAGAAAAGAGAGAAAGAGGAAATAAGTATGAAGGGCCTTAAGCCAGCATGGCCTAGACCTGAGTCTTAAGAGAGAGAGATCAGTAAGTCAGTCTTTTAACACTCACCACAAGGTCTGTCTAAGCAAGAATTGTAGTGACACCAGGCCAGCTCCATCTCAGCTGCTTTCACCAGCTCCCTCCTCCATCTGAATGTTTTAGAATCAGTCCTTCCTCAATCTGAATGTTTCAGAATGAGTCCTCCTCAATCTGAATGTTTCACAATGACTTCCAGCTCTTCTCTGAGCTCTCATTTTTAAGGGCAAAATCTCCTATGTCACCTCCCCTAAGTTCTTCCATCTACCAATTACTGTAGATGTTTTCCAAAAGACAGACTATTTTGAATTCACAGATGAGTAGATTAATCTCTTTAGTAAGTCAGAACAAAAATGCTGCTGTGTCGACTAATTTCATTAAGAGAAAACCTCTGAGTAAGTTTTCACCTTTTAGGTCTAAGTAGTTTACAAGTTGCCCCACCTTTATAGGCACCTAGCATCCCATTGTATCAATTCCAAAAACAGGCATGGCTCAAAGAACTCCTTTCCTTTATAAGTATGGTTTTCAAGTACTTTCATTGTTTAGCAAGGAGTTTTCTGCCCTAAAGCAGTCTTAAGTACAGGTGGAATCGAGGTCCTCCCATAGCAAGGAGTTTCCTCCCCTAAAGCAGTCTTAAGTAGGGGTGGATTAGGGATACTCCCATAGCAAGGAGTTTTCACATTCAAGTAGAGTTCTCACTATCTGGTAGGGAATTATTTCAAGTAGGGAATTGGAGGATTCCTCAATGTGGAGTAAAAATTTATAACATTCATAAGTCAGTGAAATTTTAAGGTTTACATGCCTCACCAAGCAATATACCCTCTCTCCCCTTAACTCCTTCATACCCCTGCTACAAACCTCCCACAATATCCCTCTGTTTTCCAAATCCTATTTCCTGTCCCAATAAATATTACACGGTTGTGTCACTGTGTATCACTCTCTGTGTTTAATGTTCTCTTGGTTCTGCTCCTCTCACTCTGCATCAATTCCTGGAGGTCATTCCAGTTCACATTTAATTTGTCCAGTTTATTATTCCTTTGGGCACAATAGTATTCCATCACCAACATATAACACAATTTGTTCAGCCATTCTCCAATTAAAGGGCATCCTCTCATTTTCCAATTTTTTGCCACCACAAAGAGCACAGCTATGAACATTTTTATACATGTCTTTTTCCTTATTATTTTTTTTTGGGTAAAAACCAAGCAATGCTGTGGCTGGGTGAAAAGACAAACAATCTCTTAGTGTCCTTTGGGCATAGTTCCAAATTGCCATTCAGAATGGTTGGATCAATTCACAACTCCATCAGCAGTGCATTAATGTCCCAACTTTGCCACATCGCCTTCAGCATTCATTACTTTCCTTTGCTGTCATGTTAGCCAATCTGCTAGGTGTGAGGTGATACCTCAGAGTTGTTTTGATTTGCATCTCTCTGATTATCAGAGATTTAGAACACTTTTTCATGTGCTTATTATTAGTCTTGATTTCTTTAACTGAAAATTGCTTATTCATGTCCCTTGCCCATTTATCAATTGAAGAATGGCTTGATTTTTTGTACAATTGATTTAGATCTTTATACATTTGCGTAATTAGACCTTTGTCAGAGGTTTTTGTTGTGAAGATTGTTTCCCAATTTGTTGCTTCCCTTCTAACTTTGGTTGCACTGGTTTTGTCTGTACCAAAACTTTCTAATTTAATGTAATCAAAATTATTTATTTTACATTTTCTGATTTTTTTCTAACTCTTGCTTTGTCTTAAAATCTTTCCTTTCCCTAAGAACTGACATGTATACTATTCTGTGTTCACCTAATTTACTTATATTTTCCTTCTTTATATTCAAGGTGTTCACACATACTGAGTTCATCTTGGTGTAGGGTATGAGATGATGATCCAACCCCAATCTCTCCGATAGTTCCTTTTAATTTTCCTAGCATTTTTTATAGAATAGTGGATTTTTGTCCCAAAAGCTGGGATCTTTGGGTTTATCATAGAGTGTCTTGTTGAGGTCACTTACCCCAAGTCTATTCCACTGTCCTTGCTGTCTTTTAGCCATTTCCATGTTGTTTTGATGACCACGGCTTTATAGTATAATTTGCGATCTGGTACTACAAGACCCCTTCCTTTGCAATTTTTTTCATGATTTCCCTGGATATCCTTGATCTTTTGTTCTTCCAAATGAACTTTGTTATAGTTTTTTTTCTAATTCAGTAAAAAGGTTTTTTCTTCTTTTTTTAATATTTTGATGGGTATGCCACTAAATAAGTAAATAAGTTTGGGTAGGATGGTCATGTTTACTATGTTAGCTCATCCTACCCATGAGCGGTTGAGGTTTTTCCAATTGTTTATATCTATTTTAGTTGTGTGGAAAATGTTTTGTAGTTGTGTTCATATAGTCCCTGTGTTTGTCTAAGCAGTAGATTCCTAAGTGTTTTATATTGTCTAAGGTGATTTTAAATGGAATTTCTCATTCCAATTCTTGCTGCTGAGATGTGATGGAGATATATAGAAATGCTGGTGATTTTTGTGGGTTTATTTTATATCCTGCAACTTAGATAAGGTTGTTGATTATTTCCCCTAGATTTTTAGTTGATTCTCTAGGATTCTTTAAGTAGACCATCATATCATCCTCAAAGAGTGATAGCTTGGTCTCTTCATTGCCAATTTTAGTACCTTCAATTTCTTTTTCTTCTCTAATTGCTACTGCTAGTGTTTCCAATACAATGTTAAATAATAGAGGTGATAATGGCCATCTTTGTTTCACTCCTGATCTTATTAGGGAAGCATCTAGTTTGTCCCCATTGCAGATGATGTTTGCTGATGATTTTAGATATATACTTTTTATAATTTTTCAGAAAAACCTTTGTATTCCTAAATTTTCGAGTGTTTTCAATAGGAATGAGTTTTGTATTTTGTCTAAGGCTTTTTCTGTATCTATTGAGATAATCATGTGATTTTTGTTGGTTCCTTTGTTTATATTGTTAATGATGTGCATGGTTTTCCTAATATTGAACCCTCCTTGCATTCCTGGTATAAATCCCACTTGATCATAATGAATAACCCTCCTGATCACTTGCTGGAATCTTTTATCTAGTATTTAAGATTTTTGTATCTCTGTTTATTAAGGAGATTGGTCTATAATTTTCTTTCTCTGTTTTTGACCTGCCTGGATTTGGAATCAGTACCACAGTTATATCATAAAAGGAATTTAGTAGAACTCCTTCTTTGCTTATTATGTCAAATAGTTTGTATAATATTGGAATTAGTTGTTCTTTAAATATTAATAGAGTTCATTTGTGAATCCATCAGACCCTGGGGATTTTTTCCTAGGGAAAAAATTCTTTGATGGCCTGTTCAATTTTTTTCCTGATATGGGATTATTTAAGAATTATATTTCTTCTTCTGGCATTTTATATTTTTGTAAATATTCATCTATATCCCCTAGCTTGCCATATTTGTAGCCATATAACTAGGCAAAATAATTTTTAATGATTGCCTCTTCATTGGAGGGGAGGTCTCCCTTTTCCATCCATGATCCATGTTAATTTGGTTTTCCTCTTTCCTCTTTTTTATTAAATTGACCAATACTTTGTCTATTTTGCTTGTTTTTTCAAAGTACCAGCTTCTAGTCTTATTTATTAGTTCAATAGTTCTTTCACTTTTGATTTTATTAATTTCTCCCTTAATTTTTAGGATCTTTAGATTGGTTTATTTCTGGGGTATTTAATGTGTTTGCTTTCAAGTTTTTTGGCTTGCATGTCCAATTCATTGATCTCTGCTCTCTCTAATTTGTTAATATATGAACATGAAGGATATACATTTTCCCCTGAGTATTGCTTTGACTGCATCCTATAGATTTTGAAACGATGTCTCATCATTGTCATTTTCTTCAATGAAATTGTTGTTTCTGTGATTTGTTCTCTAACTAACAGATTTTGTAGAATCTTATTATTTAATTTCCAATTAATTTTCAAATTGGCTCTCCATATACCCTTACTGATTATTATTTTTATTGCATTGTGATCTGAAAAGATTTCATTTATTGTTTCTGCTTCTCTGCATTTGTTGCCATGTTTTTATGCTGTAGTACATGGTTAATCTTTGTGAATGTACCATGTGCTGCTGAAAAGAAGGTGTATTCCTTTGTGTCCCTATTTATTATTCTCCATATGTCTATTAACTCTAATTTTTCTAAGATTTCATTCACATCTCTTACCTCTTTATTATTTATTTTTTATTTGATTTATCTAGATTTGATAGTGTTAAGTTCAGGTCACCCACTAGTATAGTCTTACTTTGTATTTCCTTCTTCAACTCCACTAGTTTGTCCTTTAGAAACATGGATACTATCCCATTTGGTGCATACATGTTTATTACTGATATTTCCTCATTGTTTATACTGTTTTTTATCAGGATGTGTTTATCTTCCCCATCCCTTTTAATCAGGTCTATTTTTACTTTAACTTTGTAAAATATCATGATTACAAATCCTGCCTTCTTTTTATTAGTTGAGGTCAATAGATTTTACTCCAACCTTTAATTCTAACCTTGTGAGTGTCTACCTGCCTCGTGTGTGTTTCTTGAATGGTAGGATTCTGATTTCTAAACCACTCTGCTATTTGTTTTTGTCTTATGGGTGAGTTCATCCTGTTCACATTCATAGTTATGATTGCCACTTGTGTATTCCCCAACATTGTGATAGCCTCTCCTAGTTCTGTCCTTTCTTCTTTTTCCAATATCCTTTTAAACCACTGGTTTGCTTTTAATCAGTCACCCTAAACCCCATCTGTGATATGCTTTCTTTTCTGCCCCATCCCTTTTTGTTCATTTCTTGTTATGGAGGGCTTGTCATGCCCTTCTAGGGCAGCTCTCCAGTGTCTGACTCCCATCTGACATCCAGCTCTCACTTGTGGCTCCTAGTAGCTGCTAGCATGCAGCAGTGGCCACACTCTGGGCAATGGCTTTGACAGGCCGGCTAAACCTTGTGAGAGTAGCCATCAGGTCGCAGACCCCTGGTGAACCAGGGCCTTGCTCACCCAGCATATGAAGACTGCTTTGGCTAAACAGATGGAAGAAACCAATAAGAAGGTTCAACGCCTGAGATGGCAACGCAGCAAAGCACTGTGGAGTGCTAAGGGCGTGTTGGAGTAAAAAAGACAATGCGGCCATCCAATGCAGCTGAGGAAGTCTCCAGGCATAACGACTTTTCATGCCACTGGACCCAGGCTTCCAATGCCGAGAGAGTGGGAATATCTCTGTGCATTGACTTTTCCACTTAAATCTCCTTCATGCACAAGTGACTTTGTGCACACTCATCTATCATAGAGGAAAACGCACAAAGACAATCATCATTTTCTTTTGTTTTTTTTTCTTTTGGTTTTGTCTATCATGCTTTTTGTTGCTTCCAGCTATTTCTTTAATTGATTGGGAGTTCTTGTCCTTTAAATTGTTATTTTCTTTTTGCACTATTTCCTGATTTTCTTTCCAGAAGGCTTCCATCTTTTTGGTAAGCTCCAATTTAAATTCTTCATGATTGTGGCCAATTTCCATTTTGGGGGAAGATTTTGGCTCATTTATTTGGATTTCTTCTTCTGCTATTTCCCCTGTAGTCTGCATTTTTCCTCCATAAAAATTATCCAGGGTCAATGTCTTCTTCTTGTTTTTCTTGGTGTTAGGAAGTTGTTCCTGGGCAGTGTTTACCATCACTATTTTTGTTTTTCCTTCCTTTTCCAGTCAGAAATCTGAGCGAGATGGGCAGGCTGTCTGTGTATGGTACTTAGGAGCAAGGATTTTGCCTGAGACCAGCTCTCAAGTCTCTGCAACTTCTGCTGTTTGCTGCCCTTCTCTATATTATCTCACTGTGTGCGCCCACAGTTTGTGCTCTTCAGCCTGCTGGGGTTTCAGGTTTAGCTGCTCTCAGGGGTAGGTCTTTGGTGGTTTTAGTCAGCTACCAAGGATCTAGAGGTGCCCCTCACTTGCTTTAGAGTTGCCCCTCACTCATTCACTGATTCTGATGTTTCGCTGTGTCTGAATCTGGCTCTGCAGGTTGGGTGGGGGAGGGTGGATTAGCTCATGTTTTGGTGGAAGCTTTTTCACCCCCTTTTGGTGTGGTAATGCTAAAATCTCATATACCTTCAATACTGAGCCCTACTATAGAGTCTCTTAATTCATATGAATTTATTTTTTATGGCTTTTTGAGATAGTCTATATTGGTAGGTGGTGAGGAGAGGAAGAGTCACCATGTTCTGAAAGTCTCCAATAAACAAATCTTTCATGAATATTTTCATACAAAAACAGTTTTTTATTCTTTCAATGATGTCCTTAGGGCCTAATCCTAATAATGTGATCTTTTGGTCAATGAGCATGAACAGCTTTATAGCTCTTAATGTATAATTCCATCTTATTTAAAAAAAATCATAGTTGCTCTAGCAATGCAATATCAGGCCTGTTTCTTCATTTTCTTATCAGCATTTAACATGTTCAGGTTAGTGTATCTGGTTCTCAGATAATATATATTACCAGGATTATATTTTGCTAAATTGGTTCTTAGGTAGTAGGCAAGATTTCTTGCCAGGACCAGACTCTTTCTAAAACAAGTTTTTCCAATTTGGTAATGCCCAGTGGAACTTTTTTTCCAGTGCTACAACCACTCAGAGATGTGAGATTACCTCTAAGATATGATGAGTGTTAAGGTAAGATTTTTGCAGAATATTTATGATTTTAATCCTTTGCTGTTCCACCAGAAACTGTGGATTATGAGTGTTCTTAGTGTAAAAATTAAAATCAAATATCAATAATAAAATATTATATTTAAAAGATTTGTTAATGATCATTAGAAATAAAGGAATAAAAGGGATACAAAATAAAAACCATGTGACCATGGATAGTCAGCCAGTTCAAAATCTCCCACACTTACTACCACCATCCTTGCCATGAAGCCAAAGAGGGGGAAAGTATGACCACCCACTCAATTTATTCCCTCTCTACAGAAAATAATTAATGTCAGGATGTCATTGGGATCCCAGGAAATATAATTCTTCTTTTAGGGTAACAAATGATACATCAGGCTTTTATCTATTGCTAACCTCATGCAAATGTGTGTGGGCTTTCTAGATATCTATCTAACTGATCTTATCTAAGATTCTATTCATCTTGTTGACTTCTTTTTCATTTATTTTTGGTTAAATTTATCTAGTCCCAAGAGGAGAAAATTATGTTCACTGGTATTATTATTTTGTTATCTACCTCCACCTAGGTTTTCCTTTAAAAATCTGGGAATTATTATATTGATAACGTATCATAGTAAACCAATCCCTCAATT
The DNA here is from genome assembly GCF_027887165.1 of Monodelphis domestica. Lineage (NCBI taxonomy): Eukaryota > Metazoa > Chordata > Mammalia > Didelphimorphia > Didelphidae > Monodelphis > Monodelphis domestica. Next base: position 173,986,945 of record NC_077231.1, read on the forward strand.
GTAAGGATATTTGAAATTGTCTTGTTACATTAGTTTAGAGAAAAGAAGTGAATAAGCTGACTTGAGAAAGAATTTGAGTTTGAAACAGATATGAGATAGAGTGTCAGTTTCAAATATTGACAGTGTGTGTGTGTGAGTTATAAAGATTTTTCTGTGGCATTTAGTCTCAGGGAGTGGCTGTTGCTCTCTCAGAGTGTTGGGAGCAGATGGCATCTTCTTTTGTTTCTCTCCTCACTGTCTGAGGTAGAAGGAAAGGAGGGGAAAACCTGAAGGAGTGAGTGATTTCCTTTTCCAATTTGAGAAACACTAGTGACTGTCTATTGCTAATTCACAAGTTGTTTTTTATCTGAGAGGACCAAAGAAAGATCTGGTTTTTGATTTGGATTCTGACTTAGAGTCCTAACTTGGTTCTTGCTGAGGCTCAGTCAGCTTGTCTCTGTTATTTTTATGACTTGGGGACAAAGTTAAGAATTATACACTTCTTATCAGGATAATAGTGTTAGTTTATTGTAGAATAGGGAAAATTTGGGTTAGTCAGATCAAGAAGGAACAATATTGCCTGTGGAAACAAGAGAAACTGTTCATTGTGGAACCAGGGAGTTTTATTTATTACAGTTAGAAATCCTTTTATATCCTCATATTCTCAATAAATAGTTTATTTTTGTACAACAAGAGTCTCCTTAGTGGCCTTGCACCTGGACCTGAAGAGAAGTTCACTTATGATCTTCAATTCACTGATATAAACTGAAGATACTTTGTAAACACAGCAAGCAGAGTATCTAATCAGTTTATATCCATAATCAATTCATTCACTCATTGTTTTTACACAATATAATATAGTCACCCTGTTCCTCCTTTCCAGTTATATTCATTTTAGTGACAACTTTGCAGGAGATCATGATTGCTACTCCTGCCTTCTTTGGATCATCTGAAGAATAATATATTCTACTTTAGTTCCTCACCTTCATTCTATGTTTATTTCTAATTTTCAATGTATTTCTTATAAACACCACATTGTCAGGTCCTGGTTTTTGATACTTCTGCTATTCATTTTCTTCAAATATGTGAATTCATCCCATTACACTCAATGCTATAATTACTAGTGGTGCATTTACATTCATTCCATTTCGCTTAATTGTTTATTACCTTTTCCCTTTCTTTCTGCTGAATCCCCCCTCAGATATACAACTTCCTTTGACTAATTCCTTTCCTATTTACATCCCTTCCCTCAAATTCCCCCTTATCCTTTCCCCTTGCTCTCATAGTTTCAAATTGGCCTTCCTTTACAAAGGTCACTGCCTTATCCCTTTGACTCTTACCTTTTATTTCTTATTACATATCTTTCCAAAATCTTTTCTCTATACCCCACTAAGCCCTCTTACTACATGATTTCCTTATCACTACTTTATCTTATCACATAGGATGTTTTGTCTAGAACAAAGGATCTGGGATTACAACCAAGAACAATATATCCAGTGATAATTATAAAAGGAAAAAAAGCTAATATTTTATGTACCAAATGAGTTTCAACTATTACTAGAGAGAAACACACCTATGCAGAAAATTTTATCTATAGGAAAAATATAAAAATAATGAACGGCTAAGTTATAAGCAACCCATGATTATGGTTTGGGAAAATATCATCTATGGTTTCTGGAAAATGAATCATTGCCTCAGTATTTTGAAGGAGTGGGTATGACTAGAAGACTCAGAGTCAAAGAAATTAAATAGAATGAGTCAAAATGGTAGTAGAAAAGAGACAAAGAGGAGGCAGGGTAGAATGGCTATCTCATATAGAGTAGGAATAAGTTGAAGAACTCCTGGAGAGAAGAGAATAAATGGATGGAGGGCTAGGAGTACTAGAACCCAATTCTTATCAGATCTGGGACAAAGAGAGAACAATATACACATTTAGAAGAGTAAAAAAATTAACATGCATAGAAGGAGAAGGGAAGAGGGATAGTGAGAGTCTGGAAGAGTACCTAAAGAAGGTAGAGGGATAAGGTGAAGGTAAAATACTTATTTTCCAAGACAAGGTCATTACAGGAATTTATGAATTGATAGGATTTCCTCTACTCCTCTCCATTTCCTATCCAAACCAATATGATACTAAGCAATTATGATTTTTTTCTTTAGAATATTAGTATTTAAATATCACTGTTCTTACTTCAGGATTTAGTAAGCCTTTAAGATTTTTGCACATGAAATGGAAAAAAAAATATTTTTGACAGAATGAATAAAAGCATAAGCATTAATTAAATATATAGTTTGTGGGTCAAACAAGGACTACCAAGATCTGACAATGGAAATACAAAAGCATGGTTAGTCATTGCCATAAAAGAGTCTACATTATAATAATGGAAGCAATGCACAAAGGATAGTGATGATTGAGTAGGACTTTGCTTCATAAAATTACTGGGAGTGGGATTATAGAATACTAACTTCTGGATCTTTGACTTCTCCTGGAGTAGGAAAAGCAAAAGTTTCTAATAGATTTTCAATGCCATATTCTCCTAAAAGGTCATCAAAATGTCTTAGTTTTATAGTACTTGTAGGAATACATGGGTCACTAGTCATAGGATTGTAGAATCCATGAGTTAGAAGGAAATTCTAATAACCAACTACCCTAATTTTTCAACTCCTAAAATCCAATCAGTCCTTATATCCCATGCCAAGAATACCCTGGTTTAGTTACCCTTTCAGTCTCTTCCTTTTTTTCAGCTATCATAATCTATTGTCATTTGATATACCCTTGGGATTCAATCTATCTCCCTCATTCTAACTTTTCTGGGTTTCACCTCCCCTTGACTAAATTATCAAACATTTTAACATTGTATCTTCAAGTCTTTTTACTCTTGCCTGTTGCCAATGCTTCCAGGGAGTAAATATCTGAAGCCAAATATGAACTCAGGTCTTCCTGAATCCAGGCCCTGTGCTCTATCCACTGAGTCATCTTCTGCTTCTAAAGAAAGAGATTCATATTTGATATATAAATTGGAGAGTCATATTAACAGAAATGATAATGGAATCAATTCGACTGGCAGACAGAGGAAGAGAAGGAACGGTGTTCAAAAAGAGATAATAAAAGGCCCAGGAAAGAGCCTTTGAGAACACCTAGAATTTTTTTAAATGCTCTATTAGACCTAACAGCACTGGGGTGAGAGTAGCAACTGAGGTTTTGGATTTGGTACACAATGAATATCTCTCACACTCAAATTGTGCTACATTCATTTTTACTTAGTATTATGAAATAACTTGTCTGTTTCATGAAAAAAATCTAATTAAATATCAATTGTTGTCAGTCTCCCTTTGTTTCTACCCCATCATTTTTCACATTTCCACATTTGTATCAAAATAGTATAATTTTTCTTCTTTTTCAAGATTTTATATAACTATCTATATCTATATCTATGTCCACATATATCTCCTTGGTCCATTAGAAATTTACTAAGGCATAAGTTTAGAGATGTTGTTCTATTCTAACTTTTCTGACTATTAATCTCTTTCTTTATATTCTATTGGTAGGTGACAACAAACATGTAGGGTGGTAGATGTTAAAACCTCTGGAGGGAGACAGAGGTGATAGTGGTTAATCACCTCATGCTAACCTGGAAGGAATCTTGCTTTGACCATGTACTACTTAGTATAGTTAATGAATAGTTAAAACATAATAGGCATCCTCATCAAATGTTCAGATGGTACAATATGGAGAAGAATAACTAAATAATTTGATAAAGAACTGAGCTAAAAAGCTCTCACTAAGGTAGTATTACAGCCTCAATTTAATAAGATGAAGTTTAATTTGGATAAAAATTAATTCTTACATTTGTCCTTAAAAAACCTTCACAAACACAAGTGATCAAAATACCTTCTCTGATTAATGATGACTTTTTTGTCTTTTGCCTTTAATCAGTTCCCAAATCCACATAGCAGTACTATTATACATCTTTGTCCAATTATTATTTCCATGGATAATTTTTCTCTCTTTCATCCTTTAATTTTGATATTCCAAATACACTTCTTCTCTTTCCATTTTCCCTTGGTACAGAAATTAGTGTTTTTCAGTAGTTACCAAAAATAATACTCCTCTTTTTTAAAAATCACTTTATGACAATCTGTTTCTGGCTAACTTTCAAGAAACATATGTCAGGACTTAAGTCACCAATGAAATTTTCTTTTCATTAATCTCAAGTTTTTCCCTGAATGAATCATTAAGGATATGGATGAATAACATAAATAAATGCAAGCAGGGATTATAGAGAGTGAAAATGAGAATTAAGAATAGGTAATGCCAGATTAGCCTTATTTCCATTTTAAAAAGATTATGAATGTTGTAGAAATGAGCAATTCTGGTGGTATAATTTTCCTAGATCTTTGCAGAGTTCTTCTTATATATCATATCATGTGATTTAGATTGGATGACAATAAAGTCAGATATATTTAGAACAAGTTGTATGGTTGATCTTAAAGAGTAGTCATTAGTGATTTAGTGTTAAAGGGATAGGACAATTCCAGTTCTGAGTGTAACTCTGTTGTTGTTTCATGATGTAGATTAAACAACAGATACAAAGCTCATTGGATTGCCAAATGACACAAAGCCTGGAAGAATAGTAAAATTATAAATGCAATAATTAATTTCTAAATTAAAATTTGATAGAGTTAAGCACTGCACTGTATCAAATAAGATAAAATTTTATAGAGATAAATGTAAAATTGTATACTTGTATGATAAAATGTTAATTTTATGGTTGGACTGAATATTTAATTGGTCACCAGGGATTTAATTTCTAAATCCTAAAAATGAATTACTAAAGTAAAATGGAGTTTATGGTATTTTATTTTTACAATAGATGGAAGATATTAAGGAAGAGAAGAGGAGAGAGAGAGAGAGAGAGAGAGAGAGAGAGAGAGAGGAGCTTGGTCTTTCTCTGAGAGTCAGGTAGCAATTCTAAGGCCCTAATCAGGGGAAAGGAGTCTCAAGATGATGAGCCTTTCTTGGCGGCTCATGTCTCCAGAATGGGCATGGAAGGAAGTCAACCTTTACACTCACCATATTGTCAGTTCAATCAGCAAATTCTTTTATCAGCCTCAACTCCAGCAGGCTCTAGTCCAAATGTGTCTCTTTAAAATTCCCAGAAGACCAACCTCCCTCAGGCCCTTGTCTCTTTCTTTTAAAGACCTTTTTTCTTACATCACTTCCCCTTCCCCTAATTGCACATCTACCAATCACAGCTGATGCTTTGCTTTAGGACTGCCCAGAAGGCAGTTAGTCAATTCTAATGCATTACCCATCATTGCACAATTGGATCACAAACCTTCTATTTCATGATTAAGTGGGATATTTATACCCTTGGTCATCAGATCTAACATGGGCAGATATTCCCACTCAACTTCAAGTACTGTACTTATGTTTCTGGGGATTAAATCAACAAATAGACAGGGGATTACAAGTTCATCTTCACAATCAAGGAAGAGCTAAATACTTACATTATTACAATCAGGGGAGAGCCAAATCCAATCTTCACAAAATCAAATTTACAATTATAAGAAGAGAAAGAGATAGCAGTGATGCTGCTGAATATAAATTATCTGAAAATTTTGGTGCATTTCAACTGCAATAAGACAATAAAGTGATATGATAATAGTAAAATTAAATGTTAATTTTTATTACATTAGGATTGTATAATTTCCAGGAAAAAGGGTAATGAAATATTCAATCAATTATTAAATATTTTATTATTAATAGATATTGTACTGTTCTTGCTACTCATACTACATCTTGGATATTTTGTTCAATCTTAGGAATCATGGTATAAGAAGAAATTTGATGAACTGGAAAGCATCAGAAGATAATAAGCAAATTGGTAAAAGGCTAAACATTCCACCATATTTGCCAAGAAAATTATAATGGAGTTATGAAGAGTCAGACCTGACTGAATTATCTGAAGAACGAAAAAAGCAAAGGACCTTATATTCATGAAATATAGGGATTCCTTAAGGGAACTGAGTACTTTTAGCCTAAATAAAAGAAAACAAGGTGAATGGGAGTATAACAAAATAAAAAGTGTTTAAATATTTGAGTAATTGCAAAAATAAAGGGAGGGGATCTTAGGCTTGTTCTGTTGACTCTAATTTGTAGAAATTTCATAGAGGCAAATTTAGGCTTGAAATAAGTTAAGAACAAACAAGCAAAATTCCAATTTCCTAGCAATTGGTACTGTACTAAAGTGGGATGACCTGCTTTGAAAGGTAATAGATACTCTTTCCATTTGGAAATCTTCAGACAAATACAGAAAAATAAATTTCAAGAGAATTATTTTTCTGTTTTTGTTGAGCAAGAAGTCTCTCCAGTAAGTTCCAGTTCTCAAAAGATTTTCTGTGAAATGACCTAATACAAAGTAGGTTAAAATACTTGATGATTTGATATTGTTTCAGAAATGTCTATCTTGCTCTTCTTACATATTAAATCTTTCTTTAAGATTAAACCCTTTAATAAGATGGCAGCTCAGTAGCCTCAAAATTTGAAACTGCTCCAACAATCCTCCCAAACTCATCTCTAAAAACTATTTCAAAAGGACAGGACTCAAAAATGAATAGCAAGAAGGAACAAGGGGGTTCTCCCACTAAATACAACTTTAAAGGTAGGCAGAAAGATTTGATTTTCATGGGGTAAGGGGAACTAGCGTTAAAACTACACAGAGGAGTGCTGGCCAACCACCCCCTTCCCTACTATGCTAGGTTCTGCAATTGGGAATAGGCTAACTTTGGGATCCCACAAAGAGAACTATATCAGCAAGAGTATCTTATTCCCACCCCTTGAAGTCCCAGGCCTTGGCACCAATCCACAGTAAGGCCTTGAAGTCCATCAGGTTGGACCTTTTCAAGTCAGCCCTGCTGCAGTGCAGACATAGCCCTAGGGGAATAAAGATTAACCCCTTTAAAACACTTGTGGAGAAATTTTAGTGCAGTCAAAGTTATATAATTTTCATCTCATAATGTTCTCTATGTATTGTTTGTACATAAATTCTTCCCTTTTACCAAAAAACTATTTGATGCTCCCTTAATTTATCATTTAGTATCCCCTTTGATTTTGAAATCATATATCTATTTTGTCTTTATAATCAGTATATGGTGTGAAGTATTGGTCTGTGCCTGATTTGTGCCATATTGTTTTCCAGTTTTTGTCAAATATTGAGTTCTTCCAAAACCTCAGATCTTGGAGTTTATCAAAAAAAATAGGTTACTATGACCATTTATCATTGTGTGTTGAGTCCCAACTCTATTCCATTAGTCCTCCACCCTATTTCTTAGTCAGTACTAGGTAGTTTTAATGGTTACTGCTTTATGTCAGAGTTTGATATCTGGTATTGCGAAGGCACCTTCCCTCATTTTCTTCCCACATTAATTCACTTGACACTCTAGGTAATTTATTTATTTAGATGACTTGTATTATTATTTTTTTTTTACCTCTTAGAAATACATTTTGGATAGATTGATTGTATGGCACTGAATAAATAAATTAATTTAGGAAGAATTATCATTTGTATTACATTGTCTTGGCCTACTTATGAATAATTAGTGTTATTTCAATTGTTTTATCTGACTTTATTTGTGTGAAAAGTATTTTGAAATTGTGATCATATAGTACCCGAGTTTGCCTTGGAAGTTAGACTCCCAGGCATTTTATATTGTCTGTATTTATTTTAAATGGGATTTTTCTTTATATCTCTTGATGTTGGTCTTCATTGATAATATAGAGAAACAGTAATATTTTTGTGGGTTTATTTTATATCCTGAAACTGTTAAAGTTGTCAATTTTAATTAGTTTTTTAGTTGATTCTCTGAGATTCTCTAGGCATACCATCATATTATATGCAAAGAATGATAGCTTTATTCTTCACTGCCTATTGTAATTCCTTCAATTTCTTCTATTATTGCTAAAGTTAGTTTTCCTAGTACAATATTGAATAGTGGTGATGATAATGAGATCCCTTGTTTCCTTCCTGATATTACTGGGAAGGCTTCTAATTTATCCCTTTACAGATAATGTTCGCTAATTGGTTTAGATAATTGCTATTCAGAATTTTGAGGAATATTCCATTCATACCAATGTTTTCTAGGGTCTCTCATAGGAATGGTTTGTATTTTTTAAAAAGTTTTTTTTTTCTGAATTTATTAAAACAATTACATTAAAATGAGCTGGAATAATTCCAAGGCATGTATCATAAAGGCTATCCACCTCCAGAAAAAGAATGCTTGGAATATAATGCAGATCAAAACATACTACATTTCACATCACTTTATTTACAGCTTCACTTTAGGGTTTTGGTTTTATAAGAATATTCTCTAACAACAATGAATAATATGGAAGTTTTATTTGCATGATAATACATGTGTAATCCAGGTCAAATTGCTTACCATCTCTCAGAGAAAGGAATAAAAGTGGAGGTAGAATATTTGGATTTTATACTTTCAGAAAATATGTGTGGAAAAAACCCTGTGGAAATTTTGTGGCTTTGCCCTGCTCCCCACGTGTTTTGTGAAATTACAAATATATATATATATATATATATATATATATATATATATATATATATATATATATATATATATATATATATATAAATGAGTACTACATTCTTTGACATTTATATGGCAGCTGAAGAATTAGGGGCATTGAGGAATGCAGGATACCTCCAAATTTTTATATTAATAGGTACTGTCATTTTTGTACTCCTCAATACTATATTTAGAGATGCTAAAATAAAAAATATTGAGGATAAAATAGAAAATATTGAGGATAAAATAGAAAATATTGAGGATAAAATAGGAAAAATTGAGGATAAAATGCAAGCCCAATTAGAAGATCTAAAATGTTTCTTACAGGATCAATTGACAAACACCCACTCTACCAGAAACAGACCTGTTTCTGAACCTTTGAATGAGGAAATTTCTTTCCCTGAAATAGAGATGGAAAACACCTTCCCTATAGCCCAGTTAACAGACTGCTTCTCTCATGCAGTGCAAATCTTGACTGAATTTAATCCCCAAAACCCTTCCCCTGCAATCCCAGTTTCTCATGTTCCCTCTCCTACAGAAAACCAAATACCAATGCAAAGGAGATCTTGTCCTCCTAGAGAAACCTGTCCTTGTCAAACTGACCCACAGGTACAAAATTCAACTAGAGGCCTGTTTCCTCTAAGAGAAGTACCTGAAATAGGATGGAATGGGGATGTGGTGACTTTAAGACATAGGATACCGTTTACTCCCCAAGAAATAAATGAATTTACACGAAATATCCCCACATATGAACAAGATCCTTTTCTAGTAACAAAAAAGATGGGAGACATATTTTTTCAGTATAATCCGTCTTACAAGGACGTTGAGAACTTACTACAGGCTTTTTTAAGTGAACGTGAAAAAAATAAAATAATTGCTCATGTCAACAAAACCCGGGGGCGTAATGCAGCACATTGGCCATCTCCGGATCCCAAATGGGACTATAACAATCCTGAGGATTATCTACAACTATATCGTTGTAGAGAGGCCATCCTCACGGCAATGAAGGAATGTGCAGACAGTACAGATAAGTGGATGGAACTTGAAAAAATTAAGCAAAAGGAAGAAGAAACACCTTCCAGATTTATGGATAGAATAATCAAGTTTGGGGACAGATACTTAGATTGGGACCTAACTAAAGAGAGTAGTTTAAGACAAGTTAGAAGGATCTTTGTAAATAACTCTTGCAAAGCAATTAAGAATTATTTTAGAACACAATGCCCAAGATGGTCAGATATGGACCTTGAAGAATTGTGAAAAACAGCTATATATGTTTTAAAGGGAAACAAAGAAAAGGAGGAAGAAAATAATGATGACATGGAGGAAATGAAGAAAATTATAATGATAATGAACAACAACAATATATGAGAAATGGTGCTCGTCAAAAAAATACTCGAGGTACTAATGACCCTCATTATTTGGAAAATAAAATATTTTTGAAGAAAAAAGAAATAATTATATGGTTTCTGTTGTTTTTATTGTTGAAATGGTCAATCAAGCTGATATTTTCCCCACACTGAACCATCTGTGCATTATTGTATAAAACCCACCTGGTCATAATGTATGATTTTTCTAATATATTGCACAAAGCTCTTTTCTACTATTTTGAAGATTTTTGCAACAATATTCATTAGGGATATTGGTCTCTTATTTTCTTTCTTTATGTTCTTTAGGGTTTAGGTTTTATCAGCATATTTATACATTTTAAAAAGTTTATTTAATTAAGTAATTTAGAATTTTTCCCATGGTTACATAATTCATATTCTTTCCCTCCCCTACTTCCACAGCCATCCCATAGACAACTAGCAATTCCACTTGGTTTTACATGTGTCATTGATCAAAACCTATTTCCATATTATTAATATTTACATTAGGGTGATCATTTAGGGTCTATATCCCCAATCATATCCCCATGAAAATATGTGACCAAGTGGTCGTTTTTCTTCTGTGTTTCTATTCCCACACTCCACTCTCTGGATGTGGATAGTGTTCTTTTTCATAAATCCCTCAGAATTGTCCTGGATCACTGCATGGCTGTTAATAGAGAAGTTCATTACATTAGATTGTACCACAGTGTATCAGTCTCTGTGTACAGTGTTCTCCTGGTTCTGTTCCTTTCACTTTGCATCAATTCCTGGAGGTCCTTCCAGTCCCCATAGAATTGCTCCAGTTCATTATTCCTTTGAGCACAATAGTATTCCATCACCAACAGACACCACAATTTGTTCAGCCATTCACCAAAAGAAAGGTATCCCCTCATTTTTTAATTCTTTGCTTCCAGAAATAGTGTAGCTATAAACATTTTTGCACAAGTCCTGTTTCTTATGATCTCTTTGGGGAATAAACCCAGCAGTGGTATGGCTGGATTGAAAGACAGGCAGTCTTTTAAAGCTCTTTGGGAATAGTTCCAAATTGTCATCCAGAATGGTTAGATCAATTTACAACTCCACCAGAAGTGCATTAATGTCCCAATTTTGCCACCTTGCCTCTAACACTTATTACTTTCCTTTGCTGTCATATTAGCCAGTCTGCTAGGTATGAGGCGGTATCTCAGAGTTGTTTTGATTTACATTTCTCTTATTGTAAGAGATTTAGAACACTCTTTCGTGTGCTCATTGATAGTTTTGATTTCTTTATATGAAAATTGCCTCTTCATATCCTTTGCCTAGTATCAATTGGGGAATGGCTTGATTTTTTGTACAATTGATTTGACTACTTATAAATTTGAATAATTAGACCTTTGTAATAGGATTTTTGTTATGAAGATTTTTTTCACAATTTGTTCCTTCCCTTCTGACTTTGGTTGTATTGGTTTTGTTTGAACAAAACTTTTTTTTAATTTAATGTAATAAAATTATTTATTTTACATTTTATAACATTCTTTATATTTTGCTTGGTCTTAAAATATTTCCTTTATTCTCCTTTCTGTTTCTTAGCCAGTACGATATTGTTTTGATGCCCACTGCTTTTTTTCCTTGATATTCTTGATCTTTTGTTCTTCCAAATGAGTCTTTTTATAATTTTTTTCTAATTCAGTAAAAAAAATTCTTGGTAGTTTGATACATATGGCACTGAATAAGTAAATTAATTTGGTTAGGTATGTTAGCTCAACCTACCCATGAGCAATTAATGTTTTTCCAATTGTTTAGATCTGGTTTTAATTGTGTGGAGAGTGTTTTGTGGTTGCATTCATATAGTTCCTGTGTTTGTCTTGGCAAATAGATTCCTAAATATTTTATATTATCTAGGATGGTTTTAAATGGAATTTCTCTTTCTTACTCTGCTGAGATGTGTTGGAAATATGTAGAAATACTGATAATTTATGTGGGTTTATTTTGTATCCTGCAACTTTGCTAAAGTTGTTAATTCATTGGTAAGAATCTAGTTCAAGGTAGCAATTACTATGCTTTTTATGTCACCTTATAAAGATTGATATATCTGTTAAAGCAAAACAAGAATTGATCAGCAGAATTTAAGCTCTAGTATATATCTGGATATTTTAATACTATTTCATGATCATTTTCAAGACAAAAGCTTTGAAAGGCTTAAAATCAGGGTTCTTGAGTTTTATGTATGTTTAGTGGTAGCCAAAGTAAGAATATAACCTATGACTCTGTAGAGAATGTGAACTACCTTGAGTAAATGTAAACAACAAAAGAAACTCTATCACATGAGAAAACTTGTACATGAATCTGGGCCATACCTGCCATTATGCCTTTTCTGTTCTGTTTCTACATATTAGTCAAGATTCCCTGAGGATTCATCCTACTACTTTCACTTGCTGTGACCTAGGATGATTGGTCTCTTGTGAGTAAGTTCTCCTATTGAACCAAATGAACCCTAACAAACAAAATAAAACTTATTAACAATCAAGCTGGAATGGGCCCCTCTTAATATTCTCTCAATATTCTCTCAGTGGGTATAATTGACATAAACAGCATAGAACAGTTCTGCCCCTACAACTGGCATAGTTGGCAGAATAGTCTGTCCCCTTAAAAATGTTGTGTCCTTACAGTGCCTAAAGATAAGCACCTGCTCTTCTATAAGTTCAAACATGCATGTAAAGATCCTCTTAATGAATAGCATATTTGTCATTTTCCTTCTTCCATGAGAATCTCTAAGTCCTTTACTCTTTCCAGAGCAGCTGCAGTGAACTGGTAGAGGTAGCCAGCTAAAAACTTGTTTGGTTTGCTAAATAGTTTAGAGAGGTAATTTTGGAAAGTTCCTAATAAGGAAATTTAAATCCATATTATAATTTGTACTATTACTATTCCTGGGCTTGAAGGATACAAACTAGGCTATAATCTCCTTAAGGGCAGAGTGTGTGTCTTATATCCCTAATGGGATATGTTTTTCACAGTTTAAAGAAGATTTATTGAATGAATCACCTGCATTAACAACTGTACCAAAAAATTGAATAGTAATAATAATAACTGGAGGTATGGGGAAGGGGAAACTTTTCTGAATATATGGTCATGGAATAAATTTGTAACATATATACTCTAGACAAGTCAACTAACCTCTTAACTTCAATTTCCTCATCTATAAAATAGGGATAATAATAATACCTAACTATTAAAATTATTGTGAGGATCATATAAAGGAATCATATGTAAACTATTTTACAAACATTAAAGCACTATAGGGAACACTATGGTTATTAGTATCATTGAACTTGGGCTTTTGATGACAAATATATTAGCTGGGTGAATGCTGCTATTGTCAAAATCCAGAATTCTTGGACTGATTCCTATGAGAGTGGAGCAAATCTATCACATAAGTAGTCAGAGAGACTAATACTTTCAGACTATTACTATTTGTATGGTCATTTCTTCTCACTTAAAATGGTAAAAAATTATCTAATTTTCATTAAAATGGATTATTTATTTTAGTTGAATATCACACTTAGAAGAACTGAAGAATATTGGTGGAAGAATAGAAGATAAGAAAAAGTTATTTGGATACTAAATTGGGATTTAAGAGATAGGAAAGGTACCTGTAATTTCACTGGCATATATAGGAAACTCTCAGATGGGGAAATCCACTCTAGTATACCCACACCATCCCAAAAGCTATGAGGAGATTGAGAATAAAACCTCTGGAACATTTGTTATAATCTCTGTGCAAGATGTAAGGAAAAAACAATATTTATTTTAAAATGATAACTTAATTAACAAATATTTAATATCATGTGCTTTGTGCTAGCAAGGGTCTAGGGATAGGATAACAAAAAATGAACAATCCCTATTTAGAAAGAGCTTATATTCTAATGAAAGTAGGTTGAACCATGATATATGCTGGTACATGGAAAACCATAGTAATTAAATAACAGATCCATCTAAATATATTTATTTTTTCTATTAATATGAGAAAACCTGATTCTCACTGAGCAATTTATACCAATTAAAATTGAGTCTCAGATTCATAATAGTTTTTTTTTTCACTGTAGATTATCTTGAAAGTAGTATAAGGGGAATCAAGCTTTGTAATTTAAAATAGATCCCAAGCCATAATTTATAATAATATTTAAATTAAATTTTGTAAAGAACATACACATATACAGAGCATAAATATTAATCAATTAACAGAAGGAAGAACAATGATATGATTTTAAAGTGCTCTGAGAGAGTGCATAGAGTATGAATAGATATCCTATCAAATAAAGAAAAACAAATAAGTATTCACTATTAAAAAAACAACCCTATAGTTCCTGGGAACACATTAAAATCGAGGTTGTTATATCAAAGAAAATCTCTGTTCCTAGCCATTAACTTCCAAATATATTTTCCCTTGCTAAATAGGAGACAAAACTGACCTGGTTAGTGAATTTTCAGACAATGTGATGGATAGGATTTTAAGAAAACAAGATGTGGTAAAAAATTAGGTTCAAATCTAGCCTTAGACACTTCCTACCTGTGTGACACTGGGCAAGTCACTTAACCCCCATTGCCTAGCCTTTACCACTCTTCTTATTCCACTCTTCTTATTCCACCAATACACAGTATTGACTCAAGATGGAAGATAAGGGTTTTAAAAAAAATTAAAAAAAATTATGATGACTGTCTTTAGCAACAAATATGGAATTACAAAGCCAGGGAGATGGTTGTAGTCCCAATAATTAAAAGGCATGTTATTTCTCCATTTAGCCAAGTTTTAAAAATCATTGTTTAATGAATTGTTTATAATTATTTTTTTATGATTCTCTCTGAGGAATTTAAACCATGGTGAATGAAATATTTCAGAATAGTCTTCTGATAACTGACTGTGAGCCAAAAGAAAGCTCTTAGGCTAGTTATCCCAAAGCTACCTTAGGAAGAAACAAATCAGACTATTTCTATCTATCCAGTAGTTATTCTGATCCAGGTCATATTGCAGCCTTGATTAGTGAAATCTAAAAGACTTTCACAGATATTCATTCACTGGCCCATTGTAACTTTGTACAGTTTGTCACTGCACAGGCAGAAGATGGTTCATAGAGAAAAAGGTCATAGAATATATGAAGAAGCAGGAAACTGAGCAAACCCTGTCAGGCCATATTTCATCTCAGATCTTTCTCCCTCTGGGATCAGTGATATTCACTGTGCTAACATGAGGAGAATATGGCTGAATGAGGTGAAGCCTAGACGTAGATCTTCCCTCTTCACCTCAAATGTTATCAACTAAGTCCTACAAAATGGAAAATCTGAGTGATAAGTGGGAGGAGAAAAACGAAAAACTTACCAACAGATCATTCATATATGAATAAAAACCATAATGATAGCTTACCAAGCTTTTGTTCCTATAACTTCCACTTCCCACCTCCATATTCCTACATTGCTCTTTGATACAGAATTTCTGAAGTTAATTTTCCCCCCATAGCTCCAAGAGAAGAACCATCTCATGGCACATTTATATACTCTATCCCAGACTTCCAGCCTTTCCTCTCTTCCTACATGTCCTCTTCCCATCTCCTAGGAAAAGTAATTGCTGTACCAGCCCTGTGTCCTTCATGGTAGGCTTCCTGATAACTCTGTGATAATCACTGTGGACCATATTCTTCAGGTCCATTGAACTTTGTGAAATTAAACTAGTCCTCATTCACAAGAGATAGAGAATGTGATAAACTTAAAGGAGTTTATAGCCTGTAGAAGAGTCTAACAGAAGAAGTGACCCAGAAGTGCATAGTTGATATAACTACCAGAGGGAGATGCAGCTCCCACTAATTGCAATTATGTAGGAATGCAGAGGAAGTAACAGAAAGCCAACAACAAAAAATGAGCAAAAGGGATAAGAGAAACCCAAGGAGGAAGGTTCCATTGAACATTCTATTGATTGTACCCTGAACCTTTCCTCAAACACATTTTAATGAACTTCCTGAGCCAGATTATGTTCAGGAAATGTCACTCTGAGAACAGAGTAGAACCTGGAAAAGTATCATAAAGTAAGGTGGAAAATAGACCCCAATATAAGGGTCTCTCATATGGTTTCTGTAGTGTTCTTCCAAGAACTGGACTTCATAATTTCAGATCAATGATATTGATGGTCTGAGTAAACAAAGAATAGACAAATGATTTAAAAAGGCCAAGAAAGCCCTGGATCTTTAAAAAATAAAGGAATGGCTGGAAGATACAGAGTTTTAAAAAGAGTATTATCAACAAATAATCAAAAGACTTGACAAAAACAAACAAGTTTATTGATGATAAATTAATCAAATTGAGAAGAAAGAAAAATTGTCAGTGTAAAAATACTCTTCAACAAAGGAAAACCTCTTAAGAAATATGAAGAAGAGATTCTCTGTCAACATATATAACATGCTTTAAATTAGAAAACAGATTAGCAATACTGAAGGATTTTGAGGAATTACCATTTATTCCCCATTTGATTGCTATAAAGAATTCTCAGCAGTAATCAATAGTTCCCTGAATTTTTACAGCTGGCAATGGATTTTATATGCCAGATTTTAATATTCTTGAGCCTGGAGAAAGGCACACTTTTATAACTTAATTTTACAAAATGATCAATTTTTAGAGATTGATAATGCCCTTGAAGAAGTAATTTTGGTAAATGTAAAACAAATATCATTTTAATTATAGTTATTCCCTTTTAAAAATGATATTTATTCATTTGTTTATTTACTTTTCAAGTTTGTCCCCTCAATTTTCCCAGTCTGAAAGTGTAAGAGCCAATCAGTTTGCTGATTGGCAGAGAAGTTTTGATTTTTTCCATTACCAACCAAGGCTGGTTAACCTTTCCTAAGGGACTCTGGAGGTTTTCAGACTTAATAATAGCAATACCTGACTAGCATTAACCCTATTGCACCTCAGTACTCCTAGATTCAAGCAATCTACAAACCCTGCCTTCGAAGCTGCAACAGGTATGTGTTACTATGACCAATTTCTCTGCTTAGCTTCTCATTTTTATATTTATGTTTTTATATACTTACATATATGTGAATATATATTAGTATATGCACATAGAACAATTAAAATTTTTTTTGCTTTTGCTATCATTGTTGTTTCCTCCTTTTGTTTTTTTACCCTTATCTTTCCAAATTTAAGTCAGAGCATGGAACCTAATCCTATTCTCAGCCTACTCCTTGCCTCTTTTAATTCACTGAAATTATTTTTTTCTAAAAGTAATTTAAATTTGTGGTTTCTGGACTGCTGGAGTTCTAATCCCTTCAGTATTTCAGAATAGCAATTTATTTCTAATTAATAGTCAGAGAGTTAACTGGAATCAAGAACATAAGTAACACAGCCACTCTGTGTTAGATGCAAGTCCTCTTAACTTCTGTCCTTTATGCCTCTACTGTCATTCAGTATCATGGTTAAAAATGTATTAAAATCATCATGATAACAATAATAATTTATAAATTAAATAAAATCATAGTATATAAATACAAATGCTTTAGAAGCTGATCAATACATTTTATTTATCACATAATTGTCAACTAGTTTCTTCAATTCAATTGAATTCAATAATTATATCCACTTTAAAAAAAAGGAAGAGGAGACATAGAAAGATGATGTGACAAAAGGTCCTTCAACTTTAAAATGTCAAAGATAAAAATAGAGCACAGGTGTTGAGAAGAAGGAGGTTTTGAATGGAATACAGTTCTGATATAAAAAATTGGGGCATTCCTGATAAATAAGATCAAAAGGTAAAAGAGCTTAAGAGATACTTTTTTAAAAGTAATAATGAAGGGGGGACAGTTGGGTAGCTCAGTGGATTGAAAGCCAGGCCTAGAGACAGGAGGTCCTGGGTTCAAATCTGGCCTCAGACACTTCCCAGCTGTGTGACCCTGGGCAAGTTACTTAACCCCCATTGCCTAGCCCTTACCACTCTTCTGCCTTGAAGCCAATACACAGTATTGACTCCAAGATGGAAGATAAGGGTTTAATTAAAAAAAAGTAAGAATAAAGGATCCTAAGTACTGATAATCAAATTATTAAATGAACCAAGATATAATAAAACAATTTTTGAGGTAATTTGCTGCTTTATTTTTTGTTTTGTTTTTTGTTTTGACATTATTGTTTTATTTGGTCAATTTCAAACATTATTCCTTGGTTACAAAAATCATTTTCAATTCCTCCCTCCTTCCCTCCCTCCATCCTGGGAGGATTGGGTTGGTTAGAACTAGGGTTTTCTGAAGCTGATGGGGCAGGGGGGAGGGGTAAGTTGGTTAAGAGCAGGGGGTTCTAAGGCCGAGTTGACAGAAGGAGGAGTGGTTTGGCTAGGAGGGTTATTGTCCAGAGCAAGTTGGGACAGAGAATCTGATAATGTTCTTAACTCTCTTTTAATGCTTTTAATGCTTCTCATAAAAGTTACTATCTCCCGATGACTTCCCTATATAAGCTCCTGCTGAGTATTTAGTTCTGCATTTTGTTGAATGTTAGAGGGAGCAATTGGTTGGTTTAACTGAGAAATGAATTCTTCAAGGAGATCCAATGTTACAATTACAACAACCAAAAACTCAAGGGAAAGTAGTATGTCAATTAGATTTTGCCATAAGTTCCATGGGATGAGCCCTTTCAGAGAGACAAGGAATTCTGTATTTATAAGATTGGTCATGGAGCTGATGATCCAACTGTTAAATAAGTTGCAGACCAATGCTTGTACTAAAAAAAGAACAAAGTATTTATTTAAATGCCAGTTGTTAACTAAGTTCTGAACTGGCTGTAACTCCATATTTCTAGAGTAAACACGTGGGAAGCAGGACAAGGCCAAAACCTTTTCCCAGGTTTTTATTAATCTTAATTTAGGCAGTTGTTCCTTAAAGGAACGGATAGGGCCCTGTTACTAAGATTTAAAACAGCTTAATTTAAGTAGAATAAAAAAGGATTTTTACTCACCCACTGTTGCAGCTGTGTTCTTCAAGCCAAGTTAGCAATGTTTTAAAAAAAAACAAAACTGACTGATAGAGCAAGTAATAAAGAGAGAAAGGAAAGAGATTTCACAGAAAATTTTTTGAGGGTTTTCTCACCAACTTCGTAGTCTGCCATAAACTGTAGTGATTAAAATAGTGGAAGACTTAAATTGTGACAGATAATAGAGTGGTTGTCTTAAATTGTGCCCAGGAAAAATATGGTTTCAAGACAGTGTCTTGTTTTAAATCAAATATAAGGTGGTTGCCAGGGGAAAATTCCCAATTATTAATATACCTAAGTCAGCTGGGTTTTATAGAGATTGTAATTCATACAAATGAGGAATTAAAGAAAAGGAGAGAGAGAGAAAAAGGAAATAATGAGAAAAAGATAGGTCGGCCCAGTCCAGCCCTGGCCAGCCTAAGAGAGAGAGATCAGTCAGTCTTTTATCCACTTGCCACAAGATTTGTCCCAGCAAGGATTCTAGTGTTCAGAGAGATACCAGTTCAGCTTTGGCCAGCTGCAGAGAGAGAATTTTCTGACAGTCCCCGAGAGAGTCCCAACAGAGAGAGTCCCTCTGAGACTCCTGAGACTACTCAGAGGGAGTTCCAGCAAGAGTCCCTTGCTCTCAGTTTCACATCTCCTTTTAAAGGGAATTTCCTCCTGTATCACCTCCCCTAAGTACTCACATCTACCAATAACAGTAGACATTTTCCAAAGGACAGACCATTCTTAATTCACACCTAAGAAGGCTTGAACTTTTGATTAAGTTCACACCTGAAAAACCTCTGAGTAAGTTTCCCACCTCTTTGCTCCTTGTAAATTCACAAGTTGCCTGACCTTCATAGATACTTAGCACCCTTTTGTATTAGATCTAAAAATAGGCACAGATTAAGAACTTTTGCCTTACTATAAATATGAGTTTAAGTATTTTTCATTATTCAACAAGGAGTTTCTTCCCCTAAAGCAGGCTTAAGTAGAGGTGGGGTAGAGATCTCACATTCCTGATCTAAGTCCCTTCACTGTTTAAATGAGGAATGGTCTTAACCAAACCTTATGAAGTAGGGTCTGAGAATTTTTAAGGTTCACAATCCTCCCTGATGATCATTGGGAGACTAGTGTCCCCACTGATCATTTAACATAATTATCTTGTAGTTCTAAATGCACTTCTAACTACAGATATATACAATATTCAATTTTCTTTTTTTTTAATAATATTTTATTTGGTCATTTCCAAGCATTATTCATTAAAGACAAAGATCATTTTCTTTTCCTCCCCCCCACCCCCATAGCCGACGCATGATTCCACTGGGTATCCCATGTGTTCTTGATTTGAACCCATTGCAATGTTGTTAGTATTTGCATTAGAGTGTTCTTTTAGAGTCTCTCCTCTGTCATGTCCCCTCAACCACTGTAGTCAGGCAGTTGCTTTTCCTAGGTGTTTCTACTCCCACAGTTTGTCCTCTGCTTATGGACCGTGTTTTTTTCTCCTAGATCCCTGCAGATTGTTCAGGGACATTACAACGCCACTAATGGAGAAGTCCATTATGTTCGATTATACCACAGTGTATTAGTCTCTGTGTACAATGTTCTCCTGGTTCGGTTCCTCTCACTCTGCATCACTTCCTGGAGGCCATTCTAGTCTCCATGGAATTCCTCCACTTTATTATTCCTTTTTGCAAAATAGTATTCCATCACCAACATATACCACAATTTGTTCAGTCATTCCCCAATTGATGGGCATCCCCTCATTTTTCCATTTTTGGCCACCACAAAGAGCACAGTTATGAATATTCATGTACAAGTCTTTTTCCCCATTATCTCTTTGGGGTACAAACCCAGCAGTGCTATGGCTGGATCAAAGGTTAGATATTCTTTTATCGCCCTTTGGGCATAGTTCCAAATTGCCCTCCAGATTGGTTGGATCAATTCACAATTCCACTAGCAATGAATTAATGTCCCTACTTTGCCACATCCCCTCCAGCATTCATTACTTTTCATAGCTGTCATGTTAGCCAATCTGCTAGGTGTGAGATGATACCTCAGAGTTGTTTTGATTTGCATCTCTCTGATTATAAGAGATTTAGAACACTTCTTCATGTGCTTATTAATAGTTTTGTTTTCTTTATCTGAAAACTGTCTATCCATATCCCTTGCCCATTTATCAATTGGAGAATGGCTTGATTTTTTTGTAAAATTGATTTAGCTCTTTATAAATTTGAGTAATTAAACCATTGTCAGAGGTTTCTATGAAGATTTTTTGCCAATTTGTTGTTTCCCTTCTGATTTTAGTTACATTGGTTTTGTTTGTACAAAAGCTTTTTAATTTGATGTACTCAACATTTTTTATTTTACATTTTGTGATTCTTTCTAAGTCTTGCTTGGTTTTAAAGTCTTTCCCCTCCCAAAGGTCTGACATGTATACTATTCTGTGTTTACCCAATTTACTTAAGGTTTCCTTCTTTATGTTTAAGTCAATTACCCATTTTGAATTTATCTTGGTGTAGGGTGTGAGGTGTTGATTAATTCCTAATCTCTCCCACACTGTCTTCCAATTTTCCTAGCAGTTTTTATTGAATAGTGGATTTTTGCCCCAAAAGCTGGGATCTTTGGGGTAATCGTATACTGTCTTGATGAGGTCTCTTTCCCACAGTCTATTCCACTGATCCTCCTTTCTGTCTCTTAACCAGTACCAAAATGTTTTGATGACTGCTTCTTTGTAATATAGTTTGAGGTCTGGGACTGCAAGGCCCCCATCATTTGTGGTTTTTTTTTTCATTATTTCCCTGGATATCCTTGATCCTTTGTTATTCTAAATGAACTTTGTTATGGTTTTTTCTAAATCAGTAAAGAAATGTTTTTGGGAGTTCAATGGGTATGGCACTAAATAGATAAATAAGTTTGGGTAGGATGGTCATTTTTATTATATTGGCTCGTCCTATCCATGAGCAGTTAATGTTTTTCCAATTGCTCAAGTCTAGTTTTAGTTGTGTGGAGAGTGTTTTATAGTTGTGTTCATATAGTTCCTGTGTTTGTCTCAGGAGGTCGATTCCTACATATTTTATTTTGTCTAAGGTGATTTTGAATGGGATTTCTCTTTCTAGTTTTTGCTGCTGAACTGTGTTGGAGATATATAGAAATGCTGATGACTTATGCAGGTTTATTTTGTATCCTGCAACTTTGCTAAAGTTGTTGATTATTTTGATTAGGTTTTTGGTTGAATCTCTAGGATTATTTAAGTAGACCATCATGTCATCTGCAAAGAGTGATAACTTGGTCTCCTCCTTGCCTATTTTGATGCCTTTGATTTCTTTTTCTTCTCTAATTGCTACTGCTAGTGTTTCTAGTACAATGTCAAATAGTAGAGGTGATAATGGGCATCCTTGTTTCTCTCCTGATCTTATTGGGAATGCATCTAGTTTATCCCCATTGCAGGTGATATTAGCTCATGGTTTTAGATATATACTCTTTATTATTTTTAGGAAAGATCCTTCTATTCCTATGCTTTCTAGTGTTTTTAATAGGAATGGATCTTGTATTTTATCAAAGGCTTTTTCTGCATCTATTGAGATAATCATGTGGTTCTTGTTGGTTTGCTTGTTGATGTGGTCAATTATGTGGATGGTTTTCCTAATATTGAACCATCCCTGCATCCCTGGTATAAATCCTACTTGATCATGGTGGATGACCCTTCTGATCACTTGCTGGAATCTTTTTGCTAGTATCCTTTTTAAGATTTTTGTATCTATATTCATTAGGGAGATTGGTCTATAATTTTCTTTCTCTGTTTTTGACCTGCCTGGTTTTGGAATCAGTACCACGTTTGTGTCATAAAAGGAGTTTGGTAGAATTCCCTCTTTGCTTATTATGTCAAATAGTTTGTATAATATTGGGATTAACTATTCTCTGAATGTTTGATAGAATTCACTTGTGAATCCATCAGGCCCTGGGGATTTTTCTAACCTTTCTTCTTCAGCTCTAACTTTTTAATCCAGTGATTTATTTTAAATCAGTCCCCGTTGTTCCCTCCCTTGATATATTTTCCTTTCTAGTCCCTCCCTTTTTGTTCCCTCCCCCCCCCTTCTCTCTCTTTTTTATGTTCCCTTCCCCCTTCCCACCCTTGGTTTTCCCTTCTCCCTACCCTTGTTGAGTAAGATAGAATTCACGGTCCCAAGGGATCTGGATGTTCTTCCCTCTCCAAGTTGATTTCCCTGAGAGTAAGGTTTAAGTAAAACATCTCTTCCTCTCCTTCTTTTAGGAGTTTTCTTCCCCTCCCCTTCCTGTGTGAATCTTTGTGTGAGAAAGATTATTCTATTTGGCCTTTCTTTTCCCCCTATTTACACATTACATTTTCCCCACATATTAATATACATAGATTGCTATAAATATAGTCCTTATAGAAGAGAGTTTGAATAAAAGGAAAAGATAATATTTTTCTCCTTTTCCCTTTCCTTCATATTTACCTTTTCAGGTATTTTATGCTCTTTGTTTTTCAATATCGAACTTTCCATAGAGCTCTGGTCTTTTCTTTGGAAAAAACTTGGAAATCTTCTATTTTGTTGAATGATTATACTTTCCCTTGGAAGTATATCGTCAATTTTGATGGGTAGCTGATTCTTGGTTTAAGGCCCAGCTCTCTTGCCTTTCTGAAAATCATGTTCCATGCATTATGGTAATTCAGAGTGGAACTTGGAACTTGCAAGGTCTTGTGTGACCCTGACTGGCATTCCTTTATATCTAAATTGTCTTTTTCTGGCTTCTTGTAGGATTTTTTCTTTTGTTTGAAAGCTTTGGAATTTTGCAATTACATTCCTGGGAGTTGTCTTTTGGGGATTTAGTGTAGAGGGTGTTCTGTGAGCTCTTTCAGTGCCCCCTTGTTCTAGAATCTCTGGGCAATTTTCTTTGATTATCTCTTGTATTACGATGTTGAGTTTGCTGTTTATTTCTGACTTTTCTGGTAGTCCAATTATTCTTAAATTGTCTCTTCTCCCTCTATTTTCCAAGGCTATGACCTTGTTGGTGAGATATTTTATGTTCTCTTCTAATTTCTTGGTCTTTTGGCTTTGCTTTATTAATTCTTGCTCTCTTTTTCTTCCAGTTGGCTGATTCTAACTTTTAAAGCCTGGTTTTCCTTTTCAGTTTGGTCAAACTGGTTTTGTAGATGCGTGAATTTCTTTTGCATTATTTCCCACTTTTCCTCCCAGAAGGCTTCCATCTTTTTTATCATTTCCGATTCAAATTCTTCATGGGTTTGTGGAAAGTTTTCATTTCCTTTGGAATGTTTTGGAGCATTTGATTGTGTTGCCTCTTCTATCTCCTCCATATTTTGTATTTTTGCTCCATATAATGTGTCCAAAGTCACCCCCTTCTTCTTGTTTTTCTTGCAGTGTCTAGGCTTTTCAGTGCTGTTGTCCATCTCTATCTGAGTGGGGAGGTCTAGCTTTTCTTATCTCTGTCTGGTGTTCAGAGGCTTTAGTCCCAGTCAAATTGTCCATTTGTGGGTGTTACTGTACTCAGATCCCTCCCGATGCTTCCTTGTTGCCTTACTACCATGCTCTGAGCCTGGCTTTGCACTGTCCCCGAGGTATCTCAGAGCCTTTGTGGTCCAGAGAGGCCTGCACTCTGAGGGGAGAGAGGCCGAGGCTTCCTGGAGCTCTGAGGGCTCCTGATAAGATTACCTTCAGTTGGCTTGCATTGAGTGTGTCTTAAAGCAGGGACCTTCCCTGAGACATGGATGGAAGGATCCAGCCAGGGGGCTACAGGCTCCCCTCCCTTTTTCTCTGTTTCCCGGCTGTCTGGGTGCCCCCGTGACTGGCTCAGGTTGTTTTCAGGATGTGGCCTTCTGAATAGCCGGCCTTGAGGGTTACTGTTGTCTTAGAAGATCCTGCACTCTGAGGAGGGAGGGGCCGTGGCTTCCCGGAGTTCTGAGGGCTCCTGATAGGATTAACTTCAGTTGGGTTGGATTGAGTGTGTCTTAAAGCAGGGACCTTCCCTGAGACTCAGATGGAAGGAACTAGCCAGGGTGCTACAGGCTCCCCTCTGTCTCTCTCTGTTTCCCTGCTGTCTGGGTTCCCCCGTGACTGGCTTATGTTGTTTTCAGGGTGCGGCCTTCAGAATAGCCGACCCTGGGGTCCTTTGTCTGGCTCTTAGGTTCCCACTGCTGCTTTGGACTCAGCTCTCTGTGTTGGGGAGGATGGGTCCTGGGACCTTCCTTCTGCCTATCCCTTAGATCCGAGTGATCTCGGGTTCTGGCTTTTGGGGGGCCGTACCTTTTGATCCAGGTCCAGGTCCAGGAGGAGGGTTCCCTGGATCTATCCTGTTGTTTGTTTTGAATTTCAGTATCCTAGGAGCATACAGTTTGAGATTGGTAAGGAAGGGGTTTCCGGAGATCTGAACTTTAGCTTTCTCTATGCCGCCATCTTGACCAGAACCTTAAAATTTTCAATATTCAATTTTCTAAGAAGAAATTAGAGTAGTGAGGGAGGAATAGAAAAGAAAGAAAGCAAAACCAATGTTTTGCTAGGCACATTAACAGAAAGCCAAATTAGGGGCAGTCCCTTTTGGCATAAATGTGTACATTTACAATAAATGTTCAATCAAAGTTCAGTTCAATCAACTATATCCAAAGTTCATCCTTGATCTTCTTGATGTAGTGTGGATTTTTTGGCATCTTTCTGCAACAGTTCATCCTCTGGATATAGAAATTAGCAAGCTTCTTCCTTGAAGATATTTTCTCAAACAAAATCAAAATCTTAGATTTTTATAAAAATACAATCTCAAACAAAAAGTCAAAAATCTTGGATTTAAATTAAAATATAATCCCCGCTGAAGTAGGTGTTAAAAACATTCAGTTCAGCTCAGAATGCAATTTTGAGTTATGGGGGTGTATGAGTCAATTATCAAAAGAAGAGAAAAAGACAACCAAAAACATAAGGAAAATAAATTCAAAATTGGCCCTTGTATAGGTCCAATTCAAAGTAATTTCTATCCCACAAGTCTGTAGGACAGAGTGCAGTAATATTTAATTTACCCATTTGCAGCCAAGACTATAGGAAGTTGCCGTACTATAAGAAGAAAAAGAATTAGAATTCTATTTTGATAGTCATTTTGAAACGTCATTTCCTTCTCTGATTTTTTTTTGTCATTCTCAAGGATATAGGGAGCTGTCATGATAGTCAAATTTTGTACTAATACGAGTAATTCACAAAGAGTGTAGATACAAGGAAGTCCTATGACTTAACATATGTCAAGTGTCTCAACCTCGAGTTTTGACATTATTATTTCCTGTGTGCTCTTTTTGGCACTTTTAAGGTTAAGTCTGTGCTCCTTGTTTTTTATCCCTTTTTTTCTGGAATCATACATTAACATTAATCTCAGTCTCATAAAATTTTATCAATAAATGGTAGGTTCCCATAGTTTAAGACTTTTGGGTATGCATTGAAAATTTTAATTATATGTACCTTTAGTACAAGAAATGAAAAAAATCAATTATTCTAATTAAAAGAAAAGAAAAGCAATAATAAAACTTAAGGAAAAATTAGTAATTCAATGTGTTCTCAAAAAACAGCATCCATTTGTCTATGGATTATTATTTCCAATGCATATGATAGGATACAGTCAATCAGTCTCAGCAGAAGATGCTTTCTTCACATGTGAGCAATGAATCCAAGAGTCTTTTTCTCCAACCTTTATAAATTTTGGAGTAGTTACCAATATTTGGAATGGTCCTTCCCACAAAGGCTGAGTTTCTCCAGAACACTTGAAATTCTTAATATACACTTTATCTCCTAGGTTCAGGTCATGCAGAGAAAAGTCTAGTGGTCCAGCTTGTACTGCAGCTCTGGATTCATGAAGTTCATGTAGTTTATGCTGTAATTCCTGTATATAGGATGCAATAGTAGTATCTCCCCCTAATAGTGAGGTATATGAAGGGGAAAAAGGTTTAGCCTGTATAGTGGTTGTCAGTGGTTGTTAATGTTAAAATTAATTCAGGTCCTTCTATGGCTGCTAGCTTTGCAGCGGCATCTGCTCGATCATTTCCTCTAGAGACAGGGTCAGTGCCACCTGTATGGGCAGAACAATGATCTACAGCTAGGGCTTAAGGCAGAAAAAACTTCATTAATAATTTCTGCATTAGCTATTGATTTTCCAGCTGAGGTTAAATATTCTCTCTGGAGCCATAGCATTCCGACTAAGTGACAAATGCCAAAACCATATGTAGAATCTGTATAAATTGTTGCCTTTTTATCCTTGGCAATTATACAAGCGTGCTTCAGAGCTATGAGTTCTGCTCCTTGAGTGCTAATGTTAGAGGGTAATGAAGCTGACCACTCAATGGCAAATTCTGAGACTACGGCATCTCCAGTGTAGTGTATGCCATCCCTCATAAAAGAGGAACCATCGGTAAATAAAATGAGATCTGCATGGTCTAAGGGAGTGTCCAAGAGATTATCTCGAGGCTTTTCTGCCATGGACACTAATGTTTCACAATTGTGTAATGGTTTTCCTGAAGTTGGTAAATCTGGAAGCAAGGTGGCAGGGTTAAGTGTTGTACAGTGTTTCAAGGTAATGTTTTCGCTATTTAATAAGGTTATTTCATACCTTGTAATTCTCTGATCTGAGAATGCCTGTATTCTATGTTTTAGCAACAATGCTTCTACCTCATGTGGGAACATAATTGTTAATGGACATCCCAATACTAGATCAACAGTTTTTGTCACTAGTAAGGCTGTAGCAGCTACTCCTCTAAGACATGGTGGTGCTCCAGATGCTACTGGATCCAGTTGAGCAGAATAATAAGCAATTGGGTGCTGAGAAGGTCCCAAAGTCTGAGTTAAAACACCAGAAGCTACTCCTCTTTATTCATGCACATACAAAGTAAATGGCTTGTTGTAATCTGGGATGCCTAGAGCACGGGCAGACATGATAGCCTTTTTTAGTTCTGATAGAGCTGACAAGTGTTCAGGCTCTAATTTGAGGGGTTTGGGGACCAAATTTTTTGTTAGTGCTATAAGGGGTTTAGCAATTTGCTCATAGCAAGGAATCCATTGTCTACAAAACCCTTTTGCTCCTAAAATTGCTCTCAACGGTTTCTTAGTAGGAGTGCTTACATTTTGAATGTTTTCAATTCTTTTTGGAGAAATATAATGAGCACCCGCACTCAGGATGAATCCCAAATATTCTACTTTAGGGAGACACCACTGAACGTTATCCTTCGAGATTTTATGTCCTCTTTTGTGCAATTCCAAAAGAAGGTGTTTACTACCTTCTTGACATGTTTCTGCATCTGTTGAAGCCAAGAGTAGATCATCTACATATTTGATTAATTTACTATTTTAAATGTTATATTGTCTGTGTCTTGAATCAAAATTTGCTCAAATAAACTTGGACTTTCCACATAACCCTGTGGCAGATGACTCCATGTATATTTTGAGGCCTTCCAGGTAAAAGCAAAAATATGCCTGGAGTTCTCGTGTATAGGTATGGAAAAGAAAGCTGAACACAAGTCTACTACTGTAAAGTATGTAGCTGTGCTAGGAATAGATTAAATAATAGTATTTATGTTAGAAACTATGGAGTGTCTCTTTATAACATGATTATTCACTGCCCTTACATCCTGTACGAATCTATAGAGGTGCTTGACATCAGGCCCTCTTTTTGGTTTTTTAATTGGCAGGATGGGCATGTTGTATTCTGATTTGCAAGGGATTATTATTCCCTGATCAATTAATGAGTTAATAACTGGTGTAATGCCCTCAATTGCCTCCTTTGAGAGGGGATATTGAGGAATGGAAGGAGGTTGGCTAGATTTAGTTTTTATCTGCACAGGAACAGCAGATTTAAGTAAGCCTACATCAGAAGAAAATGCGGCCTAAGGAGATTCCAGTATATCTGTAAGTATTGCAAAAGTGGGAGGCTCTTTTGCCTCCTGGATCTCTGAGAGAAATACAGGGAGCAAATTTAAAGATTCCTCTGGTACTTCCAATGTTAAGGAACCATCTGGGGAGCAAGTTATTATGGCTCTGAGTTTGCATAGAAGGTCTCTCCCCAGCAAATTTAAAGGGGAGTCAGGCATCAAAAGAAAGGAATGTTGCACCTCTAGGGGTCCTACAGACACCATTCTAGGGCAAGTTTTTTCAACTCTTTGGGGTATTCCTGATACTCCCACTACACTTTGTGAGTCAATGGAATAACAATTTAAATCTGGTACATTCTTCAATACAGACCTTGTAGCTCCAGTGTCTAAGAGACAATCATAATAAGTGTTACCCACCTTTAAGGTAACATGAGGTTCATTAGTATGGGGAGGGTAGTGGATAGGGACAATGGGCAGTAGGACATCAGGGTCCGGAAAATCAAAGGTTGTATCCTCTGATTCCTGTGCCCCAGCAACCCCCCCCAGACACTTTAATTGTGTGTGGGATATTCCTTGGCCACCCCCCTGAAGGGAACCCCTCTGAGGGTCATTAGCACCTCGACTATTTTTTGGACAAGCACCATTTCTCATATATTGTTGTTGGGTATTATCATTTTCTTCATTTGGAGCATTGTCATTATTTTCCCAATTCCTATTTCTATAATTTTGGTTTCTAAAGTTCTTATTTCCATATTCATTATGGTTATTTCCATAATCATTATTATAATTTCTAAAATTTCTAAAATTCTGGTTTCTATGACCATTATCATCATTTCTATAGTTATTTTTTCTAAAGTTATTATTAAGCTGTGTATTTCTTCCAATCATGTTAAGAAAGGTTCTACATTCCATCATTTTGTGGCCCTTCTTCTCACAGAAGTAGCAGGTTACTGATTTATTTGTGAATTTCCACAAAAAGGGCATATGGTCTCTCCCTTATTTTTCAATTGTCTCTTTAACATTTCAATTTCTTTATTTAAATCTTCCATTAACATATTGCCTTTCTCAGGTCTTTTTACACGACCTTTATAAATATAGGTTGCTACTCTCCTCAATTCTTTGAGGTCCATAGAGTCCCAATTAGGACAGCTAGTTTTAAAGTAGTCTTTTACCACTGAACAACAATTCTCAATGAATTGCCTATGTATTTGCCTAATGTCTCTTTCTTTGGATAATCAAGGTCCATATATATATTCCCTATG
Source organism: Monodelphis domestica (assembly GCF_027887165.1). Classification (NCBI taxonomy): domain Eukaryota; kingdom Metazoa; phylum Chordata; class Mammalia; order Didelphimorphia; family Didelphidae; genus Monodelphis; species Monodelphis domestica. The sequence continues at coordinate 174,016,965 of NC_077231.1, forward strand.
TCAATAAGTCTGTCCATAAACTGGGAGGGTGTTTCATCAATATCTTGTTGGGCTCTTTTAAATTTTGACCATTTTTCAGGTCTATCAGAGCAAGCTCTCATGGCTGTCAATAATGCTTCTCTGGCCTGGTTTAGTTTTGTGTGATCTAGTTCAACATTGGGGTTGTCCTCTTTTACCTCGTTTTTGATTAGCCAGAGTGACGATATTATTTTTTTCTCTTTTTGTTAAAAATGCTTCTAATAAATTTTCAACATCCATCTAAGTGGGGTCAAAAGTTCTGAATATGTTCTCTAATTTTTTTTTATAATTAATATTGGTTCTTCCTCAAATGATGGCATACCTTCCTTCAATATATTTAAATCCTCAGGGCTAAAAGGTGTATGATGTATCACAGATACCAAGTTTCCATTTTTATTAAAAGTGGGTACTTCCCTTAAAGGAAATAACCTATCTGAATTATTTGGTACTCCTGTTTCTAGGCTTCTTGCTCTATTCTCAGTGGGGTAAGTATGAGAAATAGAAGAGTTGGGCACACTAAGGGAAAAGGTTTATTGTTGTCCCATAATGCAAAAAGATCAGAGGTAGGAAGGATCTGAGAATTTAATTGATCAGGGTGGGAAAGACGGGCAAAGGAAGAAGTGTGAAAGATAAATAGTAACATTCTATAAACAGTTTTTAGATAAAAAAAATTGAAGACACAATAGTCATATACATTTTTCCAAATCACTAATAATAAGCTAAAGGCAAAAGAAATAATTTGTGATGATCTATTTCACACCTATTTTCAAATTGGAAAAGATCATGAATGATAAAAATGACAGATATTGGAGTGGTTTTAGGTAGACTGGCACACTAATGCACTGTTATTAGAACTATGAGATATATATTTTTTAAAATCTTGAAAAAATGAAATTCTCAAAGATAAATTAATCTTATTATAAAATAAAAATAAAGTTATGATACATAACTCTTAATCCAGTAATGACACCACTAGTAGACCAAAAAGAGCTAATAACATTAATCTAATTTAAATTCAATTTATATGTGTATATATATATCAGCAGTTTTTATTTCAAAGCATTAAAAACAAAGTGGATAACCATCAGTTGGGAACTGGCTGAATAAATTGTACTCTATGAATAGAAAAGAATAAAATTTTGCCTTAGGAAATTATGAATAGACTATTTTAGAGCAAACTTTAAAAATTGTATGAACTGATATAATGTAAAATAGGCAAAACCAGGAGAACAATTTATACAATGAGAAAAACAATGCAAAAGAAATGTTAAATAACTAACTAGAAAACACTGATAAATCTACTAATAAATCAGAAATTCAGAAGAGTGATGATGTATGCTCTTGGCAAAAAGATGATCAACTACAGTTAAATATCTAGAATTCCAAATGGCCTATTCATGTAATTGTTTTATTTAACTCTACTTGTTCCTTACAATAGAGTGATAGAAATTGCAATGGAAATCAGCAAGAGATAGCTTTGAAACATATTATAAAGATTTTAAAGGACAAAAGCCATATTTTGTATTTTATTGTAGGAAAAATACAAGAAGACATTGAAATTTCCTGAGCAGTAGAGGGAATGGCATATGCTTTAGGAAAATTAATTTGAAACTGATGCATTGGATAGATTGAAGTTAGGAGAAAGTGGTTTCAGGGGACTTTTGTAATAGTCCAGGTGAGAGATGATAAAGGACTGAATGATTATAGCTTTTATCTGAGAGCAGATAAGAGGACTGACATAACCAATGCTGAGAAAGTAAATTCAACAAGATGTGGGAAATGATTGGAATTGACAGATGAAGCGGAGTGAAGAATTGAGGAGGATGGTAAATTGTGAACCAGCATGATTAGAAGAATGGTGCTGACCTTGACAGAAATGGGGTATTAATGAGAAAGGGTGGCATTTCATGGTAAAGATGGGCTTGGATTTGGCCATTGGGAGATTGAATTGTGTATGTGTTACCCCAGTGTAGATGTATAAGAGACAGTTCAAGAGGCAGGACTTTAATTTGGGAGGGAGAAAGTGATGAGTCCCTGAGGAATGCTGGGGGAATTACTACACATGAAAATTTTGAAATCATCTTCATATATTAATTCTCATAAATCCTCTTGGAATCTGATTCTAACTTGTTATTTCAAATAAAACTAGTCTCTCCAAAGTTGCCAATAGTCCTTTAAAAAAAACTCTTACCTTGTGTTTTATAATCAATAAGATGTATTGGTTCTAAGGCAGAAGAGTTATAGAAACTAGGTTATGGGGGTTAAATGACTTGCCCAGGGTCACAGAGCTAAAAAATGTCCGAGGACAGATTTGAATCCAGTACCTCCCATATCTGAGACTGGCTCTCAATCCATGGAGCCACTTAGCTGCCCCCAAATAGTCTTTTAATTGCCAAATGTAATGTGAAAATAATTGTGCCTTCTGTTCAAAATCAGATAAGGTATGAGGGAGTAGTTAGTAAAGAAACACTGAGCAACCCAGACTAATGGAAATATCTGCACAATAGAATGTTGTATATGAAGATATTATTCTGCTGGGGCTCCATCATTTATTTTTCTGTTTATCCAGAAACATATTACTTCCTCAATAGAATTTCCAATATATTTCTTAATTTCTGGATCTTCATCAATTACTATACTTTTGTATTTATAAAATCCAACCATCTTTTGCATAATCCTTTTCCTTACTTTTTGTTTCCTTTTCTGAGAAAAACTTATTTCTTGAGATTGTACACACATACATACACACACACATAAATGGAGAAATTATCATAGTCTTGCAAAAGATACTGAGAAGGATTAGATAGAGAAGTAGGAAAAAACCCATGAGAAGATCTTCTCACAAAAACTCGAAAAGGGGAGGGTATCCAGAAAGAGACTGGAGCTGAGAAAAATTTTCAAAAGGGAAAAAGAGGCTTTATTTATGGATTTCTTCAATCACTGGAAAAGTAGAGATTTCTAAATGAGATAGAAAATCAATCAAAATAATTCTGTCCAGTAATGAAGTAGTTGGAATTTTTTTAATGTGTTGAAGTATCAGGTATTATTTTCCATCATAATGTCTATTATATGTTTGAGTTTAGATTTACAAAAACATGTACTAAAAATAACCTCTTATTAATCTCATTCCATTTTAATATAATGGATACCTTAATATTTATTATCCACTTCCAATCAATAAAAATAACCCAAATGCACAGAATTATAGAAGATGGAATGAATCTGATGTATGAGATAAAGACATGTTTTCTAAACATACCTATTGGATTTAGGGGAGTTAAAATAAATAGATGCAAGAAAATCCAACTGGTCCGGCCACTTTTTTAGAAGATATATTCATCAAAGACTAATGCTGCCAAGAAAAGTAAGAAGGGCTTTTTAACTGCACCAAGTTAATGGGAGACTGAAGATATGATCAATCAATAAAACAAGCCAAAAATATTAATAGGCAATGGAGGGGGCAAGATTACATAAAGGGCAATCAAGGCCCTCTCAGTTAACCAATTTTGAAAGCAGAGATTTAATGCATTATTATTCAAGCTATCAGTTATGTTACACATTATAGAAAATAAACAGAAATCATCCCCCAAAGTTACTAAACTGTGCATACTCATTGACATAGTAAAAACTTCCATAGGCCTCTATGTACACCCATAGAAACTAAATAAAAATGAAAAGGATCCATATATATGAAAATAATTATGGAAGCTCATTTTTTTTTTGGTGACAGTATGCAAAAAACATAAAAGAACTGTTAGCAAAAGGGTGCCCGATTGAGGAAAAACCTGAACATTATATGTCATATGAATATAATGAAATTAATTTTGTTGTAAAAATGTTAAAAAGGATGTTTTCCATGAAACAGCAGAAAATGTAGGAACTAATACACACTGAAGTGAGATATAACAGTAGACAGTAATTTATAGCAACACTGCAAAAATGAAAAACCGTAAAAAATATAAGAACTTATCAATCCAGTGACTAATCAGTCTTTCTAAGAACTAATGAGGAAGAATGCTACTCATCCTCTTAAAAGGAGGTGAAGGATTTAATGTGCAGAATAATATATGCTTTTTTGGATATGTATGGTCAATGAGAAAATTAATTTGAATATGGATATGTTATAAGGTATAATTTTTCTTTTTCTCAATGAGGTGGCATTCGTGATTATTGGGAAATAGAGGAAATAAATATCTGTTCATTGAAATAAAAAAAAGAAGTTTTTTAGATTCTCATAGCACTCCCTGGTGGTGGATGGTATGAGACATCCTCCTTGGGAACTTAAGTCTTCTTTATTCTAACCACTACTTAACCATATTTGACTTAAGGGATTAGTTGTACACAGAGAGAGACAGACAGTCAGACAGAGATAGAGAGAATGACAAATAAGAGTTATGCTTTGAATGAAGTGAACAGAACCAAGAGGACATTGTACACAATAACAGCAATAAAATATGTTAATCAACTCTGAATGGGAACTATTATTAGCATTTCAGGGATTCAGGACAACTCAAATGAGCTTAAGATGAAAAAGACCATCCACTTCTATAAAAGGAATTGATGAAGTCTGAATTCAGATTAAAGCATATCATTTTTCATTTTGTTTCTTCCATGAACTTTTCTCTAGTGTAACCAATGTGTTTTCATTTACCACATAATAGACATGGTAATATGTATTGTATAATAATACATGTACAACCTGTATCATATTACCTGCCATCTTGAAGAAGGTAGAGAATTGGCAAGAAGGAAGAGAATACTGAGTGAAAAATTTAAGAAAACTTATTGAAAATTGAACTGACATAATCTGGAAAACAATTTAAAACTTATTTTAAAAAGAATTATCTTTACTATCACTCCATACAATGCCATTAATCTTGGGGATTTTCAGTGCTGCCTACTATCAGAAGTAGCCAACTGTCAAGAGTATTTTGTAACACACTTTCTCCTTCTCAATCCATTTTTTAAATTTCTAGAGCATTGAAATCTAGAGCTAGAGTTGTGGGTCATATCTTGTTTAATTCTTAGAAATTTGTTCTTCATATAGCTGCTCTTACTCCTTAGCTTAGCATCTCATATTCCTGGCAACTGCTCTTAACTGTTTCAAGGGTAATTCCTGGTTTCCTGATGAGTGAGAACTGTCCATCTGAGACTTTCTCATAGTTCAAGAGCTTTAAGCCTGCATCCTAGAAAGTTCTTAGACTGAATTCATAGCCAATTGTATCCATGGCTCACCCTTAATAAGAAAAAAATTGCATATTGAAAGCATATAAGTTATCACTAGAAAATTTCTAGTAGAGCAAAATAGTACAGACTTGGAGAAAATAGAATTGAATATGTATCTCAAAGAATAACACAGAGCAAATAAATTAAGTAAAAGGAGTTTGAGAATGGGACTGAGGTAAAGAGAAGAACCAATTTAAGATATATTACAGTTCTTAAAGACAGCCTGTGTAAGAGTAAAAAGAATATTCAGGTAAAACTATATGAGCACACATTACTATAAAATTATTTTTAATTACCATATTTTTTACAAATCATTAATACTCATGCAATTTAATTGAAAATAGATCAATCACATAGCTTCAAGTGATTTTATTTAATCAATCATGTCTAACATCTCTCCTTTTACAAACATTTTATAATAATATGATCTATTAAAATAGTGACATCTCCATTTCATTAATTTCAGCCTTCATTAATTTTCAAATTTCATACTTCAAATGCTTGTTTTATGAAAATCCTATGACAGTTTCTTGATATTTTACTTGTTACCACATCCACTTTAATACCTGTACAAAATAAAAGTTTTTATTCTCTATGTGGAAATTCAGAGAATTATGCACCATTTTTATGAGTATGCATTCAGATTTTTTATTTCACTTTACAGAAGAATCATAGTACTATTGAACCCTAGTTTCATGATCAGGTATGAATATACCCATTGCTGAACTATTTCCTGCTTCAGATGCTTATTTTCTGTGGGACCATCATTAAGTTGCTGTATTTTCTTTTACTATAAAATGAACATAATAATAGGAACAACCTCACATGGTCTTTGTGAGGATAATACATAATGATATTTATAAATAATATATCACAGTGACTGTTACATAGCTGATAATTAATAAATGATTGTTCTCTTTATTTTTCCTGCCCCTTTATCAATATTTGAGTTTTTTCTTTGAAGATATACTCTGTAATTCAGTTTAGAACCAGTACACAGGGGCTGAGCCAAGATAATAATAACAGGGATGACCTAAAGAAGTTCTGAATTTCCTTCCATATTGATTATTAAAAACATTTCAAAATTACAGAAGTCAAAGAAGAGTGAGCAAAAGGGGTTGTTCCACTAAATATATCAGGAAAGTTAGACAGAGAAAAAGGATTTTAACATAATAAGGGACAAACTGCACAAGGAAAAGTGCATGCTAACCACCACCACCCCACCTAACATGCCAGATGCACAGCCAGAACCTAAGAAACCTCCAAATTCTAGAAGGCAGCCTACACTAAATAAAAAGCACCCTATACCTACTCCTAGAGGCTTCAGGCCCTGGCAGAGAGACTGGAAGCTTAATAGCATTGCATTCACTCTGTGGTAATGGCAGCAGAAGCAGCAAGGCAAGAGAGATAGCCTCAAGTCAAATTACTGTAAAGTGTGCCCAGACCTACTCTGGGAAATCCTAGGCCTTGGAGGTGAGGTTCAGAACTCTAATAATACTGGGTTCTCTCAGGCCTCTGACAGGGAAGAGAAGGTAGCCTCAAGGTAAAGTCGTATTAGACAGAATCTAAGATAGAAATGACCAGCAACATGTTGGACTCCCAGGCTTCAAGCAGGAAAATGAATAAATAATAGCAAAAAAGCTTTTGACTCTGGAAAATTTCTATGGAGAAAAAAGCAAAAAAAAGGAGTAACAGGAAAGGGTAAGAAACAAACACATGTAAATTCTCAAAAAAAATGGAAACTTGTCACAAGCTCTGGAGGAAATCAGAAAGAAATTCAAGAATCAAGTAAGAAAGAATAAAAATAGAAAGAAAAGTGGGGAAAAGAAATGACAGTAATGTAAAAAGGGGGAAAAAGAGCTTAATAGGCAAAATTGACAAAATGGAAAGAGAGACATAGAAATAAAATGAAGTAATAAGCAGATTAAACACCAGAACTGACCCACTCAATGAGCAGGCAAAGAAGTCCACTGATGAAAAGAATGTCATGAATGGCAGAATAGACAAAATTGAAAAGGAGAATCAAAAGATCATGGATAAAAATCTGTCTTTAAAAATTAGAATTAGGCAAGAAGAGGCCAATGATTTCATGAGATAATAAGAAATAATAAAACAAAATAAAAAATTAAAAAATAGAAGAAAAATGAAATTTCTTATTGAAAAAAAAAGTTGACTTTGAAAATTAATCCAGTAGAAACAATTTGAGAATTATTGGACTACCTGAAAACCATCAACAATAACAACAACAACAAAAAGCCCAGAAATCATATTACAAGAAATTATCAAAGAAATTTGACCTGAAATTCCTGAAAATAAGGGAAAAATAGATATTGAAAGAATCCATAGATCACCTCTTGCAATAAAGTCCCAAATGACAACACTTAGGAATGTTATGTCCATGTTAAAGAGCTTTCAGACCCAGGCGAAAATACTGCAAGTGGCCAGAAAGAAACAATTCAGATAACATGCAGTCCACATTAGGAATACATAGAATCTGACAGCCATCACACTGAAGGACCACAAGGCTTTGAATATGATATTCTGGAAGGCAATAGAACTGAGTGTACAACCAAGAATTGTCTACATTCAAAACTGACTATAGACTTTGAAGGGAAAGTATCTCAATAGATGCAGAAAAAGCCTTTGATAAAATACAATACCCATTCCTACTAAAAACACTAGAAAGCATAGGAATAGAAGGGTCATTCCTAAAAATAATAAACAGTATATATCTAAAACCATCAACTAATATCATCTGCAATGGCGATAAACTAAATCCATTCCCATTAAGATCAGGAGTGAAACAAGGAGCCCATTATCACCTCTATTATTTGACATTGTATTAGAAACACTAGCAGTAGCAATTAGAGAAGAAAAAGAAATTGGAGACATTAAAATAGGCAAGGAGGAGACCAAATTATCGCTCTTTGCAGATGACATGATGGTCTACTTAAAGAATCCTAGAGATTCAACCAAAAACCTAATCAAAATAATCAACAACTTTAGCAAAGTTGCAGGATACAAAATAAACCCACATAAATCATCAGCTTTTCTATATAATTCCAACACAGCTCAGCAGCAAGAAATAGAAAGAGAAATCCCATTCAAAATTACCTTAGAAAAAATAAAATACTTAGGAATCTATCTCCGAAGACAAACACAGGATCTATATGAACACAACTACAAAACTCTTTCCACACAACTAAAACTAGACTTGAACAATTGGAAGAACATTAACTGCTCATGGGTAGGACGAGCCAATATAATAAAAATGACCATCCTACCCAAACTCAGCTATCTATTTAGTGCCATACCCATGGAACTTCCAAAATTTTTTTTTTACTGATTTAGAAAAAAACATAACAAAGTTCATTTGGAAGAACAAAAGATCAAGGATATCCAGGGAAATAATGAAAAAAAATACAAAGGAAGGGGGTCTTGCAGTCCCAGATCTCAGATTATATTATAAAGCAGTGGTCATCAAAACAATTTGGTACTGGCTAAGAGACAGAAAGGAGGATCCGTGGAATAGACTGGGGGCAAGCAACCTCAGCAAGACAGTATATGACAAACCCAAAGATCCCAGCTTTTGGGACAAAAATCCACTATTCGATAAAAACTGCTGGGAAAATTGGAGGACAGTGTGGGAAAGATTAGGTTTAGATCAACACCTCACACCCTACACCAAGATAAATTCAAAATGGGTGAGTGACTTAAACATAAAGAAGGAAACCTTAAGTAAATTGGGTAAACACAGAATAGTATACATGTCAGACCTTTGGGAGGGGAAAGGCTTTAAAACCAAGCAAGACATAGAAAGAATCACAAAATGTAAAATAAATAATTTTGACTACATCAAATTAAAAACCTTTTGCACAAACAAAACCAATGTAACTAAAATCAGAAGGGAAACAATAAACTGGGAAAAAATCTTCATAGAAACCTCTGACAAAGGTTTAATTACTCAAATTTATAAAGAGCTAAATCAACTGTACAAAAAATCAAGCCATTCTCCAATTCATAAATGGGCAAGGGACATGGATAGGCAGTTCTCAGATAAAGAAATCAAAACTATTAATAAGCACATGAAGAAGTGTTCTAAATCTCTTAAAATCAGAGAGATGCAAATCAAAACAACTCTGAGGTATCACCTCACACCAAGCAGATTGGCTAACATAACAGCAAAGGAAAGTAATGAATGCTGGAGGGGATGTGGCAAAGTAAGGACATTAATTCATTGCTGGTGGAGTTGTGAACTGATCCTACCATTCTGGAGGGCAATTTGGAACTATGCCCAAAGGGCGACAAAAGAATATCTACCCTTTGATCCAGCCATAGCACTGCTGGGTCTGTACCCCAAAGAGATAATGGACAAAAAGACTTGTACAAAAATATTCATAGCTGCACTCTTTGTAGTGGCCAAAAACTGGAAAACGAGGAGATGCACATCAATTGGGGAATGGCTGAGCAAATTGTGGTATATGTTGGTGATGGAATACTATTGTGCTAAAAGGAATAATAAAGTGGAGGAGTTCCATGGAGACTGGAACAACCTCCAGGAAGTGATGCAGAGCGAGAGGAGCAGAACCTGGAGGACATTGTACACAGAGACTAATACACTATGGTATAATCGAACGTAATAGTCTTCTCCATTAGTGGTGGTGTAATGTCCCTGAACAATTTGCAGGGATCTAGGAGAAAAAAAACACCATTCATAAGCAGAGGATAAACTGTGGGAGTAGAAACACCGAGGAAAAGCAACTTCCTGAATACAGCGGTTGAGGGGACATGATAGAGGAGAGACTCTAAATGAACACTCTAATGCAAATATTATCAACATAGCAATGGGTTCAAATAAAGAAAACATGTAATGCCAGTGGATTTATGCATCGGCTATGGGGGAGGGGGTAAGAAAAGAAAATTATCTATGTCTTTAATGAATAATGCTTGGAAATGATCAAATAAAATATTAAAAAAAAAAGAAAATAAACCAGCCAGAGTCACACATTACAATACAGAAACAGGAGTGAAAACTCTGGTTCCCCATGTCTGAGTTAACTGCAAGCTTTTAATAGTCTTACTTTTTTCCATTTTTCTGTGTTATCACAAACAAGATTGGGAATCCTCTAGAGATGGACTATTTCAACAAGTGTGCCTCAGGTCTGAAGAAAGTAAGTTAGAATGCCTGACTATTATATTTTCTTATGTTCTTAGATATTGATGGGGCCTTTGGTATTTGTCACTAATTTGCATTACCAAAGGAATTCCTCTGCTATACTTCCTTGGCAATTATTAACATTTTCTTCCTTTTAATGACTTCCCTCATCTTTTCCCCAATACATGGTAAATGAGACTTTTCAATCAATTACTTGTGATAAAAAACAGATAAAACCTTCCAACTTCTACATTTGGACAGTTATACCCTAACTCTATTCTTCAGAATAATATATTTATTAAACTGTCAGACTGTACCAGTGATGTCTCTATTGCCTTTTGAAAAAACATCAATACTAAATTTTGATGCTAAGACAAAAGAGTGGGAAGGGCTAGGCAATTGGGGTTAAGTGACTTGCTTTGGGTCGCATAGCTAGGAAGCATCTAAGCTTAAATTTGAACCTAAATCCTCCCAACTTCATGCCTGATGCTCAATCCACTGCACTATTTGGTTGCCCCTCTGTTGCTATTATTTTGGTGTATATTGGTCTTTTATATTGCCTTTTGGGTACACTAGCAGCAAGAACTCAATCTTAGCCTTGTACATTTTTTCCCTCTGAATAAGTTTCAGTATACTGTAAAATTAACTTATGATTCATACCTGTTGACACATTGTGAATCTGATTAGTTTTCAAAGTGACCTCTTTCAATATTTCTGGGAAATTTTCATGCTTATTTTCCTGAAACATGGTGGTCATATATTTTTAGATTAAAAGAAGAAATGTTTATTAAAAACATAATTAAACAGTAATTAAAAAAACCCTATTCTGTTGTTCTTCAGTTGGGTCTGACTGTGACTCCTTTTGGAGTTTCCTTGAGAAAGATACTGGAATGATTTATCATTTCCTTCTCCAGTTCATTTTACAAATGTGGAAACTTGGGGGAAAGGATTAAATGACTTTTCTACACTATATAGTATTTCAGGGTAGACTGGAACTTTGGTCTTCACTCCAGGTCCAGTCTTTATCCATGGCATCATCTAGTACATATTTCATTTATCTGGTTTCCCTTTCTGTTTTCTCTGTTTTTCTTTCCCATAAAGGACTTCTCAAATTTAATTATAGAATGCTCCCCTTATCCCCATTTTCTTGTCTTATAGTATTTTACTGTGTTTATATACATCAATCTATATACACATGAGATTTCCTCTATTGTTGGATATTTGGATGGCTTCCAGTTTATTTTTACATATAGCATGAGTAAAAAAAATATTTTGAGAGTTTTTTTAAATTTTCATACTTCTAACATTTTTACCTTTAATATAGTGTCATATTCTTCTCCAGAGAGAATCTACACTCTTTCCATTCTATCAACAATTAATGAATTAATCTGTTTTTTATTCAGAACCTCATGAATATTAAATGTTTTTCCTTTTAATCATTTTTGTAAAAATGACATATATATCTTGGTATGTCAAATTTGTTTGAATTTTGTCTCTTTGATTATTAGGTGGAGTGTTTTTAAGGTAGTTAATAAGAATTTAAATTTTCTTTAAAAAATACACATGTCCTGAGATTATTTATTCAAAGGGACAACTGAGAATAATGGATAGGCTATAGGACTTGGTACCAGAAAGACTCACATTCAAATATGGCCTTAAACATTAATTATGAGCTACTGGACAAGACACTTACCTTTTATTTGCCTCAGTTTTCTCATCTCTAAAATAAGGATAATGATAGCACCTTCCTCCCAGATTTGTTATGAGGATCAAATACAACATTAATTGTAAATCACTGAGAATAGTAACTAGCACATAAAAAGAACTACATAAATGTTATCTATGATGATGAAGAAGAACTATATTAATGCAGTGGCTTTTTAATAGCTCCTTTTATATTTTAAATTTCAATTTTTAATATTTCACCAATAAGTTATTTTAATTTATTTTAATATATTATTTCTGTTTTACAAAAAAAGTTAATAACATTGTAGTCTAGCACTATGCACTACCTAATAATTCCAAGCATTTGTTGAAGTGAAAAAATGTATCCCTCTGACAATTAATATACATATATAAAATATACATTTATTTTCTTTTATTTTTCTACAGTGCTTTTTAGTGTTTAAATCCCTCATTACGATGGAATTCATAGAGGGGAATTTTATAAGATACAGGCTCAAATTGCTTTCCTGTCAGATTGTCAACCCAACTACTTGCATTAAATAATGAAATTGTCCCTTAATGTTCACTTTCTAAAGGTTTATACAATACTTATTTTTTCTGTACATTTGATTGAACTCTGGTAGAGCTATTACTTTGCATAGATCTATAATGTATAATTTGATAATTACAATCAGTCCTGCGTTCTTATAACATATAAAATCTGAAAGTAATGAATAATTTTTGGATAATATGCCATAATCACTTTCCTAATTTAAAAAAAATATTTGTACAACAATATTTATTTGAAATACTGGTTCATAGCCTTTGTTTTCTTCATCTTTTCCATGACCACATTTCTTTCATGAAAGACATTAGTAAGATAAAATTTTATTTTGTAAATAATTTGAATTTTCTTTAATATGGAGTTCATATAGTTTTTGAATATTTAATCAAATTCTTGATATCTTTCTGGGGAAGTTTCTTCTTTGTATTATCCACTTTTCTCTTGAAAGACTATGATTTCTTTAATTTGTTATTTTTCTAAGACTAGATTGAATACTTGCTTATTTTAATTTGTATAATTTTCATTTAAGATATTATGCTTCTGTTTTCTTGCTATGTAATTGGGCATAAAGAGTTTCTATCAGTATTTTTATTTCCTTTGCATTATTTATGATTTCTCCTTTTTCAGTATTTTTATATTAGTGATTTTCCTCATTCTTTTTGTTATCTAGTTAATGTTTATTATACATTAATTAATCTTCACTGAAAAGTTCCTAGTTCCTGTAATTAATTTTAATTCTTTTAATTTTCCCATCTAGTTTTTGATGCCCAAAAAATCCACTTAGATTTGAAGAATTGTAGCTCAAGAAAGAGATGAAGTGTGAGTATATATTTTGGAATAATTTGCATAGATATCATAATTAAACAAATAGGAGTTGATTGAATGATCAAGTGAGACATGATAGAGACAGAGTGAAGCAATTTTCAAGAAAAGAATGAACTGAAATTAGGGAAGGGGACTTCTGGTGCACTGAGGTGAGAGGGGAGCATAGCCAACAATAGACTACAGAAAGGGGTAAGAAGCAAGCCAACAGCAATGCCCCCCCTCCCATTTATACTGTTCCACATTCTAAACCTGGACCAAAGTCAACATTCAAACCATAAGACCCTGCCTAGGCCAAGAGTGTTCTAACCCAATTTTTACCACTTAAAATTTCAAGGAAACCTGCAGTGAGGCCTAGAGTTCCAGCATAGGGTAGTATGTGCTTCACAGCCTGAACTGTGTGGGCCCAGAGTCTAAGCTAAGAGTCCCAACCTGGGATTGTAGCAAAGGCATAGATCCCAGTTTGGCAAAGTCAGTAGACCCACAGCTCGGCCCCCTTATCTCTGGCAAGAACAGACCCCAGGGTGCTGACTTGATGCTGGCTGACCCTTGTCAAAAGCTCAAGGTGTATTAGAGGGTTAGTTTGGGTATAATGGAGAAAGAGTATATGTTCTCAAAAAGTAGGAGTGTGAGATGGATTTTCCCCTTCAGTCTTCTTCAAAGATGTCTCTCTAGTAACCCTGCCTTTACTCCCCTCTAATAATTTATTTAATGGGTGAACCTTTTCCCTTGGGGAAAGAGAGAGAAATAAGCTCTTTCCCACTTCAATATGAAAAGGAAGTCAATTTAGGATGACTGACAACTTTTATTCTAACAAATTGTGGTTGGGGTAAGATAAGAAAGATGTCTGAAGGTTGGAGATCATAGGAAAGAGGGTAAGGAAGTTCCTGTCTGTCTAAAAATATCTTTCTCCCTCCCCCTCCAAAGTTGAGAGATGCAGGCTTGGCAGCCTGTTCTCTCAGAGGTTCAGAGTTTTGTGACCCCTGACAGCAGAGCCAATGTCCAGATTCAGGGTGTCACGGGAGCTGTGTGAGATATTCTTATGCTGTTCTTATTTTTCTTAGGTTCTGAGAACCTGGTGTCTTTGGGGAAATGGTGGTTTGGATAAATGAGGGATTTTGTATGGCTCAGTAGAGAAATCTCTGATCAGCCTGTTACCCTTGCTCTCTCAAGATAGAGAAAAAGATCAACTGTCTCCCACCTGGAATCTCTCTTCCCTCAAGATTCCAAGCCTCCTCCACCAACCTCCACTGTGGATTCAAACCACTGCATGTCTTCCAGGCTCTGCCCTTCAAAGTTTCTGGATCATTCCTCTATCACAAAGGTGAGGTCGCAGGGCAGGGCTGTCTGTTGTATGCTATGTGCCTGACCTGATCAAGCCCAAAGTAAAACCAAAAGCCCATATCCAAATATATGCTAGAATTTGAGCCATCAGAAGTCTCCAGGCATAACTGAATCACTATTGGAAGGTGGTTCTTTGAGCTCCCAGCCCACAGGCCATCATACTATCTTGGAAGAACTGAAGCTTACAGAAACCAAGAAATAAGGTTAAAGGAATCAAGGAAGGACTGGAGTTTAAGAGTATAGTCTAACCTCTCAGATAACAGAGCCTACATTACAAAAAGCTGGGAAAATTAGTAAACATAAAAAACCCACCTTATCATATAGAATTTTATGGGGAGCATAGGCACAGACAAGGAGGAGACAGTAAAAGCAAAACAAACAAAAGCAAAGTTCAAAAGAAAAATATGAATTGGTCTCAGATTCTGGAAGAGCTCAGAAATTATTTCAAAAATCATTTGAAAGAGGTAGAGGTGGGAAAAGAAATGAAAGGAATGTAAAAAGAAATGGACCAAATAAAAACAAAAGACACTCAAAAACTCATTGAATAAAATAGTTAAATATTAGAATTGGGCAACTAGAAGCTAATAACTTCATGAAAAATCACAAAGCAATAAAACAAAATAAAAATAATAAAAAATGAAAATGTGAAATATCTCATTTTAGCCAATCTGATAGGTGTAAGATAGGACCTCAGAATAGTTTTAATTTGCATTTTTCCAATTCATAATGATTTGCAACATCTTTATATGACTAAAGATAGTTCTGTTTTCTTCATCTTAGGATTTCCTGTTCACATTTTTGACCATTTGTTAATTGGGGAATGTTTTATAAACTTATAAATTTGATTCTATTCTCTATATATTTTAGAAACGAGACCTTTAATATCGGAGACACTTTCTATAATTTTCTTCTAGTTTGTTGTTGTTTTTCTTCTAATATTGATTTAATTGGTTTTGTTTGCGCAAAACTTTTAAAATTTAATTGAGTCAAGGCTATATATTTTTTAGATATCATAATGTTCTCTGTGTCTTATTTGATCATACATCCTTACTTTAGTCATAGATCTAAGAGTTAAACTATTTCATATTGCTTTAATTTTTTTGTGTTTTCACCTTTCATTTTTACGTTATATATCCATTTTGACTTTAACTTGCCCAAGGTTTTCCCTTTGTTTTTGAGGAAGATAAATGGCATCACATGATTATGTCTTAGTTGCATGCCAATTGGATTTAAGTGAGGAAGAGTGGCTTCATATTGCTGATAGTAGTCAGTTCTGTAAATCCCTAGTTGTGCACTACAAACATAAATTCTGTCTGAATTTTTTATTATTCTTGTATTTCTTACTTTTCTTTACTAGCACTGACCAATAAGAGGGCTAAGTGATTATAAAGTAGTTGGCAGGAAAGAGGATGAGTATTCAAGGGTTTCACATACCACTTAGCATCACAGGTCCCTGTGGGTATCTTCCAAAATTCTTGTACCTCTCTCATGCCTTGAGATCATCTGGTTGTCAATATTCCTTGGTTCCTCCCAGTTGTGAGTGATGCTTCCATTCTTGCATTCCTCTATGATAGTGGTTTGGTTCACTTTCTTTTTTTTATGACACAACATTTTTCTTTATTCTAAGGAAGAGTCACCAATAAGTTCCTGCAAAGACAAGAGTAAATTCCATTCATTTCATGGTGCAGAAACTTATTCAAAACACAATTTGAGAATAAGTGCTACAGGGATTGTTCCTCCATCTGCATCCTTCTATCTACTCAAACCGTTTTCTTTAAATTAATTATTAAATATCATAGATGTGTATACATACACATTTATAAGCTTTAATTATGGTGGTAGAAATATCTTAAAGTACATTAATAGCAATTCATACAAGGTTAACCTTCCTCTCCCATGATCCCCTCAATTCTCCTTATTATTCCACTGCTATTCTGGGTAGGAGAAAAGTTGCAAAGTTCAATTTTCTGTTTGTCTAATGGAAGTAGATAGGGCTTCTTCATTCATATATGAGTGTGGTGCAGTAGATAGAACACTGGGCCTAGTGTTAGAATGACCTGAGTTTAAATTCTTATTCTGTCACTTACTATTCATTTGACCTTAGGGATGTTATGTTTGACATTGGACAAGTAATTTAACTTCTATTTGCCTCAGTTTCATTGACTATAAAATGTGTATAATAGCACCTACAACACAGATTTGAGATGAGGGTTAAATGAAATAATATTTGTAAATGTCTTAGCAAATATGATCATAGTGTTAGACTAATTTCTGTTGTACTCTCAAACGCAGCACATATTCACTAAGGAGGACAGTTGTTATATGTAGCGAACAGTAAATTTAGCAGAAATATTTATTTGTGTAAAAACAAATGGAATAAAAGATACTACTGATTTTGTACATGTAGTTATCTCTGCCTGAAACCAGCTACAATCAAGCAAATATATATGTGTTATATCAAGCAAATATATTCTCTGTATGTATGTACATACATGTATAGAGTGATGTATACATGTATACATCATATATGTACATAAATATACATGTAAATTTTGTGGTGTGTTTGTGTATAATTAAGATATACAAAACAGTTTATAGTTATCTCATTTTAATCTCATATCAACCCAGGGAGGTAGTTGGTGTGATTAAACTCAATTTATAATTAAGGGTAAAAGGAAACAGACAGTGGTTGAATTGTTTTAAGCAGAGCTAGTAAATTCCTATGACTCTATTTGAGGACATACCCATCTCATTCTAAATCTGGTACTCTGTCTATTCTGTCACCTCATTACCAGAATCCTTGTAGTTATTCTTATTCATTGTTTAACAATCCTAATGGAAATGTGTAGGAAACAAATATTATGTAATTTACCTAATTTCTGAGGAGTTTGTAGAAAAAACAATTTAATATTAAAAAATACTGACTTCCGGGTTAACATGGCTGCAGACTTCTGGGTTAACATGGCTGCAATCTGACTTCCTCGTTAATATGGCTGCAATCTAGATGCAAATCGCTTCCTCTCCCCAGCACTGAACGAAATAGACTACCACAAAAGAGTATAAAAATCATATTTGGAAGAACAGAGGGACTCTCCAGTACCCTACAGAAACGAAGGTATGGGGGGGGGGAGCTTGAACATTTCCACACTATAAGGAGGAGGAAAACCTTGCACAAAAACGTGAACTGAGCTGCCCCTCCCCCACACCCCCTACCAAACCATAGTAAGGTATCAGAGCCCTCACTGGGACAGTGAGTGAGTGAGGAGAGTCTCTATCTGGGGGGCACACCAGGGTCCTTGGGATCTAAAGACTGCAAGGAAACGACTTCTCAGGGCAGTTTCACAGGAAAATCCTGCGCTGAGGAAAGGGGAGGCCATGCTGAGCACAGGGGCCTGTGCTCTAAGAAACCTCAAAGGCTGGGAAGAACTATTCTGAGGCAACCTAAATTCACAGAAAACCCGCCCATATCACCCAGACCCCAGACCAAAAAGGAAAGGGGAATAAAACCACCAAAGGGGTGGCTCACATGGACCAAAATCAAGCCTCCAGGAAGAAAGGGAAAAAGGTGACTATTGAAAACTTTTAGGGTGGGAGTACCCAAGGAAAAGAAGAGAAAGAGGATGAAATCCAAACAAAATCAAAACATGCCTCACAAAATGGAAATTATCCACAAGCTCTGGAAGAACTCAAATTGGAGCATACCCAAAAGATGGAAACCTTCTGGAAAGAAAAATGGGAGAAAGAGATCAGCAGTCTGATAGACAAGACTTCAAAATTGGAGAAAGAGCTGGAAGCATCTAATAGAAGGGCAGACAAAGCTGAAAAGCAAAACCAGTCCTTAAAGACCAGAATTAAGCAACTGGAAGACAGTGAGCATGCAAAACAGCAAGAATTAATAAAGCAAAGTCAAAAAATTAATGAATTAGAAGAAAACACAAAATATCTCACTGAAAAGGTCACAGACCTGGAAAACAGAGGAAGAAGAGACAACGTAAGACTCATTGGTCTGGCCGAAAAACAAGAGATAAAAAAAAACCTTGATGCTATACTACAGGAGATTATAGAAGAAAATTGCCCACATGTTCTGGAGCAAGGGGGCAAAATAGAAATAGAAAGGGTTCATAGGACACTCTATATACTAAATCCCCAAAAGACAACCCCCAGGAATTTAATCGCCAAATTCAAGAGCTTCCAAGAAAAGGAGAAAATCCTACAAGAAGCCAAGAAGAGGAGCTTCAGATATAGGGGGCTCCCATAAGGATCACACGTGACTTACCAGCTAACACACAAAGAGACCACAAAGCATGAAACACGATATTTCAAAAGGCAAGAAAGGTGGGTCTCCAACCAAGAATCAACTACCCATCAAAACTGACTATAAACTTCCAGGGGAAAGTATGGGCATTCAACAAAATAGAAGATTTCCAAGCATTTGCTAAGAAAAGACCAGAACTTAGTGGAAAATTTGATATCCAATCACAGAAAGCAAGAGAAACATGAAAAGGTAAATATGAAAGAAAGGGAAAAGGAGATAAATCTTATCTTTTTCTTTAAATAAAAATCTCTTCTATATGGACTACATTTACATCAAATTATATATTAATGTGTGGGGAAAATATATTATGTAACTCTCAAAAATTGTATGCACCATGAGAGTAGTTAGAAGAGTCATGCATAGGGAAAGATTGAGGCATCAAGAAGATTTGGTGAAAGGGGGGGAAAAGAAAGGAAAAGGGAGGGGGAAGCATCTACAATACTAAGACTTATTTCAAGAAATAGGGGGGGACTAAATAAAATAATCTTTCCCATACAAAGATACACATGGGAAAGGGAGATCTCTCATATGAGAAGGAGAGGAAGAAAAGCGTGAATTGGTATTACATAAACCTTACTCTCAGTGAACATCTAGATCCAGTGGGATCCTGAATTCTATCTTATCCAACAGAGTAAGAAAGAACAGGAAATTAAGGAGGGGGAGGAGGGAGATGAGTATAAAAAAGGAGTGAAAAAGAGGGGGGAGGGTAAGGGAGCATAAAAATGGAGGGGCTAGAAAGGGAAACATACCAAGGGAGGGGACTAGGGGCACTGACCTAAAGTAAATCACTTATTCAAAAGGATATAGCTAGGGAAGAAAGGTCAGAACTAGGGGAAGATATCAAAATGCCAGGGAATCCACAAGTGACAATAATAACTTTGAACATGAATGGGATTAACTCACCCACAAAATGTAGACAAATAGCAGATTGGATTAGAACCCAAAAACCTACCATATATTGTCTTCAAGAAACACATATGAAGCGGGTTGATACTCACAAGGTTAGAATTAAAGGATGGAGTAAGACCTTTTGGGCCTCAACTGATAGAAAGAAGGCAGGAGTTAGAATCATGATATCTGACAAAGCCAAAGAACAAATAGACCTGATCAAAAGGGATAGGGAAGGTAAATATATTCTGTTAAATGGGAATATAGACAATGAGGAAATGTCACTAATCAACATGTATGCACCAAATGGAATAGCATCCAAAATTCTAATGGAGAAACTAGGAGAATTGAAGGAAGAAATAGACAGTAAAATCATATTAGTGGGAAATTTGAACCAACCACTATCAAATTTAGATAAATCAAATAAAAAAATAAATAAGGAAGAGGTAAAAGAGGTGAATGAAATCTTAGAAAAATTAGAGTTAATAGACATATGGAGAAAAATAAACAGGGACAAAAAGGATTACACCTTCTCAGCACCACATGGCACATTCACAAAAATCGATCATACACTAGGTCACAGAAACATGGCACTCAACTGCAGAAAAAAAGAAATAAAAAATGTGACCTTTTCAAATCATAAAGCAATAAAAATATTGATCAGTATGGGTACATGGATAGCCAAATCAAAAATTAATTGGAAATTAAAAAATATGATACTCCAAAATTGGTTAGTTAGAGAAGAAATCATAGAAACAATTAATAATTTCACTGAGGAAAATAACAATGGTGAGACATCCTTTCAAACCTTATGGGATGCAGCCAAGACAGTACTTAGAGGAAAATTCATATCTCTGTGTGCATATATTAACAAATTAGGGAGGGCAGAGATGAATGAATTGGAAATGCAAATCAAAAAACTTGAAAACTAACAAATTAAAAACTCCCAGAAGAAAATCAAACTAGAGATCCTAAAAATTAAGGGAGAAATTAATAAAATCAAAGTGATAGAACTATTGCAGAAATAAACAAGACTAGAAGCTGGTACTTTGAAAAAACAGACAAAATAGACAAAGTACTGGTCAATCTAATTAAAAAAAGGAAAGAAGAAAGGCAAATTAACAGCATCAAGGATGAAAAGGGGGACCTCACATCCAATGAAGAGGAAATTAAGGCAATCATTAAAAAGTACTTTGCCCAACTATATGGCATTAAATATACCAAGATAGGTGATATGGATGAATATTTACAAAAATATAAATTGCCATGACTAACAGAAGAAGAAATCGATTTCTTAAATAATCCCATATCAGAAAAAGAAATCCAACAGGCCATCAAAGAACTTCCTAAGAAAAAATCCCCAGGGCCTGATGGATTCACCAGTGAATTCTATCAAACATTCACAGAACAGCTAACCCCAATACTATACAAACTATTTGACATAATGAGCAAAGACAGAGTTCTTCCAAATTCCTTTTATGACACAAACATGGTTCTGATCCCAAAGCCAGGCAGGTAAAAAACAGAAAGAAAATTATAGACCAATCTCCCTAATGAATATAGAAGCAAAAATCTTAAATAGGATACTAGCAAAAAGACTCCAGGAAGTGATCAGAAGGGTCATTCACCATGATCAAGTAGGATTTATCCCAGGAATGCAGGGCTGGTTCAATATTAGGAAAACCATCCACATAATTGATCACATCAACAAGCAAACCAACAAGAACCACATGATTATTTCAATAGACGCAGAAAAAGCTTTTCATAAAATACAACACCCATTCCTATTAAAAACACTAGAAAGAATAGGAATAGAAGCATCGTTCCTAAAAATAATAAACAGTATGTATCTAAAACCATCGACTAATATCATCTGCAATGGGGATAAACTAGATGCATTCCCGATAAGATCAGGAGTGAAACAAGGTTGCCCATTATCACCTCTATTATTTGACATTGTACTAGAAACACTAGAAATAGCAATTAGAGAAGAAAAAGAAATTGAAGGCATTAAAATAGGCAAGGAGGAGACCAAGTTATCACTCTTTGCAGATGACATGATGGTCTACTTAATGAATCCTAGAGATTCAAACAAAAAGCTAATCAAAATAATCAACAACTTTAGCAAAGTTGCAGGCTACAAAATAAACCTGCATAAGTCATTAGCATTTCTATATATTTCCAACACAACTCAGCAGCAAGAACTAGAAATAGAAATCCAATTAAAAATCACCTTAGACAAAATAAAATACTTAGGAATCTATCTCCTGAAATAAACACAGGAACTATATGAACACAAGTACAAAACACTCTCCACACAACTAAAACTAGACTTGAACGATTAGAAGAATATTAACTGCTCATGGGTAGAATGGGCCAATATAATAAAAATGACCATCATACCCAAGCGCATTTATCTATTTAGTGCCATACCCATTGAACTTCCAAAAATTTTTTTTACTGATTTAGAAAAAAACATAACAAAGTTCATTTGGAAAAACAAAAGATCAAGGATATCCAGGGAAATAATGGAAAAAAAAAACAAAAGAAGGTGGCCTTGCAGTCCCAGATCTCAGATTATATTATAAAGCAGCAGTTATCAAAACAATTTGGTACTGGTTAAGAGACAGGAAGGAGGATCAGTGGAATAGACTCAGGGTAAGTGACCTCAGCAGGACAGTATATGAGAAACCCAGAGAACCCAACTTTTGGGGTAAAAATACACTATTTCATAAAAACTGCCGGGAAAATTGGAGGACAGTGTGGGAAAGATTAGGTTTAGATCAACACCTCACATCCTATACAAAGAAAAATTCAAAATAGGTGATTGACTTGAACATAAAGTAGGAAACTATAAGAAAATTAGGCAAACACAGAATAGTATACATGTCAGAACTTTGGGAAGGGAAAGATTTTAAAACCAAGCAGGACTTAGAAAGAGTCACAAAATGCAAAATAAATAATTTGGAATACATCAAATTAAAAAGTTTTTTTACAAACAAAACGAATGTAACTAAAATCAGAAGGGAAGCAACAATTTGGGAAGCAATCTTCATAAAAACCTCTGACAAAGGTTTAATTACTCAAATTTACAAAGAGCTAAATCAATTGTACAAAAAATCAAGCCATTCTCCAATTGATAAATGGGCAAGGGACATGAACAGGCAGTTCTCAGCCAAAGAAATCAAAATTATTAATAAGCACATGAAAAAGTGCTCTACATCTCTTATAATCAGAGAGATATAAATCAAAGCAACTCTTAGGTATCACCTCACACCTAGCAGATTGGCTAACATGACAGCTATGGAAAGTAATGAATGCTGGAGGGGATGTGGCAAAGTAGGGACACTAATTCATTGCTGGTGGTATTGTGAATTTATCCAATCATTCTGGAGGGCAATTTGGAACTATGCCCAAAGGGCGACAAAAGACTGTCTGCCCTTTGATCCAGCTATAGCACTGCTGGGTTTGTACCCCAAAGAGATAATAAGGAAAAATACATGTACAAGAATATTCATAACTGCACTTTTTGGTGGCCAACAATTGGAAAACAAGGGGATGCCCTTCAATTGGGGAATGGCTGAACAAATTGTGGTATATGTTGGTGATGGAATACTATTGTGCTCAAAGGAATAATAAAGTGGAGGAATTCCATGGAGTCTGGGACAACCTCCAGGAAGTGATGCAGAGCGAAAGGAGCAGAACCAGGAAATCATTATACACAGAGACTGATACACTGTGGTACAATCGAAGGTAATGGACTTCTCCATTTGGTACAATGCAATGTCCCTGAGCAATCTGCAGGGATCTAAAAACACTATCCACAAGCAGAGGATAAACTGTGAGAGTAAAAACACCAAAGAAAAGCAATTGCTTGACTACAGGGTTGAAGGGGATATGACTGAGGAGAGACTCTAAATGAACACTCTAGAGCAAATACCAACAACATGGAAATGGGTTCGCGTCAAGAACACATGTGATACCCAGTGGAATCATGAGCTGGCTATGGGAGATGTGTGGGGGGGGGGAGGAAAAGAAAATGATTTTTGTTTCCAATGAATGTTTGGAAATGACCAAATAAAATAATGTTTAAAAAAAAAGAAAAAAAAATACTGCTCAGTTTGAACACAGAGAAGTTTCTACCCAGTTTCAATGCATGATACTATCTGTATACTCTGTAGGGATTTTATAAGGGCCATGATCTGCTGTCAGAATAATAAGTCTACTCTCTTATATTTTCTAAAACTTAAAAAGGAATAATTTTGCTACTATATTGTTCATCCAATAGCCATATTTTCCTAAAACCAGGAACTTAAATCCTAAGATAGCTTTACTTTTAGTTGATCATGGTACTACTCCCAGATTTCTATCTCATTTCATCCTTCATTTTTAGATATATGCTTATTCTGTTTCTTGCTCTTTAATACAATATAAATTTGAGAGGCATTTCCTGAATAGGAAAAAAAATACCTAGGTATCACAGTCCTAAAGCACAGACAAAAGGCGTAGACTACAGTTATAAAGTTTAAAAATTAAAGGTTACACTAAATTTATGAGAAATCTGGTTGCCAAAATTAATTACTCAAGTCAGAATGAGTTTTATTGTAGTTTATTTACAAAATAGAAAGAGTGAAAATAGGGGAAAAGGGAGAGAGAGATAATCACTCCAGCCTGGCAGAACCAGGTGCGTCTTCAGAGGCCCCAGTAAAGGGGGTGCCAGAGGTAAATTAAACAGGAGTTCTATCCACAAGTTCTATCTCCAAGACAAAGGACCTTTCTGGAGGGTAGTACCTCCAGAAAAGCCAGGAAAAGGAATCAGGTTTTCACTCACCCAAATGACAGTGCTAAGGGAACATCCAAGAGCAATCTGAGGTCCCAAGCTGGAACTCCTCCAAGGTCATATAACAACTTATATGAAATAGGATACTGAGTTTGTTTGCTATTGTAATTAAATGGGCTATTATAACTTTGGGGATTTTGATACCTTTTGAATGTGCATTACCTATTATACTACTGTTCTTTATAAAAACTATTAGTGGATCATGGACAAGATATAAAGGAAATGGATCTCATTTTTTGGTGAGAAACCTTTGTATTCTACATTTCCTTAGCTGACATAGTGTCAATTATTGTAAGCTATATATTTTTGATTTTTAAAACTTTATTATTATTTTTGTTTGGATGTGCAATATACTATTTCAGTTTTATTTTTATTTTTCTTTCCTTTTTGTATTTGAAGAATATGCCACCAGTATTGATATTTTCTTTAACTTTTGTGCAGTAATATAAGTTTAAAATATATTTGCTATAATGTCAATGCATGCCCCAAAAGCTTTAGACTATAAAAATTATGCCATTGATTATTTAAAAAATTATGGGACTTTGATTAATGATTTTGTCTGATTCTAGGGCAAGAGAATACAAAAAGAGCCATTGCACAGTACCAAAGAAGCACAAAGTTAAATTGCATAGTGCCAATCAAGCACAAGGTCAAAGAGATCAACCAATCCCAATGGGATTCATGAAAATTTTGAAAGAAGGCAAGAGGACTTGAACTTATTTGGGATTCTAGGTTGCGGCTGTTTAACATGTGTTAAAGGCAGGTCTTTCTTGTCCCATATTCTACCAAGTAACTTAAATTTGGCTCCTACCTAACAACTATAATATATTCTGTCTTTCCTGCTGTGGCAAACTTTCTATAGTCCTGGCTACTGATTAGGTAAATGCATAATTGCTTAAATCATTTTAATTGGGTCCTGATTCAAGGACCTTTTATGGATTTATTTTTCCTTTACTTAGAATTTTTACACATAAGATTTTGATAGTTTTTCATCCAGAACTTATTTTTTTAATTTGTATTTTTAAAATATTTTTTTATTTATCTTGCCAATTGATTCATATATCGCATAACTCAGTCATGCATCCCTAAGTGATCCCTGTGTTTTTCAACACCCTCTTCTGGGGGAATTGTATGATTATTATTTTAAATTGAAATTTTTAAATTCTTTTTTGAGAGTAATTTTCAGTTAAGAAACATGATACCTCTCCAAATCCAGAAAATGAACTCTTATTAGAAGGCTCCATGAAGATGCCTCCACAGAGCACAATCTATATCAAGAAGATCCAGAATGAACTTTGGGTGTGATTGATTGAACTGAAGGTTGATTGAACATTTAATTTGAATGTATACTCTTATGCCAAAAGGAGACTGCCCCCTATCTGGCTTTTTGTCAATTCCCCTAGCAATTATTGGTTTTGTTCTCTTTTCTTCTTATCCTCAAATTATTGCAATTTCAATGTTGGTATGTTTACAAGACCCACTGGAGAGACTAGTCTTCTGTGGGTCTCGGAGGGGAATATATAATTGAAAATGTTACCCTAAAAAAGAACTACATATCTCAAGATCTCACTGACTTTCTGTCATTATGTATTTCCTGTAGACAGAGGGTAAATTGAGTGGGTGGTCCTACTTTGCAGTCTTTACTTCTTGTCCCAAGCTTGGTGGTGGTAAGGCAGGTGTTTGAACTGGCTGATCAGCAATGGGCACATGATCTTGATTTTGTTTCTTCTTTATTCCTTGATTTCTAATGATCATTAATAAATCTCTTAAAATATAATATTATTATTGAGATCTAATTTTAATTTTTAAAAGTTCAAAGGAGAAAATACTGGTCACAAGAAGTTACCACCATTATTAAATTGTTCTTTGTGTCACTTCCTGTGCCTTCCTTCCACTTTTAAGTGGACCAATTGCAATTTAGCTTTGTCTCAGATTGCCCAAGGGGCAGTCAGTTGTTTTTGATTTGTCACTCACTAGCACATGTGGATCATAGACTCCCCTCCACACTTAAGGATTCAGTGGGAATGTATACATTCCTGGTGACTAAAATCTAAAAAATGGGCAGGTGAGAGTTAACCCCATCTTCACACAGTAATCTTGATGTCATGTCTTCTCTCTTTGCATTCAGATGCATTTTCCTTCTCCCAGCTTTCTTTCCACATCATTTACCTACAATTATTGCTTATACTTTTTTCAGATGAAGGGAGGAATGGAATGTTGTATATTGAGATCTGGGAAAAAAAGAAGCAGATATTTTCAAAATGAGAAAAGAGAAATACATGGCTGTATGGATACCAGTGATTGTGATTGTATGGATTAATGAATGTATATATGCATGCATATATTTATTTTATGTGTGTATATAATATTTTGGTGTTTTTTTACTTGTAGAAATTTAATTTTGGGGTTGCTGATCATTGTTAAAGCTGTGAACCTTCACATTCTTGACTTTTATTAATGAAAACAAAGAAATAAATGAATAAATGTATAAAGGAAAAAGATAAGTAGATAAATATAAATGTGAATAAGCAAAGAAACAAAATAAATAATATATCAGTTTTTTAAAATACCTTCAATATACAATCAAAAAGTGAGATTGTAAAAAATGGAGTCCAAGATAATATATAATTTTGGGATATATCATATACAATCTGAATCAGAAATCTCAGGAGTAAAGCAGTATAAACCCTCAGGCTATTTAGCTTCATTGACTAGAATGTTCTGATTTTGGTAATCTGTTCTAAGTGCAGCCTCTTGATTTATTTTCCTTGTTAATATATTGCAACAGCAGTGAATTCACTTGAATTAATTGACAGGAATTGTTTCTTTTCTTATTTGAAGACTTTGAAGAACTTTTTTTTTCTTTTCATTTTACTGATGTAGTCTGATCCTTATTCCACATAGTTTATTTCCATAAACTGGCTTGTATTTTAGAATAAATACCTGGAAACAGGGTGGTTTGTTGCTCAGTGGAGTACTGTGCCTGTGCCAAGATGTCCCATCTTTCAGAGTTCAAATCTCACCTTAGTTATGTGACTCTAGTCAAGTCACTTAACCTTGTTTGCCTTATTTTCCTTATCTATAAAATGAAACCAAGAAGAAAATTGTGAACACTTTCTTGTCCTTGCCAAGAGAACCTCAAAATAGGATCAGGAAAAGTTGACCTGAAACAACTAAAAAATAATACATAGAAGTAGGCAAAAGTATCTTGTAGTGGACCATTTATCTTTAGTTTCATTAACAATATGATACATTCAGAAATGGGAGGTTGACTGTTGCTCAGCCCTGTGCCAGTACCTCTACAATTTGGATTGAATCAGGAAAAATAATGCAGGATAGAGACTACACTCCTCAGATTAACTTTTTAGATGATCCATAATCTGACTGCACTCTACCTATTGACCTATATTATCCTCTGTTCCCAATTGGATATTCCTATTAAGGTCAGATCTGGTTTATCACCACTCTTTGAGTACACCATCTTTGTCTCTATCTCTATACCATTGCTCCTTCTTTCACCTGAAATATTTATTTCCTCTGCTCCCATTCTCTTGAAGTCTATTCATCATTCATCATTTGGGTCACATATCATCTTTCTCATGAAGATTTTCTGTACAAATCTAGACCACAATGAGTTCTCTCTCTCTCTCTCTCTCTCTCTCTCTCTCTCTCTCTCTCTCTCTCTCTCTCTCTCTCTCTCTCTCTCTCTCTCCCTCTCCTCTCCTCTCCTCCTCCTCAGCATTCCTGTAGGCATATTCTGCCTTCTATTTTATAGTCTGATATCTATAGCTTACAATTCTATTTAGGTCTGGATTTCTCCTCTGTCTTTTACAAATACCAGCATAATTCTTTGTATATAGTAGCTCCTTAGTAAAAATTCATTAAATGTGATTAAATGATAAAATTAGCATGTAAAAGGGAAAGGCAATGCAAATACTGTCTTGCTGATTATTGTTAGACTCATGACTTAGCATCATAGGTCATTGATTTAGAACTGGAAGAGCACTCAGGAGTAATTTAAGTCCACCTTTTCATTTTATTGATGAAAATACTGAGGTGTAAAGTGTAAAAAAGATTTAGCAAGGTTTGAAATTTTGTATAGTAAGTAGTGTACATTAGTATGAACCTAACATCATCATCATGATTACCTGGAGAAATACTATAAATTTTATATAATTTTTATGTTCTTAGTAATATATTGGTGTTTGTGTATGTGTAGTGTGTTACTGGAAGCTAAGATCACATCTCATAAATATTTATAGAAAGTAAAATTTGGCAATGTAACTGGAACATGAGATAATATAATATTCCTCTTGTTTTTGGCATAATAGTTTGAAAGATATTTCTGAATATTTTCTCATAGAATTTGACAAAATTCCTAATGGTTCTTGCCCAGAAAGCTCCTGAAGAGTCCCCCTCTGACTTTGGACTGATTGTACCCTTGGCTCTAAAGGCCTTGGTACTGGGCCATTAGGCATTTGAGATGAACATTTTTTTCCAGATGATTCCACTTCCAAGTTGAAAATCAAAAGCCAGACTGACTATATGGCAAAAAAGGACAATATCATCCATTGATTAAACAAAAATTTCCAGAGTGCTTCTGTGTTTCAGGCACTCATGGGCTAAGAGTAGAGCTATAATTGAATTGGTATAGAAAATCCCTTGAATGAAGAATATTTTTCTAACTTGGGCTAATTGGAATCTTCTCTGCAGCAGAGAGTCCTAGTGAGTTGCCCAGAGCTCTAATTGGTTAATTTATTTACATAGGTTCAGAAATTCTCTATGTGTCATAGGTGAGATTTTAATCCAGTTCTTCCTACTTCTGAAACTGACTCTCATATGGCAACCACTCTAGCTATTGAGGAAACAAAGGCAAAAACTCAACCTTCAAGGGAATTACATTATAATGTTGGGGTGAGGGGGTCAATAAACATAGGAATTATTAAATAAGTATATCTATGTGGATATGTGTTATATTTTATATATTTATGTGTTTATGCATATATTTTGTGTGTGAACTGATACCAAATAAATACAATATAGTCCATCTGCCAAGGGTAAGTGGGAATAATGATTGAGAAAGACCAATGAAAGTCTCTTGTACAGAGGGAATTTTGAACTTGAAGAAACTAAGAACTCTTTGTGTGTGAGAGAGAGATTGGGAAAGAGAGAGAGAGAGAGAGAGAGAGAGAGAGAGAGAGAGAGAGAGAGAGAGAGAGAGAGAGAGAGAGAGAGAGAGAGAGGAGAGAGAAGAAGAAGAAGAAGAAGAAGAAGAAGAAGAAGAAGAAGAAGAAGAAGAAGAAGAAGAAGAAGAAGAAGAAGAAGAAAGAAAAGTATTCCAAGCAGAATATATCATATTTCAATGCATAGAATTAAGTCATATATCATATATGGGAACAAGTAAACCTTTTTTTACAACCAATTTTCCCTTTTATTTATTTTTTAGGATGCCTTGTCAGCTTTTCATTTTAGGCCTTTTGTACAAGGGAATGATCCAGAAGCAAAGAAATATTGAATTTGAAGAAATGTTTCAGAAGAGGAGCAAATGGAGCCCCACAAGACCTGGGGGGGATGGGATAGAATTCCAGCCAGGCTCAAAAAGCAGTTGGAGAAAAAGACCAAATTTCTTCTTCTTAGCTTGGGCTCTTTGGGAGCTGGGAGGGAGAACTACCTTGGCAAGTAAAATACCCAAACCTCTCAATCCTGTTCTCTGCACAGAAGAAAGAAGATCTCAATCCTCAACTGAAGACAATATTTGGGATAAAGACTCTCTTTTTATCTTAGGGGAACCCAGTGCTTATTTCTGAAGAAAGATACCTAGGTCAAACCCTCAAAAGCTATATGGGGAAGATATCTTAGGGACCTCCTCTTCCCACTGTCCTTTTCATTTTCCTTTCAACTTTTTATATTCAAATAAACTAGACATCTTGATTTAAAATAGAACTTGAATCAGAGTCCATGTATTAGGAGGGGAACATCAATCCCATCAGTTAAGATGGAGGCTGAGGGAAAACAGACTTACCCTTTAGTCTGACTCCATTTGAGCAGTTCAGCCTGAGGAAAGGGGGAAGAAGGGTCACATTGTATTCAATCCCCAAACAGCTGCATATTGGTTCCTCCTTTTCAAAGTCTCCCTCACTAATACAATTTTGGCACCACAGCCTGCCCTTTCTTTTTAGAGAGAATCTATTTAATCTATCAATGACTTTCAAAATTATTTTAATACCAGTAGCAAACCTTCAGAAACAATAGCTCTGGGAGAGAAAATAAGTCAACAAAAGCAAAAGATTATTTAGAAGGTCATGTAATGAGCTCTGAGTGTTACTAATCTCTCCACCATACAGTTTTGTGGTTGTTAATAAGCCCCATGGATCTTAATCCAAATCCTCCTTTTTCTTTCCCTCTCCACATTTTGTTTTACTTTATGCTATATATACTAGTTAAGATTCAGGTTTTTAGATTCTGGATGCTAGCCTATTCAATCCCATTGGAGGTCTTTTAGAAACCCTATGGGGCAGGGAGCATCTGGCTGACAATAGCTTTAAATGGCTAAATTCCCTAATATACCTAGTTACTGTGGAGACTAAAAGCAAATGAGAAAGTGAACAAAAACAAACTGACAGATGCTGAATGAAAATGTTTTTTAGATACTTTATAAAACCCACCCTATGTAATTCTCAGGCCAAGAGACTTATATAAAAAAAATAAAGTTCTCGATGGGTCTCCTTACTTGTTTGTTGTTTTTTTATCAAGGCCAAAACAGTCATGGCAGTGTTTACTGACACTACAGACACATGTCATGTTAACGGCATGATAATAAACTCCAAAGCACAACTCAAGTTCCTTGAAGTTTGGCTTTTTCCTCAATCTGGAGGAAATAAATACTAACTCCTGCTTCTATTTCCTCTCCTCATGTGGCCACAAATATCACCCAAGCTACTATCATTTATTTAGACATTACTAATTTTTGAATTAGGAAAATTGAATCAGAAAGTCTGGTTGTTATACTTGAAGGAATACTGGCTTTGTAGTAAAAAAAATATAAGTTCACATTTTAGTTTTAACTACTTAGGTCATATGTAGCCTTGGAAAAGTCACTAAGTTTCATTTTTCTGAAACATAAGAAGAAGAGGAGATTCAGCTTAATGCAATTAGATAGAAGACACTACTTAGATTCGGGAAGTCCTGGACTTTAAATCTTTCTCCTGACACATACTTATTATACAAACTCAAGAACTCTTTTTTTATCTATGCCCATGAGCAACTTTTAAAAAGTATTAATCAAAGATTAGTTGCAGTTTTAAATAGTGAGGGTATTTTTAGATCCTCGTAATGAAGGCATTATAGATATAGACTCCGAGACTATAAATCAAAACAATAGGAAACTGAACTAAAAGGTCGCCATAGTCCCTTCCAATTACTATTATTATTTGCCAGTACCAAGGTGGTACAGTGTGTAGATAAAGCTTCAATCAAAAAGGCTGAGTTCAAATCCAGTCTCAGGTACTTACTATCTGGGTGATACTGAGGAAATCACTTAACCTAGTTTGCCTCTGTTCACTCATATGTAAAATGATTTGGAGAATCTACTACATTATCTATTCTAACTAAATTTCAAATGGGAAATGAAGAGTTTCACATGATTGAAACATCTGAACAACAAACAATGATAACAATGGTTATTTATAAAAATAATGAAGGTTGATGATATGATAGATATGTGGTTCTGTCTTCCACTGGTGGTGACATAGAATGGCAAACAAAATCAGGAAAAAAATGTTCTTTTTCCTAAGAAGACTTGGTCATATACTGTAATATAAACTTATCTTATTCTTACCTCATTTCAAATATTTGGGTCTCCTTAAATAGTAAAGCAGCCTTCTTGACAACATGGATATTTCCTTTTGTTCCTGATATACCTCTGAAGAGCTATGAAAGGGGAAAGAACAGGAAACCACTAGTTCAACCTCAGCAGAGCAGAAACAGAAAAATTCACTTGTCAGATATTTAGATCACAAAAAAGGGTGATTTCATTCTTTTGAACTTTCTTTGGTTTGATTAATCACAATTTGGAATTTAAATGGATTTTTATAAAACTACTTGTTTCTAATAACATTTACACATTTTGGCACACATGGGCATAGTGTTATTTTGGTACTTGAACTGTCCTATTAACTGCTTATAAGTTTTTTGACAGAGGAGACTGTTATACTCATTTTTATAAACACAACAGAACCTACTTAACTCATACATTTTATGTTATCATGAACTGCTGGAATAGGATTTTGTGAGCAGTGGTTTTGAGTCCCAGACTCATCACTAATTAACTTAATTGCTTTGGCCAAGTTCCTTAAATCTCCACAGAACTTGGAGTTTCTTCAACTATAAAATGATAAGATTTTTTTTGGTAACTTAAAAATTTCCTCTAAGAGGAAATACAAACTCCATACCTTGGCTGTCAAAGCCATTTCCAAATTCCCTCCTTATTGCCTTTGTATGTATCTTTCTAAGCTTATCATTATTCTAAGCTTAAGTGTTCATCTTCACATGCTACATGTTCTGGCCTAGCTGTTCTTTATATCTCTTCACCATATTAAGTATTATGTTTCCTACCTCCTTTTCTTTAATAGACTGCCCACTCTTCTTTCCTATGTGTAATAACCTATTTACTCACTTTGTCTTCTTAAAATCTCTGAATTTCTAAAGGATCTTTCATTCAATCCTGTTTTTGATTCTTATGCTAAATCAAATTTTCATAGACTTATTTTTCTGTTTAGTTTATTCCATGTAATGGAATGTAAGCTTCTTGTGGAAAGGAGCTTTTTTTTTTTCTTTTGACTTTGTATGCCTACTTTCTAGCACATTACTATTGTATGATTGAAAATCTATTACCCTAAAAATGAACTACATTTCCCGGGAGCCCACTGACTTCCTGTCATTGCATACTTGCCAGGGGATATTAGTTGGGGATGTGGAGGATCCCCCCCCCCTTTGGCTTGATGACAGTGAACTTGGTGGTGGTAAGGCAGGCATCTGAACTGGCTGATCAGCATGTGTTTTTGGTCTTTTTATTCTGCTACCTTTTTTATTCCTTTATTTCTAATGATCATTAATAAATCTCCTAAAATATAACATTTTGATATTTGTGATTTAATTTTAATTTTTATATTTATGGCAACCAGAAGTTGGAAAAAATTCTCAATCTTTTTTAAAATAGACTAGATAAAGTTTTTTAAGCCACATTTCTCCTGCCAAGGCTTTTCATCCAACCCACCTACTCACCTAGCCACCCTCCCTCCCTCAAAAACTTCGAGAGAATGCTGAACTCTCTACTGGAGCTGCTGCCTTTTTCTTTCCCTACTTTTTCCCTAGTCACTCTCCCTACTGGCCAGGTTATTTTGAGCCAAAGGACTCTTGGCAAAGAGGAGACAAGTCACTTCTCTTGCCCATCTACTTGATCCCATGTTCCTCAGTTCCTCCCTGCTGCCTCTGGTGTTGCTGATACTGCTTCCTCTTGATCTCAGGCCTCAGACCCCAATTGCTCATCCATCCCCAGCTCCAGGTCCCAGACTGCTGGTAGCTGCCTCTGTGACTTCAGGACTCACAAACTTGGACCTGTTCTCCAGACAAATGGCAAAAACCAGGGTGTATTTTCCTTAGGCAACCATTAGCCTCCTAATACCCTCTCCATGTGGCTGGGGAAACAAACTGCTCCCTAGCATTTTACCTTAGGAGGTAAGGGAAAGGAAGAAGGAAGTTCTTCCAAACAGGAAGTAAACTGAAAGTATGACACATTCTATGAAAGAGCATTACCTTGACTATTTCAAACAGCTTCCAGTTTTAGGATGGTTTTTGTTTCTACCATTGATAAGTACACTAATCCTTTCAATTATCCTGCCTGAGATTCAGGGAAGAAATTAATCTCTCTACAACCCTTTGCCAATTTGGGTGTGCCCAGTCTCTAAGAGTCATCCAGTTTGAAATTCCTTAAAACCATGTTCTCCCTCATTATGGGAGATCCCAGAAATATGAGAAAAGGAATCTGAACCACTAGAGAAAGGAACTTTAAAAGTCTGGAGGTAAAAAATTTAAACCCTTTCATACTCCCTTGTATTGTGAAAGTCTATATTTTATTGTATTTTGCTGATTTGTCTTATTTAAGATTTAATTTTGTTGTTTTAAGTTCATATATTACTGTACTCAATACTATTCTGTTACACTTGAATCAGTTTAATCTACTGTGCTTTAACTATAAATATATTCTGTTACTTTAAGCCCTATGGCTACTAAGCAAAATATTGTAAAATATTATAAAAGCCCATACAGTGTTTTTTTTTTTCCATTTTGCATTTGTTAATTGTCACATAGATGATGGATGGACCTAACCTGGCTAACAACCTTTGAAAAACTTAATGAGCTAAATATCCCAAATTGATTTTAAGGTATCTTCAGAAATAATTTTATATAATTAGTGGTTTCTGAATGGATGATATTTCCTATTTATGTTTATATTATAAATAATGTATTAAAGGCAGAGAACCAAAGAGATGTTCTTACCAAGGTGTTTCTATGAAGCAGGAAAGCGGAAAAAAATGGACTCCTGCAAAAACACTTCAGTTAGGGAGGTAGAGTCAAAAATGGCAACTTAGAGGTAGCAAAAATTCAGACCTCCATAATCCCTTCCACACCAATCAAAACCACAATGCTTCCAGGGCATTGAAAATAAAATCTAACAAGACAGAGCTGGTGAGCCCTACTCCTGGACCCAACTTAAAAGGTATAACCCCCCCCCCAAAATCCTTAACTCTAGAACATGCAGGTTTAAGGGGAGGGAAGAAGGAAGGTCCCAGGACCTCTACTCCACCTACAGCACTGAGCCTCCAGTGGGGGCCGAAATCTCTGGGCAAGGAAGGACACTAGTCTGGAGGGAGAACCTTGCCAACAAAGCTGTGTCAGGCACAGGGCTTAGAATATAGTCAGCTGGGAGGGAGCTGGTGAAGCATAGAGCAGGCAGACCAGTCTCAGCCAAAACACTCCATCTTTCCCTCACTTCTGGAGCCTTTGCCTTCAGGACACAGCCAGCTTTGCGGATCAACTCAACCGTCGCTCAATCTCACCAATAAGGGCAGATGAGAACCCTTCAGAGGGCAGAGAAGCTCAAGAACCAACACCCCTCCTCCACAGACAGATCTAAGAGCCTTGTTGACTGAGATCCAAGAGGAAAAGGCTGCAACAAACTACAGGCAACAACCTTGATCACAGGGCAGGAAGCCCAGCTCCTTCTCAGCTTCTGTTGTCATCTGGGGAAGATAAGACTACCTGTCAAACAACAGAACAGAGAAGAAGCCCCTTCAAAACAGTATAGCCCAAACTCACAGATCCAGCACAAAATGAGAGTAGTAAGTCTACAGACAACTAAAGGGGGGGAAAGGGGGAAATATGAGTAAACAATAGAAAAAAATGACAATTGACAGGTTCTATCCAGGTAATGAACAAAGAGCAAATGTAACAGAGCAGAATCAAGGAACATGAAGCAAAAACACAAAAACTCCAGAGAATTGTACACAGACTTTGGAAGAACTCAAAATACAATTCAAAAAACAATTAAGTGATCCTGAAGACAACTGGGAAAAGAACTTAAAAAGCAAAATAAATCATCTGGAAACAGAAAATAGTGTCTTGAAAGCCAAAATTAATCAGCTTCAAAATGAGGAAAAGGAGATGAAAGATGAAGCATAGAAAGTGAAAGATGATGTTGTGAAGATTGTATTTGGCTATCTCTTGATTTTTAAAATGAAGGTACTTAGCTCTTCCTTGATAGTAAACATAAAATTGTAATCCCCTAGTATATTTTTACATTTTATTTCCCAAAGTGTTAACTCAGTATTTAAAGTAGATCTACCCATTTTAACTACAAAAAGGTGTTAACTAACTACAAAAAGTTTTAACTAACTAAAAAGGTGTTAAATAATCACAAAAAAGTATTAACTCACTAGAAAAGATTTGACATCCATTTAATACATTGAGTGAGCTGTCCTGGAAAAAAGTGTCTGCTGTGATTGGTAGATATAAAAATTTAGGGGAGGTGACACAAGAGAAAAAGGTCTTTAAATAGAGGAAACAGTGGCACACAAGATATGTTAGATTCAGTCACTCAGAGTTGGTGTTGAAGACAGGCACTTGAGGAGAGACTGGAAGACAGATACTCAGACTTAGAGTTAAGACACTTGGATGTGGGAATGAGCCCCAGGAGGAGCTTGTTCAGGAGACCCCAGACTGCTTTCCTTTTAGAAGGCTACTGTGATGTGTGTAAAGTTTGACTTAGTTCCTTCCTCTTTCTGGAGGTCTGAACCTCTGAGAAAGGCTCATAATCTTGAGACGCCTTTTCCCTGATTAGGGCCTTAGAATTTCTAACTGGCTCAGAGGAAGCTTGAGGTTTCTCTCTCTCTCTCTCTCTCTCTCTCTCTCTCTCTCTCTCTCTCTCTCTCTCTCTCTCTCTCTCTCTCTCTCTCTCTTTCTCTGTGTGTGTGTGTGTGTGTGTGTGTGTCTCCTTAATATCTTCCCTCTATTGTAAATAAAACTACCATAAATTCCATTCTACTTTAATAATTCATTTTGGAATTTAGAAATTAAATCCCTAGTGATCACCAAATTAAATATTCAAGTACAACCATATAAAAAATTTAACAACATACAAAGAAAATCATATCAGAAGGAGAAGGATGATCAAAAAAGCCAGGGATGAAATTCAGTTTAAAAAAAAAAACTAGAATACAAGAACTAGAAGCAAACAATCATAACTCTGAATGTGAATGGAATTAACTCACCCATAAAATGCAAGCAAATAGAAAAATGTATTAGAAACCTAAACCCTACCATATTGCTATCTACAAGAAACACACATGAGGAAGGTAGACACAAATAGGGTAAAAGTAAGTGGATGGAGCCAAATCTACTGGGCATCAACTGAGAAAAAGGAGACAGGAGTTGCAAACATGATATTACATCCTGATAAAAGGCAGTATAGACAATGAGGAAAAATCAGTACTCAATATGTATGCACCAAATAACATAGCATCCAAATTTCTAAAGGAGACACTAGTGGAGCTAAAGAATGAAATAGAAAAACTATACTAGTGGGAGACCTGAATCTTCTTCCATCAGTACTAGTAAAATCAAACCAAAAAATAAATAAGAAAGAGGTAAGAGAAGTGAATGATATCTTAGAAAAATTAGAGTTAGTAGATATGTTGAGAAAAGTAAGTAGGAACAAAAAGGAATACACCTTCTTTTCAGCAACACATGGTACATTCACAAAGACTGACCATGTACTAGGGATAGGCAAATTAAAAATTAATTGGAATTTAAATAATATGATTCTACAAAATTGGTTAGTTGAAGAACAATTTATAGAAATAATAATTTCATTGAAGAAAATGACAATGATGAGATATCCTTTCAAATTCTGTTGAATGCAGCCAAAGCAGTACTCAGGGGGAAATTTATATCCATGAGTTCATATATTAACAAATTAGGGAGCTCAGATATGAATGAATTGGACATGCAAATTAAAAAAAAACTGGAAAGTGAACAAATTAAAAATCCTCAAATGAAAACTAAATTAGAGATCATTAAAAAATTAAAGGAGAAATGAATAAAATTGAAAGTCATAGCACTATTGATTTAATAAATAAGACTAAAAGGAGGTATTTAAAAAAAAAACAAATAAAATAGAGAAAGTACTGGTCAATCTAATTTTAAAAAGGAAGGAAGAAAACCAAATTAACAGTATCCAAGATGAAAATGGAGACCTCACTTCTAATGAGTAGAAAATTAAGGCAATAATTAAAAACTATTATGCCCAATTATATGGCAATAAATAAGGCAATCTAGGTGATATAGGTGAATATTTACAAAAATATTGCCTATATTTACAGAAAAAGAAATTGAATACCTAAATACCCCATATCAGAACAAGAAATTCAACAAGACATCAAAGAACTCCCTAAGAAAAATCCCAGGGACCAGATGGATTCACAAATGAATTTTATCAAACATTTAAAGAACAACTAATCCCAATATTATTCCAACTATTTGTCAGAATAAGCAAAGAAGTAGTTCTAACAAATTCTTTCATGACAAAATACAACACTCATTCCTATTGAAAATATTAGAAAGTAGATGAATAGAAGGGTCTTTACTAAAAATAATAAACAGTATATATCTAAAACCATCAGTAAACATCATCTTCAATGGGGATAATCTGGAAGCCTTCCCAATAAAATCAGGAGTGAAACAAGGATGCCCATTATCATCTCTATTATTTAACATTGTACTAGAAACATTAGCAGTAGCAATTAGAGAAGAAAAAGAATTTGAAGGTATTAAAATAGACAACATGCAGATATGATGGTCTACTTAAACAATCCTAACGAATCAAGAAAAAATCTAGTGGAAATAATCAACAACTTTAGCAAAGTTGCAGGATACAAAATAAATCCACGTAAGTTATCTGTATTTCTCTCTATCTCCAAAACATCTCAGCAGCAGGGATTGGAATGAGAATTTCCATTTAAAATCATCCTGGAAAATATAAAATACCTAGAAATCCATCTGCCAAGAAAAACACAGGAACTTTATGATCACAATTACAAAACACTCTCCATACAATTAAAACTAGATCTAAACAATTGAAAAAAACATTTATTGCTCATTGGTAGAATAAGCTAACACAATAAAAATGATAATCCTACCCAAACTAATTTACTTATTTAGTGCCATACCAATTGAACAGCCAAAAAATATTGAATTAGAAAAAAAAAACATAAAAAGTTCATTTGGAAGAATAAAAGATCAAGGATAGCCAGGGAAATGATGAAAAAAAATGTGAAGGAAGGTGGCCTTGCAGTACCAGACCTCAAAGTATACTGTAAAGCAGTGGTCATCAAAACAATATGGTACTGGCTAAGAGACAGGAAGGAGGATCAGTGGAATAGACTTGGGGTAAGTGACCTCAGCAAGACAGAGTATGATAAGTCCAAAGATACTAGCTTTGGGGGAAAATTCCATGATTTGATAAAATCTGGAGGGATAATTGGAA
Organism: Monodelphis domestica; assembly: GCF_027887165.1. Taxonomy (NCBI): domain Eukaryota; kingdom Metazoa; phylum Chordata; class Mammalia; order Didelphimorphia; family Didelphidae; genus Monodelphis; species Monodelphis domestica. Next base: position 174,056,903 of record NC_077231.1, read on the forward strand.
GACAGTTTGGGAGAGATTGGGTTTTGATCAACATCTCATATCCTACACCAAGATAAACTCACAATATGTGAATGACTTGAATATTAGGAAGAAACTATAAGTAAATTAGGTGAACATAGAATAGTATAAATGTCAGATCTTTGGGGAAGGAAAGATTTTAAGACCAATCAAGAGTTAGAAAAAAATCACAAAATATAAAATGAACAATTTTGATTACCTTAAATTAAACAGTTTTTTTACAAACAAAATCAAATGAAACAAAATTAGAAGGGAAGCAACAAAGTGGGGAAAAAACTTCATAATAAAAACCCTCTGACAAATGTGTAATTGCTCAAATTTATAAAGAGCTAAATCAATTTTACAAAAAATCAAGCCATTCTCAAATTGATGAATGGGCAATGGACATGAGTAGGTAATTTTTAGATAAAGAAATCAAAACTAGTAATAAGTACATGAAAATGTGTTCTAAATCTCTTATAAATAGAGAGATGCAAATCAAAGCAACTCTGAGGTAATACACCTAGCAGATTGTCTAACATGACAGCAAAGGAAAGTAATGAATGTTGGAGGGGATGTGCAAAGTTGGGACATTAATGCACTGCTGATGGAGTTGTGAATTGATCCAACCATTCTGGAGGACAATTTGGAACTATGCCTAAAGGATACTAAAAGACTGTCTGCCCTTTTACCCAGTCATAGAACTACTGGATTTTTACCCCTAATAGATAATAAGGAAAAAAAAACTTGTAGAAGAATATTCATAGCTGCACTCTTTGTAGTGGCAAAAAAAATTGGAAAATGAAAGAATGCCCTCCATTTGAGGAATGGCTAAACAAATTGTGCTATATTTTGATGTTTGAATACTATTTTTCTCAAAGGAGTAATGACCTGGAATAATTCCATGTGGACTGGAATGACCTCTAGGAACTGATGCAGAGTGAGAGGAACAGAACCAGGAGAACAATGTACACAGAGACTGATACACTGTGGTACAATCAAATGTAATGGACTTCTCCATTAATGGCAATGCAGTGATCCTGAACAACTTGGAGGGACCTATGAGAAAGAACAGTATCCACACATTCAGAGGAAAAATTGTGGGAGCAGAAACACTGAAGAAAAATAACTCCTTGATTATATGGGTCTAAGGGTATATGATTGGGCATGTAGACTCCAAATGATCATCCTAGTGCAAACATCAACAACACGGAAATAGGTTTTGATCAAGGACACATGTAAAACCCAGTGGAATTACATGTCAGCTTCAGGGCGTGGGGGAGGGGAGGGAAATAATATGATTCTTGAAACCAAGAATAATGTTTTAAATTGACTAATTGAATAAAATTTTCTAGGTAAAAATATAATAAAAGTAAGGAGAGAAAGAAGTTTAAAACAAACGCTTCAGTTTCATTTACTTCCACCAGAACAATCTAGATTTCTTAATGATTTTCTAGACCCAAATAAGTTTTACTTTGTTTAAAAATATGATTGCCAAGATTGAAAGACTTGCTAGTAGAAAATCTGAATTCAAGTCCTATATCTCATATTTACTGGATGATCGTGTAACTGAAGTCTCTTAACTTTTCCATGTGCCAGAGAACTCAATTAAATACCTCAAAGGAGAAGAGGTTATCTTTATGGACAAATGTTATTTCCTCAACAGGAACTACCTCTCCCAATGAGATCATAAGGTTTAGACATCCTTCCAACTGTTCTCTCTCTCTCTCTCTCTCTCTCTCTCTCTCTCTCTCTCTCTCTCTCTCTCTCTCTCTCTCTCTCTCTCTCTCTCTCTCTCTCTCTCTCTCTCTTTCTCCCTTCCCCCCAAATATCTATTCATTCCCAAGCTATATTGAGAAGCCCTACTTTCCTCTAAAGCATTTCATGGGGCTAATGGCTAGAATGGCTTTTGAAATCTCCTAATGGACAGTAATGTGTCTTTCTGATTGTAGTGAACACCTAAACACCAAGTTCTATGTGATTAGATTCATTTGAAGAAAGAAAAATGAAGTTATATTTGAATTTTAAGATGCTAGCGGGAACTGTAATTTTCCCATATGATGCCCCACCTGCCTCATATCCTCTATGTTGAATTATTAATATGAAGTATTTAGAAATGATTTTAAAATTCAGACCAGGAAAAGCAGCTTAATGAGAGATAATTGATGCCCCAAACAATAACAAACTTGTCTTGATAAACAGCTTCATGGATTTGAAGACTGACAAACAAAAAACTAATGAGATTCTCTGTACAATGCTCATTTTTAAATGATATTTGCATATACAAGGTTAATTTCAGCCAAGGAAGCCATCTTCATCTGCATTATGGTTAGAAGATTTCTCTGCAGCAAGGAAGGGGATTTAAAGGAAACACTTTCAGATTCAGTTATACTTGTCATAGTGGCTAACTAAAATTAACAATTTGGTGTAGGTGTGGAGTTTGAAGGAACCACAAAGGTCATCCTATATAAATCCCAAATTTTTAAAATAAAAAAAAAAACAAAAATCAAAAACTGATGTCTAGAGATGTAAGTTGGCATCTGAGTTCACACAGATAAATATCAGGATTACCAGGCCAATGCAATTCAATTCTACTCAGCTAAAATAAAGTAACTGATGATTATGTGTAAAATAATGGGTTTAAATTTGCTAAGTTCTAACACAATGAATGAACTAGATCAGTGATGGCAAACCTTTTAGAAAAGGAATGCTAGGGCCTGACACCCCCCCCTAAGGCGATTGCTATGCTGGCCCCCACCCAGAGACTGAGTACAAAGCAGGCCCTACCACCCCTTACCCACACTGGGGAGGGTGAAAGTGTTCCCATTGAGCTGCTGAGAAGGAGAAGTCAGGAATTTCCTTAGTGAGTGTAGAGAGGGGGAGAGGAATGACTGAAGTACTCTGATCCCCTTTATCTCTGCTGCCTGTGAGTTACCCACTTTACCTCCTATGGGTTCCCATTGGACTGCTAGGCAGAGGGGCAGGGGATATGAAAAAATGTCAGAACAGTAGAGATGGGGAGGGGAGCAGCTCTTCCCTAGTCCCTCTGCTTTTCTTGCATGACATTTTCATTCACTCTCTTTTCCCACAAAATTTGTTGTTTGTATTGAGTCAGTAATATATTTGTTGGTGCCTGTCATATCCTTTTCTTTTGACTTTTACCTGACTCTCTTTTGCTCATTCAGTGCCTGATTGTGTGAGAAATAGTGCTCCCAACCACAATAGGTTTCAAGGTTTTTCTGTTCAAGCACTAGCACGGTGCTACTTACCTACTCAATCATTTCCTTTTTAAACTTTTGCACTAAAATATTAAGAAAAAGGAATTGAACATGTAAGGAATTTTCCTATTCTTTTCACATTACTAACAAATTAATTTTTCAAAAGAGTACCTTTAATCATATCATCACACTGCTCAACTTTTTTTTTAATATCTTCCTCACTGCATATCAAATAAAACCTGAAATCAATAGCCTGACATTTAAGACACTTCATAATCTGGTTCCAACTTACTTTTTAAAATATTATTTTATATTATTCCTCCTCAGTCCCCCTTTGCTCTGAACAATTTGGACTATTGCTCATGTCCCAAAAAATCCTATTCATTCTCCCTTCTCAATTCCCTTACTTAAATGGTTCAAATGCTTATGATAATTTTTTTCATATCTAAAAGTCTTAACCTTCATTCAAGTCTTAGCTTACTTGACACATTCTCCATAAATCCTTCCTTGACCTGCTTTGCTAGAAGTTATCTAATTTAATTTTCAACTCATTTTATTTTTCTTAGACACTCAAAAGCCATTCAATTCTGGATATGTATGATCTACCCTCCTATATTGTAAGCTTGTTAAATATAGGATTCATGCTTTATCATTTTTGAATCTCAGGTAGTATCCAATATATGGCTTTATTAAGTGTCAGTTGAATGCTAACTTAATACTATTAATTATTAGATAAGTTTATATTTTATATAACTATTTAAAGACCATAGAGATAAAATTTAATGGATGCCAGTAACATGTACTACTTCAAAAATTTGGAAAAAAACAAAACAAAACTGAGCTGAGTAACTAGGTATCAAGAGAATTTAGAATGTATCAAAGCACACTTTATCCTTCCTATCCCCCCAACAGTTGTGACCTAAATGAATGTCTTATTGGCCTGCACTCTCTCCCATTCCCTGTCCCTTCATTAGCAATGGCATCACAGTTTCCTGTGGCTTCCATTGGATGATTTTAGATGGGGATGACATTTCAGTTTTCCTTTCTTCCCACAATAATGCAACATCCTGAGATTTCTCTCATGTACAACTCTCCATGGGGCCTTATATTCTAAGTCTAATCCATATATTTCACTTAACTGCATTTGTCTTAAAAATATAGACTTAATGGCACATTTGTTGCTAATTTCTCCCAAGGTTAATATTTTACTGCTTATCCTGGGAATATATGTTGCCAGTTGTGATTCTGACAATCTGCTTATATATGCCAACCCTTTTAATTATATTATCTAAGTCAAACACTTAGTTATTTCAGTAAAACTAGTTGGTTGAATTAATTATGAATAAAGAGTAGGATAGACTAAGCCAGTTGTCTGGTTTGGTCTGAGCTATAGTTTACTGGCTTACACTACACATAACTTATTTATGCTATAAGAACTTTCCCACAACCCAAGGAGTTCTTGCCCCTGAATTAAAGGTTTAATAATAAGATCCAGTGGGGGAAATGAACTTAGAACAGAGGAGAAATATTTGTTCAACATTTCTTGACCTTGCCATGTTTAAAATGATTGAGATATATTTTAAATGGTTTAACACTATCATCATTTAACACCCAGAGCAAATACTTCCAATTCCCCCCAACTGAGCAGTATCTGAAAAAATTCTAACCTCTCTTAAATATTTAATAATTTTAAACTGACTCTTCATAGTTTGCAAGTAAAAACCACTGTTAGGTATAAAAAATTCAATGTATGCTGCTTGATCCTTAGATGCTAGACTCTCAGGTAATAGATGTAGCTTAAAGAATAATTTCCCATCTATTATTTATAACAGATATTTTTAAATATCCCACATATGACTAACCTACTTTATAAATAATGGAAATCAGTCAAATAATTTTGTATGTTCTGTGAGTAATATATATATATATATATATATTTGAAGGCTTCTTGTGCTGTATACAGTTTATAAAAATCATATCAATAAAATTACTATTATATTGTGAAAAAGCAGAATTTTCTATTAAGCAGGGATTTAAACATAAAATATAACTTTGTCACTTTTCTTCTTGGATCATATGAGTTAATCACATTACAATACAATATATGAAAATTTTTGTCCCCCTCCTTTTATTTAAGGTAATGTTCCAATTCAAGGTGGCACTGCATGAGATTATAATCATGTTATTTCTGAAACCTCTGATATCTGGAGAATTGTCTGACTGCCTGGGCACATTATAAGGATGAACATTCCATGTCCTCAGTGTTATAGCATGTTTTTACAAGAGCACAATTATAATTCTATCCTATTACAAAATGTGTTTTCTTACTTTGAATTTTAAGATATACCCACAAAAGATAGCTACTATCATTCAACATCACCTTGCATGGGAGAGTGAGATCAAATGAATAATTTATTCCATTATGAAAATTATTAATTGTATTTTCTCTTATGATATGTATCCACATGCTTGGAGCAAGCCCCCAAAATGAAAGAAAGTCAGCCTGATTTCAAGTTATCTGGAAGGATTCAATATTTTATGTAATATCCAGTGTTTGCTATTTCTTCCCTCTTTTTCTAAAAAAATCCCTAGTACATTTGTAGTAACTGCCACATTTGTGAAAAAATAAGACATTTTGAAGGCATTAGAACAAAATTACTAGTTTTATTTTTATGTCATCAAGAAGAAAGACCTGTGACTGAGATTGGCCACATCAAAATGCCTTCTTAAAGAAAAATCTTAAAACTGTCAGTGAATAGAAACTTTCATAAAGATTCCATTGCTTCAAGAAGGTCTGAAGTATACAATCCCTTTATAAAAAACAGATTTCTGATCACCTTGCATGTTGATTTCAAGTCACAGAAATACTTAACCCAGACTGATAGACTTGCTACTGAAAATAACATTCAAGTATTCTTTGTGTTGGCTCTATTCATCCTAAGCATCTCTACCATACTTAGTACTTTTACTTGTATAATAGAGAAAAGTCTCAGTGTAATAAATACACAACACATAAAGAGATGTAAATTACATAGAGAAGAAAAACAAAAAGCAAAATAAGGGAATATAAAACAATTATATTTATTCTGTAGTGGCCACATTAGACAAAGTAATAATTGTAGAGATGTACTGAGTTGTGCTTTTTAAAAAAAAAATCAAAGTTCAATTAAGTTATCCATATCTCTACCTCTTCCTCTCTGCTAATAAAATGACTATTTTGCTTTTAATTCACACCTCCTCCATGAAACCCTCTCTTCCTCATCCAATTGATACTGATCACTTCCTTCTGTATTTACATTGACATTGGCATCATCACCATCATTATCATTATCATTGTCATTACCTTAATAGTAGTAATAGTAGTGGTGGTGGTGGTGGTGGTGATGATGGTAGTGGCAGTAGTGAGAGTAATAGTAGTGGTGGTGGTAGTGGTGATGGTGGGGCAGGTGGTGGGGGTGGTGGCAGTGGGAGAGCCAATATGTTGGGTATTGCTATTTCTGATTCATTTCAGTATACCTTGCCTTCTTGTGGTATAAGAACAAGAACTATCATGACTTACTACATTGTACTCATTAAAAACAGATAATCACAATGGTTTTCATTATGTACAGCCCATGTTCCTCCTTTATTATGAGATAAATAAAGTACCAGGCTTGGTACTGGGAAGATCTAAGTTCAAATTCAGACTCAAATTCTTGCCAGGAGTATAACTCTGGGCAAGTCATTTAATTTCTATTTACCCCAGTTGCCTTAACTGCTAAATGGTGATAATAATAGCACCTGACTCACAGAGTTGTTGCGAGGTTTAAATGAGATATTTATAAAGCACTTAGCATAGTGCCTAGTGTGTAGTAAACATTATGTAAATTCTTTTACCTTTCCTTCCCTTCAATAATACCTTAATATAGCCCTTAGTATGCTGCACTTGATATTCTACATTCTGGGCATATAAATAAAAAGAATGAAACAACTTCTGCTCACATGAAGTTTACATTCTAGCGGGGGAGTTGAAAAATACATATAATAGTATAAAAGGAATAAATATACAATGACTGTTCACTGATCCTGCTAATCACCACTATCTCAGGAGGCAATATACAGATGAAAAGAGGAGAAATAAGAGAATAATATGGGTGTATATATAATTCATTTTACAGTGGGCTTGGTAGCAGAGTGGAATTTTGTTTTGTCAGTTTGCCTACTTCAACTTGTACCTAATGGTCTGCATTTCTACCTTACTGATAACCAATCAGTTATTTATTTCGATTTAGGAAATATGTGTTTGGCCTATTTTCTTAAAATCAGAGATTTAAGAATTTAATGTATCTATCTTCTCTATAATTTCATTCTTTTTACATACAAAAATATAGCTAACTCCATTCATTACTATAGAAGATATACACAGGTACTACTGGAAGCATAAAAAGACATATACTGTTAACTTCTTATCCTATAGGAACTCAGTATTTCATTTCATTTACACACATACTGAACTATGAAATAACAATATCAACTATATATTCTGAATTGTCAAAATAATTATGTAATTCTCTGCCTAACTCATAATTTGGGACAAATCCTAACTCAATTCAGTGGAATTATGAAGAACCCTATTTTAATAGTTCACAAAATTCTGTAGTAGTGGTAGTCTCTCAGTGACCAAGAATGACAATTGTCTTTGTGCATTATCATCTATTGATGTACCCTCATGTGACTTTGAAGTCCAAAGGGCTGAGGCACAGAGTTTGTGGCACATGGGGCATGGGACACCAGTTGTTATGGCAGGTGCAGTTGTGGCCTTGTGTCAGCGTTCACGTGCAGCAGCAAGACGTCGAGGTCGTTCATCTTCAAAGGTGGTGGCACCATGGTTAATGTGGGTTTGCCAGCTGCTTCTGACAGAGGCAGCAAGTTCTAGTTGCTTTGGTGTAATGCCAGCCCACTTCCAGTTTGACTTTAGCTGATCCTTGTATCTTTTCTTTGGTCAGACTTGTTTCCTGAGTCCAGCTGACAGTTCACCATAGAATACCTGTCTTGGTATTCGCTGTGGGCCCATGCAGATGATGTGTCCAGACCATCGTAGCTGGGTTTTGAGGACCATGACTTTGATGATGGTGGAGTTGGCTCTGTCGAGGACTTCCTGGTTGGTGATTCTGTCCTGCCATCGGATCCTCATGTTTGGCCAGAGAGAGCATTGGTGGAATTGCTCCAGCTGTTTCAGGTGCTTCCGGTACAGTGTCCATGTCTCACAACCATGCAGGAGCGAGCTGAGGACCACTGCGTTATACACTTTGAGCTTTGTCACAGGGCTTACACCTCTGTGTTGGAGGACTTTTAAGCACAGCTGCCCGAGTGCCTGGCTGGCCTTTTGGATCCTGGCATTAATCTCGTGGTCTAGGGGCCCATCATTGGTGATGGTGCTGCCCAGGTACTTGAAAGTGTTGACGTTAGAAAGCTGAGTACTGTCGATTGTAATGCACAGCTGGTTAGTTGGCCTTCCTGGTGCAGGTTGGAAAAGCACCTCTGTTTTGCTGAGGCTGATAGTCAGGCCAAACAGTTTTTTTGCTGTAGAGAACCTGTCCACAATGGTTTGGAGATGATTTTCTTGGTGGGCCATGAGTGCACAGTCATCTGCGAAGAGAGCTTCCAGGATGAGTCTCTCTGTTGTCTTTGTTTTTGTAGTCAGGCGGTGAAGGTCGAATAGTGAGCCATCCAGTCGGTATTTGATGTAGATGCCCAGGTCTAGATCCATCACAGCATGTCGTAATACTTGGGTGAAGTATAGGTTGAATAGTAACGGAGTTAGGACACAGCCTTGTTTCACGCCATTGGAGATGTTGAAGCGATCAGAAGTCTCTCCACCAGATAGGACTTCCCCTGTCATGTCGACATGAAAGAGCTGGATCAGTTTGACGAATTTTGCTGGGCAATCGAACTTGCTGAGGATCACTCACAATGAGTCCCTGTTGACTGTGTCGAATGCCTTTGTCAGGTCTACGAAGACAATGTAGAGACTCAGGTTCTGCTCAAGGCATTTTTCCTGAATTTGCCTCACTGTGAAGACCATGTCGATGTCTGAGATCTGGTTGGAAGCCACATTGTGATTCAGGCAGGTTCTGCTCTGAAACAGATGACAGGAATCTGTTGAGTATAACACGGGAGAGGATCTTTCCAGCAGTGGAGAATATTGAGATGTCTCTGTAGTTGTCACAGGCTGCTCGTGCACCTTTGTTCTTGTATAGGGCTACGATGGAGGCATCTCTGAGTTCTGGGGGCATGTCTTCTTCCCACATGCTAGTCAGCACTATGTGGAATGCCTGGAGTGCCTTTCCATTTAAGGCCTTGTACACCTCGGTTGGGATCCTGACTTTACTGGGTGCCTTGCCTGCACTCATTTGTTTAATGGCTTTTTGGACTTCCTCTATTGAAGGAGGCACTTCAAGTTGTTCAATGGTGCAGTTTTGGGGGATCTGGTCAAGGGTGCTTTGGTCGACTGAAGAGGGTCGGTTGAGAAGCTGACTGAAGTGTTCTTTCCACCTGTTGCTGATGCCTTTTTTATCTTTTATGAGAGTGTCACCATCACAGGATAGCAAGGGAGTGGTGGTGGGTTTTAATGGTCCATAGACAGTCTTGAGGGCACTGAAAAATTGTTTGTAGTTTTTCATATCAGCAAAGCGCTGGATTTCTTCTGCCTTTTTTTCCCACCATCGGTCTTGCATCTTCCTGATCTCACACTATGCCGTGGCTTAGAGAGACTTGAATCTGTCCTTTTTAGGAGCAAAGTTTGGGTTATTTTGCCACTCCATAAATGCTTTGTTCTTTTTGCTCAATAGGTCTTCAATAGCAGTGTTTTTCTCGTTGAACCAGTCCTGGTGGTTGCGTTGTTTGGGACCTAGGACTGTCTTTGATGTTTCCTTCACTGCGTCTCTGAACTGGTTCCATTTCCATATTGGTCATTGTTGTAAAAAAGTTATACAAAACCCAAACATTCCAATGAAACTGTAAATAAACTGATGTGAAAAGATAGTATGCTTTGATCTTAATCAGACTCCAACAGTTTTTTTTTTTTCCTCTAGGGGTAGATAGCATTCCCTCATATAAGTCCTTCAGAATTGTCCCATATCATTGCATTGCTGAAAATGGACACTTTTTCATAGTTGATCGTTGTAAAATATTTCTATTACTGTGTACAATATTCCCCTGGTTCTGATTATTTTGCTCTGCCTCAGTTCATGTAGATATTTCCAGCTTTTACGGAAATCTTTCTGGTCATCATTTCTTATACCAAAATAATATTCCGTTACCAACCTATACTATTTTTTGTCCAGCCATTAGACAACTTATGAACATCCCCCCAATTTCCAATTCTTTGATACCATGAAAAGAGCTCTGATATTTTTATACAAGTAAGTCCTTTTCCTTTTTTTAACTTATTATTTCTGTGAGATAGAGATTCAATACTGGTATTAAAAGATCAAAGTTCATACATTGTTTTATAACCTTTGGGCATAGTTCCAAATTGCCTTCCAGAATGATTGGCTCAGTTTTTATTAGAGACCAATTTTGCCACATCCTTGCCAATATTTAACACTTTCCTTTACATTTATATTGCCCAATATGACAGGTATGATGTGGTACCTTAGTGTGGTTTTAAATTGCATTTTTTGAAATCAAGAATGACTTAGAAGTTTTTATATGATTTTTGATAACTGATACTTTCATCAAAAATTGTTTGTTCAAATCCTTTGAGCATTTGCCAATTAGGGAATAGTTTGTATTCTTATAAATTTCATTCAACCTCTTTATATTTGAAAAATGTAACCTTTATCATAGAAATGGGTTGTAAATATTTTCCTAGTTTGTTGTTTCCCTTCTTTTTAAAAATATATTTATTATTCAGGAATTACATGTAATAACTAATTTCCCCTTATTTTTTCTGAAGTTATATGATCCAAATTGTCTCCCTCTCTTCTTCCCTCCCCCCCAAACTGGTAAACAGTTCAATCTGGGTTATACATATATATATATATATATATATATATATATATATACATACATATACAAAACAATTCTAAAGTATTCATTTTTGTAAGTGAATAATCTTATAAAATTAAAACTCCAAAACATTTACCCAAATAAAAAAGTGAAAAATCATATTTTTTCATGTGCCTTCTGACTCTAACAGTTCTTTCTCTGGAGGTGGTTAGCATTCCTTTTCATTAGTCCCTTAGAATTGTTCTGGATCACTGTATTGCTGATAGTACCTAAGTATCACATTTGATCATTCCACAATATTGTTATCGTGTACAATGTTTTTCCTGGTTCTGCTTATTTTACTCTGCAGAAGTCCATGTAGATCTTTGAAGCTCTTTCTGAAATCATCCCATTCATCATTCCTTACACTACAATAGTATTCCATAACCATCATATACCACACTTTGTTCAGCCATTCCACAATTGATGGAAATCCCTTTAGTTTCCAATTCTCTGCCACAGCAAAAATAGTTATAAATATTTTTGTACACATAGATACTTTCTCATTTTTAAATTCTCTTTGGGATACTGACCTATTATTGTTATTACTAGATCAAAGGACATGAATTATTTTATAACCTATGTGGGATAAATCTAAATTGCCCTCCAAAATGGTTGGATCAGATCACAACTCCACCAATAATGCATCAGTCTCAATTTTGCCACATTCCCTTCAACAGTTATCATTTTCCTTTACTGTAATATTGGCCAATCTGATAGGTATGTGGTGGTATCTCAGAGTTGTTTTAATCTGCATTTTTCTAATCAAGAGGTGTTCAAAACATTTTTCCATATGATAATTGTTGATTTTTATTTTTTTATTTGAAAATTCTCTATTCATATTCTTAAGCTACTTGTCAAATGAAGACTGATTTGTATTCTTATAAATTTGGTCTACCTCTTTATATATTTGGGAAATGAGATCTGTATCAGAGAAATTTGTTATGATTTTTTTTTCCAATTTGTTGTTTCCCTTCTAATCTTGGTTGCATTGGTTTTGTTTGAACAAAACCTTTATTAATTTAATATAATCAAAATTATTCACTTCACATCTTGTAATGGTCTCTATCTCTTGTTTGGTCATAAATTCCTCCTTTCTCCATAGATCTGAAAGATAAACTATGTTCCTCTTATTTACTTATAATGTCACTCTTTAAGCCTGAATCATATACCCATTCTGACCTTATCTTGGTATAGGGTATGAGATATTGTTTCTGCCAGTTTTTGCCATATTGTTTTCCAATTTCCCCAGTAGTTTTTGTTAAATAGGTCTTATCTCCAAAGCTGGCATCTTTGGATTTATTAAACACTAGGTTGCTTAGATCATATACTCCTGATTAGTGGGTAACCTTTGATTTAACCTCCTATTTCTTAGCCAGTATCAGACTGTTCTGATTATTCCTGCTTGATAGTACAATTTGATATTTGGTACTTTGAGCCCATCTTCCTTCACATTCCCCCCACACTGAATTCCCTTGATATTATTGTCATTTTATTCGTCCTGATAAGTTTTACTATTTGTTCTAGTTCTGTAAAATAATATTTTAGTAGTTTGTTATAGCACTGAATATGTGACTTTACTTAAGTGTATTATTAAAATTCTCTGGAAATTGCATATCAAATTATAATTATTAGTAAGTGGGAGAGAGAGAGAGAGAGAGAGAGAGAGAGAGAGAGAGAGAGAGAGAGAGAGAGAGAGAGAGAGAGAGAGAGAGAGAGAGAGAGAGAGAGAGAGTGCACATGATCACCTGGGCACCCTAATTCCTATCTGCTTTACACATTGAACTGACTCCTTCAGTTCACAAGAGACTACAGAGATAAGTCAGTGTGTTCCAAGAGTTAAATGCTCAGGGAAAGGAGAAAAGTGATGAGGGTCCAGAGAGGACCCATTTCTTGTGTTTCCTTTCTTAAAGAGCCAGTTTTTGCCACTCCTCTTGGGGCTCTCTGCTTTGGCAGACTTAACCTCAGCAATTTGATTTCTGAACACACCACCTGGTTCAGGGGGACTTTCTCTAACCCATTCCATATACCAAGATACCACATAGTCAAAGAATGGGATGATACTGAAAAAAAATTGATTTTCAGACAGAATGAGGATGTATAATTTGTATTAAATTCACACAATAGAATTGTCATTTTTATTTTATTAGCTCAGCCTAACTATGAGCAATTAATGTTTTTAAAATTGTTTAAATGAAACTGATTTGCAGAAAAACTGTTTTATGATTGTGTTCATATAATTGCTCTGTTTGTATTGGCAAGTAGATTCCCAGGAATTTTATAGTGTCTAGTTATTTTTAATGGAATTTATCTTTCTATTACAAGATATATGGTAAATAATCAACAGAGGAAACATATAAGAATTAAAGACTGGAAAAGATTCCTGAAGAAAGTTCATTTTAGCTAGAATTTGAAGTCAGGTAAGCCAGAAAGAAAAAAAAATGAGAAGGAAGAACATTTTACCCATAAAACAGTCAGTGACAATATTAAGAATTAGGAGACAATATATATTTTTCTTTTCTGAGGAACAGCAAAGAGGCTAGTATCACTGGTACATGATTGGGTAAAAAGTATAAGACTGCAAAGGTGTGTGTGTGTGTGTGTGTGTGTGTGTGTGTGTATGTGTGTGTGTGTGTGTGTGTGCATGTGTATGTACATGTGCTGGGAATGGTTATTAGGTTACAAAATGATTTTAATATTAGAGAATTTTATTTCATATTTGATTCTGAAGGTGATAGCTACTGGAATTAATTGAGTTCACTGGGGATTGTGGGGGAGATTATGTGGAAGTAGGGATACTAGAACTTTTTAAGAAGGATTGCACTGTCAAACTTTTATTTTAGTAAGATGACTGCCATTCTATTGAGAATGGACTAGAGTGAAGAGAGAATTGGGACAGGAACATCAACCAGCACTACTGTGGTATTAGTGTCAGAGGAGAGAAAGTGTCATATCTGAGGGATGTTATAAAGTTAATATTTATAAGCTTTGGTAAATAAAATGGCTGTTAGGAGGAGATCACTTATTTCTCACCTGCATGACCTCTTGGATTTCATGATATCCAGAAATCATCATTCTTTAAGACAAAATCAATTGTAAAACTCTCACCACCTACTGCCTTTTCTCTTTTTGGAGAGGTAGAGATTGGAAACTAGAGCTTTCTTCTCACTTAATGCTCCTTTATCATTTAAGAGCATTATCATCATTCCCCACCTAATTGGCTTTCTGTGTTTCATGAACTGCAGAAATGAATTAGGAAATTCATAATTCTTTCACATTATTTTCTATCCTAGATGCAGAATTTCATCTTGTCCTTATTCCCACAGGTTAACTCTCTACTTTAATTTCCTTGCTTTTCACCTTTTTTTGGGCTTTGTCTTTCTCCATTAAATTGTGAGTTCCTTAAGGGAAAGGGCTGTCATATAATTCTTTGAATCAGTGTTTAGTTCAGTTCTTGTTACAAAATAGGGGCTTAATAAATATTTATTCAGTATTGACTGAGGTGTGGAGGGTACCTAGGTTTCAATCCTGAGTTGGTGAGTAGATGCTGGTGCCCTGAAAAGTTATAGTGAAGTTTGGAAGGGAAAAGTGTTGGGGAATGGGAAGATAATAAGTTTTGTTTTAGCCGTGCTTAAGATGATTATATGACAATCATTTTGAGATATCTAATGGACACTTGGAAACTTAAGAATTAAAGTTATCAAATATGTTAGGATTGGATAAGTAGGCTTGAGAATCATTATCATAAAAATGATAATTAAATCAATAGGTTATGGTGAGATTGCCAAACAAAAGGGTGTATATGCAGAGATTTCCCAGGACAGGAACAAGTGGAACACCTATGATTAGTGAGCAAATTGACCAAAGAAGATTTAGATGGAAGGAAACAAATTGGCAGGTGAACTAACAGAGTAGTTCCTGAAAACCTAAAGAGAAGAAAATAACAAGGAGAGGAGGATAATTCATAATCTCAAAGGTAGCATAGATATCAAGAAGTTTGAGAAAGAAGTCATTTAGTTTGGCAAATAAAAAAATTATTAAATTGTTAAATAATAGCTTTATTTGAATATTGCTGCTGTTTTAAATACAATAGTAGGTTAATTGAAGGGATGGAAAAAATTGCCTTCCAGGATCCAGGGCCTAGTTCAGGTTAGATAATATAAATTTTACTGCAATCAGCACAATTTCATGATTTTTGTTTACCTGAGTACTAGTTGAAAAGTCTGTTACATTTGATTGGGCAACTATGTATCAATTACTGTGTTCAATGTTCTCTTGGTTCTGCTCCTTTCATTCTACATAAATTCCTTTAGGTTGTTCCAGTTCACATAGAAATCCAGCAGATCATCATTTCTTTCAGCCAAATAGTATTCCCATCACAATCAGATTACACAATTTGTTTAGCCATCCCACAATTGAAGACACCCCCTCATTTTCCAATTTTTTATCACCAAAAAAGAGTAGGGCTTTTACTATTTTTGTACACGTATTTTTCCACTGGGATACAAACACAGCAGTAGTATGAATGGATCAAAGGGCAGTCAATTTTTTAAAGCCATTTGTGCGTAATTCCAAATTGCCCTCAATAATGATTGTATTAGTTCATAATTCCACCAGCAGTGTATTAGTGTCCTAATTTTGCCACGTCCCCTCAAACATTTATCTTTTTCCTTTGGTGCCATATTGGCCAGGCTGCTAGATGTGAGATGGTACCTGAGAGTTGTTTTTATTTGTATTTCTCTAAACAGGAGGGATTTAGAACACTTCTTCATGTGCTTATTGATAGTTTTTATTTCATCATGTGAAAACTGCCTATTCATATCTCTTGACCATTTGTTGATTAGGGAATGGCTTGGTTTTCTGTATTTTTTTTTTAGTTCCTTATATATTTGGAAAATTAAACCTTTGTCAGAGAGTTTTGTTATAAAAATGTTCTCACAGTTTGTTACTTTCTTTCTAATTTTGGTTGCATTGGTTTTGTTTATTTGAACACTTTTTAATTTGATATAATAAAATTATTCATTTCATATTTTGTAATGTTCTCTATCTCTTATTTGGTCTTAAATTATTTTCTTTCCCATAAATCTGACAGGTATACTATTCTTGTTCACCTAATATATTCATGATTTCACTCTTTATATTTAAGTCATTTGCCCATTTTGAATTTATCTTGGTATAGGGTGGGACAAGTTGATCTAAACTTGATATTTTCCATATGGTTTTCCAATTTTCCCAGCAGTTTTTGAAAAATAGTGGGTTCTTGACCCAAAAGCTTGTATCTTTGGGTTTATCATATACTATGTTGATGAGATCATTTACTCAAAGTCTACTCCATTGATCCTCCCTTTTTTCTCATAGCCAGTGCCATATTTCTTTGATAACCACTGCTTTATAGAACAGTTTGAGATCTAGTACTGCTAGGTGACCCTCCTTCACATTTTTTCCAATTATTTCCCTTGATATTCTTGATCTTTTGTTCTTCCAGATTAACTTTGTTATACTTTTTTTTCTAATTTTATAAAAAAGTTTTTTGGTAGTTTGATAGATATGGCAAGGAATACGTAGATTAATTTGGCATTTCTATTATATTAGCTCATCCTACTCATGAGAAATTAATGCTTTTCCAATTATTTAGATATAGTTTTAATTGTGTGAAAAGTGATTTGTAGTTTGTTTATATAATTCCTGTGTTTGTCTTGGCAGATAGACTCCAAAATATTTTATATTGTCTAAAGTGATTTTAAATAGTTTCACTTTCTAACTCCTGCTACCCAGTTATGTTGGAAATCTATAGAAATGCTGATGATTTATGTAGGTTTATCTTGTACCCTGCATCTATGATAAAGTTGTTAATTATTTAAAAATACCATTATATCATCTGCAAAGAGTGATAGTTTAGTCTCCTCTTTGCTTACTTTAATCTCTTCAGTTTCTTTTTCTTCTCTAATTGGTACTGCTAGCATTTCTAGTACAATATTAAATTATAGAGGTGATAATGGACTCAGTGCTTCCCTCCTGATCTTATTGGGAAGGCTTATAATTTGTCCCAAGTGGAGATGATACTTGCTGATGCTGATGGTTTTAAATGTGTAGTTTATTATTTATATTTAATATATATACCTATATTTTCCTAGTGTTTTCAATAGGAATGATTATTGTATTTTGTCAAAGTATTGTATTTTCTGCATCTATTGAGAAAATCATTTGTTTTCATGTTGGTTTGATGATTGATATGGTCAATTATATGGATGGTTTTCCTAATGTGAAGAGTGAATCAAACTCTTTTTGTCTATTAATCAGAAACTTTTAAGTTAATCAATCAAAAACTTAAGTACCCCTACTTAATACCTACTTATCACTAAGTATGTGAATTCACAAGTCACTTGCTAGAGAGGATGACAACTCCAGAGGCCACTGCCCCAACCTTTGGCAGTACTAGGCATATTCAAAGACTGAGATAGATTCTCATAAAATTGGGGAAGGGACAGGAAGTGAGGTGGAAAAGGACTATAAAAAGTCCTTAACTTACTGTCTAGTAGACTTCTTCCTTGAACTTTAAACTTTGAACTGGAGAGAATGGTTCTAGAGATTCTTGCCTTGGCTTCTTAGGAGACTACATCGGTGGAAAACTGGCTGTAAATACTGCCAGGACTCCTGGCTTAAGAGACTACCATGACTCCACATGGAGATTGGGACTTGTGGGAACCCTTGCTGGTTGGTGAACTAGACTTCTTTAGACAGAAATTAAAGGGTATCTAGCTATGCAATACTGTCTAGAGGGACTTCCGGTTAAGATGGCGGCTTAGAGAAAGCTAAAGTTCAGATCTCCGGAAAACCCTTCCCGACCGATCTCAAACTATAAGCTCCTAAGGCACCGAAATTCAAAATGATCAACAGCACAGACCCTGGGAACCCTCCTCCTGGACCTGGACCCGGTTCAAAAGGTACGGCTCCCCTCAAAAGCCAGAACCCGAGATCACTCGGACCTCAGGGGTAGGAGCGCAGAGTCCAAGGTTCCCGGAAGCCACAGCCCGGCCGGGCTCAGAGAGCAGGGTCCTCGGAACAACAACCCTCAGGGCCTTCTACCCGAGTCCCGGTGAAAGTTACTGCCTGGGGCTTCTGCTGCAGAGAGCTGGTCGAAACAACAGCAACCCTCAGGGCGGGCAAGACAGCCTCACAGGCTGGATCCTGCTATCCAAGTCTCAGTGAAAGTCCTTGCCCTCGGAGCTTGGGGAAGCTGCAGCCCATCCCCCCGCAGGCGGACGAAACAGCCTCACGGCCAGGGATTCTGAAGGCAACTTCCGGAAAGCGAGCAGGGGGAGAGTGTGGCCTCGTGGTCCGACCCTTCCATTCCAGTTCCAGTGAGGCATATTCAGTTTAACCCAGGGAAAGATCATAGAACCAATATCTGCCCAGGACTAAAGCCTCTGATCACCAGACAGAGATAAGAAAAGCTAATCCTCCACATTCAGAGATGACAAACTCCACAGAAGCACAGAAGCCCCAAAATACCAAGAAAAATAAGAAGAAAGGGGCGACTTTGGACACATTCTATGGAGCCAAAATATAAAATACAGAGCAGATAGAAGAAGATATACAAGAAAATTCTCCAAAATCTTCCAAAGGAAATAGAAACTCTCCACAAACCCATGAAGAATTTGAATCAGAAATGACCAAAAAGATGGAAGCCCTCTGGGAGGAAAAGTGGGAAATAATGCAAAAGAAATTCATGCATCTACAAAACCAGTTTGACCAAACTGTAAAAGAAAACCAGGCTTTAAAGCAAGAACTAATAAA